>NC_136072.1:961557919-962210003 GCF_964261635.1 Lissotriton helveticus | reverse complement strand
GTTAAAATCAACTGGTTATACATGACTTTAGGTTTCAATTTCTCAGATGACATACTAATAGTGTCCAACAGCAGAAGGCCCTCTTTTCTTAGTTCTTTCCTAGTTATTGTCCGAATAGTTCTGGGATTAGTAAAAACTGTCTATACGGCTAAAATCTTTAAAACAATTGTGTGTTACGTATTCTATCCATGGGATCTTTAGGGCCCCTTCCAGTTTCAAGATATCTGATAAAATGTCTCTGTTTAACTTTGCCTCTTCTTTGGTCCAGAGCCTGTGCCAGAAAAACACAAGCTCGAGCTTTATTAAATCAGAGATGAAGGGAAGTCCCAACTCTGCATGGCATATACATGATGAAGTACTATTCAGAACAGATAAAATGAATCTTAAGAAGGCATTTTCCATGCGTTGGATAGACAGCAGATCAGTGAACCCCCAGACCCCTGCACCTTACACTACTGATGAAACACACTTCGCCTTATACATTTTAATGAGCTCCTCAGGTGGTCTTTTTCCTTTTTTCCTAGCAAAGTAAGTGAGGGCAGATGTTCTAAGGAGTAGCAATTTTTTCGCTGCAATTGCTTGTGCCCAAGTGTCATTATGAGCAAAGAGGATTCCCAGATCTGAGAACCTTTTAGTTACCCCAATCTTCTGTCCTGTCACAAACATATCTTTACATTCCTTAATACCATAGCCGCAGTTCATAATGAAGGTGTTGGAGGAGTTTACTCTTTAACCAAGGTTTTTCATAAAATGAGAGAAACTATCGAGCACCCTCTGAAGACCTACTTGTGTGCGGGACATCAGCACCGCATCTTCTGCATATAGGAGGGCTGGTATTAAACGTCCGGACACTTGTGGGAAGTGTTGGTTATCTTTGAGAAGAGCCTCCCCCAAACCATTGATGTAGAGATTAAAAAGGAACGGAGACAGGACACAGTCTTACCTGACTCTGCTCCTTATCGGGAATGCAGCCAAAAACTCAACCTTCAATCCACAGAGCACATGTGCTTTGGCATCACTGTAAAAACGCTTAAGAAAATCAATAATCTGATTCAACTCCCATAACTTTTAAAATTCACTAGAGTTTACTGTGGATCACACAGTCAAAAGAGGCTGTGAGGTCCACAAATGCTACAAACAGGTTCCCCTTTTTTGCCCTTGTGTATTGCCCCACCAAGATAGACAGTTTTAAGCCCTGTTCCACCGTCCCCAGACTCATGCAAAAACCATATTGCAGGTCAGATAGAAAAAAGTTTTCCTCTGCCCAGTCCTGGCGGCGTTCTAAAATTATTCTGCCTATTACTTTTGTTACTGCGTCCATAGGGAGATTGGCCTATAGCATCCCGGTTCCTGTCTATCCCCCTTTTTGAAAATAGACACAATGGTAGCTTAGAAATTGCATACTCCAATGTTTTGTGCCCACAGAAAATGTCTTACAGCATTTTTGACTGCTATAGTGAACGAGAGATCATTGGCTCAGGGAAAAAGGAAAAAGGAATTATTGTCTTGACCCCCATCCCAGCCTTAGAGGCTGTCACAAAGGCTAGGATTCCTAACATGAAAGCCTTACATCTAAGATGGATACGGTGGGCCAATTCACACACAGCAACAGATGTAGATTGCAGATTTAACTCTACACTACAATCACAAGCTTACCTACAATATGAACAAAAATACTCTGCCAAATGATTTAATGCCTCGTGATCAGTTAAATCTCATAGTTTATATCTTTGGTTCTGCCAAGCCAGCAGTCAGAACAAAACTTCAATATACAGTCACATGCATCGCAGTAAAAGGAAAAATGAGGAATTGAAAATTCAAGCCTCCAAAAACATATACAAAATTACTAGGGGATTGCACTGCACAGCTGGCTGAACTGAAAGCTCTAATTTTGGATCTAACAAGTATAGATCCTGCGTTCCCCGCACTTATAGTGTGTGATTCATATTACTGGGTCAAATTCTTATAATGAGTATTCATACTTTTGAATCCGGAATAGATTCAGAGACTCAAAAGGTTATTCTATCAATCATGAAAGTCTTTGAGGAGAAGTGGCAAATCTCAGAAGCAAGTTTGACACAGGCTCATGCTATTCACACACTGAACCACTTGCAGTGAATTCAATGGCTGATGAAGCTGCAATGGCAGCAGTGCCTCAGTGACTCATTCCAGAACAAGAGTAGAGAGAGACATAATGGCAGCTGTCACAGCTTCACACAGTGGTGCTCCATTACCAAAGTCATATCCAGCAAAATACTCCTAACTACTGAGTGCACAGAATATTCCGTTTGCTTATCTTCCATGAGTGATATCAAATTTGGACTGCATGCCAGAATAATTTTAGCTGCACATTAGGGGTTAGCTTCTGCACACGCAGTGGTGGCGGCTACAGTTTCACTCCTATAGCAAGAATACTGATGGCCATCGCTATACAAACAGTCAGTCAAGATAATGTTTATTTAGACAATTAGTCTTTAAACAGCACAAGAACAATCAATTTATGTACACTCTAATATCATGAAAAATTTCGTCAATTAATATTATTAAAACAACCATCTTAAAAATAATGTGGCCACATTTTCAGAACACTTCCCTGTTCAGTCCCACAGTATATATGCGGTATAATCATGCCACATCCTAATACATATTTAATAATAAGATAAATAATTAAAAAAACCCTAAAAGATCATTATCCTATTTATAGTTTTTCTTTTCAGATCAAGTTGAGGTTCTTCCCCTTGCAAGGTTACTTACTTCCCCATGGTTACATTGGTCGACTCATTACACCACATAAAACTTTTTTTGCGGCAGCCACGTACATTTCAATAGTTATTACAATATCAAGGTTACACATATCAACCAGAAATTCTATGGCTTGGGTGAGACACATATTGTCGTATTTTTAAAAAATGGAGCGTAAAAACACTTTTCGCAATGGTGAAACATTTAAACAATCTAAAAGTATGTGCATGATATCACATTTTGTACCCACATTACAGATGCATTTCCCATCAGGTGGTATCCCTTCCTTTGTAATTATCTCTCTTGTTATCCAGGGATGAATACCAAAGCTTAATCTTAGCATGTCACATCTGAGCCAACGATTAGGTAATCTATCAAAACATGGGAGCCAGGTTTCCTTCTGCCAGCTACTTAACATAAATTATACCAATCTTTTGTCTCTCAAGTACTGCCAACCTTCTTCCAGAGAGTGTTCTTTCCCTAAGACTCTTAATTCACTCTTAGTAACTTCTGGTTGTATCGTTTGCTGGCATAGTCTCACCTTCAAATTATCACATATTGATTCCAATTTTTTTCAGACTCCTTTGGCACATTTTAAGCCATTGTGCTAAGAATAATTACTTTACTTTATTGCATGATTTGTTAAAACCCTTACAATGGTCTACAATAGCAGACATTCATTAGAATATATAAAACAAATGATTGGTAAAAGAGACCTTACAATTCTATTAAAACACATAAGTCCTTATCACATATACATCTTTATTGCTATGCACTAACAGTGACATGCAGTAAGTTATGTAAATTAAAAAAGAAAACAGCAGTCACGGATAGGCGGACTGGTTGAAGTCCTAGGCTGACTAGCCTGTCTGCATCTCACATCCTCCAACTTTTTTCAGAAGAGATCCATAAACATGCCCAAGGCACAGTTAAGTGAAGTGTTCGAAGGGTTGATGCAGACCAGCACTGCTCCTCTGCAGGATCTAATATCCTTTTCAATCCAACTCCTTCGCAATAAGGTTCTTCTATCTTCTAAAAGATTAGGGCACAAACATAGGACACGAATGATGTCTCCTCTATGATGGGCACAGAGTCGACACATTTTCTCAACCCCCTCTCTTTTCCATTTCTGGAGCTGGCAGATCATAGAAAACACCCCCTTTCTCAGCCTCAGGAACTGGAGCTTAATACATGCATTGAAAGTGATCATTAAATAGTTCTGAGCTTTTATCTGTAGGAATTTTCATAGGGTCATCCATCTTTGGCTTCGTGCCGAGAGGCTGTCCCTGTCTTCAGCTGAAGAGAGTTGTTTCGCACTGAGTTTTGCTAGCCTCTCGAATTAGTTTTGGCTTACATTTAGGACCCAAAGGTTGCTCAGACCAAGAGAGCTAAGGCCGCAGGACAGTTAGTGGTGCCCGGCCGGCCATCGACTAGTGTTCAGCTGGGTCCATAGATAGTGGGCCAGACTGCCTTCATTAGCTGCCCTGAGCGTATGGCACCTTATTAAGAAAGTCTTCTTCTGGCCCAATGACTCCCTGCAGATGCCAAATTCTACCCTGATTTGTGCCGGTGATGTATAAGAGGGTAGCTGGAAGATTGTTCTATAGATTTTTGGAACTGATTTATCCAGTTGCCCGCAATCACGCTCTTTCAGAACCTCACAACCCAGAAGTGAGGGTAGGGATGACCTTTGTCTGGGCTGCCTGGAATGTTGGGGTGAATGTTGGGTCATTTAATTTTTTGTGAATGGAGCTAAGTGCGAAATACAACCGAAAGACAAAACAATTCCCTTCTTTTTTTGCTCTCCCAACTGGTTTGCATATCTACCATTGTTATTAAAGAAGATACCCAGATACTTGTGGCATCTGGCTGCTTCAATTCTTTCCTGATTTAGGAACCATGCCAGAATTTTTGTTCCAAATGTAAGGACTGCAATGATTTTGGTTTTCTGTAGCCCATTCCTATTAGAATACTTGACAATCCCATCCAGGAGGCATTGTAAGCCTATCTTAATATGACTAAAAGAACCAAGTCATCAGCATACAGTAGATTGAATAGGCAGAGGCTGCCCAGTTTGGGTGGATGCGAATTGACTAGATCGAGAGCTGATGAAAAATCAGACAGGAATAGATTGAAAAGCATAGGAGCAAGGACACACCCCTGCTTAGGGCCTTGCGTTGTTGGTATTGGTCATGAGAGTTGTGAGCCATCCCTGATTTTATTCCTGACCCATGTATTGTAGTGCAGGAGCTACAGAGCCCTAATTAGGCTATTTGGAATGTTCAATAGGGACAGTTTCTGCCACAGCTTTTTCCTGTTGACCCTATCAAAGGCAGATTTATATTCGATGACCCCATATATATGGGGCTATGTCTGGATTACGTATTAACAAAAAGAGAGAGTAAGGGATTTTTCACTAATGTGAATGGAGGGTACTCCTAGACCCTGGGACTTGAATAAAGTATTAACAAAAAGAGGAGTATCGCCAAAAGGACCTTAAAAAGGTTCTAAATGGTATGTCAGAAAAGAAAACAAAAGGATAAGTCCCCTTTGTTAAAAGACCCCTCACTCACCAACCTAGTTGGTGACATGCTTCATCATCGGGGTCCCACCCAGATGGCTGAATGCCATCCGGGTGGGCTGCGACACCTGACTACAGTGGAGCTGGTTTTTTGTGTGCGAAGTGCAAAAAAAGGTGGTGTTAAAAATTGTCCTGGTATAACTTGTTGAAAAAACTTTATTCATAAGCTACTGGACAATATTAAAAACAAAGTGGGGATACTGATGGGTTATAATGACCGTGAGTATCTATGTGATTGTTGTTTAAAAAGGGGTCTACATGTTTCAACCTGTTAGTGGTAAATTTCAGGTTTTTGTCAGGAACATAAAAGGAAAATGGGTGGTCTACACACTCTAACGTGTATCCTGTCCTAGATTCCTGTAACCACACTGCAAAAATCTACAGTAGGCAACCTCAAAAACCTAAAATAGGCGAGGAAAAAAAAAGAGAAACCTGTGGGAGGAAAGGAAAGACAGTCACAAACAAACAAAATACGTGCCTGTAACGTAGTGTAGGTTCTCAAATGTCTGCATGTTTCATGCGGATCCCATTCAGAATGAGTTTGAGGCAAATATCGTGCCAGTGACGCGCATACTAACGTGAACACATGCTTGTATCTGGCAATACAGTGCTAGCTGGCCGTTTATCATTGTCATGGGGTGCTATGCTATAGCCATTAACATGAGCTCACTCAGTCACACTGATCAATAATAGTGTAATCGGTGGCTGTGAAATACTTTTAAATGGAGTCACTCGCACAAAAATTAGGCAGGGTGACTATCAATATTCACACACATTCAAGTGAGTGGCACATAAATGCATGCATATGTAATTATATAAAAAAATAATACAACTGTCAGAGGGAGAAATCTTACTCCTGTTGTGGGTCAGAATTGCTCAAGGGGGCAGAGGAAAGGCTTGTTCATGAAGAAACCTATTCTGTTGTGTATGAACAGACAGGTTAGAGGGCACATCGTGGGCATGCTGGTAAAGGTTAACAAACACACACACACAGGGCTCACTGTGAGCGTGTCGGTGGTGTGTCCGATAAGGTAAAGCTCAATGCCATCGAAATTGTAATGGTCCATGAGCGAGACGGTAAGCGTCATCAAAGAATTAGGAAAGACTTACAGTTTCGATGAACCTCGTGGTCAGAGCACCTACGCGCCTCTCTTGTGTCCCCGCAGCAAAGTAAAGCTGCCGGCATGGAAAATATCAAGCTATGGCTTCCGGGTGTGGGCGGGGCTGCATGAGACTCGTGCAGCGTGCATCACTAGGCAACCGTACGGAACACAAGTATGGTGGTCCGGCGGTGCCAATAGGCTCCGTAATTAAGGTTGCTCTGCAAAAAGTGAAAATGAGCAAGCTGGAGGTCCCGCTCAAAGTGTGAACATTGTTCTAATAACGATGTTGGGGAAATGGTATTCAAAATAAAAAGAAGCATGGAATCACTGTCTGACACAGGTGACAGATCAGAATATGGGATAGACAGTGGTGGCTGCGTAAAAACGGCCAGGTTGTCAATAATTGACTAGTTGAGCTCACATCCGTCCTAGGCATTAGCGGAGGATGCGTGAGAGCTTGAATTAAAAAACTGGGGTATTGTGATATGATAGACAAAAAACATGGCAGGATCAAATATGCTAGACGCATAGAAGTTCTAATCAGTCACATTATCGGAGATACACAAAGTAGCAGGGTTATTTCTGGAGGACAGAGCCCCAAGGGATATTATCATTCAGGCCTGATATGTGCGTGGATAACCTGTAGATCCAACGCTGTCCCTTTTCAAGCAGGCATTTTTGTAAATTGGGCCCAGCCTTGACCTGCTCAATCACGGACCACTTAATGTCATTCGGAGTGTGGTTAACTTCCAGGAAGTGATCTGTAAGTCTTGTTGCACTTTTTCTGCAATGGATAGTACTTCCATGTTCACAAATCCGTTGGTTGACTTTTCTTGTTGTCATTCCGATGTATGATTTGAAGCATGTACACTTGATTAGGTAAACCCCATTGGTGCTGTTGCAGTTGGTATGGGACAGTTGTTTCCAAATGTTTCCTTCTTCCAGGTCTAGAGTCTTCGTATTAGTAGTCAGGTGGCAAACACTGCATTTGCTGCAGCAAAAATGTCCCCTGATCTCTGGGAGTCCCCAGGCTCTGGTGATTGAATGGTCCTCGTTATGGTTGGCGACCTTGGGTCTAGTGTTCACCAGAGTATCTTTTAAGCTATGAGATTTCTTAAAAGAGAACAAGGGTTTTTCCCAATGTAAATTTCCTGTGTTCAGTATTGACCAATGTTTATTCACAGACCTACTCATTGGATTAGATATTGCATTGAAAGTTGTGACACATGTTAATGGTATGTTATTGTTAGTGGTCACTTTTTCTTCCAGGCGTGCTTCTCTGGGCTGGTTTCTAGCTCTTTTTTGGCATTTTTTGATTATCCTATTAGGATAGCCTCTTGCAGTAAGATTCTCAGTCAATTCAGCTGCTTGGCTGTGATAGTCCGTGGTCTTGCTGCAGTTGCGGCGTAGTCTCAAGTATTGGCCATAAGGTAGATTTTCCCTTAGAGGGCGCGGGTGGAAACTTTAGAATCTCAAAAGGTTATGTCTGTGATATGTTTTTGTTTCAAGTCGCAACCTGACAGGTGGTACACAAGTAATGCATTGGCATCCTGTCATCTCCTTTCGAGTGCACCTCAAATGCTACTTGTGGCTTAACAAACCTGTCAAACAAGATTTGATGATGTGGTATCAACAGGATGCCCACAACTACAACTCTGAATATTCCAGGGAGTTCAGAGGAGTCCTCTCTGCTCATTCAGGGAAGCCTATTCTTTGCTTCTGGGAAGCATTACACACATTTTTCACACCTGTTACCTGCCTTGAGCACATATAAAGTGTTGTGCTAGTTAGCCATTTGACAGTTCAGATGGGTAAAGGATATGTTTGCTTTAATATTTATTACAAATCTGACGTCATTGTTGAATTGGATTGTTAGAAACTATTAAAAGAGTGTTGTAATTTTTTTTCTAGCTGGTTCCATCTCTGAGATACAGTATTAATATTTTAATCTCCGCTCTGATTTTCTACATAGGACTGCTAGGCCTGCCACAGTGAAAATAGCTTTTGGAACCTTGTTACTGTAGGGACATGGTAGCATTAATTTCTACATTTCCTACTTTAAAATACCATACACCCTGCAATGAGATCTACAAGGCATCTATGTGGGTGACTGCTGATATTTAAAAGGAAGGTTTTTACCTGTCAACAGACTGCACTGCAGGTTTTACACTGCAGTGGTCAGGCTACAATGGTAGGCCCAAAGCAACAATTCATGATGGCAATGTATTGCTTGCAAGGGGCCCCTTGAACCAAAGGGACAGGGCTCTGTATTAGACTATAACATCAAAATGTATTCCCTTTGGAGTCCAACATCACCACAAAATCACATTCTCTAAAATTTCAAGTGACACACAGTCTCAAACTTAGCCAAAACTCATACAAACAACCCCACAATCAAATATAGTGCCATAAGGTTGCTAGCTATATTGAATATTTAATATAAAAATATTATTATAACAAACAATACACATCTAATATAATCTTGTGCTTCATGTGTGTAAAGTACATTTCCTAGAAAAAATAAAAACATAGTCTTAAAAAAATATTAAACTGTTCACCAAGTTAAAATTACACATAATCAAAACAAACCACAAATAGAGAAGAGACACAAGACAATACACGTTGTCATTAGTTTATCTGATACTGTGTGCAAATAATCAATACAGGCACATGATCCGCACACCATTCTCCTCTAGTGTGCTGGCATGCTCCACAAATTTAGCATCATATATGCATTGACGCATTTTTAGGGTATCCAACCGATTGAGACTACCTTTTCTGAGACAATAACTGTATCTCTCTTGTGTCAATGCTTATATTTAGCACCTTTAGATAAACATACAAATACTACATGACAACAGATACACGAGGATCAGATGGAACTCCTTAAGGAACATGACTGAGAAGATAGCGATCTTGAAGGGGTCAGACAGGAGTGCGTCCTTGCCCCAACATTGTTTAGCCTAGTTATCAATGGCGCAGTGAAGAGATTGATGGGATGCAAACATGATAACCCGAGAGTGGGGGGAACATCCATCCCAATATTAATGTTTACTGACGACACCCTGTTGATCTCCCAAACCCCGATGGGCCTCCAGTCTGAACTAAACACTTTTGTTACTTTCTGCTGGGAAAGGGGCCTAGAGCTAAACTCGTCAAAATCAAACGTTATGATGATTAATCCACACAAAGTGTACAGAGGTAGTGTGACTGTTGAGGGGCTCTCTGCCACAGAGGCGTAGTTATTGCCTACTCCGCGTTCGCCACGCAGCGTGGAGTAGGCAAATCTCTACAAACTCCATTGGTGAAGCGGAGTTACCCGCCCAGGGTTACTTCTAAGTACAAAAAGTGCTTAAGTCTTTGATAAACTGAAATATATATTCGTTGTAAGTGAATATTATCAGGACTCATGTGATAAGTGGAAGCTGCCCCCTTCCAATCCCTATGATTAAAATGCAGTTGTTCCAAGGGCATTGTTGTAAATCAGGTTTATGTCTTTTATACTGTCATTTTTTTATCCACTAACCTCAGTTATGTCACTAGACAGCAATTCAACTGTGGGTCATTAGTTGCAAAACAGGCCAGCCGTGCTTGTCTCCTAGTGCGTAGGCATTGCTGGTTGAAGTGACAATAGTAAAAGGAGATGTTCTAAAAATAAAACAGTTTTACTGGGAAGCAGTCTTTCTCCAAACGTGAGAAACCCACCTCACCAATTCCATCATAGGTAAATTCCTGATTCACAAATATACGCCCAGGCTTGAACCTTGTGTGAACAGGATGCACCCACATCAGATAAAATGTTTGTACATACAGTATAGTTGAGGGGTTCTGTCCCAGAGACCATATACCGTGAAAAGGGCCAATGCTACTTGCCAGAGTGATTGTTGCCCAAATTGCCCCAGTATAGTGGAAAAGGAGTCCCACTTCAGACTATTCTGTCCCACATATAGGAAGGTCCAAAAAAATGCTAGCGACAGTTTGTAACCACATGGGTGTGAGGCATTATTGGGAAGTGGAGAGACTGTTTAAAAGTGACACTAGATAACCTTTAGCTTTTGCTGTTTCTAAGTACTTGTATATTGCTTGGGCATTAAGAAAGAAAGCCATTTGTAAATTTGCATTCTGATAGAGAACTGCTTTATACTCCCTCCAATTTATCAAGAGTTTATTAATTGTTGCACATCTTTATTCTGCTAACCCTTTCCCTGGCATGGGTGTCAACGGGATAGCTCCGCACACAGATCCAGACAGCGCAGTGCAGTAATCTTCACGGGTCTCCCACCTCACAACTCCACACAGGGCTATGCCCGATTGGCACAGCAGTAATCGTGTTTTCAGCCACACATGGCATAAGGGGTGTCAACTTCACTCTGCACATGAGCTACACCTGATCGGCATGGTAGTAATCTTCATGTTAGTACCACATGGCATACAAGGTCACTGACTTCACTGTTCAAACAGGTGTCGATCAGATTAGTGCAGCATTTGTCTCCTCACACCTCACTTACCAGGATCCCTTACTCAACTTTTCTCACTCCAGTACTTTCCTCTTCCTCACAGGGCACACTGGTCTTGGCAAGCAGGCAGGCACTGCCACTCCAGGCTCCAAGGGCAGGTGTTCTTGTATTGCATGGGTGATGCCCCTTTCCCAACTGGGAGACTGGCAGCCCTAAGCCTCCATTCCTGGTCACAGACCGAAGTCTTGCAGAGCATCTCCTCCTTGTGCAGCCCGACTGGCTGCTTGACATTTAACAATATCGGGGAGCTTGAGCTCCCCTTATTCAACTCTATGTCCAGCCACCAACTGTGATTTAAGGTCTGAGTCTTTGAAGCTTGTACTGGGTTCCTTTCCCTCTTGAAGTTCCTTCTCCTCCGCCCAGCCCTTTCTTTAGAGAGCAGTCTATCACAACAGGAGTGACCCCAAACAACACAGAACATGGGAGTGATTAGAGTTCACACATGGATGTCAGCCACAATGATATATGTATCAAAAGGTTGCCCCAGGGTCTAGGCCCTACTCTTTATGAATCTCTCAGCAGCCCCACTGCCTTCCACAAAAGAACCCAGGCTCCTTTCCAGTGACCTCTCGGTCTCCAGGACCACAATTTGAAGAATGCTACAGATCCTGGCTCTCATTCCTCCAATGCGTGTCTAACCCAGCTCACAGAAATGCAGGAATACATAAATGTGCCTGGGGTTATACATCTACCTCCTCAAACTCCTCCAGTTAGCCCTAGATCTCCCAACATCGACCCAGAATATTCAATGTATTTTTCCAGTCACAGGCAAACATATACCCAGCCCATACATTCAACACGCACACACACTGCACCACACCACATACTAACCTGATATAGGTCAAGGGTGAGTTAAGCACACAGCACCTGAACTTAACATGAGTGAGCCGGTAGGCCTAAATTGGGAGACACAGATAAAAATGTCTATACACTTCTGCTATTCACTACATGGTTGGTTGCGAGCACGGCACTTATAGGTACCGAACTCCGGTCAAGGGCAGCAGCCTTTCACAACTATGAAGTGGGGGACTTTAAGCTCCCCTCCTGGTCCAACAGGACTACAATCTGTTAGGCAGGCCTCTGTCATGGCACATACACTTGATTCATGTTTGTCCATTACAAAAAAATCCTCAGTGTTTCTTAAATATTATCCTAAGGAAGATAAGCATAGTGAGAACTTGGAGAACGATTCTTTGTTATGGACTCAAATCAATTAATAATGGTTACTATTTGGCTACTAACAAGTGGAGATTGTGACTTCATATAAATATCTTCTCATGCAATTAGATCAGGATTTGAGATGGACCCCACTATTTGATACTTACAGATGATCTGTGATTGCTATCACTGGCATGCCAGAAAAGTTTCATCAGAACCATGGAGTTTATTTGATTAACATAGAGGAAGGCACTGTTGGCCAAGATTTCGACTACTATAAAATATGCGGCGGCATGTTGCTTCACCTTTTATTGTATCAAGATTGATAACCTTGCGGGGCTTGTGAGTAATTTACATGCATATCATTGCTCCAACATCTTTGAGTAATTTTACTACTTTTTGGGTATTAAAATCTGAGACTAATGATGCTCAAAGGTATGGACTTCTGCTTTACCATCCCCTTTAAAGTGGTGTGGTGAACTTAATTGCTACAAAGAACAAGCAGTAATAAGTCTAGCACCACACGTGACAAATCCGTTGTACTGCAACACCTTTCCATTTTCCATAGCAAATAGTGGTGACAGGGACCTAAATGGGAACCTGCAAGGAAATATATATATATATATATATATATATATATATATATATATATATATATATATATATATATATATATATATATATATATATATATATATATATATATATATATATATATATATATATATATCACAGAACAAAGAAGGGTGTCCCCTCGAACGAAGCCATCACACTGGTAGGTATTTTCAGCGTTTTATTGTTGCAGGTTAGCATCAAAGTTCAAAGGACAGATCAACACAGTTTTTGTAGCCTGACGCGTTTCGTGCTCCACTCGCACTTTTTCGAAGGCTGTGCTGGAAATTCAACGCCGAGCATCAGAACACCTGATTTAAATCTTTATCTTCCCAAGTGGGCGTAAACATCAGCTCGCGCTGCTTGCTGGTATTTGTGGTGTTACTGATTCCACTGCAGTGAGCTGCTCGGCGTTAAATTTAAATAACCCAAATCTTAACACCTCAATGGGTGGGCTGAAAGGTCTCTTCGTTCTTTGTGCCCAGTGACCCTGCAAACACGCACCTCCAGTCCAGGAAACTGCTGCAAGCCCAAACATGTAGCACTGGTCCGCTTTTCTGCGGCGGGGAACCCCTCACGGCAGGACTGGCCGTAAATATTACAGAACAAAGAAGGGTGTCCCCTCGAACGAAGCCATCACACTGGTAGGTATTTTCAGCGTTTTATTGTTGCAGGTTAGCATCAAAGTTCAAAGGACAGATCAACACAGTTTTTGTAGCCTGACGCGTTTCGTGCTCCACTCGCACTTTTTCGAAGGCTGTGCTGGAAATTCAACGCCGAGCATCAGAACACCTGATTTAAATCTTTATCTTCCCAAGTGGGCGTAAACATCAGCTCGCGCTGCTTGCTGGTATTTGTGGTGTTACTGATTCCACTGCAGTGAGCTGCTCGGCGTTAAATTTAAATAACCCAAATCTTAACACCTCAATGGGTGGGCTGAAAGGTCTCTTCGTTCTTTGTGCCCAGTGACCCTGCAAACACGCACCTCCAGTCCAGGAAACTGCTGCAAGCCCAAACATGTAGCACTGGTCCGCTTTTCTGCGGCGGGGCTCCCCTCACGGCAGGACTGGCCGTAAATATCACAGAACAAAGAAGGGTGTCCCCTCGAACGAAGCCATCACACTGGTAGGTATTTTCAGCGTTTTATTGTTGCAGGTTAGCATCAAAGTTCAAAGGACAGATCAACACAGTTTTTGTAGCCTGACGCGTTTCGTGCTCCACTCGCACTTTTTCGAAGGCTGTGCTGGAAATTCAACGCCGAGCATCAGAACACCTGATTTAAATCTTTATCTTCCCAAGTGGGCGTAAACATCAGCTCGCGCTGCTTGCTGGTATTTGTGGTGTTACTGATTCCACTGCAGTGAGCTGCTCGGCGTTAAATTATATATATATATATATACCAGCAATCTTCACCACTTCCACAGCACCTGCGGCAAAATGAATATATATACACATTTATGTTTGGCTTGCGCATGGCGGCGATGTGGGCTGTTGGCTGAGTATGCCACAAGCCCCACACTCATGTCAGGACGACACGCTTTCTACCTGCAATGGCTGTGGTTTAGAATCGAGGAGCAGAGCCAGAAGGATTATAATGATTCTGTACTGGTGTGCTAGATCGCTCTTAAAATATTCCGTTTTCTTTTTTCTGGGGAAATGTATTCAGTCCTCCAAGTAGGCGTTTGCCCTTACAATCGAATGCTGAAGAAATGCCTGTACTGACCTGAAGCTGACAAAGCATTCAGCTTGTTGAGCTTTTGGAGATTTGGCCAGCCCCGCTCTGCTTACCGGCCAGGTTCTAGGGACACAGAGGCAAGGTTGGGACCAGCATTTTATACGTCTTTGTGATTAGCAGCTGGGACCAAAACGTTCTTAACTTACTTGACTCCTCAACTGGCTGAGCAACCTTCCAGAACCACAGCAGACCACTCCACACCAGCTACATATGGGCTATGTCTCCCTGGTGTAATGGACCAGGTTTCTTGCGAGGGGTAAGTGCACACGCTTTTGCCCCTAGCCCTGGTAAAGGGCTACAGTGCAAACTGATTGAAGGTTGCTGGGGATTCTATGTGCGATAATATCAGCCTTTTGCCTTCTGAACTTCTGAAACCTCTTCTAGTGCATTAATCCGCATGCAATTTTCACAGTGATTTGGATTAATGACTAATGACGAATTTGTAAGTTGTGTGCAAGGCGAGAAAGATTTGAGAGAAAGTGAAGGTTGAAAGTTTCAATATGCAAAATATTTCTAAAGGCACAGCCGCTACCCATCTGGATTCTCTGGTCCTGGCTCAGAGGTTGAAAAAGCGAGTAAGGAAAGCAGCAGCCCAGGCAAACCACGCCACATCCTCCCGGAAACACTTGGTAATGTTCACGGAAAATCTGGAGCACAGGTTGGCAACCTCTAAGCTCTCCCACAAAGACCCTGAAGGGGTACCTTAGCAGACGTGGATATGAGCCTTAGCCCCACCCTTAGCGACATCACAGGAGGGCCGCCAGCCAAACAAACATCTGCAGAAGAATCAGAGGAGCCTAATTCAATTTATGATGCTGAGGTCACCAAACCCGAGGAACTTCAAAAGTACCCCTTATTCTTTAAGGTGAAATCTGGCTTAACACCTGTCATAGATGCACTGGAGAGCATTCCGGCAGTTGCTCCTGGCTCAATGGAGGACATGATTCCCAGGGGAGATAGTAATACTTCATCGCAACCATTATCACAATCTCCTCTGTCTCTCCTACAGAGGCCATTGGGTACAGCAATGTCTGAAAGCACCGGGCAGGCAATAACCAGAAATGTTGAAGTACTAGCAGCACACACTAAATCCGGGCCTGACATAATTCAAGAGGGCTCCTCTCAGGTTGATACATCCTTTTCTCTGCATTGGGACACCAAGAGCCTCCTCAATATAATTTTGGAGGAGATTATGGAACTTAAAACCTCTGAAACTGTGGAGATTTCTGCTATACATGCCCGACTCCCAAAAATTGAAGACACTATTGCCCGGATCCCGGCGTGATTATTGAGGCAGAAGTAAGACTATCGAAGCTAGAGGACCCATTCAATACTATGAAAGACAAGGTCACTGCTTTTCAGAGCCAAAAATCGTTAATGGAATGTAAATTGGAGGAATTGGAGAATTACTCTAGATGCTCTAATCTTCATATCCTTGGTTTACACAGGGTCTTGAGGGCCAGCAGACACTTCAATGGGTGGACTCCTTTATTTAAAAAAATGTCCTCCCGGAATACAATGGGGATCTTAACCTCATGAGGGCCCATTATATGCCAGCACATCTCCCTTCTAACGCAAAATTCCCTCAGACGATCCTGGTCAACTTTGGAGATTACCGGGTGAAAGAACAAATTCTATCCAAGGCGGTTAAGCAACAACAGTTCACCTCACCAGAAGTTGTATTATGTTGTATCTTCCAAGGGACTGTGATTTTTCTAGGTAACGAAATTCCAAGCAGATGTGGTAAATTCCGTAAGTGACAAAAATGGAAGGTGATGCTGGGTGACTTGCAAGTAGGGGTTAGATATCTTACCTTTATTAGCATCTATGCCCTGGTAGACGAAAATGCTGAGCCATACGAAGGATTATTTCAATCACTAATACACATTTGCGGTGAAATAATCATATGAGGGGACTTTAATTCTTTACTAAACACAAAGATTGATTCTGTTATAGCTAAAAGGCCATTAAAACCTAGAAACCTTTAAAATTATTCAAAATTATTGTAGAACTTTGCAGTTCATTGATCCCTGGAAGGTAGCATTTCCTACTAAACATTACATACACCTGTTTTTCTGGTAGATTCCGCACTTCTTCACGCATAGATGTTTTTTCTTATATCCAAGACTCTGAATTTTAGTACTCAAAGAAACTTGCCTAATGGATTTTCAGATCATGCAATGATTATTTTAGGGGTTGGGCTAGTTGAATCTTTAGTACATCCCAACAGAGGGACTTTTAATAGACAGTACTTAATGGGAGAAAACTGGATGTTATTCTGTAAAATAGTTTTTCAGTTTTAGTTTATTTGCATAGTTAATAAAAATCGTTGCAATGCAATGAAACAACAACTTAAAACAATTCTACATATGATATTAGAAAAAAAATCTTGCACTTTATGTATTTTTTAAAGTAAAAATATAGCAACTGGGAAGAAGTTCTCCTGACCAAACTATTGGTGTGCGTCAGACGTACAACATAGTTTTTTTCTATGAAGATGTGAGGAGCAGGACAGGGAGCACGATGCCAGGAGAGGCAGCAAACAACAGGTAAGTGCCTTTTAAAAGGGGGCAGGGAGCGGCTAACTCTGCACTGCCACAGAGGCGTAGTTATTGGCTACTCCGCGTTCGCCACGCAGCGTGGAGTAGGCAAATCTCTACAAACTCCATTGGTGAAGCGGAGTTACCCGCCAAGGGTTACTTCTAAGTACAAAAAGTGCTTAAGTCTTTGATAAACTGAAATATATATTTGTTGTAAGTGAATATTATCAGGACTCATGTGATAAGTGGAAGCTGCCCCGTTCCAATCCCTATGATTAAAATGCAGTTGTTCCAAGGGCATTGTTGTAAATCAGGTTTATGTCTTTTATACTGTCATTTTTTTTATCCACTAACCTCAGTAATGTCACTAGACAGCAATTCAACTGTGGGTCATTAGTTGCAAAACAGGCCAGCCTTGCTTGTCTCCTAGTGCGTAGGCATTGCTGGTTGAAGTGGTGTTTTAGTCGTTTTTTAGATTCTTCCAACAATTTTTTACATGTACATAGCATGTGCAGCAGATCTTCTAGCCCTGAGCCGCAATACGGAGATAATGGAATTTCTTGTAATAAACCATGGGACAGCGCCCCATCATATTGACTTGGATTCCCTTAATGCATATATTCAGGGGCTGGCTATTAGTAAGGATGCAAAAAGTTTTTTTTTTAAATAAAGAACAAAAGCATATCCTAATAATATTAATAATAAAGAGTCTTATAAAGCGCCTGGTTAGGCACACGGCGTGTCCCTTCGCTATGGTGAGTGAGAGGCCCCCTAGCCCCCACTGTACTGCAGGCACCCCACCCCTTCCTGTACTGGACCACCCCTACATAATATTGCAGGAACAGGAAGGTTTTAAGCTTTCTCCTGAACCTATACTCCAGAGGTTCCAGTCGCAGCTCACCGGGAAGTTGGTTCCAGCTCTTAACTGCCAGGAGCCGGAATGATCTACCGCCCATACGGGCCTTTTCAATTTTGGGGATCACCAGCAAGCCTGTGCCTGAGGAACTGAGTGAGCGGGCAGGCTTATAGATCGTAATTAAGGCTTGCAAAGGTCTAGACCCTCTACCCTGAATGATCCGATGACATGTGCATAGAGCCTAGTACACAATCCTCTTCCTAACCGGTAGCCAATGAAGCACCTCCAGAGCAGATTTCGACGCAGCTCTTCTTGTAAGCCTCAGGACCAGCCGGGCAGCTGCATTTTGCAGGGATCACTGAAAGAATATCGACTGAAAGAATATCGACTACCCAAAATATCGTTGAGTAAATATCGACAGTCAAAATATCGAGTTTCTATCTACAAACAGGTAAGTACAAAAATATCGAGTACAAAATATCGTTTACAAAAATATCGTTGTAAAAAATATCGACTTTACTAAAAACAATGTTTAATTACATTAATATAAAAAATTAATTACTAAAATATAATTAACAATACTTAAAATAACTTTTAATAATTAAATAATTAATGAAAGTAAAAAAATTATATTTTTTAATCATATTTCTTAAAACATATATATATATATTAACAAAATGTAATTAAATAATAGCCAATATTGTATATGTACCCCAAAAACCCAAAACTGACCCTGAACCCTAAAAATACCCCTTTACCCAAAAACTAAAAACTGACCCTGAACCCTAAAAATACCCCTTTACCCAAAAACCCAAAACTGACCCTGAACCCTAAAAATACCCCTTTACCCAAAAACTAAAAACTGACCCTGAACCCTAAAAATACCCCTTTACCCAAAAACCCAGAACTGACCCTGAACCCTAAAAATACCCCTTTACCCAAAAACTAAAAACTGACCCTGAACCCTAAAAATACCCCTTTACCCAAAAACTAAAAACTGACCCTGAACCCTAAAAATACCCCTTTACCCAAAAACTAAAAACTGACCCTGAACCCTAAAAATACCCCTTTACCCAAAAACTAAAAACTGACCCTGAACCCTAAAAATACCCCTTTACCCAAAAACTAAAAACTGACCCTGAACCCTAAAAATACCCCTTTACCCAAAAACACAAAACTGACCCTGAACCCTAAAAATACCCCTTTAATTTAACATAATTAGCAATTAATCAATTAACTTAAATTAATTACCAATTACATTTTAATTAATTACCAAATATTTTTTAATTAACAATTAATTAAATATTACTACCAATTATTAAATTTACATATTTAATTAATTATAATTAAATTACTTCCCACCCTATTCCCCTATAAGCCCACAACCCGCTACAGAAAATACATTATTTTAATTTACATAATTAGCAATTAATCAATTAAATTAAATTAATTACCAATTAAATTTTAAATAATTATCATATATTATTTAATTACCAATTAATTAATTATTACTACCAATTAATAAATTTACATATTTAATTAATTATAATTAAATTACTTCCCACCCTATTCCCCTATAAACCCACAACCCGCTACAGAATAAAATTACACAATAATTAAAAAAAATCATTAATTAAAAATAATTATAACATAAAATGACACTTTTCACACATATTATAACATAAAAACACTATAAATAATTTAATATTATTTAAAAAATTATATTTTTTACTATCTAGATTATATACTTGGATATTTTCACTGTCTATATTATTTACAGTCGATATTACTTCACTTACCTTAAAAACGATATTTTGGCTGTCGATATTCTGTCTAGTCGATATTTTGTCCAAACGATATTTAAAACTCGATATTCTGTCCACACGATATTTTGGAGTCGATATTATGTCTGTGCACCATTTTGCAGCACCTGCAAATGGTCAAGGCTCTTGATCGTGGCCCCTAAATACAATAGGTTGCCACAGTCTAGTCGTTAGGTAACCAGGGCGTGCACCAGCGTCCTTCCAGTTCCAGAGGGGAGAAGGTCAATGATTTTACGAAGACCTTTCCGGATACCAAAACAGGCCCCCACCACACGACTGATCTGAGGAGCAAATGTGAGGTCTGAATCCACCCATACACCCAGGTTGTTGGCATGGTTTAGGGACTGGACCTAGGCAAGGTGGCCACCATGCTGATGACCACACCGAAGGCCCCCCCACCACGAGCACCTCAGTCTTGCTACGATTCAACTTCAGGCAGTTGTTATCCATCCAGGAGGCAAGCTCCTGCATGCAAGCTCTGAAGTTGAGCGCATTCGGATCAGGAGCCCGAGATAGCGAGATGGCCAGCTGTGTGTCATCGGCATATGACACAATCTGCATTCCATATCCCTCGACTATACTTGCCACAGGCGAGACGTAGAGATTGAATAGGGTGGGGCTCAGGGTAGAGCCCTGGGGCACACCCTGATCCAAATCTATTGCGCTGGAAAAGTGATCTCCCTGTCTGACCTGGAACCTGCGGTTCGTCAGAAAGGACTGAAGCCACTTTAGCACTGCGCCTGAGACCCCACCCTTATTCAGACACTGTAGCAAGGTGAAATGTGCTACAGTGTCAAAGGCAGCACTCAGGTCCAGGAGGATGAGAGCCATAGTCTGCCCCTCATCTACTCCTTGTCTGATGGTCTCAATGGCAATAAGCAAGGCTGATTCGGTTGAATGGAGCGATCTAAACCCAAACAGCGTTGGATGGAGGAGATTGGCTTCCTCCACAAAGGCCATAAGTTGCAGATTAACGGCCTTCTCAGCCACTTTGGCCAAATAAGGCAGCAGCGATATGGGACGGAGATTGTCCAGTTTCTCCATACTGACGTTGGGCTTCTTCTGCAGGGGAAGTACCACCGCTTGTTTCCAACCATCAGGCACCGTATGTGTACTACAGGACACATCTAGCAGATGCCTGATGTAGGGCTCAAGAGTGTCAAGACTTTCCATGAGCAATTTGGGTGAGGCGGGGTCCCTAGGTGACCCTGACTTTATGGACCTGCAGATCTTCTGGAGCGTCTCGGGTGGAGGGGTGGAAAAATTCTCCAACCTATGCTCTCCCCCGTCACTCCCCTTGGGCTCCACAAACTCTGGCCCCTTATTTTAGCTCCCGGAAAGGAGGAGTATATCATGGCCACCTTCTCTGAGAAGAAGTCAGCGATACAATCACACGATTCCTCCGAGCTTTCTCTGGATATAGTGGAGGGTTTAAGTACGGAGATTTCCCTGCAGATCTTAAATAATTCCTTAGTGGAATTTTCTGCATCCCCAATTCTCTTCGCATAATGTGTAGCTTTGGCCCACCTGATTAATCCATGGTAGATTCTCTGTTTATCTTTATATTCTAGCCCGGCCTGGTCAAGAAAGGCTATCCTCCACTGCCTCTCTAAACGCTTGCATTCAGTCTTAGCAGAATGCAGGTCCTCATTAAACCATGAGGCTGATTTCAGAGATCTACACCGTGACTTATTTACACATAGCGAGGCAGTGCTATCAAGAGCCTCTTTTATTCGTTTTTCCAGATTGTCACATGCAGTTTCAACATTAGTGCCCCCAAGCTGTCCTCCCTTAATCAAAGCCGCATTAAACTTTTCCTGAGAGAAGTCGGCCCATTTACGACACAGATGACTCATTGTCGGCTGTTCCGGGGCTCTGAGTCCTGGGATTCTCACTGCAAAGGGAACAAGTGAGTGATCAGACCAGGGGACGGGAATAGGCATGTTCACTTGCACTTCCCTCCAATTAGCAAACACAGGGTCCAATAAGTGTCCATCCTTATGGGTAGGGGTCATCGAGCTCAGGGTGAACTGGAGAGACTGCAGCTCCTGACACAGATCCACAGCCCCCTTGTCCAAGGGGTTCTCTAAATGCACATTCAAATCTCCTAACAGGAGGAACTTATCCCTCCGCAGGGCAGATTCCGTCATGCCTTCTAGCAGGCTTGCAGCAAAGCGAGTGTAGGGGCCTGGAGGTCTATAAACCAATAGTCCCTTTACCATGATGCGCGGGTTGACCCTGATTGTAAAGGCGCCGGCCTCGCAATCAGCTATAGTCGAAGGTTCCAGTTAACAACTTAACGGCTGCTTGAAGGCAATAGCTATCCCCCCCCTCTGCCCGACATCCTGTCCAGCCTAACCATCATATACCCTAGGGGGAGTGCCTCAATTATATCTGGCTCCGAATCTGGATCCAACCACGTTTCCGTGAGGAATAGGAGGTCGAGCTTCTTGTCAGTAAGTAGGTCAAAGATGTCCAGCCTATGCTTACGCAGAGATCTAGTATTCAACAGACCACATGAGAGCCTCGTTGTCTCTAGCTTACTCTTATCTATCCCACTGAAAGCAAATTGACACTCTTTGCATCCCCTGTCCCCGTCCACTTTCATGGTGTGGCTGCAAGCCATAGGGATTCTGGGACAGAGAGTATGAAGTTGATTTGCACTCCATTGAACTCTGGCAAAATTTTGAGCAGGGTTTTTGACCCCAGTCCCCGTACGGCCGCGGACGGGCGCAGACGGGCTTGCCTTTGGCGTGCCGCCGGTGCGCCCCCTGCGCGCGTCCGTGTCAACATCCTCCTTATATCCCTCACAATGTCAGCAGCTAGGGAGCACTAGCCTGCGAATCGGTCCCCCCACGTACTGGAAGTGACTGTCTCTTCCCTTCCTCGCCCTCCACGCAACGGTGCTAGTCACCGCGTCGGACCGAGGCGGGAAGGGGGTACATCGAGAGCAGCCTCCACACAGTATGCACCCCCTCAGGTAAGCCCCACAGAGTGTAGCGGTGTCCAAAAGTAACACTAAACTAAAATGCTGTCCCAGGAAGCAGCAACAGCACGGACAAAGTAATTAATGTTTTTAAAATCAGGAACGATTAAAATTCAGAGTACAGCGCGCTGCACAGCAGCTAAGGGCACTGCCACTGCCCACTCACCACAGCGCGGCCGGGCTATCAGGTGCCTTTTATCCCTCACGACGTCAGCAGCTAGGGAGCACTAGACCGCTAACCGGTCCTCCGTGTGCCGGAAGTGACAGTCTCTTCCCTTCCTCGCCCTCCGTGCAACGGTACTAGTCACGGCGTCGGACCGAGGCGGGAAGGGGGGAAATCGAGAGCAGCCTCCATACAGTATGCACCCCCTCAGGTAAGCCCCACAGAGTGTAGAGGTGTCCAAAACTAACACTAAACTAAGTAATTAATGTTTTTAAAATGAGGAACGATTAACATTCAGAGTGCTGCGCCGTGCACAGCAGCTAAGGGCACTGCCACTGCCCACTCACCATCCTAGAACACAATGTTCAGCAGTGCTATGATAACTCACTCAGAAGTCCTTCGGCCCACAATCAACGAAAGCTCATTCAGGCTACACAGGCGCTAAGTGAGGCATATTATTTTAAATGTGAAACCTTGAATTGTAATTATATAATTATATGTAAAAGTATATGAAGAAAGTAATTTTACAGGGAGGTTTCTTGCATGGCAGGCTTGGGAGCATGCCGCAAATAACCGGATAACCACTTTGAAATGCCCTGTTACCGGTACCCGAAGTGAAGACTCATCTTACATGGGGGATATAATGTTGGAGCATCTATTGTAAAAAACAATCAGTCCATAATACCTCCCTGGAGAGGTTCCTGCAGGAACAAAACCTCCCGGTACTATATGATACCAAAAAAGTTAATATAATGCGCCTCTTTTCCAAAAAAGAACTGGAGCAAGCTATAAAAAACCTCCCAAATGGTAAAGCCTGTGGACCGGATGGTCTACCGGCAGAATTTTTTTAAGCATTCTCTGGGGTTTTGCTGGAATATGTTTTATTGGTTGCCTCTATATTATACTAGAGGGAGGCCCAATTCCAGCATCATTCAGAAAAGAGAGTGTAGTCAGCTTTTTAAAAATGGGGAAAGATGGCAAAGATCCCAATTTGTATCACTCGATCAAACTATAAAATTTGGAGTACAAAATTATTACAAAACTTGTAGCAAACAGAATAGCGTCAAATCTGATCCACTCTGATCAAAATGGTTTTATTTCAGGGAGACAGCTCAGGACAAATATCCATTATCTAGAGGAAGCACTAGATTATTTTGAGACCAAGAAAATATCGGCGATGGTCCCCCTGTTAGATGCAGAGAAAGTATGACCTTGTGGTATGGGAGACTCTGGTTTGTATTTTGTCCAGGTTCGGTGCCTCCTCAGATCACAGGTTTGATTCGGAGAATGTATCATAATGCAGAAGCCAGCATTATTGTTAATACCTCAGAGGTAGGGCAAGTTACTGTTAAATGGGGGACCTGACAAGGCTGTCTGCTGTCTCCGGTTTTATTTGCCTTTTTTATTGAGCCTGTGGCTATTGCTATTTGACATAACGTAGATATTTGTCCCCCCTACCAACTATGGGGAAACAAAAATTGTACACCGATGATAATATGCTCATCCTTGATTGTAATAAGGGGGTTCAAGCAAAGGTATTCGAGATCTTCTCACAGATAAAATCTCTTGGCGGGTATAAAACTAATAAAAAAAAAAGCTGAAATAATTCAGTGCGGATGCAAGTCAGACATCTTGCATCCGAATATCATCTCATGTATAAATTCCCCACCTAAATAATATTTGGGAATTTATTTTTCACCACAAATCCCTGACTATGATCTAAATTTCTCTCCACTGTATTTAAAAGTACAGGGTTTATTGCACCACTGGAACTCTTTTAACTATTCTGGGGAGGGTTTCGCTGATTAAAGATGTCTGTTCTCCCTCTGTTCAATTTCTTGTTCTCTGCTAATCCGTATATTTTAACAGCACCTTTTTTCGGTAAACTGGAGTGCATGTTTACATCTTTGGGGGAAAAAAGCCATTCGAACCACACTTAGCACTTTATATGAGGATCTGGAGAAGGGTGGGTTAGCGCTTTCTAATCTCAGGGATTATTATTTTGCATACTTTGCACAGCACATGTCAAGGTTCACGTCAGAATCGCATCCAGGAGTATTCGTTACCTATTTTATGAGCCTAATTTGTATAGACCACCAGATATGTAGTCCATTAAAAATTGCAAAGACACCAAAATGAGTCCGTTAAAAGTTTATGCACTGGTTCTTTACTAAACGCCAGGATTTTTATAGAAAATACACAATCCCAGTTATTAACATTTCAACCCCCTTATCTGTACTAACTTCGGAATTCAAGAATCACATGGCCAAGGTAGGATTTGGGAAAATCTCAGAATTTATTGTAATGGATAGGTGGCTCAATATTCCCGAAATGCATGATTTAATTCAAAGTGATTTCCTTCTTCTTGGGTCCTATAGAATGCTTTAAAAATTGTACATTTCTTAGTAATTTGGACTTGATGCAGATTAATGCTTGTAAAAATCTGACACACGTGCTATTTGAAGAAGGGGCGGAAGAAAATCCTGGGGAGTGGAAAATACTAATGGCCCCTCTCAAAGGCCCAGTTCTCGCCCAGAAGGCAATAATAAAATGGAAAAACATGAAGGTTTGGATGTAACTGTGAGAATGTGGACTAAAGTGAATAAACTTAATTTCAGTACATTACGGGAAGCAAATTAGTGCTGGATGCTATTTTTTTAGCAAATGGCTACTATAGACCCCAGAGTTCCTATCCCAGGTTTATCCTAATCAATCTAGTCAGTGTTTTGGCTGTTCAAATCAGACAACAGTCAACTGGACGCATAAAATTGCACAGTGCCCCTTAATTCAGGAGTTTTGGAATTATATTTTATGGCATTTGGAGGCTGAATGTCTAATTAAATTGGATTCTAACAGCTGGCTGAAAGTTTTTGGGTACAATCCTACCCTGCATCTTTTCAAAAAAATGGGTTAAACTAATATATATCGCAATGGCGGTTGCCAGGTCTCTGCTGCTTCAATGATGGCAACCATGTCAGGTAACAACAAAGCGCGAGTGGGTTAGGAAAATGAAACAGGTTAGAAACAGCAAACGGTTGTTTGCACCATGAAACGGGGGGATTAAGAAATTTAAAAACATTTGGGATACTAAAGAGAGCTTAAAAATGTCAATGCTCTGTTAATATGATTAAATATTATTAGAAGCTTATGTTGGTATATTTGTATAGTGTATTTCACTTTAATGCACTATAAGGGACTTTAGCTACTTTTAAAAGTGAAAAAAAAGAATGTAGGTACTGTATTTGGTTTTTTTGAGGATGATTTACTATGAGAAGCTCTTTCTGCTGATGCATTTGTATACTCCTTTTCGATTGCACTTTAATAAACTATAGACACTTTAATTGTTCTTAAAATGAAAAGTTGGTGATGTATCGGGTCTCTTACTATTTTTAGCACACAGTTACTTGGGGGCATATTAACAACACATAGCGAAAAATATCGCTGAGAGCGCTTAGCGCTATTTTTAGTAACTGTTTTGAAATGCTGAGATAACGCGGTATTATCAATGTTTATCTTCACAGCGTTAAACAATCTAGCGATAGTGGCAGAATAAAGGGGCATCACTGGAAATCCAGCGATTCAAGTGCGGCGATCAGGGATTCCTTGTAAATAGAGAGATGTGGATTTAGGCTTAGAATTCACCTCCCTTTATAAATATAACTAAGTCTGACAATTTGCAGACGTTAGCTAATGGCGATAACCGCGGTTAGCGCAGCTTTTTTTTTTATCGCTAAGGGTTTCATGTGCCATCTTGTTAATAGGGAGAAGCATTGTTAGCGATATTTTCCCTGTTGATTTTTGAAGAAACGCCCACTTTGCATCTCATTAGAGATGCAAAGCGAAGCGTCCTTACAAAGGCTGCTAACATGCGCTAATGCATGTTAGCACTGCCTTGTAAATAGGGCTAAACAATTATCTCTGCTTTTTAGCTTTTAAAGCCGAAAAGGCAGAGATAAGGCCCTTGATAATATGCCCCTTGGGCTTTTATTCAGATCACATACTCTTTTACTCCAGAATATGTATGCTGTATTTATTGTTCGGAAATGCATTATTTGTTATTGACATGGTGATATATAGAGTAATTTGTAAATTTGAATGGATCTCAATAAAAAAAAGCATTCACAATAATATTTAATATAAAAATAGTTTTACAAAATGTTCCCAAGTTTAATACATGTTTTACTGTTCTCTGTACTTTTCCACAGCGGACACCACTGGATTGGAGTTTTCCTTTTTGTTGTAATTTGGCAGCGATCGGAGTAAGCATCTAGCTGAAGCCATCTTGGATTTGGCAGCCATTTGGTATGCCATGTGCTACCACGTGTTCACCATGTACTCTGTCCTACCTTTCTGTCATCTGTTCTTGTACTCTACTTAGTGACAAGTTATATTTAGCCTCTTCTGCTTTGCACATGCTCAGTTGAGCTTGCAGCTGTCTATGCAACTGCTAGTAGTCTGTAACTGTCAGGATGTGTTTACTAGAATTAGCAACTGTTAGCTCCTCCCACTTGTTGATTGTACATTTTCTGTATGACCTTATATGTACCTAAAACATTCGTTCTGTTCTTATACCGCCTTCTTTTGAGCCCCTGTGCGGGGATAAAAGGTCCATGTTCCTACTGTTCGGTGTGCTACTTCATACACTACCGAAGGGTGTTGTGTGAATGTAGTTCCACCTCTTGAGGTTAATAAAGCGCATTGTTTTGTATTGCAGTTTCCGTGCCAACTTCTTCCTATTGATCTAAGGACCTTGTGCAGAGAAGGGCGAACCCCGAGCATTGGTAGGCCTAGCTGAAGCTCACCACAACATTTTGGTAAAGCATAGGGAACTTTTCCCTATACTTAACCATGAAGAGAGCACACTCCCAACTGTGAAGCTCTCCCTATGGCAACATTTATAAAACGTTCCTATAGTTTACCATATGGAGATTCCTACCCCTTCTGCGCACATCTACAATAAAGTGTGCGTGAATGCGGTGGGCCCCTGGGGACATGCAACAGCTGCACATGTCTAAGGAACCTTGCTCCCATCAACCCAATTTTTCTACATTTGACGATTCATGACTATTTACATTGGCGTGTGTACACCCTTGGAATACACAATTGACACCAAGGGCCTCATTTATGAAAAGTGACGCATCGCTGGGTGAAAACAGCGATGCGTCACTTTTCACTGCGCTCTCCCTGAGACATGATTGATGCGTCATATTTATAATATGACGCATCATGTCGCAAGGAGTTACAGATACGTCAGTATTTCTGACGTATCTGTAGGCGCAAAAGTGACGCATTGCTGGAGTGTGTCACAAAAGTGACGCAACACCAGCAATGCTTCCTTTCACATGGGGAAAGCCCCATGTGAAAGGGCTTGCGTCAGTCTTACGCCTGCTGTGAGGCAGGCGCAAGATTTTGACGCAACAGCATCCTAAAAGTGACGCAGTGAAATCTCATAGATTTCACTGCATCACTATTACGAGGCTTTTTGCGGGTGAACGCCCCCTCTGCATACATTATACCTGACGGTGGTATAATGTAGCGCAGGGGTTTACAAAGTGACGCATCTGCTTAGATGCGTCACTTTGTAAATAGTGCGCATCAGGAGGCATGTTTTACGCCGCCGATGCGTCACAAAAAGTGACGCATCGGAAGCGCAAAACTCACGCAAGGCCTCATAAATGAGGCCCCATGTTTGAAGTCCCTTGTTGCACTCTATAACATAATGTTTCCTGCATTTGGAAAGGATTTCTATATTACTCATTTCATTGTCAGAAATCTTCAAACTTCATGGCATCCTGGATGCAAAGTGTGCATTCGCCTAGTTAGTATCGGCTATGCGCAGGTACATCTTAAGGACTTTCGGGGCCCTGGGCAAAACGTGTTTTTGGGGCCACTGTTCGGATCTGTTTTGTATTTCTCATCCAGTTTTTACTCTTTCATGCTGTCTTTTGCCAGGTCACTGAAAGTGTGTTTTTAATATTTTAACACAGCAGCAGCTCACTAATATTACTGCTAATAATCTCTTGACACCCTCCCATTTCGATTTCTTTTAATGGATATGGCATGAAACGTAGACAAAACATTTCTCTGCAAAATGTAATAAACTCTCACACATCACCTACAATAAAAGTAAATTAAAGGAAAAAGGTATTTAAACAATCTGTTTAAGAATTAAAAAAGGTCCTCGGTGCAAGACTCTCTACAGAACAGAAGTGGCCAGAGCCCACTTTGCCCATGCCTTAAAGCGCTTCTGGATATGTGAGATTAACTATTAAGTGGGTTCGCAATTTGCACTTCTTTCCGAGTCAGGCATAGAAGAGCTGGACATACGTGTTAATCCAGCATGGAATTCCCTGTTCTGGGGTGCACACAGAGCTAGTGTGATCTTGTTGTGCTTGTGCTCATGGTTTGGTCCAAATTAAACTTTGCTTTAATCATATGGCAAAATACCCTGTGTGAAATATTTGTACCTTTGAATCTAGAGTCTAATGCATATTGGAGTTTGCACTCGAATTGAGAATTGTTGGTCTCTCGAATGAGGGCCTAAATGGTTCACACTCCTTTTACCGGGTGTACCCGATAAAGCTGCAAACCAGCAACATAGCTTACACAAAGTCCCTATATTGAGATTATCATGAAGCTGGGTGCTTGCCGTTTGTACTTCACTTGCTTATCATCGAGAACCCCTGAAGTGTGATTCCCAGCGCTCAGCAGAAAAGTCAAATAAATGAGTGCAGGTGATGAGAACATATTCATTTTCCAAGCTTATCCTGCCTCCAGCAATAAACTGCAGAAGAGTGTTTTATGGCCTGCTTCCAACAGCTTTTCCACACAAAAGAAAAAAAACCTGATTATCTGTGAAGTTTTATATTCAATTTACTATGGCTCCCTGTGTCTGGGAGCATATTCAATTTAAAATTTCCCTTCACACATGAGTACAGCCCTCTATTCAAAAATTAATGTAGAAAAGAATAAGCACTCCAAGGTAGATGTATTGTTTTGGTGATGTGAATGTATGAGTCACTGTAGTTCGCAATTGCAAGTGAATATTTTTGTACTCATATCTGCTTATTCTGTCCTGATTCCTGGATGAAAACACTTGATAAAGGGGTGTAGGCGGTTTGTCTGCTAAGATAATGGTCATGGGGGATTTTTTCCTATTTGCACCACTACAATTGCATGCATCTTTACAACTATCAATCGCTTCCATTTAAGATCAAATTTTCACTTACATACATACACATTCCTTCAATCTTTATTTGAAGCACTAGTAAATATGAAATATTTGTACATTTCAATAAGTAGACGTGTGTATTCTCTGTGAATTTAGGTAAAATGGATCATAACTGAAAAGGTACGTTTTTTTACTCTTTTTTGATGGTGATAAAAGTAAAACTGCCAATAGCAGGCAAATAATTCATTTGGACAGATACAGCGCATTAACATTTCCGGATGCATTCCGGGGGCACATTCTGAGGCATTTTCCTCTTTCTATGTGTGCAGAAAAATGTGGCACACAGAGAAAGAGGGAAAAACAGGGATAAAAATGTTTCTCCTTGCTAGGCCACATCTGGGGAGGCATAGCATTTAATGCATTCCCAGGTCTACCAGTAATGGTAAATCGGGGAATGCGCCACAATCCTTGGGTGGATCAATGAAAACACTCACTCTCCACCCATGGAACACCTCCCTGGGGGAATGGAATGATTTACACTGCCTCAGATTAAGAGAGTTTAATCAGATCACCAAGTTGACCTTGTGTGGTTTTTATAAATCAAGCTTAGTAGTTGTGTTGCCCGTGTGCCTCATTGCGTGCAACTGATTGATAAATATGTCCCTCTGAGTTTCACTGCCCGCAAAAGTGCAGACAGGGAGAATCTTTTGTGCTCCTACCAGGCTGGAGCAAATACCTACTTCCGCCTGGGGTGGAGCAGAGAAGACTTCCTTGCATGCACTCTTGCAGGCAGGAAAACAACAATGTCCCAGGGAATGGGTTTCCCGGGACACCGTCCACAGGGTGGCCCGGCGGATGGCTACCTCACTGAGGCTTGGGGATAGGGGCCACATGACCTGTTCCCAAAAATATATAAAATGTTCAACTCCTGGACCCTAACGTGATTTTTTGATAAATGAGCCCCAGAATTGCTACCACTCAGTGTAAGCAGAAAGTAAAGCTGCGTCCACTGGCCTGCTCCACAACAGGGATGGCTGTTAGCAGAGGAGCCATCGGTGCTGCGGGGCCCTTAGGTCTCCCACCACAGCCCCCATCCTTGCTAATCGGTGGGCACCAAGGCACTCTATTGTTTAAGACAAAATGAGTAAATGCTGGGAAATAATCATAATACATGAATTGCACGGAGCTAGCAGAGCCATGGGGCCCTGGGGCACCCCCCTGCATTGCGCAGAAAAGTAAATTAAAGTTGTGGGGTGCTCCAGATTGACTCCGGGGCACCACAGGTAAGAATTTTAAAAAGAAATGAAAAAAATCATCATAGCGACTCCTGTGCACTTGCAGGGAGCTGGTTGGCCCGAATAAAACTGTAAAGTAGTAGGTGTCTCGGTAGACACCGGGGCACCCAAAAACATACAAAAAGAAAAACAAAGACTAATAAATGAGCAGCTAGAGCTACTCATTTTATGTTCACTGCACTGGTATGGCACACCCCTTATGCCCTCAAAGGTTTTTTTGTGAAATTTTTGGACCCTTGTAGTGGCACCACCAAGCATTTTGTTAATGTTGTGGGGGGCACCACAGAGTGCAGCAGTTCCTCAGCAACATTAAAAACAGAGTAGGTCTCCACGGTTTTTAAATCCATGACCCCCTAAGGAGGCAAACACTAACCCTGGGCATTAAAATCCGCTCCGCTTGCAGGGTTTGCCGATTTCAGCGACTCCGCGTTCCGCGTAGAATGCAGAATTACCAAAACTCCAGGATCCGCGGCAGAGCAGATTTTCTTTTTGTTCACGCTTTCAAAATGTGTTTTCACGGTTGTGGTAGTGACTTACTGGGATCCCTGTGTATGCTGGTGAGATTTCTTATCCGTTTGCATGTGCCACAAGATTTTAGTAGCCGGCCGCACGATCCCGCAAGAGTGTGCGATCGTGAAGACGTCATTCGGACGGGCCATCTGACTTCCGACAGAAGTTCCATGAAGATTTTGATCCCGAACATACAGATTTTGCAATTTGGAGAAGAATATCTCTCGAGCAGCATAAAACCTTCTAAAGAATGATGATTTGGATGAAGAAGAAATCCTCAGATTGACATTTGCCTCTACTTTTTTGTGCAAAGAGTCCTTTTTCTTTTTTTACTTTTTTTTAAGGGGAAGGAAGTGCCCCAGAGTCTCAAACTTCCTAATCCTGTCCAGCAGACTCCTCCCAGTGCCTTGTCCATTTCCTGTTCACTTTTCATTTGGATTTGGAGCTGGAAGGATCACTCTTTGTGTCTGCTGCATCATATATCAATGCATTTGAGGACTTTTGAATTTGAGATTTTACAAGTAAGTTGGAGAATTGGTGTTGTTTGTTTGATTGGGGATTTGCAGGTTGCAACAACAATTTCTTTACTTTTCATAACTTTTTAAAATGTATCGTGGGTAGCCAGTAGGCCCAGAGCTACTCATGGGTGCATGAAACAACTGTTTCTGTTGGGTCTGTTGAATTTAAACATCATTTAGGGCATGGATGGCATTGGATTAAATTGAAAAATGTTTTTTGGGTGGGTATTTCACTTTTTTGGTGTGTGTTAAATAAATGCCTTTGTGGTGTGGTTGTTGTGTAATTTGCAAACCTTGCTTAGCCCTGTGGATTTTCGTTTTTACATATTTTTTTGCATTAAAGCTGTGTTGTTTAGCATGCCTCCTTTGCCTTGCCTTTATAGGCCTGCTTGAGTTCCTTGTTTTCCAGGCCTCCTGCTTGTTGTGACTGTGAGTGACCATGTGGCTGGTGACCATTTTGTGGTGGTATTTTAGTAGTGTGCTGCTTTTTTGTCATATAGGCCTGCATGTCTTTCCTTTGTTCCTCTTGGCTTACTGCTTTCATCCCCTTTGCCTGCTGCAACTCCCTGAATTACGTGATGCGCAAATTAATGCCAAACAGGTTCCACTTCCATTACATTTGTATTTTTGTTTTTGTTATTCTTCTTTCCTATCCTTTCTGAGTGTACACAGTATACCATGAACGCCCTTGTTGTCAAAGTCTCACAAATGGCTGCACTGTTTTTATTTTTTGGGAATAACTGATTTAATGACATTTAGTAATATAACACTAACAAGTGTGACCACCACACATTAAGTTATATATTATATTTGTTTGTTTGTACTAATAGTAATTGAACCACAACAACAAAATGCAACATTTCACTGAAGTTGTTCTGGCTTCTTTGCTTTTAGGTGCACAAAAAGACTGAGGAGGAGGTTTCATCATCACCCGTTGTACTGCCAGACAGAAGTCCTGCTGCGCACAATGTCACATGACTTGTGACCACCACAGACATCTCTGCAACTTGTGCAACTGCGTCCTGCTGACATCTGAAGAAGATGGCGGTAAAGAAATGTACCAGGTCCTCCAGTACCAAGAAAGTTGCCAGTGAAAAGAAGGAGCAGAAGAAGGAAGAAGTGGCACTTACCAAGCATGGTTTGCCGCCCAACATGTTTTGGGGGAAACGAAAAATGATTCCTGCTGCAGCGGGGTCCGGGGAGCAAGCTGGGAGCAGCACCTCCACATCAGTGGGCCCACCTCACCAACCTAGGCCTAAGCCCATAAGTGTCGCAGAGACAGCCAGTCTAATTGCGCAAATGCCAGCGAACAGTGATATTGAAATTGACTGATTCTTATTGCAAAGTAGTACCCAATCAACGCAGGAGGAAACTCAGCAGATAAGTGGCAAACAACAGCCACAACCACTGCCCACAATAGCAGTTGTTCCTCCCGAAGTAGGGGTAGTTCAGGAAATTGAGCTTTCTGCAGAGGAAGAAAAAGAGCAAGCCACTTTTTCAGAAGACCAATTGTTTTCAGGATCCCCAGCAAGGAAAAGTAGGGTTAGTCCATCAACTTCTTATTCAAGCCCCCCTTCTGATGATCTAGATGCCACTTGGAAGCCACCAGCCCAGTCAGAGAGTGAGGCACGCCATGCGACAAGGCTAGGGGAAAGGAAGGTTCCAGTAAGTCTTGGAGTTATGTAGGTAGATGTGGAAAAGGAGGGTGATGACTAGCCAGTCATCATGAACATCACTCCTGCCCCAATGGAGATGGAGACCGACATTATTGCCCCATCCCAAATTGCTGTGAGGGATGTGGCACGGATACCACCAACACAGGTAACACCAACACGACCTCCAGCTTCCATATTTGCATTTTTCAAATACCCAGCAGGGACCTACATCCATCACAAAAACCACCTCAGTAGGTAGTGGTACTGTAACTGCACAGAGTCAAATTCCAGGCACACCGTCCAGTTCATCCGGCAGAGCAAGTGACACCTCCAACAGCGCAAGAAAGTTCACCTCCCCAGTTTGAGACTTCTTTTCGTTTAGCAGTAAGGAGCAGAACGTTGCTATATGCTTAATTTGTCGACAAGATATTAGTTGGGGTAAGCTTGGTACAAACTATGGTACCGGAGGCCAAACAACCCATCTGAAAAAACACCATATGATCCAGTGGGAGGCGCACTGTAGCCGCCCAAAGAAGTAAAACTGCACCTATTGCTGTTGGTGGGGATGAAGAAGAAGAAGAAGAAGATATTATAGCGGTGGAAGGTGAACAAGAGGGAGTCAATTTCTCTGGTACACAAAGTAGCCCTGTGCCCAGCAGTGCAGTGGTACCACCCACATCCTCATCAGCCTCAGCAACATCTCAGGGGCACCATAGTAAGAGTCAGGATGAGATACTAAGTCAACAGAGTACCACAATGAAAAAAAGTGCATCGATGAGCCTATCAACATCTGGGTTCAAGAAGTCACCTGCATCAGCAGCACCAGAAAGGAAAAAAATCCAGCATACGATTATCAGCCTGCTTAGGTCGGAGGGGCAGGACAAACGCAACCAGCCAATGGCACATTTGTACAATGCACAGCTGGTGAAAATGTTAGTGCGGTACCTGAACTTTTTTCATTCGTGGAAGGGGTGGGTTTTCTGAAATTTATGACAGCGATCTGCCCAAAGTGGGAGATTCCCAGCCGGTCCTATTTTGCAAGAGTTGCTGTTCCAGCACTATATCACGACGTGCTGGAATTACTTGGGCAACCTTAGCAGCCGAGTGATGTTCACAATATCCACCTGACAACAGACATGTGGACCAGTTGCCAAGCCACTGATTACATGTTTATCACTGCACATTGGATCTCTTTTTTAGGAGCTTAAGAAAAGATATCTGCAGCAGGTGTTGTTGACACTGCTGGGATTTGTAATGCTACTCATAAACATGCAACTGTAGCCATGTTCGCCATAAAGAAATCTCACACTGCTGCAACCTTTTTGAAAGAGTTTAACAACAAGGACTTTGAATGGCTGCACCCAAGTGGGCTTAACATTGCTTTTGTTGCCAGAAACAATGGCAGATATATAGTTAAGGCCATGTGCTATGGTGGCAATTTCAGGGTCCTGTGTTTGGTGCACTGCATTAACATCATTGTTAAAGACTTTCTTTAAAAAGACAGAGTCAGCAACTTTCTGACCACCTGCAGAAGAATTTGAACACCTTTCAGCCATTCTTTTAAAGCAGAAGCAGCTGAGAATCGTTCAACGTGAGCATAGAATGCCAGTCAAAGCACTCATCCAGGAGGTGCCAACACGTTGGAACTCAACTTATTAAATGCTTGATCGTCTGTTTGATCAGTACAGAAAACAAAAAATGACTATGTCATGCAAAGACTAGGAGATGTTGCTGTGAAAGGCATGGCTGTTGAGATAGGCCATTGTCATGGTTAAGCATTGATAGACACTGTAAAGTAGGAACATTACACTGTATGACTGCTTACATCTAGCATACTACATCTCCAAGCATCCTCGGGTGAAGAGACAGGTCAGTTGACCTGTGTACAGAAACTCCTCCCACGCTTCACTCACGGCTTGTCACTCAAGTATTCCTGTGAGCACGAGAGCGGGCGTTGTATTTTCGAGCTTGCTAAGCCCTTCTCACATTTAGAATTGGATTCCTTCCTGTTTTCTGCCATCGGATCGTTTCTAGGAAACAGAACTTCAGTTTGCCACAGTATGGACACAGCTGTGGGTGGTAATTGACATCAAGCACAGGCCGGCGTCTTCGGCTGGGTAATTGTTTACTGCTACGCTGAGAGCACGCTGGGTTGCCGCAAAGACTATAGTGCATATTGAGCATTTTTTACTGGAGCATTCCCACTCGCTCTGAGATCATCCTGCAGCTGGAAATACTTTCTCTGCTTCACACGAGCGTCCAAGCTCCTACAGAACCACCGACCCTGATTCAGGATATATACAACTGGTTCGTAGACTGCATTTCATTTCATCTAAATAACTATTAACCTCTTGGCATACGTGCTATGGAAGCGCTATTTTTTTGTTCGAGTTGAAAGCCTCTGTACCTGCTTTTCGTGGGCACCAAGAAAGTATGATAATCCCTCGGAACAGTTTAGAGTTATGACGCTAGATGGTGCTCTGAGCTCATAATTGCCCTACATAGCCTCTTCAGTTTCAGATCTGTTTGGAAGTGTGGGGATATTGTGGAAACAACATCAGAGGAAGTCTAGATGTTTAATAGCACCAGAAGAACATACCAGAGGATTATATGATGTAAGATAAGTGCCTCTAATATATACAACATCAAGACTATTGTTCATATTTTGATTTTGTTTCTTTATTTTTGCTATTTTTGTGACTTTTACATTGGGAGATATGCAGTAGCATGTTATGTAAGTACTACCACACATAGGGGCACAGGGGGTGTGGTTGTTGTGGATAAGTCTTCTTATGCGTGTATTGTGTTTCACTTACAGGGCCAGTGGGGTAGATTGTAGGAGAGCCAGGTACAACATCTCTGAAGACATCCCTTATCTGAACCTAGCAGCTGCAACTTTATTGTTTCTTTTGTCCATTTTTCCCTTTCCCTGGTAGTGGTGTTAGCCATGTAGTGTTACATATTACTCATGGGTAGTACCACGTAGGGGAAGGTATTAATTAGCATCACATCGTTCCCGCTGTATCCGGCTATAAGGTTAGTGATAACCATCCTCTGTATACGACAGACATTGGGGCCTAGTTAAATGCCTAACAGTGATAATACTTTCTTTCGAGCTCTTCACACGTGAAATCAGCAAGGAGGATTGTACTCTGGGCCAAGCTATCCCATTGTTGCACATGCTACAGCTGAAGGCGGTGTCTGAATTGTGCAAAGGTGTGGATGAAAACAAAGAAGCATGTGAGCTGGTAGAGAGCTTAGCCTTTTGTTTAGCTGAAAATGCAAGGGTGCAAACTACCATTGTTTCAGACAAACATTACCTTTGTCCCACAATTCTGGATCCATACTAAAAATGAGCACTGAACACTAAGACATTAATTCTTTTTTGAGAAGTGGATATTGCCCATACAGAACATGGATAGCTGAGGCAGCCAGTGACTTGGAAAAGGAACAGCTGGTAATTAAAGGCCCGCTACTCCAACCCACAACAAGTACTGCATAAGGGCGTCCAGCATCAAGTTCAACTTCAGAGCCAAAGGGCAGTGCTTTTGGCTCACAGCAGTCATCAACACTATCAACAACATCAAGAACTGGATCATCATCAGCCCCAGTAAAATTGGCACAGGATTGGTATCTATAGCAAGGACTTGTTAGATCCAGTGCTGATGCAAAGGCAAAAGAGGCCCAGCAAAGTGGAGCACCACTGAGCATTGGTCCAGGCTTATCTGGATGACCCAACAGAGGTCAACATTGATCAAACCCCATTGGTGTATTGGTATGGGACAAGGCGCCACTGGCCAGTGCTAAGCAGGCTGGAGATCAACTATCTGGCTTGCCCTGTCGCAAGTGTCTAGTCTGATCGTGTTTACAGTGCTGCTGGTACCATTGTAATAGTGAAATGGACCAGTCTCTTTCCCAAAAATGTGGAGAGGTTAACCATGATCAAAATGAATCAGCACTTTATAACACTGAATTAAAAGCTACGTGAATCACAGCAGGAAGATTGAGACACCGACTTAGGTGGCAGAAGTAGTATGTTAGATGATTACCTCCATCTGGTTGAACCACCAGAGTTTGAGGACGAGCTATACTTCCCTGACAACTAGGCTTCAAACGTGTTACTTTCTTTCTTCCTTTACTTTTATTATTTGTATGTGTCTCTGTTTTTCTGGTTCGAATCACAACAAATTCATCACCACTCTCTTCTCTTTTATTACCATATTGAAGTTGCAGCTGTGTGCATTTAGGTCCACTCCTCTGAGTCCTGCTCCATCCTCCTGACTCACCCTAAATCTATTTCCCTCAAGCCAAATGATTGGATGGAGAATAGTTCTAGAAAAGTTGCCTCATTGAGTCCCTCCTAAAGAAGTAGAACCTGATGACTATAGCTATCTTCCTTTCCGAGCCGAGAGAGACTGCCCCTTAACTTAAGATGAGAAGGAACAGGTAATTATGGCATGCATTGGACGGTGACTCTGAGTGATTGGTATTTGTGTTGTTGTTTGTTGTGCATGAAGTAAAGTCAAAGTGTACTAGCATTGATCTACTACACACTAATTGTGATAGTATCTTCGCAGTTAGTCGGTTTGATCGGAGATGATTGATGGAATAACTCAGGACATTTCAAATAACGAAGTGGAATGAAAGGTAAACAAGTCAACAACAACCACATTAGACCTACAGGTCTGTGTAGTAGTGGAGTCATGTACTCACACGTGTAGTAGTGGTATGACTGATAGCCGTGCATTGATTTACTAACTTACTTACTTTGGAAAATGCTATGTTGCTGTATGAGTGTGCTCTGTGACTATCTGCCTCAGTCAAAATCTAAGCTAAGTGGAGGTTGGGTCGGCGCCATGGGCCTCCTCTGTCCTGTTGCTGTTGTAGGTTAATTCTGGAAACATACAACAGAGTAGACTTGATTTAGCCATGCCGCTTCTGAAAGTGTTTTCACTCCTCTGATTCAAGCTTTTTTTTAATCCTTTTTTAAATATCCCTTTTGTTTTTCCATCGACACTTACAGGCCAGCTTTTACTCTGTGATAAACAGAGAAAAACAACTCACCTACCAATCTGCATCCGCCAGACAGGCAGTGGCACTCAAGATTGACATATGCAGCGCCCGTGAAAGGGAGGACCAGGAGGAATGCCGAGATGCAACTCCCCAATTTGACCAGGATAACATACAGTATCATTCATCATCTTTTATATAATTTGATTTCTTTTTTATATCTAATCATTATTTTTTTTGTTGTTGTTTTTATTATACTTGCTCTTTGCTTATAATTGATCCCTGATGATATTTTTACATTTTCTTTGCTAGTTTTAAATGGAAGGCCGGTACAACAGAACATAAAATGTATGTAATTTAGGTCTCTCTAAGGGCAGACAGGCAAGGTAAATAGCATACTAATAATTAATAATATACTGCTGCCTTGCACTGTCTAAAGGTCCAGTTAGTAATTACAACTTATCATCATTAACCGTCAAATCATCATCATGCATTCATTTCCTTTTTCTCCCTTAACAGATTTATGAATATGATGTCCTTCTGCCAAGATTATGTAATGTCCATGTGTAGTGTTTGTCTTTGTCAAACCTTTCCCTCTAATACCCCTTCCCAACCATCCATCAAACCCTATGCTGGCTGTGTGATTTGTAATGAGGTGTGACTAAATAAAATTTACACCAATAATTCATCACAGACTTGCTGGGGCGGATATGGTGAAAGCAACACTAATTCAATTTTAACCAAGGCAGGGCAAGGTTCTTCTTGTGCTTGCCAATGCCCCCCCATGCTCAAGATATTTGCAAGTCAATTTTTTTTCCAAAGGAACATAAAAATCCATCATAATTAATTACCAGCATTGATTGGATTCATCATCCCCCTCCTAAGTCACAGCACTAAATGTTATGCTTGTAACTTGTTGTACTCGGCTAGGCTATCCCCGCCACCATTATGTTTTATTTTACTTTAGCGTTGTTAACCATCATTATTATGGTTTTTTGTTTGGCAGTCTTCTTGTGTACTGTACTTCGTTCTACTTCTCATTCCATAGTCTCTCTCAGGCGACTGACTGTCTCATTTGTTTTTAATGCAAATGCTAATGCCTGTGTATACTGTACTACCACCGCAACCATGGCATCTTGAAAAACCAAACCATCTTCAGCATGTAGCCATCGCTGTTTCTAAGTTTACTTTAAACATCAATCACATGAAAGAGAAGAAGTTTGGGGAAGGCATAATAAATAATGGAAATTCATTCATTAATTCACATACCCACACCCTACTATTACATCAAGGGCTTATATATATGGAGTGACATGAGGTACTTTGTTTTGATTGATTGTAACCATGCAGTAGATTGGCCACCCATGGCAGGCTGAGACACAGTCAAAAATAAATAACATAGGTAATGAGTGGGCCTCGGAGTTGGAGGGAGGCACTTGATAACATGCATACACAACATATATATGCTCTGCTTGCAAACTACTGTGAGTCAAGGGAGTATTCTGAAAATACAACGTCTATTCTCCTTGGCTTTGCTACTCTGGTGTGTTTATTTCTTTTTACATTCTCTTTAAAGACTCTTCATCCAGTGTCAGTCTCCACCTACGCTATGATGAATAACATCCAGGCATCCATCCATTCTAAATAAACATGTCTATCATTCTTCCTAACCTCACAACAACATTTTTGTTCTAACTACCACCCACTTGTCCTTCCTTCCTTGCTTGCATTTGAGCTTGACCCATGAAACACCACAGAGGATTCTTGCTATCACCCATACAGTTTCATCCACCAAGACAGGCTTCTTTTGTTTCACCTGTGAGAAGTTGGCCTGATATATGATGCTCACTAGTTCTAGTGATCACCTTGTATCATGCCAAGCAACCCTTATGGTGCAGGTTGTAAAGTCAACCTTATAGACAAGCTATCCTAGGGGTAGCATGGACTAAGCAGTCTTAGGCTAAACTCTGTAAAGGCATGTGAAGCAAGCTGTTTTACCATATACAATCCCTTGAATACCAAATGAAAGGACACCACACAGATATATATTGAAAATATATATAGATTTATTACTACAAATATCCCTGATACTCTTTATGAGCACAGAAGCAAATGCGTTAAAACAAAACACAGTTTAAATACACAAAAGTTGCACAATATGGATGAGCCCTAGGGGCCACCTAAACCATGTACTAAAATAGTGGTATAAGAACCACTATGGGGAAAGTGAAGAGGCCTAGGGCCTGGGGAATCGCTGGAGCTGTTCGGGACTAGCAGTGAAGAAGTCGGGAAAGGCCCGCGGGACTCGGGAGCAGTGCGGAAAGTGCACGCTTTACCAATGCAATGTCAATGGTGCGTAAAAAGTACAAAGTTAGTTAGAAAGGAACCTTCCGAGTGACCTAGAAAGCTGAAACTTGAGCCACAGACACTAGAGGTGTGTACCAGTGTGGGAACACCGGCGGAGCTGAGTTACCTCACCCACAGGAAGCGGGTGCATAGGGTCGAAGTAGTGTCGGGTTTCGTCACGCAGGTCGATGGTGCTTGGAGCTGAAGATGCTGCAGGCGGCTCGATGTGAAGAGTTCCGGTGGATCCAAGGGTGGATCTGAAGAGGTGAAGACCTGAAAGCAGAGGGGACAATGTTCAAAGTCACTAGCCAGTGACTACCGTGGAACCAGAGTGGGACCAGGCGATGTCGGGTGCAAACAGGCATCAAGGTGTAGCTTCTCTCTGCAGCCACGTGGACACGAGGGGTCAAAGACGTCCAGGAGTCGGTCACGAGCTGTCCCACGCAGGCTTCTCGCTGATGGCGGTGTCGGCGACTTGATAGAAGCAAACAGGCCTTGGCTAATGCAAGCCACGCAGGAATCAAGAAAGGCTTGTCACTCGGACCAGCAAGGTCAGAGTGGGTGCTCCTTTTCACAGGAGCAAGGGCACGTCGGAAGCAACCAGACCTGCAGTGAAAGTTGTAGGTTTCGTTGCCAAGATGGCCGCTAGCCACGTGGCAATTGGCCGGGATGGCGCGTCAAGTGGCACGGTGCAAAAGGGCCCCACGCAGATCGTGGAGATGCTGGGGGGCTGATCTTTGGTGTAAAGGCTGCTCGAGGTTAGGGCTTCTCAAACCCCAAAGCACAGCATCGAGGGTGCCTCTGATGCTGCGCAGTCAGCGTCTCGGGGGTCTTCCAAGATGTCCGGTCCCACGTCTCTCGGTGCCTCCACGGGTCCCTTCTTTGCAGGGACTGTGGATCGGGCGGTGAGAAGTCTGGGAGTCTGGGTCTTGTCAGGCTCTGGGCTCGGGCTCTGGAGGGAGGCGGCGGCAAAGCAGGCGTTGAGTTGCTGGTTGGTGCCTTTGTTCACAGGGTGGTCACTCCTTGGCCACAAGGGAGATTCTCTTCCGTCTTCTGTGCAGCAGAATGTCGAAGTCCAGTCTTCTTCTTTATTTCAAGTTGATTCAGGATGATCTGAAGTCTCAGGACACAGCTCCCACTCTTATTCGAATCTGGGTGGCCGGATCACCTACTAGGTCCCTCCTCTGGGTGGAACCAGGAAGGGGGGTGGTTACACCCCCTTTCCTTTGTCCAGTTTCGCGCCAGGACTGGGGCTGGAAAGCCCCAGCACCGGTTTGAACTGGCCTATGCACAGGGACACCTTGTGTGCCCCAGGCATGTCTGTTTCTTTTCAGCCCTGTCCTACCCAATACACAAAATCCTGTCTGGAGTGGTGCTAGCACCTCCCCAGGCAGGAAACCCTTTGTCCAAGCTGCCCTCGCTGGAAGGAATCCCAGCAGCAGGAGGTCAGACTTGTGTCTGTGGCGGCAGCATCCATTTTGAGATGCTAAGGCTCTGTTTAACTTTAACCGGGGTTCAGGCTAGGTACATGTCGTGTCCCTCTAGAAGGGTGGAATGCTACCCCCGTCGCCAGAACTGGCGAGGGGGTAGTATTCCAATTCGTATGACACCTTACTCGACATGTTTTGATAAAGCCAAACCTAAGATAGCATTTAACCGCGAGGTTCATAATGCACTTAAGAGTATATGGTATGGCAATATCATGAAACAGCTAAAGGACATGGTTCCGAAAGCTGCAGACAGGCTCAGCTCATGCCAGAGCACCATCTCACATATTTCCAAGCACTCTGCCTCCAGGATTGATGAGGCCTTCCATAGGAGTGACTTATAGGAACATATGTGTCCATTTTAGGTTAGGTATAGGCATACTACACCTAAGTAAGGGGTGGTTACACCGACTTACCCCAGCTGAGTGATCAGCCAGTTGTGTCAAATATGGAGGCCAGGCCAGGGGTGGCACAATACATGCTGCAGCCCCTGGTAGGCCTTGGAAGCACCTATGCCCTGGGTACCTGGGTACACTGTTACAGGGGCCAATAAGGTGAACCAGTTCCAATTTCGTTATGCACCTAAAGTACATGGGTTACAATTTAGAGAGAGAACAGCAGGCTGTGGGTCTGATTAGCTGGCCCACAGCCACATTAAGTCATAAACCAGTGAAGCAAAAAGCAAAAATTTGGGGTGACCATAGGATAGCAGACCCTACTCTCCTACACAACCCCCCCCAAACGCAGGGACATTAGACTAACCTTGACCAGTTGTGTCTTCATGTTCTAAGTGGAAGTACCTGGAGAGACCATCTGCATTACCATGGTCAGTCCCAGGGCGGTGCTCCACTGTAAAGTCAATCCCCTGTAGGGAAATGGACCACCTGAGCAGTTTGGGGTTTTCACCCTTCATCTGATTAAGCCATAAGAGGGGCTTATGGTCGGTCTGAATCTTGAAGTGAGTGCCAAACAAGTATGGTCTCAACTTCTTCAGGGCCCACACCACAGCAAAGGCCTCCCTCTCAATGGCTGACCAACGTTTCTCTCTGGGGGTCAGCCTTCTGCTAATGAAAGCAATGGGCTGGTCTTGACCATCTACATTAAGTTGTGAAAGCACAGCTCCCACTCCCAACTCAGAAGCATCTGTTTAGACAATAAACTCTCTGGAGTAGTCAGGACTCTTCAGGATAGGTGCAGAGCACATGGCCTTCTTCAGGTCATCAAATGCCTTTTGACAGTATTCTGTCCACTGAACCTTTTTGGGCATCTTCTTGGATGTCAGATCATTAAGAGGAGTCACAATGGACCCATAGTTCTTAACAAACTTCCTGTAGTACCCAGTCAGGCCCAAGAAAGCTCTGACCTGAGTCTGGGTAGTTGGAGGAGTCCAGTCCTTTATGGTCTGGATCTTACTCTCCAGTGGTTGAACTTGGCCTCCACCCACAAGGTGGCCCAAGTACACAACCTTACTCTGCCCTATCTGGCACTTGGTTGCCTTGATAGTGAGGCCTGCCTTTTGCAGAGCCTCTAGCACTTCCTTCAGGTGGACCAGGTGATCCTCCCAGGTGGAGCTAAAGACAGCAATATCATCCAGATATGCTGCACAAAAGTCATCCAACCCAGTAAGGACTTGATTCACCAACCTTTGGAAGGTGGCAGGTGCATTTTTCAAACCAAAGGGCATCACCACAAACTGGTAATGCCCACTGGGGGTAGAAAATGCTGTCTTGGCCTTAGACTCCTCAGCTAACCTGATTTGCCAGTAGCCAGCTGTCAAGTCGAATGTGCTCAAATACTTGGCAGAAGCCAATTTGTCTATGAGCTCATCTGCTCTTGGAATTGGGTGTGCATCTGTCCTGGTGACAGCATTGAGTCCTCTGTAGTCCACACAGAACCTCATCTCTCTCTTCCCATCTTTGGTGTGAGGTTTGGGGACCAGAACCATTGGGCTAGCCCAGGGGCTCTCTGAAGGCTCAATGACACCTAACTCCAGCATCTTTTGTACCTCAGCCTTGATACAGTCTCTGACATGGTCAGGCTGCCTGTAAATTTTGTTCTTTACAGGAAGACTATCCCCAGTGTCCACCACATGGGTACACCAGTTAGTCTGACTGGGTGTCAGGGAGAACATATGTCGAAATGACTGCAAAACCTGTCTACAGTCATGTTGCTGATGTTCAGTGAGGCTGCCATCTAAGGCCACACCATCAACTGAGCCATCCTCAGGGTTCTGAGTCAGCAGGTCTGGGAGAGGGTCACTCTCTTCCTCCTGCCCCTCATCTGTAGCCATGAGCAAGCCCATGTCTGCCCTGTCAACATATGCTTTCAGCCTGTTAACATGGAGTACCCTGTAAGGGCTCCTGGGAGTTCCAAGGTCCACCAAGTAGGTAGCCTCTCCCTTTTTCTCCATGATTGTATGGGGTCCAGACCATCTGTCTTGGAGTGCTGCTGGGGCCACTGGCTCCAACACCCATACCTTCTGTCCAGGCTGGTACTCAGTCAGGACAGCCTTTTGGTCATGCCAGGCTTTCTGTAAGGCCTGGCTAGCCTCAAGGTTTTTGGAGGCCTTCTCCATATACTCAGCCATCCTGGAGCGGAGACCAAGTACATAGTCCACTATGTCTTGCTTGGGCTTTTTGAGAGGTAACTCCCATCCTTCCCTTACCAGACATAGGGGTCCCCTTACAGGATGTCCAAACAACAATTCAAAGGGGCTGAAGCCAACTCCTTTTTGTGGGACCTCTCTGTAAGCAAACAGAAGGCAGGGCAGAAGGATATCCCATCTTCGCCTGAGCTTCTCAGGTAATCCTTTGATCATGCCCTTTAGGGTCTTGTTGAATCTCTCAACAAGCCCATTGCATTGTGGATGATAGGGAGTGGTGAACTTATAGTTAACACCACACTCCTTCCACATAGCTGTCAAGTAACCTGACATGAAGTTTGCACCTCTATCAGATACTACCTCCTTAGGAAACCCCACTCTGGAGAAAACTCCAAGTAAGGCCCTGGCCACAACAGGAGCTGTTGTGGTCCTAAGTGGAATTGCCTCTGGGTACCTGGTGGCATGGTCCACCACCACCAGTATGAATCTGTGCCCAGATGCTGTAGGGGGATCCATTGGACCAACAATGTCAATCCCCACTCTTTCAAAGGGCACCCCCACCACAGGTAGTGGTATTAGGGGGGCCTTTGTGGTACCACCTGCTTTGCCACTTGCTTGGCAGGTTACACAGGAGCGACAAAACTCCTTTGTATCTTCTGACATGTGAGACCAGTGAAAGTGACAGACAAGTCTGTCCCATGTTTTGTTCTGGCCTAGGTGTCCTGCTAAGGGAATATCGTGTGCCAAGGTAAGAAGGAAGCCCCTAAATTGCTTATGTATGACCAACCTCCTGGTTGTACCAGGCTTGGGGTCTCTACCCTCTGAATAAAGGAGCCCATCATCCCAATAAACCTTATGGGTACCTTGAGCATTCCCAGCAGCCTCAGCAGCAGCCTGTTGTCTGAGGGGTTCAAGAGAAGGACAGGATAACTGAGCCTGCCCCAAGTCTGCCCTAGAAGGTCCCCCTGTCCCCAGAAACTCAACCTGATCAGGTTCAAGTTCTATAGGGACAGTTCCTTCAGGGGTCTCAGAATCATCTTCCTGTGAAGGCTGATCCTCACTTGTAGGCATTTGGGAAGGCACAGCCTTTGCCCTCCTGTTCCTTGTCTTGGAAGGTACTTGGTCCATTGTTCCAGGATCCAAGACCTGAGGTTCAGAGAGGCACTTTTTGGCCTGTGACCTGGTCACAGCAAGGACATGTGATGATATCCCTAACATCTCTGCATGAGTCCTGTACTCAACTTCTGACCATAGAGAGCTCTCCAGGTCATTGCCCAACAAACATTCTACTGGGAGATCAGCACTAACCACAACTCTTTTTAGGCCAGTTACCCCTCCCCAGGAAAAGTTAACAATTGCCACACTATGTGTAGTAGTGACATTGCTGGCATTGGTCACCAGGTAATTATCACCTGATATGTATTGTCCAGGGTCCACAAAGCTAGGCGTCACCATAGTGACATTGGCACATGTGTCCCTGTATGCTTGAGCCACTTTTTCGTTAATTAAAGGTGTCTGTCTGTACTTGCCCAAATTATTGAGACTGACAGTAGGGGAGAAATCAATCTCCCCATCACAGATCAGAACAGCCTGTGTGGGGACTCTGACCAGGTCAGAATCTCCATCAGTTCCCAAGGTGATACCCACTACCCCCTTAGTCTGTGGTCCAACACTGCCAACTGTACTAGTGGGTGCAGGTGCCTTAGGGGCTGCAGTGTTGGTGGCTCCACCCTTTTTACAATCACTTGTCCAGTGAGTGGTGTTTTTGCAAAAGCTACACCAGGGTTTTCTTTGACCTTCTTTCTTCTTCTTCTTGGAAGTTTGGGACCCACCCTCAGTATTAGTTTGGGGCCCTGTTGAAGACTTCTGGTCTTTAGCTTTCTGCTCTCCACCCTTCTGGTCTGTTTTCTTTTGGTCACCACCCTGGTTCTGGTTCTGGTTCTTTTGCTTAACTCTGGTTCTAACCCATTTGTCTGCCCTCTTTCCCAATTCTTGGGGAGAGGTTAGATCTGAGTCAACCAAATGTTGATGCAACTGCTGGTTCTGACAGTTATTTAAAATCTGTTCTCTCATAAGCAAATTATACAATCCTTCATAGTCTGTAACTTTACTTCCCAGCAACCAGCCCTCCAGAGCCTTAGTGGCACATTCAACAAATTCAGACCAGTCCTGAGTCTGTGTCTTCTGGGTATCTCTGAACATTAACCTGTACTGTTCAGTGGTTAAGCCTAACCCATCAATCAGAGCACTCTTCAGGACCAGGTAGTTTCTAGACTCCCCATCACTAACTGTGAGGAGTCTGTCTCGGCCTCTACCTTCAAAGGAGAGCCACAAGATTGCTGCCCACTGCTCCTGAGGAACCTGCTGTACTTTGCAAGCTCTCTCCAGTGCAGTCATCCACTTGTGGATATCATCCCCAGCTTTGTAGGGGGGCACAATCTTAATCAGGTTTCTATTGTCATAGGACCTGTCTTTATCCTTAGGGATAGTGCTGCCACCAGTGGGTTCTAACCCACCCTCTCTAGGCTGCCTTGCTCTAGCAAGTTTCTCCTTGGCCAGGGCAACTTCTAATTCTTGTCTCTGGATCCTAAGTTCAGCCTCTCTCATTTTGGCCTCATGTTCCCTTCTCTGAGGGCTAGTCAACTCCCTTCTGGAGTTGCCATGAGAACCTCTAGAAACATGGGAAGTATTGGATTCACCTGAGTGATTCCTCCTCCTCCTATGCTCCTGGTTAAGTCCATTTGGGGGTCTGAATGGGTTGGACCCACCTCCAGTCCCAAATAAGCTTAAGTTAGCCTGGTTAAGCCTGCTGACTAACACCTGGCTAGTTCCATCATCAGAATCACTTTCTTCAACCTCCTCTTCTTCTTCCTCAGGCTGAGTATTCCCAGGGGTCTGATTTTCCTCATCTACCTGAACTACAGGGGCAGGGGCATCAGAGTTATCATCTTCAGTGGGGGATCCTCCATCTCCAGTCCCTGAGGGGCCTGGTTTGGAGTCCCTTAGAGCTTCAGACTGGTCTAAAAGCTCTCTGAGGTGTCCTGCTGTAGGAGAAGGACCTGTTTTGATTCCTCTCATGGAACACAGTTGCCTCAGTTCCTTAAATGGAAAGGTAGCAAATTGGGATGGTGCCCTTGGAGGGTCACTCTCAACAGAGATGAGTCCAGTGGATCCCTCTGCTCCAGACATTGCTCTAGTGTGGTGGATGTGTTGCAATCTACCTACACTGGTGTTTTCCTACAAAACCTATCTAGTAGTTGTAGTCAGGGTGTGCTACTCCCTTTCCTCTACAACAACTAAGTTCAGTAGAACTTAAGTATATCTAGTCTTGTTTTAGTGTACCTATCAGGTACCTGTATGATCTTTCAAATGATATTTTCAAAGATTGTAATGGTAAAACAACAGCAAGCTCAAATCCCAATCCGCTGCTCACCAATGTGAGAAGTTGGCCTGATATATGATGCTCACTAGTTCTAGTGATCACCTTGTATCATGCCAAGCAACCCTTATGGTGCAGGTTGTAAAGTCAACCTTATAGACAAGCTATCCAAGGGGTAGCATGGACTAAGCAGTCTTAGGCTAAACTCTGTAAAGGCATGTGAAGCAAGCTGTTTTACCATATACAATCCCTTGAATACCAAATGAAAGGACACCACACAGATATATATTGAAAATATATATAGATTTATTACTACAAATATCCCTGATACTCTTTATGAGCACAGAAGCAAATGCGTTAAAACAAAACACAGTTTAAATACACAAAAGTTGCACAATATGGATGAGCCCTAGGGGCCACCTAAACCATATACTAAAATAGTGGTATAAGAACCACTATGGGGAAAGTGAAGAGGCCTAGGGCCTGGGGAATCGCTGGAGCTGTTCGGGACTAGCAGTGAAGAAGTCGGGAAAGGCCCGCGGGACTCGGGAGCAGTGCGGAAAGTGCACGCTTTACCAATGCAATGTCAATGGTGCGTAAAAAGTACAAAGTTAGTTAGAAAGGAACCTTCCGAGTGACCTAGAAAGCTGAAACTTGAGCCACAGACACTAGAGGTGTGTACCAGTGTGGGAACACCGGCGGAGCTGAGTTACCTCACCCACAGGAAGCGGGTGCATAGGGTCGAAGTAGTGTCGGGTTTCGTCACGCAGGTCGATGGTGCTTGGAGCTGAAGATGCTGCAGGCGGCTCGATGTGAAGAGTTCCGGTGGATCCAAGGGTGGATCTGAAGAGGTGAAGACCTGAAAGCAGAGGGGACAATGTTCAAAGTCACTAGCCAGTGACTACCGTGGAACCAGAGTGGGACCAGGCGATGTCGGGTGCAAACAGGCGTCGATGTGTAGCTTCTCTCTACAGCCACGTGGACACGAGGGGTTAAAGACGTCCAGGAGTCGGTCACGAGCTGTCCCACGCAGGCTTCTCGCTGTTGGCGGTGTCGGCGACTTGATAGAAGCAAACAGGCCTTGGCTAATGCAAGCCACGCAGGAATCAAGAAAGGCTTGTCACTCGGACCAGCAAGGTCAGAGTGGGTGCTCCTTTTCACAGGAGCAAGGGCAAGTCTGGTGCAACCAGACCTGCAGTGAAAGTTGTAGGTTTCGTCGCCAAGATGGCCGCTAGCCACGTGGCAAGTGGCCGGGATGGCGCATCAAGTGGCATGGTGCAAAAGGGCCCCACACAGATTGTGGAGATGCTGGGGGGCTGATCTTTGGTGTAAAGGCTGCTCGAGGTTAGGGCTTCTCAAACCCCAAAGCACAGCATCGAGGGTGCCTCTGATGCTGCGCAGTCAGCGTCTCGGGGGTCTTCCAAGATGTCCGGTCCCACGTCTCTCGGTGCCTCCACGGGTCCCTTCTTTGCAGGGACTGTGGATCGGGCGGTGAGAAGTTTGTGAGTCTGGGTCTTGTCAGGCTCTGGGCTCGGGTTCCGGCGGGAGGCGGCGGCAAAGCAGACGTCGAGTTGCTGGTTGGTGCCTTTGTTCACAGGGTGGTCACTCCTTGGCCACAAGGGAGATTCTCTTCCGTCTTCTATGCAGCAGAATGTCGAAGTCCAGTCTTCTTCTTTATTTCAAGTTGATTCAGGATGATCTGAAGTCTCAGGACACAGCTCCCACTCTTATTCGAATCTGGGGGGCCGGATCACCTACTAGGTCCCTCCTCTGGGTGGAACCAGGAAGGGGGGTGGTTACACCCCCTTTCCTTTGTCCAGTTTCGCGCCAGGACTGGGGCTGGAAAGCCCCAGCACCGGTTTGAACTGGCCTATGCACAGGGACACCTTGTGTGCCCCAGGCATGTCTGTTTCTTTTCAGCCCTGTCCTACCCAATACACAAAATCCTGTCTGGAGTGGTGCTAGCACCTCCCCAGGCAGGAAACCCTTTGTCCAAGCTGCCCTCGCTGGAAGGACTCCCAGCAGCAGGAGGTCAGACTTGTGTCTGTGGCGGCAGCATCCATTTTGAGATGCTAAGGCTCTGTTTAACTTTAACCGGGGTTCAGGCTAGGTACATGTCGTGTCCCGCTAGAAGGGTGGAATGCTACCCCCGTCGCCAGAACTGGCGAGGGGGTAGTATTCCAATTCGTATGACACCTTACTCGACATGTTTTGATAAAGCCAAACCTAAGATAGCATTTAACCGCGAGGTTCATAATGCACTTAAGAGTATATGGTATGGCAATATCATGAAACAGCTAAAGGACATGGTTCCGAAAGCTGCAGACAGGCTCAGCTCATGCCAGAGCACCATCTCACATATTTCCAAGCACTCTGCCTCCAGGATTGCTGAGGCCTTCCATAGGAGTGACTTATAGGAACATATGTGTCCATTTTAGGTTAGGAATAGGCATACTACACCTAAGTAAGGGGTGGTTACACCGACTTACCCCAGCTGAGTGATCAGCCAGTTGTGTCAAATACGGAGGCCAGGCCAGGGGTGGCACAATACATGCTGCAGCCCCTGGTAGGCCTTGGAAGCACCTATGCCCTGGGTACCTGGGTACACTGTTACAGGGGCCAATAAGGTGAACCAGTTCCAATTTCGTTATGCACCTAAAGTACATGGGTTACAATTTAGAGAGAGAACAGCAGGCTGTGGGTCTGATTAGCAGGCCCACAGCCACAGTAAGTCATAAACCAGTGAAGCAAAAAGCAAACATTTGGGGTGACCATAGGATAGCAGACCCTACTCTCCTACATCACCTTTGACCCATTCTTTAACCACCCATGCATCTGATTCCTATGAGCCCCCTATGCATGCATCCTTCGTGGCACGTATCCTTCTTTGCCAGTCATATTCATTACATATATCCCCGCTCCTTCCTCCTTCCATCCTTCTTTCCCTTTTCGTTCAAACCATCCATCAAGGTCTTCTGACTCATAGTCTTCTCCATTAAACATTAGGCTGGGTTGAAGTCGGATAGAAGAGGCCATTAGTTACTAAACTACTACTCCCACCACTAATGCTATTGCTCTAATGCTAAGTAAAGGGTGTCTTCTTTAACCGTTGTTCACAACAACTTAGTCTCTATCAACATACAGTGTGCAGTACACCCTTGCAGCGAGTGTGTAACTATTGTCAATAAGTAAGGAATATAAGTATAACTTGCCACCACCCTCCACTGCTGCTGGCTCACCCACCCCTGTGCCAGCTGCTGCATCCACTGCTCCCTCCTAGTTGGCGTCGCTTGCCCCGCCTCTGGCCCCGACACTGGGGGACGGTATGCCTAGAAAAAACCTTACTCATTTTTTAGATGCCATATACACCTCCCCCAATTTATTCTTTTTCACTTGCAAAATTGAAAAAAAAGTTAAAATACATATATTATGATATACCACATATATCACTAGTACAAATTGGGTACTAGAGTAGAGTAAACACCAGTGGAAGTATGTCCTATCCTATCAAAAATAGTAAAATATCTGGTTGGGCATTATTTGTAGGGATTGTCAAAGCCTCGCAAGATTAAGAAGACTGGAAGAGGACAACCCAAAGAACTGGACTTGGTGGCCAGAGCTATTGGTGAAACTGAGTTTTAAAAGTTTTGAATAAAAATAAAGAGTGGCCAACTGGGCACGCTTAGTTACGGACAAACTAATATAGTGGTAGTGCAGAGAGTCAGAGCAGAGGCAGTTAGAGGCAGGGATATCAAGAATTTAATAATAGATATTGTAGATCGAAGATTTGGTGAAAAAAAAGAATAAGGAAACGGAAATAATAGTTTGGAAAAAGTAAGGTGAGGTAAAACTTTAGGAAATATAATAAATATGAACAACTGGAGGACTTACTGGGGGAAGCAGCAGAGCCCTCAGTAGAGGAGCGGTCCTGGCTATGATATTGGGAGGCATCCTGTTGTTGTTGTCCAGCTGCTCCTGTCCACTGTGACTCCGTCTTCTTGCCCCTGAGTGCTGATCATGTAAGATATAATAATGAAAGAGTCAAACATTGCTGATTAGTGTAAACCAAATCAAATATTTTAAAAAACACTCAAAATAACATTTTTGGAACCAACAATTGCAATAAAATTGACCTATCCAATCTAATCAACTAGTAGCATTACTGCTTTTAAGGACCATCTAGTTATTATTTACGAACACTAATCGAGTGTTCCATTCTGATTCCAATTCAATTCTGGGCCAATTCAATTGTTCACTAAATCTTGCATTTCCATTTATTTTAGTCCTAAAAATGCATAGATGGATGATCCATGCATAGATTTTTGCATACACCAAATTCTTGGTTGGTCGCTGCTGAAGTTATGATAAGCCTATTACTGACTCACTAACAAACTACAAAAGGTTCTGCTAAGGACTGGAGTAAGCAAGCAACACTCAGCAGCATGTGACGTGACAGATGCATCACGCAGACCACTAAAAAATTAACAACTAATACTAATGAACTAAGTAACTAAACTACCTATCAATCCACCACTATCTTAGTGACAGGGGGACAAAGGAAGGACTAAACGGGCACATGCATCATTCGAAATTGCATTCGCAAATGGTGCGAATCGCTAAATTCGGCCGTTTGCAAATGCAATTTCATATTTTGGGATGCATGATGTTGAAAGTCAAATCGCAGTTTTTGGAATCGCAAACATGTTTTGCGAATTTCTAAATTATTCGCAATAATTAAGAAATCGCAATTCATTGGTGCAAAAGTGCATGCATGAAAAATCGCAATTTGCGAATTCTTAAGAAATCGCAAATTGCAATTCTTATTTTTAGAAGCAGTCTGACCAGGTGGTATTTTTTTTTTTTGGGTGGAAAGCAGGTGAAACTCATTTCAATTGCATAAAAGGGGTGTCACAATGCATTTTACTTTTTTTCACAATGGCTGCTGTAATTGCATTGGCACGTAGGAGGAGGTTGAGAGCTGCTGCAAGGGGGAGAAGGATGATCAATGATAGGATATTTAGAGTGCGTATTACTTTGTTTGGGCAGACAGAGGCAGAAATGTATGATAAATATAAGCTTAATGGGGACGCTATTTTAGAGCTGATAGCAGATTTGGACCCAATCTTGCAAAGACAAACACTTAGGACCCAAGCCATTCCCACTCATGTACAAGTACCGTGTTCCCTTCACCTTCTTGCCTCATGGTCTTTCCAGGGTGTCATAGCAATTGCTGGTGGGGTCTCGCAGAGTTCCCTTTCTAGATTTTTCAACAACTTTCTAAATGCCATGTTACAAAGGATCAGGCATTACATCAGTTTCCCAAGTACACAGCAAGATTTACTGCAAACTAAGTTAGACTTTTACAACATTGCAAACTTTCCACATGTGATTCGCTGTATAGATGGCACACATATTCCCATATGCCCACCTTCTGAAAATGAGTACATTTTCTGTAATAGGAAATTTTACCATTCCATGAACATTCAAGCAATTTGTAATGCAAAAACCATTTTTACAGATTTAGTGGCAAGCTACCCTTTAAGTGCCCATGACTCCTATATATTCAGACATAGTGCCATCCATACACGTCTGCTTGCTGGAGAATTTGATGATGGATATTTGCTTGGTAAGTACTTTAATATTTTAATAATTATGAACATGGCATGTTACTATATGGTCATAATCATGCATTGTTTTTTATATTACTTAAACCCAAAGGTGACAGTGCATATGCTGTGAGATCATTTATACTCACACCCTATCTCAATCCTACTGGCCGCAAAGAGCAGCAGTATAACCATGCCCATATTGCAACCCGCAATGTCATAGAGAGGACTTTTGGTGTCATGAAATCAAGATTTCGCATACTTCATAAAACTGGAGGAGCTTTGCAATATAGACCAGATGTATGCTGTAAAATTGTTGCAACATGTGCCATGCTTCACAATGTAGCTACAAGAGTGAACTTGAACTTGATTTTGAGGAAGATTTTCCCAACATTGACAACCAACCACAACAACCTCTTGCAAGAGTTCATGGACCAGACGCAGCAGAGGGTAGGAGAAGGAGGGCTGAGATCACACAACATTATTTTTTAGCAGAGGTATGACGCTTACAATGTTTACAGTGTGCTTACATCTTATGTTTATTAAGTTCACAATCAAAATTAAGGGGTCGATTAGGATCGCGGACGGACTTGAGTCCGTCCGCGACCCCTGAGGAGGAGGGAACGTCCGCATGGGCTGCGGCGTTCCCTCCGATCAAATTAGGATGTGACCGCCAGTGTGGCGGTCACATCCTCCATCTCTAACATTGCGGCGGGTGCAGCTTCAAGCTGCATCCGCCGCAATGTAAAAAATCCATGCACAGCATTTGCGTGCACAAAGCGGCAGGCACCGCGCGGTGCCTGCTGCATTGTGCACGCAAATGCAGGGGGGTACCATAGGTACCCCCCATGTGCACCCCCCACCCCACCTTCACCCAGGGGGCCCGCAACGGGCCCCCGAAGTGAAGGTCCGTATGCTTTTCCACGGCGGTAAAGTCGCCGCGGAAAAGCATATATTTTCAGACATCCTAATATGCCTGGCGGTGTCTGATAGACACCGCCAGACATGTTAGTGCTTTTCCGCCGCGGTCGCCTTCCGACCGCGGCGGAAAAGCGGCGGACAGATTATCAGACCCACCAGCCATCCTAATTTGGCGGTGGGTCTTTGGAGTCTCCGCCGCGGTTTTTCCGCATCCTCCAGGCCGGCGGACACTTCCGCCGGCCCGGAGGATGCGGAAAAACCGCCATCCTAATCGACCCCTAAGTCTTGTAAATTATGACACCATAATGGTTTCTCTACAAAGTTATTTAAAAAGCAAAACTTTCTTAAATTTCTCTAAAGCATTACTTCTTATGATGTCATTGTATGAACAGGAAAGTGCTAACATGTCACTTTTTCCTACCACACACCCCTAACGCCTTAGATGGTAGAGTAGCAGTGCCTATGGGTATGCAGCTTGCTTTGTCAAATTTTCTATTACTGCGGTGTTCTCCAATTTTACTGGTACTTCCTTCTTCACTCATGTTTGAAACAACATCATTAAGTGACCCTTCTTTTGGCATTGCTGTTGATTTACTAAGTTGCATGTCATTTGCAATAGTTTGAAGTGCATTCATTCCTCTGGATATGTCCCCACAGCACTGTGTCATATCCTTCTGCATGTCCAGGGTATGTTTGATGAGCTGAGCACTGGTGCTGCACATCCTATTCATTGTCCAACAGCATGTCTGTGTACTTAACAATGACCTATTAAATCTTTTTGCATTAGCAATTTGATGAGACTGCATTGTGGTGCACATTGATTCCATGGCAACTGCCATGCGGTCCAGTTTGTCAGATGACACCAAATGTGCCTTTTCAATGACTTTTGTCATTTTTGAAAGACTACTGCTAATGGCACTGATGTCACGAGTGATCTGATAACATTTTCCCTTCATCACCCTTGTGTCTTTTCCTTGCAGACATTGCATTTTGAGCAGCTTTAACTCAACTATACTGGCACTTGTGTTGTCATTTGTGGCTGATCTGCGCAGTGATGGACGTGCCCTCCGCCTGACAAATTGCTGGATCCCATGCCGCCTGCAAAGTTGACTTTGAACAGGATCAGGAGTTTCAACAGAGTTTTGAACTTCAACAGGGACATTTGTATCCTCATCACTATCTGACTCTTGAATTTGACGCACTCTGCGTCGTGAATTTGTTGGCTGTACTGTCGGTGAAGTTGGTCCTGAATTTATTCCAGCAGAGTTCAACAAGTCCTGAGTAAATGACTCTGCATACTCAATGAAATGAGTTTCCACTTCAGCATCTAAGGTTTAAAAGAGTGCAAATAGTTTGTTACTACTAAAGTGTTGGACTTAATGTATCATTTAAATAAATTATTTAAAAACAGTAAATTAATGTGTCAAGGCTAATGATTTCCTAAAAATAATTCATGTTTGGTCAATGCTGTTTTTGATTTAGAAAAAAGAATATCTGTCAATTTAATTTATAGAAAACTACAAGTCCCATAATGCATTGCTTATACCGCTACACGAAGCATTAACAATACACTCATCCTGTGAAATGCACAACTGAAGCAGGGTATTATTAAATGAAGTTAGTAAACTCTTAAAAGTGTCATGCTCACACCAAGTTTACATTAAAAAGAGACATTTAAATTATTACCTTGAGAGGGTCCAGGTTGATCTGAAGTATCAATGTCTATGACTCCAATGACCGCTTCAGCGGAAAGGGTTTTCTTCTACAAGGTCCTCCAGAGGGGTGTTTGGTCTGTCCCTGGGAGTACCACCAACCGTTTTTTGGCAGACTTGGTGCGTGTCGCAACCCTTTCTTTAGCACGACTGCGCAGGTCATACCAGCGCTTTTGAAGGTTATTGATGTCTCTGTGTGCAACACCTACTGCATTTACTTTGGATTGTATAGCCAGCCAAAGTTTCCTTTTTACCCCTTCTGGAACCTTCAGGGACTGCTTTCCAAAATGCTGGTCATTGTGCAATGTGACCTCTTCAATCAAAATCTCTAGCTCCTGCTCACTGAATTTAACTTTTCTTTTCCTTGCATGTTGCCCCTCTGAAAGATTTTCTGCCATTTCTCCAAGCACACCACACAGAGAGCCTCTTACTGTTGCTGCAGACTGAGTACAAACTGCCAAAAGCCACTCCAGCAGTTCAAACTGGGCTTCAGGTGGGTCTAATTGCTTGCAGAGCCTACAGGCTGTGATTATGATGAGATGCATCATGTGCGTTAAATCTCAATTTGCGAATTCGCAAACTGCGATTTCACAATTAAGAATTCGCATTTTTCATGCGAAACGGTAAAAATTGAGATTTTTACCGATTCGCAAGATAAATGCGAAAAAATTGATGCATAGCTTTTTGCGATTCGTTAGTTGCGAATCCTTATTTTTCGCTAATAACGATTTGCAAAAATGAACAATGATGCATGTGGCCGATAGTCTCTGTAGCATTACCTAACTTAAGTTCTCTAAAGTAAACTCTCTTACATAATCAGCCCAAGCGTGCGCAGCAGCAAAGCTGCAAACACGTAAGATTATTAGCGCTGAGCACCTGTGTCTAGAAGAATAACAATCACCAAAGATTTTTTTTATTATTTATTTTTTATCCTCATTCACCTCAGAAAAGAAAAAAAGTGTCAATTTTTTCTGCCCTTCTTATCAGGAGAGATACTGACCCCAACGGGCATACTACAATAGGCACCCGCCTTTCTGCGGCTTGCTCTCTCACACGGTGTAAACACTGGAACTGCTTGTGATTTCCGTCAAGCAGTCAAGGAGTTAATTAGCCCGTGTAATCATTTATTTCTTAGTGGTTTGGTGACTAGTTGATCTTCAGGAATATTGCCTGTATCCAGTGTTGATTTTCTACTTTGCTCCCAGCTTTTTAATTGCAAATATTTGAACTTAGAGAGAGTCCCCTCCATCAGCCCATTTAAATTGTACCACGGTAATAGTTTACCTTTTCTTGTCAAGTCTCCCCAGACCCTATCGTCAGCGTCTTTGATTAGTAGTGCCAACTTGTCCTTGAGACATTTTGGGGTTCGTGGTGACTCCCAGATTGGGGCAAAGTGGGAATAATAATCCAGTTTTGAGAGGCGTCTAATTTGATACCACAGTATTGCCATCGACTGTAACACCTTCAGTTTAACTTTCTTAAAAATGTGGGATCCCTAAAATGTAAAGAGAAAACCGTCTGAATCTCTTTGGCACTCCTTTAACATTGCTGTGTACATTAGACCTATCATGGATCCATCCAGTATCTTTGTGACCATTCTGGAGTTTTTTAATTGAAAAGCCCATGGGTAGTATTGGATGTCTGGCAGAGTTAGGCCTCCCATTTCCCTCCTCCTCCACAGTGTTTTCCATGAGATCCTAACCACTTTGTTAGCCCAAATAAATGAATTTATTGACTGTTGATTTTTTTGTATAGTCATTATGTACAAATGAAGAGGTATGAAATCAAATATGAAAGTAATTTTTGGTAGGAAAGTCATCTTAACCAAACTAACGCTACCTAAGATAGTTAACGGGAGGTGTACCCAGCTCTCCATTAGTTTAACAACTTCTTTAAACACCCACCTTAAATTATTCCCTGCGATCACACTAATATCCTGAACCATCCTTACGCCAAGATATTGCCAAAATATTGCATCTCCTTTTTTATTAAGGGGTTACTTCCTTCATGATTCCATAACATCACTTCTGTCTTATGTTCATTCACGGAGCACCCCAACACTTTTCCAAATTATGTTGCAATACGTAAAATTGTTGGTAAAGCAAAGTCCAAATCTGATGAGTAAACCATATGATTGTCCGCATAAAGCGTAACTTTCCTAACCCAGTCTCCGTGATGAAAGGGTGGAATTTCAGTTGTATGCCTAATTCTAAAAGAGAAAGTCTCCATATAAAAGTTAAACAAAAGGGGGGAGAGGGGACACCCCTGTCTTTTACCCCTGTAAATTTTGAAGGGTGAGGATAGTCTTCCATTTACCAGGACCCTTGCTACAGGCTTTTATATATATCGCTCTACAAAATTTGTCTCCCAAGTTGTATCTCTCTAATACTGTAAATAGGTAGGAACATCTCACCTTATCAAATGCTTTTGAGGCATCTAGTGTTACTATAGCTAAAGGGGTGTTGAATGTTGTAGTAAAATCAATAGCTCCTATGATCTCATACGTGAGCTCGAGTAAATATCTCTCTTTCACAAAGCCTCTCTGATCTTAATGAATTGTACCACCTGCGATTTTTGCTAGTCTATTGGCTAACATTTTTCCAAAGATTTTGTAGTCTGGGTTTAAAAGAGAAATTGGTCTGTATGACTCACATAATCTTGGATCTTTTCCCAGTTTCAAAATAAGGGAGACTGTGGCCTCATTCCATAACTTTGGTAATTGTATTCCCTGAGCCAATACCTCATTCATCACCAATGTCAACAGAGGGGACACCACCTCTTCTAAGATTTTATATAGCTCTGTTGGTATACCGTCTAGTCCAGTCGCTTTACCACCTTTACTAGTTTGGATGACCTTAACAACTTCCTCCTGTGCAATTTCTTGATTTGGAATCTTTTGTTGGTTAACATCTATAGGTTTAGTGGATTCCATAAGCCAGCCCTCTATCTCAATCACTACCATTTCATTTTTTCCCTCCTTATGTAGATCACTAAAGAACTCCTTAAAGGCCTCATTAATCCCAGTTTCACAATTCAAAAAGTTTCCAGATTGATCTTCCCTGAATTCTTTAATTCTATTCTTATTTCGTTCTGCCTTAACTTTCCAGGCTAGGAGTCTACCTGCCCCCTCCCCATATTCAAAATGGGCTAGTTTGCTAGCAGCCCACTTTTTTCTAATCCTTACTTGGAGAGTCTCAAATAATTGGATCTTCATTAGAACCTGCTGTTTCTCTAACTCTACTTTATTCTCCTACAAATCTGTTCTTTTAATTTCCATATCTATTCTCTTCAACTCATTCTCTAGTTGTGATATTTCCCTTTTATATACCTTATTTCAGTGATCTTGCCTCTGATGAAAGCCTTCAGAGTATCCCACACTGTTCTATTTGAGGATGAGCCTCTATTAACCTCGATAAACTCTCTAACGTGTTCTTTAAGGTTTTCCACTGCTTCACTATCTGTCAATATGGTGCGGTCCAGAGTCCACCTATTCTCTACACCCATATTGCTGTTTTTGAGTGTTAAAAGAACTGCTGAGTGATCTGATATGTGGACCGCCGTATACTCTATTTCCGAAATATCTTCTCTGAGACTTCAATCTACTAAAAAGTAGTCAATTCTCAACCTACTCCCATATTTCTTATTATGAAAAGATGTACCCTGTGAAGTTCCCGCTCTTTCTCTCACACAGTGTATAGTGGGCCATCATAGTTTTTAATAAAGTACGTGAATTAGGTGTTGGAATTGTTCTAGTTTTACTTGATTTATCTAGATTAGGATCTAATACGACATTGAAGTCTCCTCCCCTGATTATTGGGTCAGGGAAATCCATGAAGTTTGCAAAAAGATTTGTTAAAGGTTTGCATTCATCATGGTTTGGACATTAGTTACCTACAAGTGTTAATGGCCTATCATTTACTTTAGCTTTAGCTATAATCCATCTTCCCCCTTTATCTACTTTTATTTCTGTCACCCATATATTTGCTTGTTTCTTCACTATTATTGCAACCCCTCTAATATTTCCACTCTGATTTGTACAAAAGACTTGTTCTACCCATCTTTGTTTTTCAAAGAGGTCAACGCATTCCTTTTTAAGCAGATGTGTCTCCTGCAAAACTCAAATATGTGCTGTGGAGTCTCTAAAGTACTGAAGTAACCTATCCCTTCGGCCTTTCACTCGTAGGCCATTAACATTCCAGGTTAAAATCTGCATGGACAAGTCTTTTTTTTCTAAATGATACTGGGGAATTTTAGGATTTGTTTTTGTTTTTTCCTAGATGCTCCCCACCCTGTTCCCCTCCAGCCCCCCACCCACCTTACCCTGGAGAACCCACCCCTGCTTCTTCTCCTAGGACATGATGTTAGTTCAAGTTAGTCTTTGCTCTGATTGCTCTCAGCCCCATTTCCTGTAGTCCTAAAGATTCTATATAAATGTCATAGAAATATCAACCTTAACTCCCCCACCACCCTGTGTACTTTCTAGTAGATCATTTGCTTCATTTATATTTCTGACCATGTTCATTTTATTGTTGTTCATAATACGTAATGATGGTAGGAATTTAAGTTGCACATGCAAGTCATTCATGCGCTTGCTTAGCTCCCACTGTCTGTCTAAAGTAACTCTTGATAAGTTTGACCTTATCTCAAAAGAGAAATTAGGGCCTTTTAAGGTTTTTAGTTTTAGTGCGGATGTCAGGAACTTTTCTTTAACTGAATGCATCTGGAAATTTTTCTCGGTTTTGTTCTTCCCAGGTTTTTGTCTAAAGGGGTCCCTGTATATCGCGACTACGCGACCTTCGCCCAGGGTTAGCAAAAACAACTAGCACTGCAACCTCTACCTCATTTAAAATGTGGTAGGCGTCACCCCCTCAAGCTGTGGTTAATCACTGGGGCTCCTGGGGGGCAGGGTGGCAATGTCTGTCTTGGCCAGACCTTGGGAGGGGGATAGTTAAAAGAGAAAAGAACAAAATTACAAAAATAGACAAACGGGTGACAACAGATAAAAAAACATACAGGGGCACTCAGAGTATCAAAATGTGAACATAAAATTGAAAAAAGAGAGTTGCTCAATATGGCTTGCTATTTTTTTTTCAAATCAAAACACTTCTCCATCCTCATTATTTAACAAGCAGCACAGGAGATGCATTTCAAGTAAATCTGCATCCATTTGCATGATTTATTTATGTGACTGTAAAGTACACAAGTTCTGTACAACACATATTAAACTCAGTTACATTGACATCTCTCCATAAATTATAGGAGGTCCAATATTTTTTCCCGAATCATTCCACCAATACTTACATACATACATACTTGGAATGAGGTGGTAAGTCTGCCACTGTAGTGATGCAGTAACATATCAGACAAAATATCAATTACCACCAATATATGTTAATAAAAATGAAATGTATAACCTATAGGCAGAAGTATATTTTTTAACTTATGTGGGTGAGGTAAACATAATTAATAATGCATTTGTGTGGGTTTTTTTTCAAACTCCCTCCCTCACAATGGTCCACAACTTCTCATTCTTGCAAAGACTTCGGAAGAATAAGAAGTTGAAGGCCATTGTAGGGCTAGTAAGCCAGCAAGATGACCATAAAGATAAGGATAAATGCACCTTCAAATCAGCCCTAAGATGTCACCACAGGTAGATACGGAACACTCTTTCAGGGATTTTGTCTACAAATATATATATGCCTGGGACCACAGGACGCTAGAATGTAGGAACAGATATACCATGCCACATCAGTACCTATGGGCCCAAATCCAGCTAGGTCATAGCATCATACCTGTCCTCGTAACCTTCCTAGAGTAACAGGTAAATTGGCTCTCCAGAACACAACTTTTTAGTCCCCATGGGGAACCTTGGAACCAGATTGTCCCCTTTTCCTATTCTCACTTATGCCTGTCCATGATAAACAACAGACAGACATGTAGAGAGGTTACAATAATTATTGAAACTATTATGCTCGATTACGAAGCGCCTGTGCTGCAACTAGAAAACATGCATACTAGAAAAGTATTTAGCATAAAAAGAAAGCCATATGCGATAAGAAGCCCTAACATTATAACATATGTATATGTGCCTTAGCTATCCTCACTACATGGACACAGCAATATTTGAGAGATCTTAGGGATTTGAACTGGCCCCCATACATGGCATTTGAAATTAGGTAATTTGCATTTCAGTTGTGCAAAGCTGGCACATTCATCTCAGGACCTTTCCCTCTGCCAGAAATGTCCCTCTCTGTCTCTGCCTAGAGCAAGTTTCGGGAACATGCTAAGAGGTGTTCCACTGGAAAACAGCATATGTGGTTGTATGCTGTGTCTTAATGCCAAGTTTCGTTACCAACCAATCACTGACAAACAGGGACATAATGTTGTTTGAGCTAGTGTTCAGACAGAGTCACAGAGAAAAGAAGTAAATAACAAAAACTGTATAATATTGTGGCACAAAAACAATGTGCTGTGTGTAACATGTGCAAATCAAAGCAACCTGCAGCTTGCAGTTAGGCAAAAGAAGGAGAAATGAATTGGGCCCTAGAGGGATCTCATGATACCCTCACTTTGGTTGGGCAAGTAATGGAGTGACTCAGTAACATCATAAGCTATGTTCAGGCTAAGCAAATTCAATGCTTCACTAATAATTATGTTATACAAAACAATTATAACATCGTAATCTGGAAATGTGGCCAGATTATGGTCTATTGGAGGGATCCATGATGTCACCCATAAGATCAATAGAAATGGAATCCAGAATGGACTCCATCTCACCAGACGATGAAGCCACCAATGCCCAATTTTAATCATCCGAGAGAAAAAATGATTCTTGTATAAGACAACACTGAGGAAATATTCAAGACACCTGCATCTGTGTTATTAGATCTACAGTTAAAAGAGTCATGTGCCGAAACATTCAGTCCCTCCAAAGGATGAGGTTCATAACTTATATTGTGCAATAGCTATAGGTCAATGGGACATCTCTGAAAATGGGTCACAAATGGATTCATCAACAGGTAATGTCCACAGGGACCAGCGTTTGCATAGCAGGTAAATATCCAGTGCCCATTCGAAGGGGCAACACAAGAAATAAAACACAGCCTGGACACAGGTAAACCCGATAAGTCTGAATGTCAGTGACCACTGAAGGTCCAGTTCCTGGAGCAGTAGCATTCCGAAAAAACCTCATCATGCATTTACGACACAGCTGGAGGCGTGGTATTACGAGAGGGCTTTAAGATGGAACATCCATTGTGGAGGAGCAAAAATGGAATTAAAATGCTGCAAATGAGGAATGACAGTAACAGGATGCCCTCAAACACATTGGAAAAAGGGAATGAATAAAAGCTGGTATTACGGCAAAGATTTTTTGGAAGAAACTGACTGTGCCGAAATCAAGAACTTTAAAATGGAGCTCATGGCCGGCAGTATTAGATGCATTAAAAAAGCAATGATCTAATTCACTGAAATGAACGGGCAGGTTGGTGTTTAACAAGGCCTGTATTTCAGTTAATGTCCTTGCAACTTGCAATTGAAATGTTTCTGGGACAGATATTAATGTTTAATCTTTTTTAAACAATAGGGCCTTGAGTCTGCTTAGCTTGTTATTATCTTCTTTCAAAGTTGAAATGAAAGGCCACAATGAGTTAACAAATCCTCCTTGCTGAGGGGGTAGAAAGGACATTATTTCAACAGGTGACTATCTGGGAAACTAATAAAATGTATGAGACCCCAGCCATCATCCCACAACAAAGGTGATCATTTAACATTAAATAGCTTCTGTTTGAAAGAACTTGAATAAGGGAGACTATTGACAGGACTTGTATTCCTTTAGAAAAAAGGCCAAATTCACTACTGAAGTTTTACAAGCTCCCTGAATGGTAACATGTTTACCACTAAGTGAAAGTCTGACAGAAGACTTGCATTCCTTTCCAGTAAGGAACACTTCCTTGTTTACACAATCACAATGATAAAAAAAATGGGAGGAACGATAACTCATGAATGAAGCTGCCTTCGAGGGGCTCATATCTACCTCGGGGCATTACTTCTTGCAAGCTGTAAATTGAAATGTTGACACTGTGTATTAACCATACGGCGGGATGTGTTTCTGCTACAGTGAAAAGGAGCTGTCATAACTTCTCAAGATGTAACATTGTGTAGGTTGTGTCCTTTTTTGCCACAAGTCACTGCTTATGTGTCAGATTGAAAAGAAATTCAGATAACACCAGCGGATGTGACCATTCTTAAGGGTCTCAAGGGTCCAGCTAAACTGCATGATCTTAGTTGACTTTGCCCATGATACAATGAAGAGGTGCCATTTTCGATGATATCAGTAACAGATGATACAATGTTATTTGGATTGTGAATGTGATAGACAACATATTAATGCTATTATCAATAACAGCACACACTTTATCCAAATTGTCTTGAACAATTTGTCTTAAACATCCACAGCTTCCTTTTGAGGCAATTTCCACATTTCATTACATGTAGCATAAATAAAACTGTTAGTACACGTAGACTTATGACACAATAAAAAATCAGCTAGGTCCCTGTCCTCCAACAGGAGAGAATGATGTTGTTTCACTGCAGATAGTGTAGAGTATTCTAACAATTTTTGAGGCAATTTCCCCACTGAATATAATGTAACAATTCCTGAATGTTGGGATTGAAACAAACGAATGTCAGGTTTGCTGGCTTTAAACCATGTTGTAGAATTTAAAAAATGTGCAAGACAACCATTTGAGTTCAGAGGCCACAATAACCACCCATGAGGACCTGAAAGTGGGGTGTTAAATGTACCAATCTGTAACATAGTATTGCATTGTTCAATATGTACGTTTATTGTATGTTTTGGAACTCCCTTGCGGGGTCGTTAGACAATGTTCCCACTGTGTGTAATTAAAAAGTGTTTGTTCAACAATCACTCAATGTAAATAATGATGTCCATAATGGTGATAATAGAACATTTCAGCATAGTTAGCTGAATTAAAGTACAAATCCTATGATTCGAAAACTGTATGATTTTCTGGCTCTAAGAACAAGGAGTTTACAATTTCAACATCCAAATTATCAGAATATATCTCAGGTATTGTGTTGCACATAGAACCTCTCAATACATATGGTGATGCAGTATCTCCTTGGGACTGAACATGCCATAAGAAACTTTATCCCAAGCAATGCCATCAGTTACTGGAACAGCTGAAATGTTCATGAATGGCAAGTCTTTTTTTAACCGGGCTCTGGTCCAAGTGGCATGTACAGCATCCATATGTCATATTAAATACTTGCATTTCTTCAATAACAGTGAGAGCATCAGCTGAATACTGTGGTCAAACACATATGTACTTCTGTAGCAATGATATTGTGGCAGCCATAACTGCATATTCAGAAGCAACAGTTCCATGCACTGCTATTACTAAGCCTAGTCTGCGGTCTTGGTTAGGAATTAAACAATCGACAACCCCTGGAATAGTTGCACAAGGGAAGTTTTGTTCACTTAAATGATATGTATAGTTAGAAGGAAAACCCTTAGGTAAGAGGGTGCCTTATCTATTTGAATTAATGACAACCAAGATATCAGAATCCATCCTCGTTTTAGAATGAGTAATTTCAGCAACAGTAGCTGTCACACCTGCAGATTTGGCCACTTCATCAGCCAGAGAATTCCCTACAACGTGTGCTCCCACACGCTGATGACTCAAAGGATGTATAACATGAGCCTATCATCATCATCATCAACATCTTTATTTCGGCAACATGTTTGCCATAAAAGATACAGGAAGAACAATACACATAAAACACCATAAAATTGAGAAATAAAAACATTTAAAACCGATTAAGAACAAGCCAACTTCATAATTTTCGACAGTATTACTAGAGGACAATTCAAATTAGCTGTTATCAAGCGTCCCCTATTAATAGATGTCTTCTCTTATGCCAGAGAGTTCCCAGATATTTAGCAATGGCAAAAACAATAAAACCAGATACATCAGTCTTTAGGACCCTGTATGCATGCAAACATTGCGTAAACCCCAGGTTCTTACATACCGGAACAATCCATTGTCTCCTGGCCTGCACATAGGCTGTACAAAAAAACAATATATGTAGCTCGGTTTCCTGCTCTATTTTACACCATTTTGACCATTGGCTAGTATAGGCTCGAATCGGCAAGCTACCATACCTCCATTGTAGGTACAATTTCCTGATGGAGGTTGGGAATATTACATCTAAGACAGGTTCGAACTTATAAACATCTTTAGTCATTAAAAATGATTCCGCAGCAAGTTTACTTTCATGATACAATCTAACCAGCTGCTTCCGTGAAACTGTAGAGCATGATGACAATGGATCAGACCATAAGGTAGGTAGTCCTATCCGGCCTAATTCGTTTTTTATATAATTTAACCATTGGATTTTCACAGCGCTTGAGAAAGTCAGAATTTCCTGCAGTTCTAACCTATACTTAAGTAATTCTGGGTCAGACCATATTCTGCGCCAGAAGGTTAGGGGGCGGAGGCCCAAATCTTCATCAAGAGGTCTCAAACCCAGATCAAGTCTCATTAGCAACAGGGGGGTATTGGGAGGGAGTGACAAGAGCTGTCTAATAAACTTATTCTCTGTTGTTGTTAACTCGCGTTTGCACGCGTGACCCCAGAGTTCACTCCCATACATAGCCGAACCTCTTGCCTGAGCTCTGTAAATTTCTAACGGTGGTCCAACCGGCTTAATGGAAGATTTTATTTTACTTATAAGCCTGATAACTCCTCCTGCTAGTTGGGCCAATTTTAATTGAGATTTTTCTTGTTGGTGCCCCCACGACATCTTTTCATTTAGGGTAACCCCTAGGTACTCAAAGGTTCGGACCCTTTCTAGCCTATTAGCACCAATGTACGGATTGGGACGAGTTTTAGATGGAGGGTTGAAAACCATATATTTGGTTTTTCAGTGCATTAATTTCAAGGCCATGTTCTTGACAGAATGTCTCGAAGCCATCGAGAACACGCTGTATCCCCATGGGGGACTTGGACAGCAGCAGGGTATCATCCGTGAACATAATCTCCGGTACCCTGCTGCCTGCGAGCTTGGGGGCATCGCTGTTTTCAACCCCATTAAGATGGGAATTTATTAGATAGAGTCCCCTCCCTGCCACATCTAACCTGCGCAAAGGTATTAGTGTGTAAGCGGATAACTATATTTAAAAGATGTTGTGGGACCCCGAGGTTCGAAAGCACAGACCAGAGATTCCTACGGGGTACAAGATCAAAGGCCGATCGTAGGTCTACGAATACAGTATAGAGGCTGCCACCCTCCAACTGTACCGTTTTCCAATGTAAGAGGGCCAGGTGAAAAACTTGATCTATAGTAGATACTTTATTCCTGAACCCGGCTTGATAGGGACTCAAAACAGAGTGGTCATGCATCCATTCCAAGAGACGATCCAGTATCAACCTTGCAAAAAAATGTTGTGGGACGTCGATTAGGCTAATTGGCCTATAATTGGCTGGGAGCAGAGGGGAACCCTTCTTGAAGATGGAAACAATCTCTGCCCCCAGCCAAGTAATAGGCACTGACATTCCTCCAATGATTGCATTGAATATAGCCTGAAGAAATGGCACCCACACTGTCGGTTCATGTTTGAATAAGTCACCAGGGAGTTTATCCAAACCTGGAGCCTTTTCTAGTGATGGCTGCCCCGACCTCCACTGTGGTAAATTCATCCCACCCCAAAAGAGTGGGGGTAGAATCCACCACAAGTTCTGCTGGATCCCCCGACTTGTCTACATCGGCCTGTATGTACAGAGATCGGAAATGGGCCTCCCACACACTAGGTGCAATATTAGCCTCAACTGCGGGAGTTGGTTCAGTGGAGCCGTTTTTGACAATCTTCCAGAATTTCCGAGCGTCTCTGAATTTGAGAGCACTCGTCATATCCGTCCCGTTGTCATTATTCCATTCAATCTTTGCATTCTGGATAAGTTGTTTATAATACTTTCTCTTAGCCCTGATCAGTACGTTGTTCTCAGGTTGCTTCAAGGCCTCCAATAGGTCGGCTTTAGCCTTCCTACAAGCTGCATTGAACCACGAAACGCACATCCCCTTACCTATATTTACCTTCCGTACTGGGTTCAATACCTCGGCCAGAGTGCTGCATAACTCCAAATGAATATCCCCCAGTTCTTTGTAGCTCTCCACAGACGGGAGCCGCAAACTAAGATTTTCCACTTTTTGTAAAACTGGAACGACCATTGCATAAAGCCTCTGGATATCTTTGGGGTTCCCTATGATTTTCGGCCATCTAACCCTATGCCTATTGCTAGATAGAATCACACCAGACTCCATACAGTCATCTTCCTGGTGTGTGGCAGCAGCAACACACGGCAGCGCAAATTTTAAAATCAGCGCGTCGTGGTCGCTTTCAACTTGGGGGGTTACCTTAAAGTCCCTGACTCTGGCCCAATCGCGCATTTCCACAAAGATATAATCCAAACGGGAATTTTGCCCTAATTTGTTGAAGGTAGGTGTGGGAGGGATGTCCCCATTGACCCGGCCATTATAGGCCCTGAGAGAATATACTAAGGTCAGAGACATAATTTGGGTGGCTAATGGTGACCACGACTTCACAGATGGGCCCACCAGAGGTGGAATTTCCCATTGGTCTTCCTCCTCCATGGTCGCACCGTCCAGAAATAATGGCAACGGCTCGAATTGGCAGTTGAACTCTCCCCCAACCACATACGAGGTGCCTTCCGATATGGTACTCAGGAACAAAACTAGTTCCTCAATTGCACCAGAGACGTTTGCTAACCCACTGGTCTTGAATAAACATTCACCAATGCCAATTTAACTGCATTTGGCCACTCCAGGAGTACGCATTGGACGTCCAAAGAGTTGGTTTCCAATGTCTTCACTCTGCACCCTAGATGAGTGCCCACCCAAATCATTAAACCGCCAGACGGACGCCCCTTCCCACCCCATTTTGCCGGGATTGAGAATGTTGAAAATCCCGAGCGCCAATAGTCCTCCCTAGCCCATGTTTCTTGGAAAAGGCAGACATCCTGCATGTCCACGAATGACCCCCAATCTGGGGAGTCAAGTTTGTTCGCACTGTCCCACTCACGCAGCGCCCGAGTTCTCCACCATGAGCGGCTCCCGCGAAGCGGGGGCCGCAAGGAGTAGGTTCCTGGGAGACAAATTCAACAGTCCCCTGAGTCTCCACTCTCGCTCCAGCAAACTTCCACAACAACACCAGGTAGGCGGTGGCTGCTCGGTGATTTGTCCAGGCGGTGGTGGGGGCGGGAAGAGGACCAGCTGTGGCAGATGACCAGCCGCACTCCTTGCAGTCCCGTAATGCTCCTGTGGGCAATAAGCCCCTCCTTACAGTCCGATACACTGTCCCACTCACGCAGCGCCCGAGTTCTCCACCACGAGCGTCTCCCGCGAAGCGGGGGCCGCGAGGAGTAGGTTCCTGGGAGACAAATTCAACAGTACCCTGAGTCTCCACACTCGCTCCAGCAAACTTCCACAACAACAGCCTATCACAACCTATCTTTGAGGTAAGCAACTTTAACGCAAAGCGTTTTATGCTTGATTGTGTTGCCTTTAGATTATTTTAATCCATTCAAATGTCAATAACAATAGTTATCATTAATAGACTATACACAGTAATCTGAATCACACACAATAAGGGTGGGAAGTCAGGATTTATAAGTTTGAGGGGAGATAGCAAAGCTTACAGTTCAGCCAACTGCACAGTGCAGTCCCCTGAGGACTGAGTGCCAGTTTTCTGAGGTTGGAGTATACCGTCCAACATTTCACCAACAACAGTGGTGCCCACCGCTGAATATTGCTGTTTAGGACCTATAGCAGGCTAAGCTGAACCATGAGTGTAAATAATATATTCATATTGTTCAAGAGGCAAGCTTCAGATGGTCATGGGATAAACATGCCCATAGTGTAGACATTTCTGTGTCTGCAAAGACAGGTCAAAGATGAAGTCTACATCAACAGCTCATAATGAAATAGCCCATTGCTTCCACCTAGGATGAAGGGCTTTATCATTTAAGAAAGCTGGCCTTTGTGACAGGCTCTAAGGTTGGCATGGGCATGACAATGATGCATTTCCCTTGTTAAGAGGCCGCTATGTAAGAATAGACATCTTCAAGGCATTCTGCAAGTTTTCAGTGGAGGCAAAACGCATCCCTGCACTGGAATATAAATGCAATTTCTATGCCATAGACACTGTTTCAACTTAGTAACAAGTGATATAACTGAATCCAATCGAGCCCAGTAATACACGGATGACTAAGGGCCCGATGTAGGTAAAACGCATTTACCGATTTTAAAATACCGATCCGTACCGAATCGGTATTTCAAAATCGGAAAATGATATGTAGGAAATAATCATCGGAAAAATACCGAATCGGTAGCATTCGGTATCGAGAGTCGATACGTACCGATTCGCCAACTACCGAATCGGTATAGGCCGGGTCGGACAAGTCCGAATCGGAAAAAAAAAAATGCGGAACCAACCGAATCGGTAAACGCCGATTCGGAATAATAAATACGCCCCATGGGCCGAAAGGCCAATAGGAAGGCATTATACATTCCGAATCGGTATTTACCGAACACATTCGGAAAATACCGAATCGGAAAATACCGATTCGGAGAATGCCGTTTTGCCGAGCTGGTTGAGTGACACTGAAGACATCAGCCAATGAGCTGTAAGCACCCTCCCCCACAGGGTGTGGCAACCCAGGCAGGTGCAACTCATCAGAACATTCTGGAAAGCTGCATGAGTTGAGCAGACACAGAGAGAGCAGCATTGTGAGCAGGATCCCTGAGAGACATGGACACCAGCACAGAGAGCCAGAAGGCAGGGCGGAAGCGCAATCCTAAATTCAGCACCATGGAGCTACAAACTTTGGTGGAGGAGGTGGTGAGGGTGCACACCCAGCTATATGGCAGGCAGTCCCTGACTGTCCCGGAGAGCACCAAGAGGAGGCTGTGGCTCGACATCGGGGAGAAAGTCAATGCAGTTGGTGTCACCCACAGGAGCCTAGACGACCTCAAGAAGAGGTTTTATGACATCCGTGGCGTGACCAAGCGCAAACTGGCCGACCTGCACAAGCAGGCTGGACTCACTGGAGGAGGAACAAACCGTGCGCCACCCCTCACTCAGCTGGAGGAACTAGTGGCGACGACCATCGAGAGGGCCAGTGTCGTGGGCATTGGGGACCTGGATAGCTCATCCCGAGCTACAGCTACAGGTAAGAAGCATGCGCAACTTGACACACCATACCAGACACCTCCCCTACAGACCCAATGCACAGCCAAACCCCAGGCCAGTACAGCTAGCAACAGACATGAGCAATGCATCGTGCTAAATGTACTCAGCAAAAGTTACCAATAATGCCACAGCAGAAGCATGAGATAAATAACTGTAATACAGCATCAACGTGTTTGTAATGAGATGTGCAATGCTTTAATAGTTGTGACTGGAACACATTAGCACCCACTTGACAAATGCTTCTTTGTACCTAGGGGCACCATCAGGCGGGGGAGCAGCATCAGCTCCAGCACCAACAGCCAGTGCGGCAGTGGCAAGCACCAGTGCAGCAGCACAGGAGGAGGAGGACAACAGCTGTGCCCTGGCAAATGAGGAGGACACAGGACATTCCCTCACAACTCCACACTCCCCCCGACTGTCTCAGTCTCAGTCGCCCTCATTGGTATTCTCCCCGGACAACACACCACCACAGAGCCACCCTGCACCTGCCACTTCCCCGGCCCGGAGGAGAATAGTGGCTCCATTAGTCATCATGGAGGGGGCAGCGGGTCAGGCTCCTGCACAAGACCCCGTGACACCAGCGACACCAGAGCACACACAGCAGGGCAGCAGGATTCCACGTAGGCCACGTGCTACCAGCAGCCCAATACCAGCACCGGGAGGCAGCGTCTTCGCAGGGCTGGAGACCAGCATGGTCACAATTCAGAGGATGCAGGCGAAATCCATCCTGGCCTGCCATCGCCAGTTGCGCCTGCACAACCTGCAGATGGGTGAGATGACACAGGGCTTCAAGACCTTCGTTGACAGCAACAAGGACATAGCAACATCAATTGGCCGAATGACCACTGCCATCACCCAGCTCTGCACCAGGTTGGATGACCATGAGCTGAGTCGTCGCAGGGATGCAAGAGTCACGAACAGGTCACTCACCCGCCTTGCGGCTGCGACTGCCCAGTCATGCCAACGTGGGGCAAACATGGAGGCCAGCCTCACACAGTCCATGTCCGAGGTCACTAGGGGCATGGGCCGTATAACAACAGCCATGGAGACACTACTCATCTCCAACACCGCAGTGAATCCCGTCCTGGGCGAGGCTGGGGACAGCAGCAGCCGCAGCAGCCCGGCCAGCACTGCGTCAGAGCCGCGCCGGAGCACCAGACGCTCAGCTGAGGCTGCAGGGCATTCTGAAGGGGGTGAGGTTCATCCCAGTGGGCCTGCTAAGCGCAGCAAAAAATAGGACTGCCACTGCGGGTGAGGCAACCCGGACATTGGACATTCCTACCCCTTGTTGTTTAACTTTTCTTTTGTTGCACATCAGTGCAGTAACGTTGATGCAACATTATTAAATTTAATTTCTGAACACATACATTGACCTGTTTGTGCATCTGTACTCACTCAGAAATAGTTGTCTGTGATCTCCTGACGCCTGTATCTGCCGTCAGATGGTGCAGAGACTCCAGCAGGTAGTGGTAGTGGGACAGCATTGTCATCATCAGGGTCCTCGTAGTCGGATAACTCTACCTCAGTGCCTTTCCTGACTGCAAGGTTGTGCAACATTGCACACACAGCAATAATCTTGCAGCAGGTGATGGGGGTGTATTGTCTTGCACCTCCGCTCTTGTGCAGACATCTGAACCTGCTCTTCCAGATGCCAAAGGTCCTTTCCACTACGTTCCTCGTGCTTTTGTGTGCACGGTTGTACCTCCTTTGGCTGGGTGTTGAGGGGTTGAGGTAAGGTGTGAGAATGAACGAGCGTAGGGCATATGCACTGTCGCCTGGAAGGAGAAGGGGTAACATTACTCACATGCATACATGTATTACACACTGCAATTTTGGTAATGGGGGTCTGACACTGTGTCTTACCTAGGAGGTATCCTTCGCCAAATTCCCCTGCCATCAGCCGTGCATAAATCCCGCTACTCTGGAAGATATAGGAGTCATGGGTACTCCCCGGAAACTTTGCAACCAGGTCAGTGATCACACACTTGGCATTGCATATCACTTGCACATTTATGGTGTGCCGTGACTTCCGATTGCGGTATACGTATTCGGTGTCAGCAGGGGGGCAAATCGGTATGTGTGTGCCATCTATGCAGCCAATGATGTGGGGGAATCTTGCCATCTGATAGAATTCAGCTTTTGTCTGTGCCAGTTCTGCATGGGTGGAAGGGAAGGAGATGTAGTGGGCCATCCTCTGGATCATGGCATCAAGGAACTTGTGGAAGAACCTTGACAGGCTGCTCTGGGTCACCCCTCCTGCCACAGCAACTACACTTTGATAGCTGCCAGACGCCAGAAGATGTAGGCAGCATAGCACCTGCACCTGCACAGGGATTGCATGTGCCCTTGGGGTGGGGTGCTGCAACAGGGGTTGGAGGTCCCTGATGAGGTCTCTGATGGTGTCTGCCTCCAGCCTGTACCTCTGTAGGATCTCTGGATCTGTCAGCATGCACAGGGTCACCCTCTGCCTGTACACCTGCTCCTGTCTCAGCCATTCCCTCTCACCTTCCTGCTGTAGCCGTAGCCGTCTAGCTATGACATAGAAAGCTGCCATGTTGCAAGTAGAACTGCATTTTGGGTCTTTTTTTATAGGTTGCACCTGGTTACCACCTGATTCAAATCCATGGTAATTTCCGAGTCAGAAATACCGATTTTAGAGCAAAATCGGTATTTCTGTGCTTACCTACATCTCAATCTTAGGGTTTTCGCATGGAATCGGATTTTCACCGATTCGGAATATATACCAATTCGGCGATTTTACCGATTCGGAAAGTCACCGAGTCGGTCGGATTCCGAATCGGGAAAAAGTAGTAATCGGAATAAATCTCCGATTCGGTAGATTACCTAATCGGAGATTTTTTCCGATTCCTACATTTTTCCGATTCGGAATCCGACCGACTCGGTGATTTTCCGAATCGGTAAAATCGCCGATTTCGCAGGATTTCGGCCTCCTACATCCCGTTGTCTGTATTCCGATCGGTAACGGCCGAAAATACCGATTTTCGGCCGTTACCGACCGACCTACATCGGGCCCTTAGTTGTTTACACATGTATATAAGTGACGTGTTGCAAGTAAGTCAGATTAGTAAATTTGAGAGTATCTGTGTGGTCTGAGGTCTAAAGTGTATTAGAAAGACCATAATGCATTAATTCATATAGTGATTTAATGCATTGACCATAATCAAGAATGAATGTTCTGCCAAAATGAAGGAATCCAAAAAGCTTTGTAGTTTTTTTTAAAGGATTTGGAGGATGCAATTGTGCGCACTTCTCCACAATGTGAGGGGCAAGACACTAACCCTCATGTGTAAGTTCATATCCTAAGAAAAGAACAATTAGAAATTTGATAGGAGATTTCTTAAAGTTGTACTTATCGCCACATGCAGTGAATCTTAAATGTTTGTGATCCACTCTGGCCTGGTGTGAATTTAGCTCATCGTCCATCAGGTAGATGTCATCAACATAGGACAATGCGTCCGGGTCAATATCAAGAAAAATTTACGTTATGCAGGTTGCAAACTTTCCTGGACTCTTTTTGTAGCACATGGCTAAACGGGGAAAGCAACAATGAAAACCGAGGGCCAAAAAGGTTATCCAGTCTCTGCTTTCAGGCATTAGATTTTGGCAGAAAGAAACATTGGAAATAACAAAGGTTCTTTTGCCTTTTTTATAGACTTTGTTGTTAATTAGTGCGCACTGTGTGTATTTTTTATTGCAAGTATGACTTTAATCTCATATTTCATGATATGAATAATCTGACTTCGAAACAGGAAACAGTGGATTCTTCATTTTAGTACTCTTGGTACTCCAATTGGGAGAGTATTTCTCTATTGGGTGCTTTAGCATCGTGTTTAAAAGGGTTTTGTGGGTGCACTTGCGAGCTAGACCTAATGGGTTAGACATAACAAGAAGAGTCCTTATCCTAGCCGACATGATTGCAGTATAATCTCAGGGCTTGTGCAGAAACTCATTTCGCTCCATAAGCATGTTTGACTCATCAGGAACAAGAGCAGAGAATGCTAGAAATATTACATCCTCACCTTGCAGGGATGTTTGATCAAGAGTGAAAGCCAGTCGACGACCACTATAAGTAATGTTTTATGTAGGACAAAGTTAAAATCACCCAGAACATTTCTTTAGTGGTGCATTGTATGTCACCCTTAATTTATATATCCATGTTATATAATGTATCTAGAGGGGCTGTGCACCAGTCTGGGCTTTCAACAGTAACAAACGTATCAGTTGTTATTACTGGTAGAAACTCCTGGAGGACACCATGGGAAAGCTTTCCATTAGTTTCATCCCCCAATTGAGGGCAACAACGGCTCAGTGCTCATTCTGTATCAGTTTTAAAACATCAGGCAACACTGAAATTGATTGAATGTAGACAGCAGCAAAGACTGTCCCTCAGGTGTTGCAATAGCCAATTCCGGGAACCAATTCCATTGGGTAAGCACATTGTCCGTGTTCGGTACTTGTCTTGTGGTCCCATTTTGGGAAACACAGCTTCAATCTGATTGATCTTTTGGGCGATTCAAAATGGAATTTCCCCACGATTAGTGGGTATTTTGACCATATTATAAATGAATGAACAATTACATGACTTATTGTCAGGACTGCAGGCAACTGGGCTTGCCCTGTCAGACCAGGCCATGCTGGCACAATAATCAATGTGCGCAAAACAACTTGAATCAAGCAACCATATAATGTAAGTAGAGCAGTGTACAAAGTTCATGCTTGCAAAAGATGTTGATTCACCATGTCTGGATATGGAGTTTATCAGATAATGGGGACCCAAGTGTATGGGTGTAGGTACATGTGGGAGGGCTCCTAGGAACCAAGTATGATGTGCTGGTGGTAAGGGTGTTGTATAAGTGGAGAAGTGTGGCTCACTGGTTAGAGCAGGCAGACCCTGAAGCAGAGGTCAGACCCGGGACCAGGGTTCAGTACCCGACGCGGCAGGGTCTTGAGCTCAAATGTCCATGGACTCGATAATTCTCGCTTCGGTGCCTGACCTAATCATGGGTTCACTCTCTGCAACTCTGGGCATTAAGCTTGCTTAATCTCCACAACGGCCCCCCTGCGGCGGGATGCCTGGCTTTCACCTTGGGGATGCCCTGTAGGGGCTATCTCACAGGGAAAAGCCAGGACGGGTTCCCAAGGCAAGCGCGGAGATACCCCTTCGGGGGTCGATTCAGGCGCTATATAAGAAACATAATAATAAAACATAATAATAAGCGTGAAAAGTGTTAGTATTAGCACACACAGCTAAAAAATCATCCCTAGAATAAAAAACTTCGAAGCTGTAAGCATTGTTGGATTCAACTCCAAAGATAAAAGCACCACCTCCATTATTAAGTCAATAATGCATTAGATGTGCATGGGCAGCAGGTCTGCAATTAACTGGAATGGTGACCGTACTCCTCAGAAGACAGTAATTCATCTGCAGAGTGAATGACTTAAGGTGCAAAGTAGATACAATTCAACCTTCTCAACTCAGACAAGGCAGAAGTACTGATCTTCTGCAAGGACACTCACAATTGGCCTCAAATTGTTGGCCAGCTGAACTCGAATTCAGACCCACCCGCAGTGCCCATGCGATGAACCTTGGAATAATCACTGACAATAAAAGAGGCATGACCACACAAGTCAACACAATGAATGCATCATACTTCTGCACTCTGAAAATGCAGAGGAAGATCTTTAAATGGCTCCCAATCAACACTGGAAAAAAACAGTCACCTGTGTTTTAGTTACCAGCGAATTGGATTATGGGAACACCCCCTCCACTGACATCACAACCCAACTCACTAAGGGCCACATGATTTAAACGATTTTTCATTTGCAAACAGTGTGCATCAGTAATTATGCCCATTTGCAAATGTAAAATAGACTTTCAGGATGTATGAAAGGCTTTATTATCTTAATTTTGGTAATCGCAAAAATTGTGATTACCTAGAATTGTGATTACAAATAGGGAATCACCATTTGCTATTCCCTTAGCACATGTACCAAGCATTTTCTAAATGCAAACTGTGCATTTATAAAATGGTAATACCATTGAATCCAAGTCAATGATATCCACGCTCAAATTCTGAAAAATTTACAAAAATTCATTTTTCAAAGTGCTTGTACTGCTCATATGACCCTAGGGCATGCGTGCGCTTTACATGTGCATATTTTTGGGGGGTTGGTTCAAGGGGTCCTTAGGCCCCTGTACACCCTTGGTATTGCATTTAGTAATTTGCAACACTCAAATAGGAAATCGCAAATTAGGTAATGCAAAACCCTTCTAACCTATGGGCCTTTCGGCCCTTTGGAATAAATGAAGGAGTATTACCTAATCGCAAAAAATTGCTAAATTGATTTTCGATACATGTGGCCCTAGAAGACTAAGAACCATCCAGAACTCAGCAGCTATACTCATCCTCAACCTGCAAGGCAGTATTCACATCACACCATAGCACACCTTAGGGAGTTCCACTGGCTCCTGATACAAAAACACACTAATTTGAAACTCTTCACATACACATTCACGGTACTAGACAATTTAGGTCCAATCTAACTGAACACTTGCTTCTCCTTCTACCAACCACTCAGACACCTTCACTCCTCAGGACTTCCACTTGCACACATCCCACATACACACATAACCCAATCGGGGGTCAAACATTCTCTTACATTGCTCCTAAAGCATGGGATAGCCTTGCACTCCTCATGAGAGCCTCCTCCTATTCCTCTTAAATTCTGCAAGGACCTGCCTTTTCAGTTAATCAACCTACCATATGCACGGCTAGCACACAGCTTCCCCTCACCAGGATACTCTTTTGGGTGTTTGTGCACTTTACAAATACACATAACATAACTCAATGTAGTAAAGTGGGGGGTATACCTTATTTCCCTCCCACTGGAAATATTATAGCACCCATTGAGAATCCAGGCAACTTGAAGTAAAGGGGACCTGTGGAGGGAGTAGAATTTCATGATATTCATGCACTGTGAAGAGTGAAAATATATACACAAATATTTTGTGATGGATGTAAACAATTTATATGGGTACTGGCCAAAATGTCTTCCATATTAAGCATTATGGCTGCAACATGATACTAGCATAGGTGAAGATGGGAGGGAGTTTAAATAAGACACTATGGCAAATGACTTTGCATGGTATTTAATACAACTATGCTTTGTATTTCCAAGGTACTGAACATTTAAATACAAGATTTGATTAAAGGTCTGATGGACAGGCTGCAAAACCTAGGTGTTAGCTAAGACATAACCTAAACCAGTCTTGCAGTAACCCATCTAATGTATTACTAGATTCCCACTGGCTTGGCATAGATTGTTTCACCTAAATTGCTCAACTGGTCACCATTTCATGGCTGCAAGAAGGCATTTTTGGAGTTTCACATACAAATCCCCAAAGCTGGATCATTGTCTAAAAGTAATTCAATGAAGACCTTTACACAGAATTTCTCATTGCTTGTGCAAGTCATTTTGATTTTTTACTGTTGGTGAGCACGTTGGTTTATAAGACACCTGTAAAAAGTAATTGACTGGCGCAACGAAGTTGGACACATCATTGTACCCCTTCAAAGTTGATTGATGCCTTTGTAGTGTATGGGTCTTTGGGAATAAGCTTCTTAATTTGTAGGAATCATAGCTATTTTTCTCCTTCAAAAGAGGGGTGAAAGTGACCAGGTTAGCAGATCCTTTGAATAAGCCCATATGATTAATCTATTTCTTTAGGGTCGTAAATCAATCAAATTGCTGAATGCCATATTTTACATTGATGACAAAAACGAATTATTTTTTCATAGTGTCTCACAAATGCATATTTGTATAATTCTTGAAAGTGGAATTATCTCTAGCAAATTATTAATAGACAAATACTGTTTTCTCTTCTTCAGGTTTCCTGGTACAATGTAATTTTTATTTAGTTTGGCCTTCTTAGTTTTTGCTCAATATCACATCCTTGTTGAAGGTGAACACAGTCTGAAAAACTGTGCCCTCCCCCAATCAACATAAAGCACTCATATTTTGATGGTTCATCATTGGTAAAAGAAAGTAAGCATTTATGCACTGGAATTTTCAGCCCCCATCTGACACATTCCTTGTCATGCCAAATTCACCTTCAATTTTGATCACTGGTAGCACGTCACTTTGTAAGCTTAAATGCAATGGAATAGTGTTTCCACTAGATGGTTGTCTTCCTGAGCCAAGTTAGTGCCTTGACAATTTTTTGGAGCCAACCTTGTGGTCCTTCAAAGAAGAGCTCGACCCACCATTCTTACTATTGCCAGAATCAGATGAAAGTGCTTATTAGTCCATAATATAAGCAGATCCTGCTCATCTTTGCCAGATCTTGCGTTCCATTCCATTACTTAACCACTAACTACACTTGCCACTAATAGAAATGAATTGATAAAAAAAGAAACAAATCAGTCAGGTGAAAGTAAGCAGGGAACTATTGAAACAAGATCAGCAAGGTCAAGGTCAGTGACTAATGGTCAAGTCAGGAAAGCTCTTAGATTTGCACAACAATGGACCTTGCTCTTAGCATCGTACCACATTACCTGGGTGTGGTGCTTTGATCTCCTTCCACATTGCATAATAAACTGTCAACAGGTACATGTGAGAAATAATTCCTAAACTAATCTGGGTTTGGCATATTTAAACACTTTTTAGGAAGTACATCATTTAGTTGAAACAATTCAAAATGTAATCTGTTTTAGGATTTACCTGTTCATAATTCTACCTATTATGTCATCAATTGTGAACTTTTCTAAGATTAGAAAATTAAGTTGGAAAAATCTGTATCTGAAGGGGGATGCAGTTGGTGCATGCTTTAGTTCTGTTGATCTCCCAATATTGTTATGTTGTAGATTTGTTCACGTTTCCATGGTTTGCTGTTTCCTGGGCTTCTGTGGCAAGGCCATTGATGAATCTTCACTTGTCTGCTCTTAAGATTCTCCTTGCATCCTTGTTGGCTTTGATGTATATGGCTTGAGCTTTCATATACTCTGTTCTTGTTTGCCTGGTGTTGACTGCAGCTTTCTTTTGCTTTCTCACTTGGATTTTGCAGAGAATCTCGGTAAATACTTTATATGGTGTTTCTTGGGGCCCAGTACCTCCTGGCAGTTTATATTCTACTGGGGGACTTCTATAATGCAAACTTGGCACAATAGTATCAGGGCACTTTACATTACCTCCTGTTGCATTACAAATTGACACAATAATTTTGATTGTCACGGGAGGATTAAGTAATTTGCCCAGAATCATAGGATGTTGAGCGTCCCTGCCAAGACTCGAACCCGGTTTCCCAGATTCGAGGTTGACTGCTCTAGCTATTAGGCCACATCTTACTGTCACTGTTTCTTTCATCTTCTCCCACTGACTTTTCAACTCGGTCTCTGCTATCCTCTAGTGCTTGCAAGACTTGAAAATTGTTATGGAAGGCGACTGAGTATTCACTATATTTCTGTGCATCTTTGAGGTGGGTGGTGTGATAACACTGGGATTTGTCAGTTCTATCTATGCTTTCTTCAGCTTTAGCTTCAACCTGACCATGACAAGGTGATGATCTGATGCCATGTCCTCTCCTCTCATAGCTCCCACCTTCTGCAGGGGCTTCTGTAACTCCTTTGCAATGCAGACATGGTCGATCTGATAATCTGTTACATTTTCGAGTGACCCACCCACTTTGCCTTGTGAATTCTTTTGTGTGTGAATACATTACCAACTCTCCTCAGACTGTTCTTGGCACAAAAATCTGTGAGCTTTTTACCATTCTTGTTCATGTCACCAAGTCCATTGTCCTCCAGCATTGGTCCTACGGATCCATGGGACGGTGGCCAGGGCTGATGGGCAGAGCGGAGCCGAGATGTCTGGTGGGAATGGGTACGACGTTGTGGACAACTCTGTAGGTGGGTGGGAGGAGTTTGTAGGTGATGTTTTTGATGACCAGGATCCAGTGGTGGTCTCTCAGGTGGTCAGTGAAGTGGCTGAAGCAGAGAATGTTCAGGGTGAGTCTGGCAGAGGTGTTTTGGATGTTTTTAAGCTACTTTAGGAGTTTTTGCGTGCTGCCAACATAGAGTGTGCTGTCGTAGTCGAGTCCGCTGCTGATGAATGTGTGGGTGACTTTTGTTCCGGACTCAGTGGTGATCCACTTGAAGATTTTCTAGAGCAGGAGGAGCCTGTGGAAATGGGAGGACAAGACAGCATTGATCCCAGTTGGTTCATTGAGAGCAAGGAGTCCATGACGATGCCAATGTTTTGGCCGTAGTCTATGGGTGTTGGGGGGCTCCTAGCATTGCATGCCACCAGGAGTCATCACAAGCAGAGGGGGTGGGTCCCAGGATGAGTATTTGGTCTTGTTTGAGTAGATTTTGAGGCAGCCTTCCTTGATCCTGGTGGCTACTGCCTTCATTCCACTGTGGAAGTTGTTCTTGGTGGCTGTGGATTCATTGCGGCGAGATGATGTTGAGTCAGTGGCATTTGAAAATGGTTGCAAGCAGGGCCATGTAGATGTTGAAGATGGTGGGGCTCAGGTAGGGGCCATGTGGCACACCACAGCTGATTTCTGCAGGATCTGATAGAAAAGGTGGAAGTCTGACTGTCTCAGTTCGGCCAGTAAAAGGGCTTTGTCACTGAAGACTGAAAGGAGGGATATATATTCAAGGTCCCCAAGAAAGGTGACTTGAGTAACAGTGCAAACTACAGAGGGATAACTCTTCCATCAATGCCAGGTAAAGTGTTCAACAGAGTCTTCCTGAGCAGAATGAATGAACGAGTCCAAGGAACAAGCCAACTCTCAGTTGCAAGACTAGCAAGTTGGCTTTCGGAAAGAATTATCCTGCAAATACTTTCAAACATCTTCTTATATAGTGTTATTCGGGGGTGCAGGTAGTTCCTGCATCTAATATATTTGTTGTGTATTAGGGAAGATTATTTTTGTATAGTGCCCCAGTTTTTTCTACCCATCAATGTTTTTTTTAGGTTTGTTTGAACCATGGGGAAAAGAAAGCACCTACTGTAAAGTCATTGTCTCCCCATGTTGCCCCATGTGTTAACTATATTAAAGGTCCCCGTAAAAATATTTATTCACAGGAACCTAAATACTTCGATCATGACTGCTCTAAGAGCTTTCACTACTTGAAGTCTGTCTTAAACCAGTGATCATGTTGTGTCCCGTAAGAGGGTACAAAAAGGATTTAGCCAATAGTAAACATATCTTACGCAAAAATGGTTGGGAGGAGTTAGCCCAGGCTTGTAAGATCAGAGATAGTTCTCACTTTTGGTAGGTGATAAATAGCCTTGTTTTGCCGAGGTATCTGTAAGGCTGTGTGCCACCATATCTCAGAGCAAAATAGATTGAAGATTTTGAAGGGATTTACAATTTTGGGATTAAAGGAGGTGAAGTTGACAGGGCTGGACTAGTGAGAGGTAGTGGCAACATTATTTTCATTAGATGACGTATCCCAAGGTATTCAGGCATTATCTTGCAACAATACACCAAGACCTGATGGGATTCCCTTGACTTGTTTTGGACAATATCAAGATCTGGGACACAGCCTTGATGTTGGCTCACACCTCTTATTGTCCATCGCTGTAATGGCCTTCAAGATGAAGGGTAAGGACAAAGCAAATGCTGTTGCCAGATATAATTGATTAATGCAGCAGGGAAGGTTCTGTGGAGGGTACTTCTAAATATGGTGATGGTGTGTGCTGATGCAAACAACATATTTACAGAGGTTCAGTATGGCTTTAGACCAGGCAAAGTCAACATCTGATCAACGTCTGTATATATATCTTTTTAATTAATAAGCATACCGTTACCCTGACTAAATCACTTCACTTGGCATTTATGGATGTTATGGACACTTTTGATATGGTTACCTGCAGAAAGTTGTAGGGCCTGCTTTTTGTGATGGGGTGGACCTGAGTATTATTGCGTATCTTTTATCAGACCTGCATGCACACACCTTAGCATTGGGTGGTACTCCCAAGCCATGGAATGCAACGACAACGTGCTCAGCACCACTGAACCCATGCATTTCCAGATCCACACAGACCCTAACTCCACCCTCAGAGGCACCCTCATCTACCAAACCCCCAGATCCCACCCCAGTTCAGCAACTCCATCGCCGACTTGATCAGCACGCATGCCCTGACCTCCACCGACTACATCCTCCTCGGACACTTGATCTTTCACCTTGAGAACAACAACAACTCCACAACCCTGATCGATAACCTTGCCACCCTCAGACTAAAGCAACTCGTCACTATGCCCACCCACCCCGAGAGCCACACGCTCGACCCGTCTTCTCCTCAAGCCTGCATGTCTCCATCGGCCACACCACCGAACTCCTCTGGACTGACCACCGCTGCATCCACTTCGCCTTCCAGAAACCCACCACACACCACTGCACCTGCCGCTACTGGAGCAAAATCACCGAAGACCAACTACATGAAAACCTCTCTCTTGGCCCACCCACTGAACCCTCCAACACCGACAACGCTGCCCACAGCCTCAGATGCTGGATCGAGGACTGTGCCAACACACTCGCCCCGCTGAAGAAACCCTCCCACAGAGACACCAGCAAGAGTGCTAGCTGGTTCACCCCAGAACTCCTAGCCTCCAAGCAAGCCTGCTGGAAACTAGAGACGAAATGGCACAGTGAACAAACTCCAGACAGCCATGCAGCACACAAGGACGCCATCCGCAACCACCACCACCTCATTAGGGCGGCCAAGAGGACCTCCTTCAAAGACCACCTCGACAAGAACAACAGCATGAAGAAACTCTCCATCCACAGCTCCAACAGCAACGACATCCCGTTGTTGCAAGCCCTGTGCGACTCCCTCGCCACCTTCTTCCACCCCAAGATAGCACACATCCACAACAGCTTCAACACCCAGACAGCCCCAATAGACAGCAACACAACAGACCCTCCACACACCATTGACCACGATCCCCTGCTAGCCTGGGCCAGGGTGAGCATCGATGACACCATCAAGACCATGCGCACAATCCACTCCGGCTCTCTGTCAGACTCATACCCTCACCACATCTTCAACAAAGCAAGCAGCTACATCGCACCCCACATGCGCGATGTCATCAATCTCTCCATCAAGACCGCGACCTTTCCAGAGATCTGGAAACCAGCCGAGATCATGCCCAACTCTAAAACCCTAAAGCAGACCCAAGAGACCTCAGGAACTTTTGGCCAATCTCTCTGCTCCCCTTTTCATCCAAGGTCATCGAGAAAGCCGTCAACAGACAGCTAACCCAATACCTCGAAGAAAACAAAATCCTGGACCCTTCCCAGTCAGGGTTCCGCAGCAACCACAGCACCGAGACTGCCCTCATCTCCGCCACCGACGACATCAGGACCCCGTTGGACAATGGCGAGACTGCAGCACTCATCCTCCTAGACCTCTCTGCCGCCTTCGACACCGTCTGCCACCACACACTACTCGCAAGACTTCACGCCACAGGGGTCCAAGACAAGGCTCTGGATTGGACCACCTCCTTCCTCTCCGACAGAACCAAGAGCGTCCGCCTCCTCCCATTCCGTTCCAAAGCCTCCGAGATCATCTGCGGCGTACTCCAGGCATCCTCCCTAAGCCCAATGCTGTTCAACATTTTCATGTCCCTGCTCGCACACGTAGCCCGACAGCACAACCTCAACATAATCTCCCACGCTGACGACACTCAGCTGATCTTCTCCCTCACCAAGGACCCCATCACCGCCAAAGCCTCCATGAAGGAATGAAGGCCATCACCGACTGGATGAAGAACAGCAGTCTGAAGCTGAATTCGGACAAGACAGGGGTCCTCATCCTTGGCTCCAACCCTTCAGCCTGGGACGACTCCTAGTGGCCGACGGCACTGGGGGCAGCCCTGACACCCACCGACCATGCACGCAACCTGGGAATCATCCTCGACTCAAAGCTCTCAATGACCAAGCAAGTCAACGCTGTCTCCTCCTCCTGATTCAACACCCTCCGCATGCTCTGCAAGATCTACAGATGGTTCCCAACAGATACAAGAAAGACAGTCACCCAGGCCCTCATCAGCAACAGACTCAACTACGGAAACGCCCTCTACGCAGGAGCCCCGACCAAGCTCATCAAATGACTACAACGCTTCCAAAATGCCTCGGTATGACTGATCCTTGACGTACCATGCCACGCCCACATCATCTCCCTCCTGAGAAACCTGCACTGGCTCGCTGTCAACAAGAGGATATCCTTCAAGCTCCTCACCCACGCACACAAGGCACTCCACAAGACCGGCCAAGCCTACCTCAACACACGGCTCTCCTTCTACATCCCCAACCACCAGCTACGCTCTGCCGACCTCCCACTCCCACCGTCCCACGCATCCGAAGAATAACCACCGGTGGGAGATCCTTCTTCTACCTCTCCGCCAAGACATGGAACACCCTCCCACTGAGCCTACGACAGACCCAAGACCTGCTGACCTTCAGGAGGATACTCAAGACCTGGCTGTTCGATCAGTAGCGCCCCCCCAAGCGCCTTGGGACCCTTGCAGGTATGTAGTACGCCTTACAAATGATTGATTGATTGATTGATTGAGTCTTTAGCTACCCAGAGGAATCCATTAGAGGTGTATTCTCACCCCTTTCCTATTTACCCTTTAGATTACTTGTCTGGAACATGCTCTTCTCTCTGTACAGACAGATTGCCCGAGGTTTGGACCGAGAGAGCTTTCAGTTTTATTATACACCAATGACGCGGTTCTCATGGAACAGATGACTGTGGGTCTACATTCTCTACTAGACAAGTTTGTTGCCTTTATGGACAGTTTGGACCTTGCAGTAAACTTTACAATATCACTTGTCATGGTAGTTGGTGTGCGGTCCAGTAGCTTTAAACCCTTCAAGGTGATTAACCACCCTTTGGCCAAAGTCCTGGCTTTTTCTTACCTTGGAGTGCTGTTTCATTTGAATAAAAATTAGAAGCCATTGACTCAGGGGAGGATGTGTGAGCTTGCTAAGGATACAGTGCAGTGTCTATATTTGACTACAGGCTGGGCTCCTGGTCTTCTTAAGATCTATTAGGTTAAATATGTCTTGAAAGTTTTATATGGCAGCGAGGTATGGAGGTACGCAGAGGTTAATAATATTCATACTGCTGAAAATGTGTTCTTAAGATGCCTCAAGTCCCCTAAAAGCTTGCAGACCTGCTCTGTCCATGAGGAGCTTGGGATTAAATACATATGTGACATAGTTGCTGTTAGACATTTGATATGGTGCATAAAGATCTGGACTTAAGCTGAAAAGACAGATCATTTCTGATTGCCTGTCCCTTGATTACATGCACAAAATCACTTGAATTGCCAATGTGAAGGCAGCTCTTGTCAGCTTGGGTAGGTAGGATATCTTTTATAAACCCCATTCCCTGCATCCCCTGGGGTTCACTGATAGAATATCACCCCCCAAAATTACCCCATACACAAATCCCGAGTAATAAACATCAATGTCAAAAATACCGACATCCTATATTTGCAGGGTACGATTCATACGGGAAAAACGCTCCGAACGGCTATTCGAAGCGTTTTTTACCGGATCGGAATCGACCCCTTAATGTACATTTTAACAAAAATAACAAATAAATGTAATAAAAAAATGTAAACATATGTATAAGAAATGTAATATATATATATATATATATATTTTTACTTTAAAACAATTAATACACAACATTTAAAGGTATTTTATAACTGTATATATGAAAATGTACAAATAAATATATATATATATTTTTTTACATACAACAATAACATAACATCTAGTTAAAAAAACATTATATCATAAATTAAAACATGAAACTATTTAAAAGTCTTTAAACTTACATTTTCCACTTGGATAGAGAAGGGGTAAAAATTACTATTCCCACTCCAGTGAGAGCAACTTTAGGGAACGTGTTGGAAAGTGGAGGGGTAAACATTACTTCTCCCACTCTAGTGAGGGCAACAATAGGGAAAGTGTTGGATAGCAGCGGGGTAAAAACTACCATTCCAACTCCAGTGAGTGCAACAGTAGGCAAAGTGTTGGATAGCGAAGGGTAAAAAACAGTTTTCCCATTCCAGTGAGTGCAGCACTAGGGAAAGTGTTGGTCAGCGGAGGGGTAAGCAAGACTATTCTCACTCCACTGAGGGTAACAGTAGGGAAAGTGTTGGACAATGGATGGGTGAAAATTACTATTTCCACTCCAGTTAGTGCAACAATAGGGAAAGTGTTAGATAACGGAGGGGTAAAAACTACTATTCCTACTCCAGTGAGTGCAACAGTAGGGAAAGCATTGGATAGCGGAGGGGTAAAAATTAATATTCCCACTTCAGTGAGTACAACAGTAGGGAAAGTGTTGGATAGCAGAGAACTAAAAATTACTATTTCCACTCCAGTCAGTGCAACACTTGGGAAAGTGTTGGATAGCAGAGGGGTATAAAATAGTATTCCCACTCCAGTTAGTACAACAATAGGGAAGGTGGTGGATAGCGGAGGGCTTAGAATTACTATTTCTACTCCAGTGAGTGCTACAGTAGGGAACGTGTTGGATAGCGGAGGGGAAGAAAATTCTATTCCCACTCCAGTTAGTGCAACATTAGGGAAATGTTTGGATAGCGGAGGGGTAACAAATACTATTCCCACTCCAGTTAGTTCAACATTAACAGCAAACAAAATATAACCAACAGAAAATATTTTAAAAACATGAAGAATATATAAAAATATTTTAAAAATCATAAAAATAGAAACCTATTATAATGCTAAATACATATAAGTACCTAGAAATATTATATTAAATACGTTTAAAAACAGTTTACAAACAAATAACTATTTTTAATTAGAAATTATTTATAATCAAAAACATGAATTATTATATAAATGTAATCTTTTTTATTTCCTATACTTTAACACTGCACAATTCACAACACATATCTACATGTTTTTAAAAATGTACCTCCATAATTAACATTATTAAATATCAATTAAAGGAATATTATTAATTGAAAACTGAATTAAAACAGATACAGATTAATCTACTCCTCAAACGTTACCCCAATAAAACCAAAACTCACACACACAAAAATAAACAATTACTCTAATTAATTATCAATTGATAAATTAAAATTAATGATAAAATAATAATTAATTAGTGAACCATAAATAACTTCCCACCCTCTACCCCTATAAACTCCACAACCCACATCTAAAAATCATTACACAATTTTCATGATTAATTTAAAAATGATAAAATAAGAACTACTTAATAATTAATTGAAAACAAATTACTTCCCGCCCTTTACCACTAAAGACCTCACAACTCAAATCTAAAATGAATTACACAATTGGCATATTTAAATGTTAATTAATTAATTAGCATTAAAAAAGGTGTTAATTAATGAAAAGTAAATTACTTCCCACCCTTTACACCATAAACCCCACAACCCGCTCCTAAAAAAATGACATAATTAACATAATAAATTACAAACTACTGAATTAATAATAATTAACAACCAATTAATAATTACTTAATAATAAATGACTTCCTAAAATTAGCACTATAAAATCTAAATAAATATTAATACATTTTTAAAAATCAGTAATTTATGATAATTTAATTACATCCCAACCCTTTACCCCAGAAACCTCACAACCTGCTACTAAAACAAAACACGATCACTATAGTTAATTAACAAATTCATTAATATTAATGTTCAACTAATTAATAATAAATGATGTCCCACAATTAACACAGTAAAAACTAAATTAAATAAATATTACTAAATAAAAAAGTATCGTTCATTTATTATAATTAAATTACTTCCCACCCTATTCTCAAATAAACCCACAACCCGCTACGGAACTAAAAAACGCAAAATCTAATTAAAATTGAATTGGTAATTACAAAAAAATTTGATATCCTTGACCATCATATTCTTGCTGTCGATATTTCTGTGGCACCATATTTCCAACTTGATATTTGTGTAACTTGACATTTCCAAATCAAAATTCCCCCTGGAATTGAAAATTGTGAGTGATCTGTTTTTCGAACATGTATCATTACAAAGAGAACAAGCATAGCTGATGAAACCCATTGCCGGGGCGCACAAAGTCTTAAAAACAGTCCAGGTTATGCAGCCATAGGTAATTCATGTACCCAATATGAGGGAAAGATTTGTTTTGGCAAGATTCAAGTTTAACTCGTTGCATCATTGCCTGGCATTACCCAGCAGATGTCGCTAACTTGGCACTTCAGCACCGTGCGGCAGTGACAATATATTTTCTCCGGACACCTTACATTTTATGTTTTGTAAATATTTTAGCAAGTCTAGAATACTGTTTATCATCCTGTTATTGAGATCCCTTAATTTTTAACAATCTTGCCCGGCGCGCGTCTTTTTGAAGCAGACGCCATTTTATCTATCGGGAATGGTACCTGGGGTTGAAAATATGTGTGAAAGCCCACTCATTGGAGATACTCTGACCCCTTGGTTGAGAAATAGAGGTTCAAGTGACACAAGTTTTGTGTCCGAAATAGATTTTTTTATTGCATGCAATATTTGTGATGATACCATGGCCACCAGTGCAATCCCCCTGTACTGTCACGGGGAGGTGGCAATTACTGACATTGTCACGAAGATTGATGAATCATTAAAGCACATCGTTGTAGAGATATTGAGATTCTGATAAATGTTTTATAGTTATTTATATAGTGAGTTATCTACTGTGGTGGTTAGAATTAAATATATAGTTATAATTTTTAAATGTGGTAGTGGCTATCAAAATCCTACTTTTGCCTTCCACTTTGGCGACATACCCACAGGGATCGTGATTACCGATGTCATTGCAATCTCCGGAGCCACCACGAAAACAGAAAATTGGTTTTAGAGATGGTTGTTCTAGAAATACAGTAGAAAAACATGAGTTTAAGTGTACAATGATATACTGCTAGTGTGTAGAATACAGAAATGTGTGCATTTATGTGTTTTCACTTTATGGGAAAGGCAAAATTGTCACTGTTAACGATCTCATCGGCACATCTCGAATAAACGTGAACACGGGAAATAGGTCTGAAAGATGGTTTTTAAAGAAACTTTGTTCAAAAATATGAGTTTAAATATGATTTGAAAGAAGTATGTATATAGTACTGTGTGTAAGCCACTGTTCAGAATGGATTTTTTTACATATTAATTTTGTGTGTGTTGGTGGCCATTGAATGTCTGCTTTTGTTATCTGTTTTCGCAACAAGTTCACTGGGATCGTGACATCGTCGCAAAGATCCCAATAAACTATAGGAAAAAAATAAACCTTTAGAAAAATACTTCACAATATTTCAGGTAACAGGATGGCTCTGACCATGTTGGTTGTGTGCATAAGACTGGATGCAGTTTCAGGTTACTTAGAAACACCCTGTTGCCGTCATCTGTAAAATCCACTCTATCATTTCTATAAATTCCATGCATGTCAAAAGGAAGATTTTTATTATCGATACACCCCATTCAATGGGCTCTATGGAATGCAGAAACAGTTTTATTACCATGTTTCCTGGATTTGTCAATCCGTGGACATAATTGATATGACCACTACCATTTCCATCGTTGGGATATATCAGAGAACACCAAGACACTGTGAGGGAAAAGTGACATCAGTTCTAGAAAGGTACCTTTCATTAGGGTTTCCATCTCGTTCCAAGTCAATGTGCCTAGGTCAATGCCACCACAGTGCACAATCATGAGGTCAGGGGATTGGATATGCAAAAAGGTTTTAACCAAAGGCATCAATTGGTGCCACTTAATCCTCTCTGTGCAAACCATTTAATATCCATATTTTGCAAACCTAGGTCCTTGTCAATGCCTCGGTGTTCAGCATACCTTTTGCCGCAGAACACATAGTTGTGGCCTACAATCTATACTGTAAGCATTTTGAAGAGATGTGCGGAAAGAATCAAAAGACGTCTGTAGCTGAGTAAGCCAGTTGGTAGAATTACAGGTACCTAAAATGGTAGAGAAGATGCTGTACATGATTGCTTGTACATAAACATTGTGTACCTAAAAAATAGGATGCATGTTACTTTCCTGAACAAGCATCTTTCTGATTTGTTATTGAACATTTTTTGAAAGCTACAGTAGAAAGGATAAGCTAAAATTTTGCAAAAGTCGACCACACCGCCTATTTGCATTTGTAAGCGAGTGTGCTGAGTTTGAAAATATGGTAAAGTTGTGGTGCAATTGAATGTTGCAGAAAGTGTTGCCATGGAAACTAGGATTACATTTAATTGGGGAAGTGTTGAAACTTAGCTGTAATTTTAAAATATTAAATGCTAACTTATATATAAGTGATATGCTACTAAAGTAAGTATTCCCATGTCAGTAATATCTTTAGAAGTGGTGTTTTGTTAAAAAATAATACTAGTATTAAACGAAATCAGTTTTTGAACTCACGTAACGGTTTACGGCTCCATTGTGACTCTACACTGCAGCCCTGTGATGGAGTTGTAACTCCTGTAAATTACAGTATAAGATTGGATACTTTGGAAGTGAGTAATAAAGGGTTAATATGTGTAAACAATACAAATGGGTTTTAGAATTTGATAAACTGAAGGGTGCATTTTGATTTTTTACAATATTCATTTGTGTTCAAAAAGAGAGGGGAAGTTTGCCATTACTGGTGTTACCTTGTTGAGAGTGTTGAACCACATTTATTTTGTTGGAAAGAAAGTCTTTTAGGAGTTCCCATAATCCACAAACGTATTTCTGAGGTGAGTTACACATGTGTAAGGTGTGTTATGTATTGTGTAGGAGTGCTTCAGTCTTTGTAGTTAGATTTTTAAGTTTGTAAAGCATTATTTATAAAGCTTGCAAAGCATTAGAGAAAAGTGATGTTTGAAATATGTTACCAAATGTAGGAATGTGTATTGTAGTTTTTTTTATTGTACTGAAATGAAGATTGAAATAGCTTTTACAAAGACAAATGTGTGCTTCCTGAGTCTCTAATGAAAGTAGTAGAGAAAATTGATGCTTATATTATGATGTACTAAACTATATCCCAGTCTATATAAATCTGAACCTATGTTCCATGTATTATGATGAGAAAGGAATAAATACACTTTCTTCTAAATACAATTAGAGAGAATGTGGTCTGAAACAGTTATTCAAGTATTTTTATGTTTCTTTTTATGTATTATGTCACCAGCAAAAAACACAGATACACATGGTTAGTCTTACAACAATAAACTGGGGAGGATTGCTGTTTTCAATTTTCTTGGTCCAACATTCTGAGCAGTGAGTAAAAAATGAAGCCACAACAGAAACGTGAGGATTAAGACATGTTGGCAGAGGGATTAGTGATTAAGCTATTTTGTATAAGTATGTGGACAGGTATACTCGAAGTAGGCTGCATAACTGTAGGTGTCTCATTGAAATGAGAAGTGCACTGTACTAAGTTAAAAGGTCTGCATATGTGTGACTGTGGTATGTGCCTATTTATACATGTATTCTCGCACATGTTATACATCTGAAGATACTATCATAAGAAGCTGGTAGCTTCTCCTTCAGGAAGGGAAATGTTCTCAGTTCTGCTCTGTCATTTGCTTGCAGAGGCAAACATGTCTTATGTATGTATGTGTGATAAAGTTTCTCAAATAGACTATTTAATATCCATGTGCCCTGTATTATGAGCACAAAGGAATACATACACCTTCTTGTACACAGAGTTAGAGAGCATGAGGTCTGAAACAGTGGTATTCTACTATTTGTATGTTTCTTTTTATGTATCATGTCACTAGCAAAAGGCACGGACACACACATTCATGCCTTCAGAAACAAGACTTACAACAGTGACATGGAAAGGGTTGCTGTTTTATATGTAGCTAGGTCCAACATTCCGAGTAGTTGGTGAATAGTGAAGGTGCCAGCAATACGATTCTACTATTACTCTCATCCAATCACTCAGGCACTACTCTTGCACTTAGTCATTCACTTAGAGACTACCTATGCACTCATGCAATCTCTTACGCATGATCCTTGAACTCAACTATTCACTCAGTCACTATGCATAAGCTGTTGTATTCTATCAGGTACTTCCCGTGCACGTATACCATCAGCCAGGCACTTCAGATGCACTCATGCAATGACTCAGGCACTATCCATGCACTTATGCAGTCATTCGGGTACTATCCAAACACTCATCCAATTACCCATACACAATCCTTACACTCATCCTTTCATTTGGGGTGTATGCATACACTCTTACATTCTCTCATGTACTATCCATGTATTTATGCAACATGCAGATAATGCTCTTGCAACCATCCAGTCCACCTGGCACTGACCATAAATTCATCCAGTCATTCTGTGGAAAAGTAAATTTTGCCATGTTGTATGTGCCTACGTGTTCCCCATCTTATGTTATATGTGTATGATCGATATGCATGTATTCCCCTCTGATCGATTAAAGACGCAATTATAGTTGTGTCCATCTTTAGTATGCTAGTTTCCAGTCCTCATGAAAACAACGAATATTAGGCCTATGTAAACCTACGTTGCCACATTTTACAGTGTGCAGGTTAATTCATTGAATTGTCCCCGTTTCTAGGCCTCAAAAGGGCCCGGACACCAGATTCAGCTCCAGTCTTCTGAACCCTCTCCGAGGAGCGATACAGCCCCCACCTGTATCCCTGACCCTTCGCTTACTTCATGCCTCGCAGTGCCCGGCCCGGCCTGGCTCTGCCTCCCAGTCTGCCAAGAGTATGTTATGCTTCCAGTTATCAGTCCAGCCCTCCTTCTCTGCATTCCTAAGCTACTGAATCGCATCAATAGTTTCAGCCATAGTCTAGCCTTTATGTCTCCCTGTAAGAGAAATACTGTATTGATATTCATAGAATATTCCTCGTACATGCAATACATGTAGAATTATGCATGCATCAGTCCTAATGTCTAGTAGCCTTTGCCCTGATTACTTTTGGATTCTATCAATATGTACTCCAAACACCAGATACCAGATATGCCTTAGGTACATGTCGCTCTGACACTCCAGACTTTAGTCTCCTCTTCTAGCGCAGAAGTCATAGCCCCCAGTTTTCCCTGGTAACACGTCATTGCCCGTTTTCGCGCACCACTAGGTTAAAGGTCCCAGCTGCTCAGGTAGCCCCCTCCATGTTTCCGCCCCGTTTATGACACTTCTGTTACGTTTACATCACATGTCTATGTATACGCCCTGTACACGCCTTCCTGTTACATCATTTTGCCCTTATCTTTCGCGACTGCTACGAGTCACGCCTACTGCTACGCCTACTGTATTGAATGTAATGTATTTGTTTAAGTATATATACTGTGCACCCATATTAAAAGTTGCCAATTTCGCCAATTAGCCATCCTGACTTCCCTTGTCCCTTCCCTGGCAGCTGCCATCCCGTACTATTGCAGGCTGTCCTGTTCCTGTCCTTTATGCCTGATTAAAGCCTGTAGACTCAAGATACCTCGAATCCTGACTCTTATTTATTGAGCTATCTGTTTCATTCACTGTATTAAAAAATAGAACCGGTAATTAATTATTTATTTACCACATAATGGCGCCCGAATAGGGACTTGCCCTTTCCCCACGCGCCGGCGAAGCCACGCAGGCCCCCTGATCCTCTGCAGCCGTGACGGAACCATACCGTGCACGTGCAGATATTTCTGCTTCAAGTATCCCTCAGGCCCACGGAGGAGACGGAGGTTGCGGTCCAGCATCCAGACGAGGCGGTGAGGAACGCGGCGAGTCCCGACCAGAGCCCAAGCCGAGAGTCCAAGGTCCGAGGTATCCGGAGGCCTACCTGTAACTGAAGTCCGAAGTTCGTAGTCCGTCGTCGTAGCAGTCCAGTCCAGTCCGAGGCCTTCCGTTCTTGCTGCCCGGTGAGTACCGTTGCTGGGGTAGTATCTAGACAGGGTCAATTAATTTGTCTCTGGTCCGTGGGTTTGGGTACACAGATCCAACACGAAGTGTCCACCTAGGTGGATGCGGGTCCTGACGTGTCTCTTTATGGGACCGGTAAGTTTCGTACTGTTTTAGCAGTGCATCTAGTCATTCTAGTAAGTTCCGTTCTCGAGAAATTCATGTGTTCTGTTCTCAGTATATCAGGTTATATCTGTCCGAACTGTTATTTTAAATGTCGTTTAATGTGTTTTCAATGTCGTGGTATGAATGATTTGTTTTTCCAGTCATTATTGTGTTTATCGTGTATTGTATTGTGTCCAGATTCCAGCCTAGACAATGCCTCTATTCTCCAAGTTACGTCAGTTAAAAAACCAGAAAAGGGTTATTAGAGGAAGCAGTTCCTGTCCCGCCTGGGGACAGTCCAGGTCATTTTATGTATCATAAGCATGGCTTAAGTGCCATATTATATCTAGACTTATGGGTGGACTACACCAAGGAATTAGAAGAGAAATATAGATGGCCCGTATCAGGTACGTGGGATGCCGAATGCATCATGCGAGTAGAAGAAGCATTATGGAAAAAGAAATCCAGACAATCCCAGAAAGATGCCATCGAGTTATGGCGCAAAGAATCTCATAGAAGAACCGAAAAAGAAATCAGAAAAACAGAATTAAGTAGGGAATCCTCAGAAAAAGCCCAAGAAAGGGAATTAATCGAAGTAGGTGAACGAGTTAAAACCGAACAGTCAGACAGACAGAGAAATGCCCTTATTAAGGGTATGTATCCTCTTCTTGCCGAGGGCTTGCCGAAAGCAACCCCGGAAGCACCATGTAATTTTCCGCCGCCATTAGTTCCGATTAAGTTATGTCACAAACCGACCACAGCTGATATTTTTCTCTCGTCCTATTTGGACGACACAGTCCCAGCATATGCAAATCCTGTTCCGCCAGCTCCCGTAAATAATGTACTTCCTGTTCCTCCAGCCACCGGGGCACCCGTTGCAGCACCTGTTACGGCACCCCCGGTCCAGCTTACAGTACATGTACCCGCTACATCAGTCACTCTCCCAGCACGTACAGTACCCGTTGACGATTCTAGCCTAGGAGCTACGGGGGGAAGTCCTCCTGGAACCCCGCCTCAACACAGACGTATGACAATACTTGAGCTACATGAACGAGCGTTACAGCGTTCGCCAAAAATTCAGACATTTACAGATATCAAGCGAGCACTTACCGAATGCCGTTATGATCCAGTTTCAGGCGATGGTACTATGGTCATATATTCATTACGTTTAAGACGGGTGACCGACTATTTGGACACCCTGCCCAATATGAAAGGATATCTAGACAGAATATATCGTTTCATCCGTACAGGAGTAGATCCAGAAAGTATTGGCGATGCCATGATTCAAAGAAAAGTCGAGATTCAACTCTTTTAAAGTTTCTAGTTAATTGCTTAATAAGAGAACAAGATTATCCGGATAAAGATCCAGAAGAAATGAAAGTCCTGACCAGGTGGAGTGACCATATAGCCGAGGGAAGACACAAGACACAGAACTGTATAGAGAGTATGTACAAGAAAATCCGTAGGGAAATAATAAAGTTACACGAGAAACGAGAAGCAGCACAAGTAACCGAGAAAGAAGACGACTCTCCTAATGAAGAGGTAGACGACGAGAATCCCTCCAGAATAGCGTATGTAGGTAGAACTAGACTTCCCGACCGACATTCACGCCTAGAATACAAGAAAGTTTTCCCTCCTCCAGCACCAGAACAAGGTTCTCTTGAGCAAGTATTTCAAGCTACCGATCACATTCTGAAATCACAAATCGGTTATAGTGAACTTAGTACCATGCATGAACAAGAACTAGCCCGATCAGCAGTCCGATGGATTACTGATTCTACCACTTTTCCAGACGAAATAGTGGCACAAATGTTTCTGAAACTGCCCCCAGGCGAGCAGAGACTGGTGGGTATGTATATGATCCAGCACCTCATTACACTGTATGAGGGACAGCATTCTGATCCAGGTCCGTTACAGGATGTTCTGAACGAGTTACTCCAGTATAGATGGAGAGGTCTAGGTACTGATTTAATTAGTATCATTCTAGAACAGCGCCACAAATATCAAACGTTTCTGAATCCGCATTTTGTTCGTGTCCCACCTCCAGAAAGTAAGCCATTTTACATAGATAGACAGCATCCATTACGAGAAGTACACCCAGTCAGGACAGCGGGTGGTGATCTAGAACGAGTATTTGTTTACACCCCTATCACAAAGATGGAACTCTTAGAGATGAAAAAGTTAATTCCCTGTCACGACAAAGATCCAGCAGGGTTCCATCGAGAATTAAAAGACATGCTCCGTATGGGAGAATACACGTATCCTGATATCATTAAAATGTTAAAGGTCCTGTTGCCCGCAGGGGTATATGAAAAACTCAAGGAAAAAGAATGGGAGGTGGGAGAGAAAAAGATTGATTGGACAGCCCTAGAAGCTGAAGAAAATTCACGAGTACCAGGTACCGGTCTTGGGGGTAAAGTTAAAGAATTACCCGAGTTATTGATACAAGTTTTGCCAAGATTACTAGCCACGAAAAAGGAAGACTGGGATGCAATCTCAGCCTGTAAACAGAAACAGGATGAAGACACTAGTGATTTTTATTCTAGATTCGAAAAATGTTTTATTATTAACAGTGGTCTGAAAACAAGTAGTGAGTCGTACCCTCATCTTTTTGTTACCAAACTAGTCGAGAATTCAAGTCCACAAGTTAAAAACCGAGTATTGAAAGTCGAAAGTACCTGGCAAGCTAATACTCCGTCACAGATGCTTCAAATGCTCCAGTATCACCAGAACAGAATCAGGGAAGAGCAAGAACACGAAAGAAGACGTATGAAAGACACGAAAATGAAAGTATTAGTTGCACAATCTGTTCCACAAGACAATCAGAAGAGGGGTCCGAATCAAGCCAGTCATCCTACAGCTCCCGTTAAAGGGACCTGCAATTACTGTAAACAGCCAGGTCATTTTATAAACGAGTGTGCAGTTCTGAAACACAACATAGCTACTGGTAAGACTAAAGAGAGACCACGTCCGCCTAGACAAGAACAAGTTTCACAGACTTCTCAGTCACCACAGAATGCACAACAGACAGTTACAGCACCGCAGCCTATAGCTGCCACACAGCACGTTACACAGCAGATGTACCAGTATGCTCAGACAGAGTATCCAGATTATCAGCCGTATTCATGAAACAGCCTAGAGAGGGAGGTAGGCTTGCCTCTCATCGAGATACCTGTAGATCAAGAGGGTCCCTATGTACACAGTCAAGTATTAGGGAAGGACAGAAAGTTTTTGATTGATACAGGGGCAAGTAGGACTACCATCAGTCATGACGAGGTTCCAGGGGCTCCGCTCTCAGGCTCTAAAAATGTTTCCCTTGGATTTTCAGGAAAGCCAATTGTTAATGAAATTTCGAAACCAGTTACTCTAGAAGTTGGTCCCTTGTCCCGAACCACTGATTTGTTACTCACTAAATCATGTCCAGAAAATTTGTTAGGCATCAAGACATTAAAAGAATTAGGAGCAGTTATTTGCTGTTCCCCAGAAGGGGTCCGTTTGTTTTTGAGAGACTTTAAAGGTCATTATGTATTGCGTGATTTTGATCCAAGATTATTGAATGTACCACAGCATTTATGGGCGCAAGGTCCAACTGATGTAGGTTGTATGCATATCACACCCCATCGAGTGACTCTCAAGCAAGGTATAGTTTTACCACGAATCAGACAGTACAGATTGCCACCTGAGGCTGTAGCAGCCTTATCCAGAATTATTGATGAACTTATTGCTCAAGGAGTGGTTGTAGAAACTGACTCCAATGTATGTAATTCTCCTATCATTCCAGTCCTGAAACGTACTGATCCAAATGCACCCCCAGTATATCGATTAGTGATTGACCTTCGAGAGCTTAATAAATGTATCATACCTCAGTATCCAGTAGTCCCAGATATTTCATCCCTTTTGACAGCCATTGATTCTGAAGCTACATTTTTCACTGTTATCGATCTCAAGAACGCATTTTTCAGTGTCCCCATACATCCAGACAGCCAGTACCTTTTCGGTTTTTGTTTAAATGGAAGAAGCTATAAATTCACACGAGCTCCTCAAGGGTTCACAGAAAGTCCTAGCATTTACAGTCAAGCACTTAAGAGACAACTAGACAATATTCACATGCCAACTGACACTGCTCTGCTCCAGTATGTCGATGATCTACTGATCACAGCCCGTTCTGAACGTGACTGCGAGCGAGCGTCACTTACGGTTCTGTATTTTCTGGCTGAGCAGGGGCACAAGGTGTCCCCTTCCAAATTACAATTCTGTGTCCAGCAAGTGGTATACTTAGGACACTTACTGTCCAAGTGGGGTAGGCAGTTGACACCAGACCGTATCCAGTTAATAGCGAGTCTTCCACAGCCCAAGACACAGAAGGAGGTACGAGCTTTTATCGGCCTCACTTCTTACTGCAGACAATGGATTCCTCAGTATGCATTTCTAGCCAAGCCACTGATACAGTTAGTGACACAGGAGGCAGCCGTATCGACTGTCCTCCCTTGGACCCAGGAACATACACTTGTATTCAATGAATTAAAGAAAGCCTTATGTCAAGCACCTGTTCTAGCGACACCAAACTACAGTAAGCCTTTTACACTTTTTGTCACAGAACGTGATGGTACTGCATTATCTGTTCTCACACAAGACCAAGCAGGACAGTACAAGCCCTGTGCTTATTTTTCTAGCACATTAGATCCAGTAGCCCAGGCTCTGCCTGCGTGCCTCAAGTCAGTTGCAGCCACAGCTCTAGCGATCAGACAAAGTGATTCCATAGTGTTAGGACATTCCCTGACAGTACAAGTTCCACACTCCGTGGAAGTTCTTTTAAACCGAACCCAGACTCAGCACTTGACAGTTGCACGTTTAACAGGTTATGAACTGACACTGTTCCAGCCACACATAGAAATCAGACGCTGCAACATTCTAAATCCTGCTACACTGTTACCGTCAGTTACTTCAAATCCGGCCACACATGACTGTGTGGAAGTTGTCAACACTATGACAAAGCCAAGACAAGACCTGACAGACATTGCATTACCTAATCCCGACCTGACACTTTATGTGGATGGTTCATGTATGAGAACAAGTACAGGAGAACTAGTAGCCGCGTATGTAGTGACTACTGAAACCGAAGTTATAGAAACACATCGTATTGACACCCTGTCTGCTCAAGCAGCAGAGCTAGTCGCTCTGACCCAAGCCTGCATACGTGCCAGGAACCTGAAAGTAAACATATATACAGATTCACGATACGCATTCGGAGTCGTACACGACTTTGGAGTGCTCTGGCAGGAGAGAGGTTTCATGACTTCAATGGAACCAAGATTCAGCATGGTCTCATCATTCAAGCTCTGTTAGATGCAATACATTTACCGACAGCTATCGCTATCATGAAGTGCAAGGCACATACGAAAGTTACTGACATCATTTCCCAAGGTAACGATCTAGCAGATCGAACAGCCAAGCTTACAGCTCAGGCTCCAGACATTCCAGTTAACACGACACAGACACTTACTCCAGATCAGACTACTTGTATGACAGTCAAGGACCCTACACAAGATGTCATAGACATACAGTCACATGCTACCCCAGATGAAATCAAGAAATGGTCCGAACAAGGAGGGGTCCAGACAGATCAAGGATGGTTGACGAAGGGAAAAGCCACATGGTTTCTCCCCGACTCTATGGTTCAAGTCATTATTAATACCGCACATAGTCCAGCACATCTAGGAGAAAAAGCCATGTTAGACAGTATTCAGAACCTTTGGTTCAACAAGCATTTACGAGCTGCAGCCAAGCAGAAAGTCCGTACCTGTATGATATGTTGTCAGTTCAATCCAGGTAAAAGTGTCCCGGTGGAGCAAGGTGGATTCCAACCTCCTGACCACCCTTTTGAAGTCCTCCAGATGGATTATATTCAGATGGAGCGATGTCGAGGTTTCAAGTATGTTCTCGTAGTTGTATGCGCTTTGTCCAGGTGGACAGAAGCATATCCAGTTCCAGATTACACAGCCGTGACCACTGCTAGGCAGTTGGTTCGTGAATTCTTTCCCCGCTATGGACTCCCTAGGGTCGTGTATTCAGACAACGGCCAGCCATTCTCATCTGAGCTTATGAAACATGTTTCCCTTCTGTTAGGGTACCAGTGGAAGTTCCATTGTGTGCGCCATCCTGAAGCAGCCGGTCTCGTAGAGAGACATAATCAGACTCTGAAAATACGCATTGCAAAAGTATGTAAAGAAAAAGGTGTAGACTGGCTAGTTGCCCTGCCAGTTGCTTTATTTTATATGAGGATGGTTGCACATTCCAGATCAGGTCTGTCCCCGTATGAGGTCGTATTCGGCCGCCCCCCAAACATGTGGGGTACACCTAGACCCCGCAGTATTACAGATGTTTCCAGTAATATGCTGACAGATTACCTAGCTTCCTTGATGTCTGCCCTACACTCTTGTCGTTCACAGGTTGCAGCCGCATTTCCAGACAACACCGAGGTGAAACCGCATGAAGTCGTTCCCGGTGACCTCGTATTCATCCGAAATTTTGATCGTTCCAGTCCGCTGGAGCCCCGCTGGAAGGAGCCTCGGATGATCTTACTAACAACAAGGACCGCCGTAAAGCTCGAGGGCAGGAAGGGGTGGGTCCACCTGAGCCATATAAAGAAGTTCCATGGATTACGAGAAAAGACTTTTGTTAAGGACTGCCTTATTCCTAAAGACTGCCTAAAAACAGACTCTGAACTCAAGCCTCCCCTGTTAGAGAAAACTCCGCAACAGGAGTATAAAGAGAAACTCCGGTCTAGTAAAATAAGTCAGCCAGTTTAATTGTCTAAGTCCCTCTCGGGTGAAACGGTTAGACAGGTTCCTGACATGTATGAGATAGACCCCCACAGTGAGAGAGTTAGTCAAAACTCTAAAAGATGTATTATTGTTCTTAGTTTCTTGTTATTTTTGAGTCTTATGGTTACATGTACAAGTTATGCTTTACATTTATGTTTTCCAGCTTCACATGTAAATATGTTTTCTAATGCTACAGTAGAGCACACATTTAGTGATCTGCCTCCTCACGAGCTATCCTATCGTCTTGCTATGCGAAATAATACATTCATTCGAATGTTGCATTATTCACACCAGACCAGCAATGCCACTAATTGTTGGGTGTGTGGTCGACTCCCCCCTTTCCAGACACCGAAGGGAGTTCTGCCACTCTTTCCTTATCCGTTTTCACATAATGGTTCGTGTGGAGCATGGTCCACGTTAACATCATCCTCCAATGATATGTCCCTTCTGAATAGAACATGTTTTCCAGACAAGCAGGGTCTCTCCCATAGAACAGGGTTAGATCTAGAAAATGAAGTATATGATTTAGGTAATTATTCTTCGCATTTCATGGTTTTGAATGTTCAGTCTGATACTACTCCAGATTTACCTGCTATTTCAGTACTACCAGTCAAAGGCGAATTATGTATCAGAAAGAATGGTTCCGCACATGTAGGACATAGTGATTGTACTACTACTGTCGAGTATAGTGACAGTGGGAAATCTATTTTCAAAGCCTCACGTCATTCTTATTTTGTTTGTGGTCAGACCGCATATGTTCGTCTGCCCCTCGATTGGGATGGAACCTGTTACATTGCCTTCCTACTGCCACCAGTTTTTCTAGCCCCATCCGATTATCACAGAAACACACATCTAGTACACGTCAGACCTAGAAGGGAGATCGAGTCCCCAATTGTCGATCAAACTGAAACTACTCTAGAACAGTATCAAGACTTCAATAAAGGTTTCTTCTTCTTTATAGGACCTATCCAGAATAGTAAGTTAATACGTAGGTTAACCAGAACCCTTGAAGCTGTAGTAAATGAGACTACTTCTGCTCTAGGTAACTTAACTGAAGAGCAATCTGCTATGAGATTTGTCGTGCTCCAAAATCGTCTCGTTCTTGACGTCATACTGGCCGATAGAGGAGGAGCATGTAGAGTCATCGGATCTAGTTGCTGCATTTTCATTCCTAATAACGCGCCGTCTGTTTATTCAGCTATAACCAGACTTCATAAAATTGCCCATCAGTTACACCAGAATCCAGGCACCTGGACATGGTCCGGTTGGCTCTGGAGTATCATATCTGCCTGGGGATGGAAAGTATTGTCATTCCTAGGTATTGCAGTAATGATCATATTCAGTTGCTGCCTCTGTATACAATGTGGCCCTGCGATTTGCGGCATGTGTGCTACCTCTTGTATTCCTAGTCCTAAATCCCGTTCCAAGACAAATCGAGACGAGCAAATGATGCTATATGAAATGATAGATGGTATCATGAATATTGATGTTTCCTGATGGAAACGTAGGGCACAAGGAGGGAATGTGGAAAAGTAAATTTTGCCATGTTGTATGTGCCTACGTGTTCCCCATCTTATGTTATATGTGTATGATCGATATGCATGTATTCCCCTCTGATCGATTAAAGACGCAATTATAGTTGTGTCCATCTTTAGTATGCCAGTTTCCAGTCCTCATGAAAACAACGAATATTAGGCCTATGTAAACCTACGTTGCCACATTTTACAGTGTGCACGTTAATTCATTGAATTGTCCCCGTTTCTTGGCCTCAAAAGGGCCCGGACACCAGATTCAGCTCCAGTCTTCTGAACCCTCTCCGAGGAGCGATACAGCCCCCACCTGTATCCCTGACCCTTCGCTTACTTCATGCCTCGCAGTGCCCGGCCCGGCCTGGCTCTGCCTCCCAGTCTGCCAAGAGTATGTTATGCTTCCAGTTATCAGTCCAGCCCTCCTTCTCTGCATTCCTAAGCTACTGAATCGCATCAATAGTTTCAGCCATAGTCTAGCCTTTATGTCTCCCTGTAAGAGAAATACTGTATTGATATTCATAGAATATTCCTCGTACACGCAATACATGTAGAATTATGCATGCATCAGTCCTAATGTCTAGTAGCCTTTGCCCTGATAACTTTTGGATTCTATCAATATGTACTCCAAACACCAGATACCAGATATGCCTTAGGTACATGTCGCTCTGACACTCCAGACTTTAGTCTCCTCTTCTAGCGCAGAAGTCATAGCCCCCAGTTTTCCCTGGTAACACGTCATTGCCCGTTTTCGCGCACCACTAGGTTAAAGGTCCCAGCTGCTCAGGTAGCCCCCTCCATGTTTCCGCCCCGTTTATGACACTTCTGTTACGTTTACATCACATGTCTATGTATACGCCCTGTACACGCCTTCCTGTTACATCATTTTGCCCTTATCTTTCGCGACTGCTACGAGTCACGCCTACTGCTACGCCTACTGTATTGAATGTAATGTATTTGTTTAAGTATATATACTGTGCACCCATATTAAAAGTTGCCAATTTCGCCAATTAGCCATCCTGACTTCCCTTGTCCCTTCCCTGGCAGCTGCCATCCCGTACTATTGCAGGCTGTCCTGTTCCTGTCCTTTATGCCTGATTAAAGCCTGTAGACTCAAGATACCTCGAATCCTGACTCTTATTTATTGAGCTATCTGTTTCATTCACTGTATTAAAAAATAGAACCGGTAATTAATTATTTATTTACCACAATTCAAACACTATCCCTGCACTCAACCATTCACTCAGGCACTATTCATGGTCTCATTCTATCACCAAGATACTACCCATGCACTTCTTCATTCTCTCTGGCAATACCCATGCACTGATACACTCATTCAAGGACTACCCATGCACTCATAAAATGACTAAAACACTGCAATTACTCAGGCACCTTTCGTTCTCTTTCTGAATCTTTCTTTCTCTTTCTGGAGTTTTCTTTATTCTTTCTGTACTTGTCTTGCCTCTTTCTCCACCTCCGTTGCATTTTTGTGCAGTTCTCTTGCCTCTGTCTGGACCTCTGTTCCTCTTTCTGCATTTCTCCTGCTTCTTTCTGTACACCTCTTGCTTCCTTCTGCACAGCTCTTGCCTTTTTCTGCACCTATTTTCATTCTTTCTGCATCTCTCCTGCCTCTTTCTGCATCGTTCCTGCCTTTTTTGTGCTTCTCTTGCTTCTTTCTCCACCTCTCTTGCTTCTTTCTGTATCCCCCTTTCCGCTTTCTGCAACCATTTCCTTCTTTCTGCACCTCAGTTGCCTGTTTGTGTACCTCTCTTGGCTCTTTCTGTACCCCTCATGCCTCTTTCTGTACATCTGTTGCTTATTTCTGTACCTCTCTTGCTTTTTTCTGTACTTCTATTGTATCTTTCTGTACCTTTCTTGCCTCATTCTGTACTTCTCTTGCCTCTTTCGGCACATTGGTGCTTTTTCTGCACTTCATTTGCTTCTTTCTGTACCCCTCTTGTTTCTTTCTGTGCCTCTGTTGCTGCTTTCTGCACTTCTCTTGCTTTTTTCTGCACATCTTGTGCTTTTTCTGCATCCATTTTACCTCTTATTGTACCCCTCTTCCCTCTTTCTGCACCTCCCTTTGCGCTTTCTGCATGACTCACCTTTTTTTGCAGTCCTCTTGCCTCTTTATGCACCTCTGTTGGTTTTTCTGCACTTCTCTTGCTTCTTTCTGCACCTCTCTTGCGTCTTTCTTCAATTCTCTTGCCTCTTTCTTCACCCCTCTTCCCGAAGTATGGGGGAAATTTAAAATTCGCTGTCCATAAATTCACGCGAAATCGGATTTGTGATCCGCATAATCCGCGAATTCGTGCGTATTTGCAAAGTTACCCACGCGGTCGTACATGGGCGCCGCCATCTTGTGCGCGTTGCGTATTTCTGTTTCCGGGCGCTATTGGCAAACTCGCGTTGTGTGCGGTGCGCTATTACGAGTTCGCATGTGTTTTTGCGTGCTCGCGGGGGAAATATCGCGCAAACTTACCCACGCGGTCCTCAGTGGGCTCGGCCATCTTGCTTTTCGTTCATTGCTATGGTTCTGGGCATGGTTTTTCTATCCGCTTTCAATCTTTGCAATCCTTTGTTGCTTTGAATTTTTTTGCTCATTATCTATCTCTCTATTTGTTTAGATCTATATGTTGTGTTGTTTTTAACTTTTTGTTACTTTAATAACTACGTTTTTTGTTTAGCTCTCTCTTTTATTTTATTTCTTTTGTTCTCCCTATTCTTTTCTTCTTTCGCCCATGACCATGGCAAAGGGAGCCGGGAAAAGCAAGGGGAAGGGTCCCGCACCTTGTACCCGGCTCCCATGCGGGCAATTGAGGGGGGCGGATGTAGTGGCCAGGGATGTTTTTACCTCAGTGGAAGTGGCCGCTCTTATATTTTTTGTTCTGCGCCACCTCCCTAAGACCGTGGCAGCAAGGGGCATGCGCGGTCAAAGGTATGGCCTCCGGGAGCGTCGCCAGCGGTGGGATAAGGTGTGCCGGGCCATGCGGAGGGAGTCGGAGGTCCGGCGCACCTATGACCAAGCGACGCACCAGTGGGCTGACATCCTCGACCGGGAGCAGGGCCTGCTCCACCTGCTAGGTGTGGAGATCCCTGGCCTTGGTGAGTGGCTATTTAATAACTACTTTGTATTCTTCTGCTCTGTGTCATATTGCTAATATATGTTTTTCCCGAAGAGCAAGAATGCTGCCGATTCGATTACATTGCAGGTAAAATAGTGTTAAAATAGCTTCTGTAATTGCAGGTGCTCGCCTCCTCAGTGGCGTTGCTACTATGCTTACTTGTTTGCAACTTTGTGCTAATTTGGCCTGAATATGTATGAGTGTAGTACTTTACAGAACTGCGTAATGCTAGAGAGACCATAGACTCAAGTCTAGTCCTTCCTTTGTACTCATGCTGCCACTAAGAAGAGGAGATAGTGATGGATTGATAGGTTGAGTATATTATGACTTGTTATTAGTAGTAGGACATTTTTTAGTGCTCTGCAATCATGAGGACGGACTGTGTCTGTCACGTCGCGTGCTGCTGAGTGCTGGCAGTCGTAGTAGAATCTTTTTGTTGTTGGTTTAGTTAGTGATTTACATAACTTTCCGAGGAGACGGTCTGCGAATCCATCAATACTGTACTAGTATCCTCCTAGTTGACCAGATCAGATAGGTCAATACATGTAGTGCAATTGTTGCTAATTTGTTTCCCCGAAATAATTTTAGATTGTGGTCAAAGAAATCAAATATTTCCCAAAAACAATCATCCATGTTTGTGTTTATTTCATGATCAACAGCACCTCCCAGGGGCAAGGTAGCAACATCCCAGACTCCGGCGGAACAGACTGGGCAGGAATGGTCCTCTGCAGGCTCTTCTGCTAGCCCAAGTAAGTTGTTCTGTTGTTAATATAATTAGACTTCCCTAACTTTTACAGCTCCTATTCATTCCAAACTGTTTCCTAATTCTATTTTTTACAAAATAATCTTTGACCTTCTTGTAGGCTGTTTCTACTTTCTTATCCTGCCTCTCTACCATCACTCTCTGTGCTACTACTATTTACTATTATTTATGAGTCGGTCTGTGTAGGTAGCTAAGCTTGCCTAGTCGGCAAACGGTGTTAAACAAAACTCTGATCCAGCAATAGCTCTAGAGGCACTCAGTGCAGTCCTCTGGGTTGCCCTTGCTGTCTATTCCAGTCTTCATAATGTTAGTGCTTTGACAATTTCCAACACCAAAATGTCAATGTCCACCAAGAATAAGCTAGTAGTTGGCTTTTCGATTTGATAGTAGCACATACCATACCACTAGTGTTTCAGGGACTATTCTGCACAAAGAGAAGTATGGACAAGAGAAATAGGACATTCAATCAATCAATCAATCAAGGACATTTATAGAGCGCACTACTCACCCGGAGGGTCTCAAGGCGCTTGGGGGCGGGGGGGTGCTGCTACTGCTCGAACAGCCAGGTCTTGAGCTTCTTCCTGAAGGAGAGGTGGTCTTGGGTCAGGCGCAGGTCGGCCGGGAGGGAGTTCCAGGTCTTGGCGGCCAGGTAGGAGAAGGACCTTCCTCCTGTTGTCGTTCTTCGGATGCGGGGGACGGCGGCGAGGGCGTGACTGGCTGATCGGAGGTGGCGTTTGGGAGCGTAGAAGTTGATGCGGTTGTTGAGGTAGCTCGGCCTTGATCGTGCAGGGCTTTGTGTGCGTGGGTGAGGAGACGGAAGGTGATTCTCTTGTTGACGGGGAGCCAGTGCAGGTCTCTCAGATGTCCGGAGATGTGGCTGCGTCGGGGGATGTCGAGGATGAGTCTGGCTGAGGCGTTCTGGATCCGCTGGAGTCTCTTCTGGAGCTTGGCGGTGGTTCCGGCGTAGAGGGCGTTGCCGTAGTCCAGTCGGCTGGTGATGAGGGCCTGGGTGACCGTCTTCCTGGTCTCGGTGGGGATCCACCGGAAGATCTTCCGTAGCATGCGCAGGATGTTGAAGCATGACGAGGAGACGGCGTTGACTTGTCTGGTCATGGAGAGGGGGGAGTCCAGGATGAAGCCCAGGTTGCGTGCGTGGTCTGTCGGTGTGGGTGCGGTGCCCAGGGCGGGGGGCCACCACGAGTCGTCCCAGGCGGAGGGCGAGGAGCCCAGGATGAGGACTTCCGTCTTGTCTGAGTTCAGTTTCAGGCGGCTGGTCGTCATCCACTCGGCTACATCTTTCATCCCTTCGTGAAGGTTGGCTCTGGCAGCGGCGGGGTCGTTGGTCAGGGAGAGGATCAGCTGGGTGTCATCGGCGTAGAAGATGATGTTCAGGTTGCGTTGGCGTGCGATGGGCGCGAGGGGGCTCATGTAGACGTTGAAGAGGGTGGGGCTCAGCGAGGATCCTTGAGGGACGCCGCAGATGACTTCGGTGGCCTCTGACTTGTACGGTGGTAGACGGACTCTCTGTGTTCTTCCGTCGAGGAAGGAGACGATCCATTCCAGTGCCTTCTCCTGGATTCCGACGTTGCTGAGGCGCTGCACTAGGGTGCGGTGGCAGACAGTGTCGAATGCTGCGGAGAGGTTTAGGAGGATGAGGGCCGCTGTTTCTCCGTTGTCCATCAGGGCTCGGATGTCATCGGTGGCAGCGATGAGGGCGGTCTCGGTGCTGTGGTTGGCTCGAAAGCCAGACTGTGAGGGGTCGAGGGATCCATTCGTCTCGAGGAAGGCGGCCAGCTGTTTGTTGACGGTCTTCTCGATGACTTTGGCTGGAAACGGGAGGAGCGAGATGGGGCGGTAATTCTTGAGTTCGGTGGGGTCCGCTGTTGGTTTCTTTAGTAGAGCGCTGAGTTCGGCGTGCTTCCAGCCCTCCGGGAAGGTGGCGGTGTCGAAGGAGGTGTTGATGATGTCCCGCAGGTGGGGTGCGATGACAGTGTCGGCCTTGTTGAAGACGTGGTGAGGGCAGGGGTCAGTCGGAGATCCGGAGTGGATGGAGTTCATTATGCGGACGGTGTCATCGGTGCTGATCGGAGTCCAGGCGCGGAGGGTGGTGGTGGGGGGCGTTGCTGCGGTCGTTGTGTGCGATGGTTGAATGCTGAAGCTGTTGTGTATGTCCGTGATCTTGTTGTGGAAGTAGGAGGCGAGTGAGTTGCAGAGGTCTTGCGATGGGGTGATGTTGTTGTTTCCGGTGTTGGGGTTGGAGAGCTCTTTCACGATGTTGAAGAGTTCCTTGCAGTTGTGTGCGTTGTTGTCCAGCCGGTCCTTGAATGCAGTTCTCTTGGTGGCGCGGATCAGTTGGTGGTGCTTCCAGGTGGCAATCTTGAGGGTTGTCATGTTGTCCGGTGTTGGTTCCCTTCTCCAGACTTTCTCGAGGGCTCGGCAGTTCTTCTTGGAGCTCTTGAGTTCGTCGGTGAACCATGGGGCTTTCTTGCTGCCGGGTCTGCTGGGCGGGGTCCTCAAAGGGGCGAGTTTGTCCGCGCAGTTGCTGATCCACTTCGTGAGGTTGTCGGCGGCCTGGCTGGGGTTCGCTGAGCTGGCGGGAGGGTGCTGACTCAGGGAAGCGGCGAGCTGGTCGGCTGTGATCTTGTTCCAGCTTCTTCGGGCAACCTGTTGCTGGTGGTGGTGGATCGTCGTTCTTCTGAAGGTGAAGTGGACGCAGCTGTGGTCCGTCCATTGGAGTCCTGTGGCGTGGCTGAAGGCGATATCTTTGCTGAATGAGAAGATGGCGTCGAGTGTGTGTCCGGCGAGGTGGGTGGGGGTGGTCACCAGTTGCTTGAGTCCCAGGTTTGCGAGGTTATCCAGCAGGGTGGTGGTGTTGCGGTCGTCGTTGTTCTCCAGGTGGAAGTTGAGGTCCCCGAGGAGAATGTAGTCGGCTGAGGGGAGGGCGAGCGGGCTGATGAAGTCGGCGATGTCCTAGCTGAATTGTGTGTGTGGTCCCGGGGGTCTGTAGATGAGGGTGCCTCTGAGGGTGGTCTTGGGGTTGACGTGGATCTGGAAGTGCAGGTGTTCGCGGGTGCGATGGTGTCGTCGGTGTTGGTCGTGATGCGGATGGTGTTCCTGTGAATGATGGCGATGCCTCCTCCTGTCTGGTTGACGCGGTCTCTCCGGATGATCTTGTAGCCATCCGCGATGTCGGGCGCTGAGGAGGCGTTTATCCAGGTTTCCGTGAGGAAGACGACGTCTGGGTCTGTGGTGTCGAGCAGGTTCCAGAGCTCGAAGGCGTGTCTGTGGACGGAGCGGGTGTTGAGCAGGATGCACTTCAGGTGGCTGCTGTTGTTGTCAGTCTTGGTCTTGTTGGGTGTGGGTGTAGTGCAGGTCCGGATGCAGGTGAACTTGCAGGAGCGGCAGCTGAAGGGTCCGTGGGTGCGTCTCGGGGTGGCTCGGTAGCATCCAGGGGTTCGGCCGGCGTTGAGTGCGTTGAGGGTGGCGGCGTCGTACGTCCGGCGGGTGGGCTGGGGTCTGCGGGGGCCAGGGGTTCCGGCGCTGGGCGCGGTCCAGGCGCGGACGGGCGCAAATGGGCTTACCTTTGGCGTGCCTTCGGCGCACAATCGGCGCGCCCGCTGCGCGTACGCACGGTCGCCATATATGGCGAAGTGCGAGGGAGGGCGGAGCAGCTGGGAGGCGGGAGCAGGGAGGGTACAGAAGAAAAGTGGGCGTGGTTAGCGGCGGGAAGCGGGCAGGGAGGACAGCGCTAAACAGGGGGACCGGAAAACAACGAGCACAGTACAAAAAAACAAAATAAAGACCACAAATGCACAAGATAACTACTCAACAGTCAGGGGGCACACAGCAGAAAAAGAGGGGTACAGGAGTGCAGCGCTATCTCGCAGGAGACCACGCCGCTCGGTGGCAGGGGGCGTGGTCACACGGCGGCAGCAGGGGCAGCGAGGAGGCACACGCAGCAGCTGGTGGCCGTGCGGCGCGGGGGTGTCCTAGAATATACATTGCTGATGATAGGTGCAGTTCGACTTTCCACATACCTCAGTCAGAAATAACTGTGCGGGACTCTGGAGCCCTCACCTTGTTGGAACTTCAAGTCCTCCTAGTGGTGATGAGGAGTAGTTGGTTCTGTCTGTAATGAGAAAAATGTTGCACGTTAAAGAGCAAGCATTCATCAGTTGTGCCAAAAAGAGTTGAATGTTATGGCAAAGCATATAAGTTCGAATTTGGAAACAGATGCACAGCCTATGGTATTATGAAAGGTTTGGTTGGGTAATTTCAATGAGTGATTGTGTGTTTAAGGTGCTCCAAGGGTGGCGTCTTCCGTCTCATACGTAAATAAAACAACATGTGCTTCTAATGACTCATTAGTTGCATCCCCTTTAGGCGCTCAATGTAAGGGTCCTTTCAATGAGGACTCCACGAGTTCAGTTGAGTTTTGTAAATGAAGTTTTTCAATCATTCCATTCTTGTGAAATAATTCATTCTCTCATGACATCACAAAGTTTTTATGCCAGCTCCAATGCATTTCGGGCATTCATTAGCCCTTCCTCAGGGAGCATCACTGTGAATACAGAGTATAGACACAATCAACAATGTGAAGCGGTAAAATGAAAAAAGTATATAAACATTGTGCATGAATAGAGTGTTGTGCTGTCCATCTGAGTGTCAGAATATGCAAGAAAGTGAAGTGCCCATACTCGCGCCGTGTCGGTCACAAAAAGCATGCCAAAAGAAAATGTGCCCCAAGTTAGCGCAGTGTCACGATCATATTGGGAACAGACTTACGGAAGTTCAGTGAGTGGCTGCCTCGAGTTCCTAAAATGCAGAAAGCAAGATAAAAATGCAATGCGTTACTGCTGCTCAACATAACCAAGGCTGTCAGCAGGTCGATAGCCCAGTAGCATTTTACTCACGTGTGAGTCTGTTGCATATGAGGTTTGGTTCGTGTCAGTTTCACCGGGATGCCCGACTGCGTCTCCGTGTTTATAAATGAAAACTAAATCGCAGTAGGAACGTCTTCCGCATCACGTGGTGCGGGTTCCCCCATGGATAAGAAAAAAAGACTACATCTCCCGTAATTGGTCGATTCACAATATAGAAGCACCAAGAAGAATAAATACATACAAAATAAACATCAAACATGAATGTGTTTCTAGACGTGAAAACAAAAAAATGTGATTATGTGGCGGGTTGAAAACGCGAAACAGCATAAAAAAAGCTGTGTGTACTGGAAAAGTGCCTAAGATGTGCGGTGTGAATGAAGAATTGAAAAGAAATGCTGTCTATAATCTCTATGAATAAATAAGATCAAACCTGTCAATGCACAGTCAGTGATGTGATCTAAACACACAGTCAAGCACTTTACAGGACCAGGAAGAGAGACCAATGGCCTAGTCTTAAATCTAATCATGCAAGTTATTATCAATACGTACATAATCATAGATAACAGGCAAGTTCAATACGGTCGTTACGACCATTTGGTTTGATAGAATTAAGTCTCTGAATCCAGAAATTTTCTCTTTGCAGAAGGTGTTTGTTATTGTCCCTTCCCTCCTTTTTCTCAATGTGTTCTAATACGATGAACTTGAGTTGTGAAATGTTATGATGATCTTCAACGAAGTGATGCGCAACTGAAGATTTCATGTTGCATATGTGGATATTTGATTTATGCTCTGTAATCCGTGTTTTTAATTTTCTTTAAGTCTTGCCCACGTACACCTTTCCGCATGGGCATTTTAGTGAATAGATCACATTAGATATGTCACATGTAGCTGTGACTTTCAATTTAATGTTAAAACTCTTCTTCGGATGTGATATGACGTTACCACTAATGATGTTTTTGCAATTGCCACAATTAAGGCAAGGTCTTGTGCCTTTATGTTGAATTCCATCCGTGGCTTTTTGTTTGAGTATTTCCCCCATGTTTCTTTCCCTTGTAAGGGCGAATAGTGGTGGTAATGAAAAAATTACGTTGAAGTCAGGTTCAAGGTTCAGGATTGTCCAGTGTTTTCTGATGACTTTCTTAAAGCGTGTGCTTAAGGTAGAAAACTTAGATACTGCTACAACTCTCTTGTTGTCTGCTTTTTGATGTTCTTTTAATAGATCTGCTCTCCTTTTACTTGCAGCACGTTCCTTTGCTTCATTGATGATTTGCTCCGGATATCCTCTGTTCAAGAATCTAACGCCCATTTCATCTAATCTTTGTTCCACCTTAAGGGGATCTGATGTTATTCTTTTCACTCTAATCATTTGTGAAAACGGAAGATGTTTTTTCAAGGACATCTGGTGGAAACTTGAATAATGTAACATGTTATTGCGATCTGTCGGTTTGCGGTATAAGTCTGTTTTCAGACCCTTCTCTGTGAGTTTAACTTTAACGTCTAGAAATGTCACTTTTTGCTCAGAAATTTTCCAAGTCAATTGAATACGTTCATCTTGGGCATTGAGCGAAGTTAAAGCTGTTTCTAGTTTGTCTGCCGTGTTCTTCCAAATGATGAAAATATCATCAATGTACCGGACTAATAACTTGATATTATCATGCCACTCCTTCTGTGAAAGAATATACTGTTGTTCATATTCCTTCATAAAAAATATTGGCGTATGCCGGCGCAACGCAATTGCCCATGGATGTACCCACAAGCTGTTGATACCATTCCTCATTATATTTGAAATAACTCTGGTACAGGGTCAACAGCATAAGTTCCATGAGAAATGTTTGCATCGGTAAGTCTAAATTGGTATTGATTAAAGCTTGCTCCACTGCTTCAATTCCAGAAGAATGCTGGATCGATGTGTACAGCGACTTGACGTCAGCTGTACACAAGATTAAGTTCTCGTTCTGCTCCATGGTAACTGATTGAAGTTTTAACAAAAAATCTTTTGTATCCTTTGTATATGGTTGCATGCTCTTAACTGTAGGTTGCAAATATTTATCAAGAAATTGACCTATGGGCGCATGTAGGCTGCCACGTATTGAAACGTTCGGTCTCATGGGAGGATCCTCCACATTTTTATGAATCTTAGGAATCATGTATAAAACCGGGCATTTCGGATTTTGTTTGATGAGGTAGTTCTTTGTTCTTTCATTGATGGTGCCCGCTTCACAGGCCTTGTCAATTATGTTCTTCAATGCCTTTGCATATCTTATTGTTGGATTGTCATCCAATTTCATATATGTGTCCATGTCAGATAGATGTTCCTTGACTTGGGTTTCATACATTAATGAGTTCATAATCAATAATGCACCTCTTTTATCAGCCTTGACGCATGTGATTTTGTTATTATTAGCCAATTTCTTCAATGTGTCCATATCTTTTTGTGTGACGTTTTTCTTGTTTTTGCGATTGTGATTTAATTTGCTGAGGTCTTGTTTCACCAATTTTTCAAATAAGTCTAGTGTTTTATGACTTACGGGGGCTTGGAACGTGCTGTTTGATCTCAATCCCATCAGTTGGTCCAGTTCTGTATCTTCTTTGCTTGGTAAGATGTTGTCAAAAAAGTGCCTCAATCTCAGCTTTCTCATGAGCTTGAAAAAGCTTACTTCCAGTTATAATGAGTCAGTATCAGTGGTGGGAACAAACGAGGTTCCTTTTTGTAGCAAGATCTTCTCCTCGGGTGTTAGGTCATAATTGGATATATTGATCACTAGTTGTCCTTCACTATCGTTTTCTTTTTTTCCCTGTCCTTCTTCGGTATGGTGGTGCTCCTTATATTTGGGTGTTCCTTTTCCTTTTCTTTTCCTTTTTCCCCTCCTCGGTCTCCTTTTTGTGACTGGCCTTCCTCTAAAAAAGCACTAGTTGTTGCTGTTGATGATTGTGATTCCTCTGTTTGCGGTGTTGTACGTGCTGTTGCCATTGTTTGAGTTCTCCCACTTTGAGGTCTGTTAGATGTATCACTGCCTGATGACGAAGTGTCAGTGTGCTGAGTGTAGGGGCGATTCCTCTGCCTTTGGGCATAGACCTCCGCCCAGGTATAAACTTCACCCAACTTATAATCGAGGGTATCCCTCCTGAATTTTCTGAATTTTCGGTCATTGATTTCACGAGAATGTCTGGCAATTTGGTCATTGATTTCTTCCAGAGTTTTTGACCAATCTTCCTCAGACATCATACCAGTTAGCTCAGTTGACACTTCAGCAATTTCCTTAGTTAAATCATCTAAAATACTTGATAGTTCTTCTATAATTAATAAGATCAAGTCCAAGGAGAATTTATTTAAAATTGCATACCATTTTTCTTGGAATTTTTTAGAGTTTTTGCAAAGTGAAGGTTTTCAGGCTATGCCTAAACCCCGGGGAATGCGCTCCGAACGGTGATATCTTATCAACGTGCTGGCGTGTAACTTCTGATTAATCTCTCTTTTTGACAAATAGATTAGTTGCTGTTGTTTTGTTCCTTTGTCCTGTGGGTGGATGACTGTGTGATCTCCTCCTGGATTAAGGTGTATATTTTGGATGCCTCATCGTCTTTCAAAGCAAAAGTATTAGCTCTTGCTTCTGTACTTTTAGCAAAATCTTCATATGACATCTTTCTTGTGTGTAAGTTGGATCAGGCGCCGTGCTACCCGTGCCGTGTGGCAGATCAGGCTTCAATATAAATGCGAATTTGTAAACAGATGCACAGCCTATGGTATTATGGAAGGTTTGGTTGGGTAATTTCAATGAGTGATTTTGTGTTTAAGGTGCTCCAAGGGTGGCGTCTTCCGTCTCAGATGTCATACGTAAATAAAACAACATGTGCTTCTAATGACTCATTAGTTGCATCCCCTTTAGGCACTCAATGTAAGGTTCCTTTCAATGAGGACTTCACAAGTTCAGTTGAGTTTTGTAAATCTTATCTTTTTTGAATCATTAATTTTCATAAATGAAATTTTTCAATCATTCCATTCTTGTGAAATAATTCATTCTTTCATGACATCACAAAGTTTTTATGTCATCTCCAATGCATTTCGGGCATTCGATAGCCCTTCCTCTGGGAGCATCACTGTGAATACAGAGTATAGACATAATCAACAATGTGAAGAGGTAAAATGAAAAAAGTATATAAACATTGTGCTTGAATAGCGTGTTGTGCTGTCCATCTGAGTGTCAGAATACGCAAGAAAGTGAAGTGCCCGTACTCACGCCGTGTCGGTGACAAAAAGCATGCCAAAAGAAAACGTGCCCCAAGATAGCACAGTGTCCCGATCATAATGGGAAACAGACTTACGTAAGTTCAGTGAATGGCTGCCTTGAGTTCCTAAAACGCGGAAAACAAGATAAAAATGCAATGCGTTACTGCTGCTCAACATAACCAAGGCTGTCAGCAGGCCGATAGCCCAGTAGCCTTTTACTCACGGTGTGCGTCTGTTGCATATGAGGTTGGTTCGTGTCAGTTTTACCGGGACGCTAGACTGCGTCTCCGTGTTTATAAATGAAAACTAAATCGCAGTAGGAACGTCTTCCGCATCACGTGGTGCCGGTTCCCCCATGGATAAGAAAAAAAGACTACATCTCCTGTGATTGGCCGATTCACAATATAGAAGTACCAAGAATAATGAATACATACAAAATAAACATCAATCATGAATGTGTTTCTAGACGTGAAAACAAAAAAATGCGATTATGTGGCGGGTTGGAAATGCGAAACAGCGTAAAAAAAGCTGTGTGTACTGGAAAAGTGCCTAAGATGTGCGGTGTGAATGAAGAATTGAAAAGAAATACTGTCTATGATCTCTATGAATAAATAAGATCAAACCTGTCTATGCACAGTCAGTGATGTGATCAAAACACACTGTCAAGCACTTTAAAGGACCAGGAATATAGACCCAGGGCCTAGTCTTAAATCTAATCATGCAAGTTATTATCAATACGTACATAATCATAGATAACAGGCCCGTCGTTCAATACAGTCGTTAAGACCATTCGGTTTGATATAATTAAGTCTCGGATTCCAGAAGTTTTCTTTCTGCAGTAGGTGTTTGTTATTGTCCCTTCCCTCCTTTTTCTCAATGTGTTCTAGTACGATGAACTTGAGTTGTGAAATGTTATGATGACCTTCAACGAAGTGATGCGCAACTGAAGATTTCATGTTGCGTATGCGGCTATTTGATTTGTGCTCTGTAATCCGTGTTTTTCTTTTTCTTTCAGTCTTGCCCACGTACACCTTTCTGCATGGGCATTTTAGTGAATAGATCACATTAGATGTGTCACATGTTGCTGTGACTTTCAATGTAATGTTAAAACCCTTCATCGGATGTGATATAACGTTTCCACTTATGATGTTATTGCAATTGCCACAATTAAGGCAAGGTCTTGTGCCTTTATGTTGAATTCCATCCGTGGCTTTTTGTTTGAGTATTTCCCCCATATTTCTTCCTCTCGTATGGGTGAATAGTGGTGGTTATGAAAAAATTGCGTTGAAGGCAGGTTCAAGGTTCAGGATCGTCCAATGTTTTCTGATGACTTTCTTAAACCGTGTGCTTAAGGTAGAAAACTTAGATACTGCTACAACTCTCTTTTTGTCTGCTTTGTGATTTTCTTTTGGTATATCTGCTCTCCTTTTACTTGCTAAAGGTAATGAGTTATTGGGGAGCACTCCTATTATATATCTGATACCAATTATAATCTATTTACAACATAGGTGCTGCGGCTGTTAAGGGTTGCCAGTCCTTAGAGAATAAATTGTGGTTAGAACAAGTAAAATACTTGTGCAGTTGCGCACTGTTCACACGGTGATAAACACCTGAACTAATTTTTAAAAAAATCCACCACATATTTTCAATTTATAATCTTTAGTTCATGTCATTATCTATGTATCATGACATTCAAAACATAAATACATTTAAACTATCATTGCTAATCAATCATAAATCATTCCATCATATAATGATCATAGTAAATTTTATGTGTTTTATGACAGTTATGAGACTCAACATATTCATCACATTTGTGTTTCAAGTCATATCAGATGAACTTGAGGGATGTGATGAACGAAAAGGGAAAGAATTTAGGGTCAATGGAAGGACGAGCGAGTCGTAACATTTATGACTAAAGAATGATACGTGTTTTTGAATGCAGGCATAGGTGGCTGATACGAAGGAATCAGATGCATGACTGCTTGAAGCAAGGATGGTTGGAGGAGAAAGAAAAAATTACTGCCTGTGTGGGTCAATCTGAAAATTAATGTGTGGTGTGCATTGCAATATATCATTTTGGTGAAACTCAAATGCAAGTCAAGACGGTGCTTTACCAAATAAAATGAAAAGGGTGTTATTTGGTTGTTGAGAAAAAGTAAAGTTGTTACAGTTGAGACATTAAGAAGGATGATAGACGTTTACTTTGGAAGCCTGGATGGTATCTTCATCCTCATACATAGCAGAGGTGTATGTATAGCAGATGCTCAGTGCATGAAGAGTGTTACTTCGTTCGAACAGCATGTCCGTGCCAGAGTAGCAAAGCAGAGGAAATCCAAATACTTCAAGTTGTGATTGTTCAGAAACTCTCCCTTGCCTAAAGTAACAGTACAGTAGTTTACTTTGCAAGCATAGCATATATTGTGTATGTATTGTATAGTTGACAATTATATCAAGTCAAGTCCCTTCCTCCCGGCAATTATGGTTACCACACTCACTCCCTATGTTCATAATTTTCTTTCTGCTGTGTTAACCATAGGTGGACTATCGCTGTTGTTCACTCAATCTATCACAACAAAGCACCTAAAGTCATCCATCATATAAGCAAAGAGATCATGTGATTGGCTGGATACCTGATCAGAAATGAATAATCTTCATTTTCCTTTTGCAGTACTTTCAGGCCCAGGGGGGGGCAGTGCGAAATATAAAATACATTGAGCAGTAGCCCTTGATGTAACCGAGTATGGCCAGTGCCACCCCTATACAAAAGTAAGATCTTCCCTATCCCCACCTGCATGCACTGCTTAAAGTAATGCATGCAAGTCTGCGTCATCATGGCTTGTGTCTCTTTTTCTTGGGTGCAAGCTGACTGAGCTGGCATTATGCTGGCTACCACAAGTTCACGTACAAGTAATTTCTTTCGCAAAACTAGAGAAAGAAAGAAGAATACTGGTGTACTCTCTGACTCTCTGACTATGTATTGAGTCCATAGTGCTGCCTGGTAGTAAAATTCCTGAAACTCCCACTGTTACAGGCCTCCAAAGATGGAGGAAAGATACATGCTAACATGTTATACTGTGCTTGCAAATTGCTAGTGTTACTGTGAGACAACTTTCTGTTGAATTATTTTGTGTTATTGTTAAAGAGTATTGGTCACATTATTTTTCTTTCTTTCTCCATATAGATGCTCCCAAAAAGCTCACCAGAAGGGAGATGGCTATCCGGGCCAGGCCCGGAAGCTGGAGGCCATTCGGGTGGAATATTGCCGGCTGTGGGCTCGGGAACAGGAGGAGGGTGCGTCAACAACCTCCTTCAGCACTGCCCCCGTGTCCACCAGCCAGCAGCCTCCAGCACGGCACCGTGCTCGGACAGCCCCCCACCGCCGCTCAACTGCAAGAACACCAGCAGCTGGCCCACCCAGAGCCTGGAAGGCATGCATGCGCCGCCTAAGCCTAAGAGTGGAATACCTGGAGCGGAAAGTGGACGACCTTGAAAAACAGCTCCAGGACCACCGCAAGGAGCAGCAGGAGCAGGACCGCCTGTCTAGACACTGCCGGAAGTGACTGTGTCCCTTGCCCCTTTTTTAAAGACTGTTGGGGGGGGTGGGAATCGGGAGTTGGGGATTATTTGGGATTAGTGGACTATTTGAAATGGACAATTGATTAGGTTAGGGAGGGTTGGGACTAGTTTATTTCTGTTAGGGGAAATTTATCATTAATTATTTTACATACTTCAACATAGTGTACGCGTTGATCTTATTTTGTGGGGTGGTGGGCGGGGGTTATGGCACGTTTGGTTTCCTCAAACTTACCAGCATGAATTATCTAAAACGTTCACAAATGTTCAAAAGTACCTCTAACAGAGTTAGTGAATTCAATTGGCCGACTAGTACTTTACTAGTACTACTTTCAGTCTCTCCTCCGAGTCCTAGCCCATTATTCTACCTCCCCAAAATGCTTATCTTACCTGTGATTCGTGTTTGAGAATATAGCTAGGCACAGCGCTGGCTGCATGGCAAATGGCGATTACGCCATCCCGGACCGAAATTCCGTTGTTGTGGTGTTAGTAGGAGTGGTACCGCAGTAGCAGCATATGAAAAACAAAGTAAAAAAATGAGACTTTGAGTGGCCTGAGAGGAGTATTAGAAGGAACAGTAGCCTAAGCAATATCTGAAGATAAGTATAGGGAAACAAGAATTGCATGGATGATTATGGCTACAATAAGAACAGTGACATAGCAGCATAACAACAAGTCTTCTTGACATGTAGGAGGATGATGTTGACGATGGATCCAATCGATGGTGGGCCTGAAATTCAGAATTTATTTTAAAATACTCATTGTTGTTTTTTAACCAGAATTACAATATCCTAGGATTCATCTAGCTACCTTAAAATTGATTGAAGGAGCTTGCTTGCACCTTATCCTCCCCAGCAAGTGTGTGGAATTATTGTTGTAATTTACTCACACATCAATAAAAACCACACAGCCCGGGGGAAGAGGGTTAGGGTTTGAAACTTGGATGGGAATGTGGTTTGTGGGGAAAGTTTTGTGGAGCGAGGAAAAAAAAACACAGCATGGACAAACAACAAATGAAGATAAACAAATCTTTGGATACGAAGCTATCCATAAATCTTTTAAGGGACATAAAGGAAGTACATGCACCACTGCATGCATGAAGTTGTTTGCTAAGTGGATAGGTTACTGAAAAGTAAGTAGTACTTTCTACAGTGTACTAACTATGAAGAAACAATGTGACAGTATTGGGCTGCAGTAATTACGTAATTTCACTTGCCTATCTGCCCTCAGAGAGAAGAACCACTTAGTACATTAAATTAGTTTAAAAAAATAGCAAAGAAAAAATTATACAATGGCTGGAGGGATGAATTGAAGCAGAGAGCAAACAAATGCACAGAGTCACACTCATAGAAGTTCACAGCGAAAACATTACTTAAAAGATAAGTAGAAATTAAGATGGATACTGTAACAGTATGTTGTTGTAGTTGTCCTGTTGAATTAGGGAAGTTGCATGCATCCAGCCATTCCTCTTTTTCGCAGTACTCCTCCATTCATCTGATGCTCCGTCGATCAATGTTGGGGACCATAAGACACCTTCTCCACTACCTGCCTGCCGGATGCTGAATTGCGGCTCACTAATGGTAAGCCTGAGTTCATTTTTTCTCCCCATTGCACAGGGTAAAATCCGGCCTGTAATTGTTGATGGAAAAGCAGGAAGTGATATTAAAACACCACGGAGAAAAAATATAAGGTACGCTGTGTAGTGCAAAAATAACATTTTCAGTTTCAGAGTCAACAGTATTACAATACATACAAGCATCATTTCGAAAGTGGGTACTCTGAGTCTCCTTTTCAAGGATAAATAAGTGTGGGCGAAATTTGCAGATCTTTCCCCTCAAGCTAGGTGTAAAGTGTAAACGGCAATTTTAGAACAACATTAGACCATCTCAGCAGTGCCCCCAGACCACCCAACCCACCCCCAAAAACCTAGAACCCCCCAAACAGCCCCCCAAAAACATGCAAGTGAGCTAAAAAGGAAAAACTTTTTCACCATGGATTTCTCCAAACCACTTGCATCCGATATTAGACCTTCCCAACATTGCCCCCAGACCCCTCAACCCACCCGCACAAAAGTAGAGCACCTCCAAACAGGCCAAAAGCAAAAATGGAAAATGTCAAACTTAGAAAATTTGAGGCCTACCACAAAATCACTCCAAGCACGCTCTGCAGCTAGGCCCTAACTCCCCTTTTCCACCATGGATTGTCTTCAAACCACTTGCAATCAAAATTAGACCTTCCCAGCAGTGCTCCTAGACCCCTCGACCCAGCCACAAAAATGTAGAACCCCCCCAAACAGCCCCCCAAAAACATGCAATACAGCTAGGCCTCAGTTTAAATTGTGTCAAAACGCTGTCTGCAGCTAGGCCCAAACCGCCCTTTTCCAACATGGATTTTCTTCAAACCACTTGCAATCAAATTTAGACCTTCCCAGCAGTGCTCCTAGACCCCCAACCCACCCCCAAAAACCTAGAACCCCCCGAACAGCCCCCCAAAAACACGCAAGTGAGCTAAAAAAGAAAAACTTTTATACCATGGATTTTCTCCAAACCACTTGCATCCAATATTAGACCTTCCCAGCAGTGCTCCAAGACCCCCTGACCCACCCCCACAAATCTAGAACACCCCCAAACAGCCCCCCAAAAACATGCAATACTGGTATGTCCAAAACATGGCAAATTGCGCTGTTCACAAAAAATTGCTGTTTTCAGCACTGTCTGTCTGTGTCAAAGAGCCTAGGTATGCTAAATCAGGATGCTTCACTCAGTGGTGCCTGCCTTGACCGTCTGCAGGGCCCTGCCACAAGCATGTGCCAAAATTATGTTCCGCTCGAGAATTTGCGAATTTTCGGTAATTTCGCGAGATTCGCAAAGATAACGGATGCTTGGCCCAAGCTTGAGGCAGGGCCATGCAGACGGTCAAGGCCGGCACCAATGAGTGTAGCAACCTGGAGTAGCATACCTAGGCTCCCTGTCAGACAGACAAAGCATATCTAATTGTATGCAGCAAGCCACATAGCCCCAATTTTACATGAACTGGTGTCTGTAGTGGAGTAGACTCTGCCTGGCAAACCAACAACAGTACACTGCCTCGCCCTCGACCACTACATACCACGAATAGACAGACATGTAGTTCTGCTGTAGTAGTTGTTGTAAACTGGTTTACCTGATTGCCACTCACAAATTGGCCATAGTTCTTCCGTAAACCGACGCTGATGAACCATCCATCCCAGTGAGTGACTGTAAAGAAAAAATATATATTATTTATTCAATCATCATGGTATATTGGCAAGTGAGTCCACTCCAAGAACATTTTGCATATTGGAAAATGCAACATAGTGGCCCCTGAAGTTGAAGTACAATTGAATTAAACATGGTAAAACAAAACAGAGTAGTAGACATGAGTTACAATTACTGTGTAAACGATTAAATAATAACTAAGACAAGACATATGATTCATTTAATGCAGAAAAAACAAACAGCAATTGGTTTCATCAGAGCCAGACAGCCTATGATGTCCACTGCATGCCATCTTCTCATTGTTCATGACCTGTTCTACTTTTTGTCCGCATCTTCTTCGGAAAGTGAAGTGAGGGCCCACAGGGCAGCCTCTCCAGTCAATTTCAGAAGTAACTCTGTCAGCAATCAGCAAGCATGTAGTCAGTCAGTAATTTCAGTCCCACTTGAGTGGACTCGTCTACGAAGACAAAGTTTCTTTATTCTTCGTAATCCATCCATCTGCCTTGAGGGAAATGCATAGGGGGAGTCTGGAGGAGGAGGATAGAGGAGCATGATTGAGTTGTGAACTTGTGAACCTCAGGAATGCAGACTGCGGAACCTTCAAATCAATAAGGAAAATAAGATGAAGACAGTGCTGCTGATGGACTTGTTGTGATTAGGTGATTAGAGTTTTGTTGAGGTAAAAGTTGCAAAACAAAGAAAGACACACAGGAATAAAAGTGAATAAGGACAAAAAAAGGAAGTCATTTTCAGGCCTCAGAATAGTGGCACAAATTTAATGTTGTTCTGTATGTATGTTTTTAAGCCTTTCATTGTCAACTAGGTGGCTTAATAACCTCTCCGCCAACTGATATGCGTCTTGCTTTTCAGCATCATCTCGGAACGTTGAAGACACTGGCTTCAGTTGGTGCTCTAGCATGACAAACAATGGGATAACTTTGCCCAAAGAACAGTCCTCCCTGCTGACTTCACGCGTGAAGACCTCAAAATGACAAAGCATGTCTATCAGGCTTGCAAATAGCTTCCATTCCTCCAACTCTAGCCTCATGTCTTTCATAGTAGAACCCAGTTTATAGACATAATCATTTATTACCCCCCCTGCTCAGACAGATGCTCAAGCATGTAAAAGGTTGAGTTCCAACGTGTTGCCACCTCCTGGATGAGTCCTTTGACTGGCAGTCTACGTTCATGTTGAATGCTCCTCAGCTGCTTCCGGGCCTTAAAAGAATGGCTGAAATGTGTGCAGATTCTTCGGCAGGTGGTCAGTAACTTGCTGACTGTGTTTTCTTTTTTCAAGAAATCTTGCACCACAATGTTAATACTGTGCACCAAACACAGCACTCCGAAGTACTCACCATCCTGCATGGCCTTAACTATATTACTGCCATTATCCGTGGAAACATAACCAACTATGCGATTTCTTGGATGCAGCCATTCATAGACCTTCCTATCAAACTCATCGAAAAGGTTAGGTGCAGTTTGAATTTTCTCCATGGCAAACATGGCTACTGTTGCATGTTTCCGAGTAGCTTGAATAACTGTGTCCGTGTCAACACCTGCTTTTAACTGGTCTTTAACCCCTGCAAAAGAGACCCAGTGTGCAGTGATGCACATGTAATCAAGGGCTTGGCAACTGGTCCACATGTCTGTTGTCAGGTGGATAGTGTGAACAGCACTCTTCAGAACAGCTGTGCCAATCACCTCCAGCACATCTTGATGTAGTGCTGGAACAGCAACCCTGGCAAAATAGGACCGGCTAGGAACCTTCCATTTAGGGCAGACTGTTGCCACAAATTCTAGAAAACCCACCCCTTCCACGAAAGAAAAAGGGAGAAGGTCCAGCGCTAGCATTTTAGCCAGCTTTGCGTTATACAGACGTGGTGTTGGGTGGTGGCGTTCAAATGGCGCATCCGACCAAAACATGTTTCTAATGGTGGGCTGGACCGTTTTACGTGATGATGATGATGCAGACTTCTTCAAACCAGTTAGGCTCATTGATGTACTTTTTCGCATTGGTGTCTCTGCCAGACTCTTAGTGTGACTCATACATGTTGCAGGGGTAGAGGGTGTGGGTGCTACCACTGCAGTGCTGCTTCCAGGGGTACTGGGTGTACCAGAAAAAATGTCGGTCGGTTCTTGACTTCCCCCTGCACAATCAGCCCCTCGTCAGCATCAGATGCAATGTGAATGGATACATTTGGATCAGTTCTACTTTTGGCTTCCCGGATGTTCCTCAGGTGCGCCTCCCACTGGATAGTGTGGTGTTTTTTGAGATGACCTCTCTGGCCTCCGGTACCATAGTTGGGACCAAACTTACCCCGACTTACTAATATTTTGAAAATCGAACAAACGACCATGTTTTCCGCTTTTGGCTAACAGTAAAGAAGTCCCAAACTGGGGACTGGAGATGTCTGCAGGTTGTGGAGGTGCTACTTTGAGTTTCAATGCCAGATGAAGTGGAGGATGGGCGTGGCTGAATTTGTTTCTGTTGTTCACTTACAGCACCACTACTTGATATAATGGAGGTCGAGCTGGATGGAGTTCCCTGCCGGCCCTTCTGACTAAAAAATATGGAAGCTGTAGGTCGTGTTGGAGTTGTAGTTAACTGCGTTGGTGGTGGTACCAGTGCCACGCCGCCCACATCCCGCTCAGCAGCCATTCGGGATAGGGTGAAAATATCTGTCTGCTGCATGCCCGCTGGGGCTGGAGTGACGTCTGTGATGACTGGATCGTCCTCAGACTGTTCATCAGCAGCAGAAGGCACCACTTCTTGTTCGTCATCATCACCCATAAGTGGAAGCCTTGCGGGAACCTTCCTTTTAGGCTTAGCTACCTTTGTTGGCTCATGGCGTGCCTCACTCTCAGACTGCATTGGTGGGTTCCAATCAAGATCAAGGTTATCAGAATGAAGGGGGCTTGAAGAAGAACTTGTAGTAGTAGTAGTGGCAGCCCTGCTTAACTTTTTTCTTGCTGGGGATCTGGAAGACAATGGATCATCATCAGGAGAAGTGGCTTCCTCGGATGATGACTCTGCTTGAATATCAATTTCCTGATGTGCCCCTACTTCTGGAGGAAAAAGTGTTGTAGGCTGTTGTGCCCGTCCATGAACCTCTAGTTGCACCTCTCCATGCACCTCTCCATGCGCCTCTCCTTTAGCCTCTACTTGCGCCTCTCCTTGCGCCTCTACTTGCACCTCTCCTTGCGCCTCTCCTTGCCCATGTACTTGCGCTTGTACTAGTTGCAACTGTGGTTGTCTTTGCGGCTGTGGTTGTTGAACACTCGTCAGCTGAGTTACACCCGGCGTTGATTGGATGGTACTTTCTTGTGATGAGCCAACATCACTGGTCGATGGTGATTGAGAAACTAAAGTGGCTGCCTCAGCAGCACTCATGGTCTTGGACCAAACTTGGCGTGGTGGCACTGAGCCCAATGAAGCGGAAGTGCTGCTTCCAGCTTGGTCCACGGCAGACACCGCTGCTGCAGGCGTAGTTGTTTTCCCCAAAAATGGTGTCGGTGGTCCCACCAGTCTCCTTGGTAGGTGGTATCACTTGCTTCTTCTGCTCCTTCTTACTGGCAGTGGCACTGGCAACTTTTTTCGCTGTGGCGCTACGGCCACCTTTCTTTGGGCCCATCTTCTTCAGATGTCAGAAAAGCAGGCCGCAGTTGCACGAGTTGCAGAGTTGTCTCGTCTGTGGCCACAAGTGACGTCACTTGACGTTGTGCTGCACACACCGCTGCAGGACTTCTTCCTGGCAATGGTGGTTCTCTTGTGCACCTAAAAGCAATGGAAGCCAGAGGAACATCAGTTAAACACCCCAAAAAGTCAAAAAACACACAAAAATCACCACAATCCAATGCCATCCATTCCCTCAATGATGTTTAAATTCACGACACCCCACAGAAAGACTTGGTCCATGCACCACTCACTACCCCTGGGCCTAATGGAAGAAAGCAAGGCAAACTGGGTGCAGGACTGAGCACACTGCCTGGCTTCAAAATGGGCCCTTGACCCCCAGCTACATGGCCAGGCCCTGCCTGGACCAGGCCTCAAAAAGGCCCCCACCCACATGGCCAGGTCCCAACACCACCCCAAAAAGTCAAAAAACACACAAAAATCACCACAATCCAATGCCATCCATGCCCTCAATGATGTATAAATTCAAGACACCCTACAGAAAGACTTGGTCCATGCACCACCGAGTACCCCTGGGCCTAATGGATGAAAGCAAGGCAAACTGGGTGCAGGCCTGAGCACACTGCCTGGCTTCAAAATAAGCCATTGACCCCCAGCTACATGGCCAGGCCCTGCCTGGACTAGGCCTAAAAATGGCCCCCACCCACATGGCCAGGCCCCAACAACATCCCAAAAAGTCGAAAAACACACACAAATCACCACAATCCAATGCCATCCATGCACTCAATCATGTTTAATTTCAAGACACCCCACATAAAGACTTGGTCCGTGCACCACTGAGTACCCCTGGGCCTAATGGATGAAAGCAAGGCAAACTGGGTGCAGGCCTGAGCACACTGCCTGGCTTCAAAATGGCCCCTTGACCCCCAGCCACATGGCCAGGCCCTGCCTGGACAAGGCCTTAAAATGGTCCCCACCCACATGGCCAGGCCCCAACAACACCCCAAAAAGTTAAAAAAACACACATAAATCACCACAATCCAATGCCATCCATGCCCTCAATGATGTTTAAATTCAAGACACCCCACAGAAAGACTTAATCCATGCACCACTCACTACCCCTGGACCTAATGGAAGAAAGGAAGGCTAACTGGATGCAGGCCTGAGCACGGTTCCTGGCTTCAAAATGGGCCATTGACCCCCAGTTACATGGCCAGGCCCTACCTGTAACAGGCCTCAAAATGGCCCCCACCCACATGGCCAGGCCCCAACACCACCCCAAATAGTCAGAAAACACACAAAAATCACCACAATCCAATGCCATCCATGCCCTCAATGATGTTTAAATTCAAGACACCGCACAGAAAGACTTGGTCCATGCACCACTCACTACCCCTGGGCCTAATGAAAGAAAGCAAGAAAAACTGGGTGCAGGCCTGAGCGCACTGCCTGGCTTCAAAATGGGCCCTTGACCCCCAGCTACATGGCCAGGCCCTGCCTGGACCAGGACTCAAAATGGCCCCCACCCACATGGCCAGGCCCCAACAACACCCCAGAAAAAAGAAAAACACACACAAATCACCACAATCCAATGCCATCCATTCCCTCAATGATGTTTAAATTCAAGACACCTCACAGAAAGACTTAATCCATGCACCACTGAGTATCCCTGGGTCAAATGGATGAAAGCAAGGCAAACTGGGTGCAGGCCTGAGCACACTGCTTGGCTTCAAAATGGGCCCTTGACCCCCAGCTACATGGCCAGGCCCTGCCTGGACCACCCCTCAAAATGGCCCCCACCCACATGGCCAGGTCCCAACAACACCCCAAAAAGTCGAAAAACACACAAAAATCACCACAATCCAATGCCATCCATGCCCTAAATGATGTTTAAATTCAAGACGCCCCACAGAAAGACTTGGTCCATGCACCACTGAGTACCCCTGGGCCTAATGGATGAAAGCAAGGCAAACTGGGTACAGGCCTGGGCACACTGCCTGGCTTCAAAATGGCTCTTGACCCCCAGCTACATGGCCAGGCCCTGCCTGGAAAAGGCCTCAAAATGGCCCCCACCCACATGGCCAGGCCCCAACACCACCCTAAAAAGTCTAAAAAAAACACAATAATCACCACAATCCAATGCCATCCATGCCCTCAATGATGTTTAAATTCAAGACACCCCACAGAAAGATTTGGTCCATGCCCCACTGACTACCCCCGGCCTACTGGCTAGAGTGGCTTTACACATACCCCAAAATGAAAAAAAATCCACATATAACCGTGAGGTATTCAATTCCATGACATAAATGATATTTAAGTTCAACAAAACTCACAGAAACAGTTGTTTCATGCACCAATGACTGTGGGCCTACTGCAAACTGTGGCAACCCACAATATATTTTTTTTTAAGTTGTGAAAAAGTTTAACAATTGTAGTTGCAGCAACTGCAATGCCCCAAGCAAACAACACCAACTTACTGTAAAATTTCAAATCCAAAAGTAATCCAAAAGTGATCCAAACAAAAAGTCCTCAAATACAAATATCCAGCAGCAGCCACAAAAAGTAATCCTTCCAGCTCCAGTTCCAAATGAAAAGTGACCAGGACATGGACAAAGCACTGGGAGGAGCCTGCTGGACAGGAACAGGAAGTTGGAGACTCTAGGGCACTTCCGTCCTCCAACCCCCCCAAAAAATGGAGTCCTTGCACAAAAAAGTGCTGCCAAATTTCAATCTGAGTTATTCTGATCAAAATCATGATTTTCAGAAGGTTTATGCTGTCTGCGGTGGATTTCTTGTGCAGAATTGCAATTTTTGCAAGTTCGGGAAAGCGAGCTGTTCAAATCTCCCGCCGGAAGTCAGCTGAATGCCGCATCTACGTGTTCCGCATTGTTTACTCCCGCGATGCGTGAATGTGGGCCCTTATGATGTACTCACATTGTCAAACTCTCACTGTGCAAGATGGCGGACCACGATGACGTAATTGCGGTCGAAAAACTCTCGCGCGATCACGCAGCAAGATCCAAAATGGCGCAGCACATGCAAACCGGGAGAAAAACAACTCGGCGGACTCACGGTAAGTCAACGACGCGCGTGAGATATTGTATTTTTCAAGCGTGACCAAGCAAACAAATCCACAAGCTTGCGAATTTACGGATTTTTGGGCAAATTCGCGGGATTCGCGGACCGCAAAATTGCTACAAATCCGCAAATTCCGTGAGCGAAATGGATTTTACGCCCAGGCTTACTCTTCCCCCTTTCTGTACCTCCCTTGGCTCTTTCTGCACGTGTCACCTCTTTCTGCAGTCATCTTGCCTCTTTCTGCACCTCTTTTGTTTTTTTCTGTACTTCTCTTGCTTCTTTCTGCACCTGTCTTGCATCTTTCTTCAATTCTCTTGCCTATTTCTTCCCTCTTCTGTCTCTCTGTACATCGCTTGCTTCTTTCTGCACCCCTGTTCCCTCTTTCTGCACGTCTCTTGGCTCTTTCTGCAGTTCTCCTGCCTCTTTCTGCAACTCTCTTGCCTCTTTCTGCACTTCTCCTGCGTCCTTCTGTACCCCTCTTGCTCTTTCTGCATCCGTCTTGGCTCTTTACGCACCCCTCTTCCCTATTTCTGCACCTCTGTTGCCTGTTTCTTTACCTCACTTGCCTCTTTATGCACCTCATTTGCTTTTTTCTGCAACTCTCTTCTCTCTTTCATCAACATTCTTGCTTTTTTCTTCACTTCTCCTGTTTCTCTCTGCACTCCTCCTGGTTCTTTCTACACTTTGCTTGCTTCTTTCTTTACCTCTCCTGCTTCTTTCTGTATCTCTCTTGCTTATTTCTGCACTTCTCTTGCTTTTTTGTACACTTTTCTAGTGTCTTTCTGTAATTCTTTTGCCTCTTTCTGTATTTCTCTTGTCTCTTTGTGCACGTTTCTTACTCTTTCTGCACCTCTCTTGGATTGTTCTACACGTCTCTTGCCTATTTCTGCACTTCCATTGCCTCTTTCTATACTCAAATGGGAAGTGCAAGCTGTCAAGTTTTAAAGTCTGTGTGCTGCTGAGGTTTAGGTCTACTTGTACATGTATTCTTACATGTGTTATGCATCTGATGGGAGCTTAAAAAGCTGGTAGCTTCTCCTTTAGGTATTCAAATCTTCTCAGTTCTGCTCTGTCATTTGGTTGCTCCGGCAGACATGTCTTACATATGTAGGTGTTACATATGTAGGTGTTAGAGAGCACCTCAAATTTACTATTGAGTACCCATGTGCCCTCAATCAATCAATCAAGGGTTTGCAAAGCACACTACTCACCCTTGAGGGTCTCAAGGCGCTAGGGGTGGGGCAGTTCTGGACCAGTCGCCACCTTGGAACATTTGAATGGCCAGGTCTTGAGGTCTTGAGGTTCTTCCTGAAGGTTCACAGGGTTGCGGAGCATCTGTTGTGCACGAGGAGCTCATTCCAGAACTTGGCTGGGATGTAGGAGAAGGCTCTCCTGCCTGTTCTAGTTCTGTTGATGTGGGGGACTTCTGCCAGGGCGAGGTCAGCGGAGTGGGGGTTCCTTTTGGGTAGGTGGAAGGAAACTCTCTTGTTGAGGTATTTTGGTCCGATGTTGTTGAGGGATTTGTAGGTCATGGGTGCGGAGTTTGAAGGTGAGCCTCTTCTCGACGGGGAGCCAGTGGAGCTCTTGCAGGTGTTGGGTCATGTGTTTGTGGCGTGGAGTCCCGAGGATGAGTTTGGTGGCGGCGTTCTGGATCCCCTGGAGTCTGTGTAGTAGACCTTTGTTGATTTCGGCATATAAGGCGTTGCAGTTGTCCAGTCTGCTGGTTATGAGTGCATGGGTAACAGTCTTTCTGCAGTCGGGGGATCCATTTGAGGGTCTTGAGGAGGATGTACAGGCAGTTGAAACTGGTGGAAGCGACGGCATTGATCTGGCGGTTCATGGAGAGGGAGGAGTCGAGGATGATGCTGAGGTTTTGTGCACGGTCTGTAGGGATGGAAGGATTCCGGAGGGCTGAGGGCCACCAAGTGGTGTCCAAGGCAGACGTGCATGGCCTGAGGATGAGGACCTCGGTCTTCTCTGAGTTTTGCTTCAGACAGATGTCCTTCATCCAGGCTGCCACATTCTTCATTCCCTCCTGGAAGTGGAGTCAGGTGTCTTCAGGTTTCTTCTTGAGTGAGAGGATGGGCTGCGTGTCATCGGCATAGGATACAATGCTGAGCCTATGCTGTCTTACGATGGCAGTAAGGGGGGCCATGTAAGTGTTAAAGAGCGTGGGACTGAGCGAAGAACCCTGGGGTAATCCGCTGTCGATATCGGTGGGTTTGGAGATGAAAAGAGGGGGTCTGATCCTCTGGGTTCTGCCAGTGAGAAAGGATTGGATCCAGTTGAGGGCGACTCCTTGCATCCCTGCATCGTGAAGTCTGGCTGCGACTGCGGGGTGGTAAACTGTGTCGGAAGCTGTGGAGAGGTCTAGAAGAATGAGGGCCGTGGTGTGACCCTGGTCGAGTAGCATGTGGATGTAGTTGGTGGCGTCGAGAAGGGCGTTCTCAGTGCTGTGGTTGCTGCGGAATCCAGACTGGGAGGTGTCAATAATGGATTGCTCTACAATGTGGTCCGCTGGGTGTTCACGAGTCTCTCGGTGACCTTGGCTGCAAAAGGGAGGAGAGAGATGGGCCAGTAGGTTTTCAGGTCAGTAGGGTCGGACATAGGTTTCTTGAGAAGTGGTTTAACCTCTGCCCGTTTCCAGTCTTCAGGGAAGATGCCAGACATGAAGGATGTGATGATGGTCAGTCTAAGTTGGAGTGCGATGGCGGCCATGTGGAATATATGCGGTGGGCACGGGTCTGTTGGGGCACCTGAGTGGGTTTCCTTCATGGTTGCCGTGATGTGTTCGATGGTGGCGGGATTCCAGGTCATGATTGTTGGTTTATCAGTGGCGTAATGCGGAGCGGCGGTGTCCTGTGTTCGTTTACTGAAGTTGCCATAGTGGACTTTGTCTCTATGAAGGTGCGCTTGATGTATCTTATGTGCTGGTGTAGTCCTTCAGGGCACTCCTGTGGTTTGTCTGTGCTTCTGTGGTTTTCAGGTTTCGCGGGTTTTCTCTAGGTATCTGGAAGAGTGTCTGGAACAAGGTGGCCTTCAGAGGGTGTTGTTTGGTAGGGTGGTGGAAGGGTGTGAGTTTGTCAGCACATTGGGAGATCCAGTGGTGAAGTTCTGTGGCTGCAGAAATGGTGTCAGTCGTGGAACTGGGGGGTCTTGAAGGAGGGTGGTGATGAGGAGTTCCTCTGTGACCTTGCTCCAGGTACTACATGGTGGTCATGGAGTGGGCGTGGGTGTGGTGGTGGTGTTGAAGGTGAAGTGAACGTAATGGTGGTCCATCCAGGGGGGCTGGGTGTTGTGATTGACCCGGATGATTGTTCCTCCCATGAAGATTGGGTCGTGGGTGTGTCTGGCTCTGTGTGTAGGCTTATTGACCAACTGCTTCAATCCGAGGTTGGCGACGTAGTCGAGTAGAGTGATAGAGTCAGGGCCGTTGAGGTTGTCGAGGTGGAAGTTCAGTTCCCTGAGTAGAATTTAGTCCAGGGAGGTGATGGCGTGGGGTGCGGCGAGCCCGGCGATGGTGGTAGCAGGCTGTGTACGAGGTCAAGGTGGTCTGTAGATGAGTTTTAGAGTGGCAGTCATTTGTGCTGAATGTTGAGAGCCGGAGGGGGGTCTTGTGTGCAAAGGCGAGTCCCCCTCCAGGGCGGTCGGGGTGGTCCTTTCTCTGGATCTTGTATCCATTGGGGATAGCTGTGGTGAGGTCGGGCTGAAGTTGGCGTTGGCCCAGGTTTCCCTGAAAAAGGCGACATCGGGCGAGAGAGAGTCGAGCAGGTGTCAGATCTCTACGGCGTGTCGGTGCAGGGAGCGTACATTGAGGAGGATGCTGTCACTATCACTATTGACTTCCCTTCAATGAAACAGGAGTCCCTCCTTTAAGCCTCTATTGGTCATGATTTTATTGGTGGTTGACCATCTCGAGGAAACTCCTATTTTTACCCAGGTGTCGGTATATAGGGCAATCAGAGCTTTCAGAAGGGGCTGTGGGATGCCCTATTTTGTTAACTTTTTCCAAAGTTTGGGGCGACTACGCAGTCAAAGGCTTTTCGGAAATCAGTGAAACCAAGATATAACGAACTTCCTTTGGTAGCGAGTGTACTTTCAATCATGTGGACTAGACAGATCAAATTAACTTCTATGTGGCAGCCTTTTGGAATCCTGTTTGTGTGAAAGGTATTAATTTACGACCTTCCACCTAAGTTGTCAGTTCTTGCAGTAGGACACTTGCATATTTTGCTTTATTTAGTATTTTTTATTTTTAAGGTTTTATACAGCGCTGGCCAGACCCGGAGGTATCAGAGCGCTTTACATGAGTATCAGATCATAGTTGCAGGTTACATCATTACAAAGGTTACACAGTTATTAGAGCCTGGTTGCATGTAAGGTCGAGACAAACAAAAAAAGGACATATACGTAAGGGAAAAAGCAGGCAAGGGCAGAGATTCAATGGGACGGAGTAGTCGCAGGAGAAGTAGACAGAGAATGGAGGAGGGAAAGAGGAGGGGAGAGTGAGAGACACAGCATGGAAAGAGGAGGGGGTGACGGGGACACAAACCGATAGAAGAGTCAAAGCTGTGTCCAAAGTCAAGTAAGCTGTGAACCCAGGTGAAGTGGTATAATTTTCCCATCTCTGTTGCGAATGGCTCCCTATACGCAGTGGACTCTCTCAGAGGGGACTCTGAGACTCCAAGGCGTACATACTGGATCCTTTCCCAAAAAGGGGAGAGGGAGTGCTTTGGCAAGGGTTGTCATACCATACCTCAACTGTGAGTGGCTCCCTTGGCACTGTGGACTCTCTCAGCGGGTTTGCAGAGACTCCAGAGTATAAGTATTGGATCTTTCCCCAACAAGGGGAGAAGTCATGCTTAGTCAAAGTGCACAAAAGGACAGGGGGCTAGGCAGTGTAGCAGGCAAGGGGAGAGATTGAGGTGACAGGGGATAGGAGCAAAGGAAGTAGACAATGAAAGAAAGAGTAATACATGGGAACAGACCGCATCAGTTTGGGGGACAGATTGTTTTCTCTCTGTGGCCAAGAGTTTGCCCCATCTCTAAGGTCAAAGCTTAGCATAGGACTTTCCAGAAGCTTTGCCATCCAGGACATGAAGCACACAGTTTGCAATACTAATTCTTTTTCACAATTCACATAAGTTTGTAGTACGCTGCACATCAGCAATCCAGATGTTTTCAAATGAAGTTCTTGGGTGCAGAGGATGATGCACAGAACTAACAGTGTTTAACCCAGTCATCATCCAGGGGAGATCGTTCAGAATCATAAAGCTGAGGGAGAAGATCATGAACCCAATGAAGGCCAACTCGTGGACTACAGGGTTGTCTGTAGAGAACACATATGTCAGAGAGAGCAGGCATAGGTTCCCCAGGACATTCAGAATGAAGATACAATGGCACAAGACGTGGTAAGTGATGATGTGCGCTGTGCCTCCTGTTTCTGAGGCCAGCGCATCTGAGATCATTATTCCATAGTTTCCAGGGAGAAGGTAGGAGTGTTGGAGGGTCCAGTGAGATTTTCGATTAATTAGTGGTTAGGGGCGGGCAGCCGCCATCTTGGGACAGGCCCTCTGTAATGGTGGTGTGATGGGGAGTGCTGCGCCTCCTGTTTAGGAGACCAGCGCGACTCGGCTAAATAGTTGTCCGGTTAGGAGACGAGTGGAAGTCTGGCAAAGGTAGAAATAGAGGGTTGTTCTGTAGGAGGGAAATAGATTAGGGGTTAGAAGCTGCCATCTTAGGGTCAGGCAGGCGGTAGCGAGCCTCACGTCGCCCGTTACTGGGATTACATGACCGGTGAGATATCTCACCAAATCTCAGGTTCTGGTGAGTAGACCCTTTCGTACTTGTTGCTTGAGTACTCACTGGAATTGGGCTCTATGGGGATTATGCAGGGGCTCTTCATCCTACCTAGTTTTTAGTTTGACGAGCTAGCCCCACCAGACCAGAGCTGCTCAGCGGTCTCCATCAGATGCGGGCTCATCCAGCAGCACATCGGTAGCCCGAGCACTTGACTCGCAGTGCAGTAATCATGGGCAAATCTGCTGGGGCAGATCGTACCGACAAGCCAGCGCCACAACAAGAGTCACAACAGCTGCAGGCCCAAGAATCCACGACACGACAATGCAAGCTCGGGCATGATGGGAGGCTGTAAGTCTTCTGTGAAGGTAGTTGGAGCGTTGTGGTTGTGTGTTTGGTGGCACCGCCGCCCCTGCTCTCCGTTTGCCACACGGAGAGGCAGGGGTTGCTGCCAGGGTGCAGGTGGCAAACTGGGCGGTGCTGCAGGCTCCTCACCATGAGCCGTTTCTCTTTCACCAGGACCTGGGAGCTTTTGCTGGGAATACTGGCTGAGGTTGCACTGCTGGTGTCCCTCATGGGTTTGCTCTGCGTGTTGCGGGTTTCCCGATGCCCTAATCCTGTCTTATGCAATGATCTCCCTTTTGCAGGGGGGGTGGTATATTGCACTGCAAGATGTCTCTTCAACGGGCCTCAATCTGCATCTGCCAGACCTCTGTAGCACAAATGCATAAGTGCTCTGAGGGTGCCTTGTAGCCTATTCATTTCCGATGTAATGGAAGGCTCAAGGGGAAATAACACCCTGCCGTGGTTCTGTATCACTATGAACTGTTCCCTAATGCTGTTCCCAATGCGCAGCACTCCCACCGGTAAACTTGGTTGGCCGCTACAGGGAGTCGGACGTTCAGAGACTGCACAACGACCGCAGCGGCCGCCACACAGCCAGTGGAGTTAGATTTTCCTTGCTTGCACTCACCATCTTGATGATGATGAGCGTAAGCGAGGAAAAGAACTCTGCGAATGCCATGTCAAACAGAGTGCGGAAAACTCTGCAAACTCCATGAGCGGAGCGGAGTTCACCACCAAGGCTTACAATGGATACATAATTCTTGTACAGAGGCTTTCTTTAATGAAGAAAGATGCATTCAGTATAACAAATAGTCCATACTATTGATTAAAGAAGACAATGTTATCAAATGAAGAATGGTAGTTATATAGCAAAAGAGGTGATGGTACTTAGAAAGAACAAGGCTATTGTAGAAGAGTAACGGTGAAGAGAGTCAGGGTACTGTATACAAATGGAATTGTAGTGGTTCTAGTATTAGACAGTAAGCCATGATATATTGAGAAAATTCCAATGTATCCAAGGTGAAGTTTAAAACACAAAATAAGTTATGCCACTTAACAAGGGGGAACTTTAGGTAGGAGGCTGTTTTATGTGAAAACCCCTGCTTTATGTTTAGGAGAAATAGGTAGAGAAATTTTGCATGCCAGTATGGCAGACATAGAAAAGGTTTGTAGTGATGGGCAGTTTCATTGCCATGGTCGGGAGCAGGATTCTAGGGGAAATGAAGAGTTGTTAAGAGCAGGAGTTGCAGAACGAGACACCTACATTACAGTTGAAAGTGTTCTGTAAAAGCCAAGAGTATGTTTGTATATGTTGTTGATGCACTTACTAGAAGATTTAGACACAGACTGTTGACTTACATATAAAAAGTGAAAAAGTATATTATGATAACTGGTAAAAGTTAGCTGTGTATCTTTTTGTAGAGGGATGGTTAAATGTAAATAGGGTTACAATAAATTGGAAAATATTAAAATGAACAACACATAGGTATTAGATACCTCTTTTGTAAGACAATAAAATGCCTGCTAATTTAAAAAAAACTATGAAGGTCAACGAGAACAAAAACATCGACATTCAATATCCTGTCCAGCATTGTGAAGGATGGTTATGGACTGCTCTTCAGCACTAACTACAACTCCACAATCCATGCAATATATTGCCATTGCGAAAAACTGTGGAGCCAAATCTTGAAGTTGAGATTGGACTTTTGAATAGACTCTGCTTCGATGTTGTTGTGCTGCTATTGAACTTGACGTTCCTTCAGCTTTGCGTTGCCTTCTTGTTGCTCACTATGAACTCCTCTTGTGAAATGTACAAAAACTATAAAAGGAGGAAAAAAATACCATGTTTGAATTTTGGCAGCATTGTGAATAGCAGTAACACACTGCTCAAAAGCTGTTATATTAACACTACAGTCCATGCAGTACGTCGCCATTCTTAAAAACTGTGGAGCCATACCTGTTGTGGTGGTCTGTACCTCTAAACAGACTTTCTGGCCAGGTATTGTTGCTGCCGCCACTGATATGGATGGCCCTCTGAGTGAATGCATAAGCCTTGACTGGGTGAGTAAGTGGGTGCATGTATATCTTTGTGAGTTTGTGTGTAAGTTTCAGGGGTGTATGTATAAGTGTGTGACTGAGTCTATAAGTCTCTGAAAGGGTCTGTGACTGGGCGTGTGAGTGACTGTATGTGTGTGTGAATGGTTGTGTAAGTGTATCTGTGAGTGGGTGTATGAGTGTCTCACTGGTCTGTGAGGACATACATAAGTGTGTGACTGGGTCTGTAAGTGGGTGCATGATTCACTGAGTGGGTCTGTACATGAGTGCATGACTCGCAGAGTGAGTATGTTAGTGGGTGTATGAGTGCCCAGGTGAGTCTGTGAGTGGGTGCATAAGTAAACAGGTAGGTCTATGAGTGGATGTAAGAGTCTCTAAGTGGGTATGAGACTGTATGCATGCGTCTATTAGTGGGTCTAGAAGTAGCTGCATGAGTCTCTGATTGGGTCTGTACATGGGTGCATCGCTCTCTGAGTGAGTCTGTAAATGGGTGCATGAATACCTGAATGGGTTGTGAGTGGGTGCATGCATATCTGAGTAGGTATATAAATGAATATATAAGTGTCTGAGTGCGTATGTGACGGGGTGCATGCGAGTTTGTGACTGCATGAGTGTGTGACAGTGACCATCAAGTGTGTACAAATATCAATATTTTTTAAATATTTTCACCAATTTGCAACGGTACACACAGGGCCTTGCTGGATAACACAGGGTCATAGTGAATATCCTGTGCAATTGAAAAATTCTATTTTGGACACATAACTTGTACCACAAACACACCAATTTGTCAAACATGGGATCAGAGTATCTCCACCCTGACCCCTTATGTGGGCTTTCACACACATTTTCAGCCCTGGGAACCATTCCCGGATGATAAAATGATGGCCAAAACCTTCTGTTCAGGTTGTGTTCAGCCAATAATAGCATTCCTGTTGGCGCGTACATCTGCGATTAATCTCTAAATTGTCATGAAACATCCATGACCAGATATATATCTATCATTTTCGGCCGCAATTTCTCAAAAACTACTGCACGGATTCACACCAAAGAACAAAAAGCACAATCTGCGTAACAGCATCTACCTTTCTGGCAAATTTTGAGTCATTCTGTCTAGAGGTTTGGTCTGTCGGTTCAACAGCGCTTTCCTTTGGGAATTCACATTATAAACGTTACATTACAAATGCCCCTATTTCTCGTTCCCCACTGCATGGATCACCCCTAACTTTTCATGCCAATCAGAACCTACTTTGACAAGTTTTTGGAAAATTTGATGAACATTGGTCACCAACACTGAATTTATAGGCAGGTCCAATAATGCTGAACCAGTAGGAATGTATGGTTAGGACCTTGTTTCCAGAGGAAAATTGTATATTTACTTGCCAATATCTTTGTCACTGTTTGATGAATCCTCCCAACATTTTCTCAAAAAAAAGTGGGAGGGTCAACAGCGTGTACCATGTTAATTCCCAAATGAAATTTAGACTTGACTGCAGCCTGAACAGCTGAAAGGAATTACACCCAAATTGGCTGAAATGTATCTTTTGAACCAGAAAGCAACTATTTTGTGATTTGGTATAAATCCCTTCAGTAGTTGTGGAGGTTGTAAAAGAAATTCAAATTTGTATATATAGACATGCAGATACTTAAAGGATCCAACAGTTCATGTTCTGAAATCTGATTGGTTGCTAATACTTCAACCAGGAACCTTTGAGAGCCATCTTGGTACTCAGCTTCTGCAGGGTCTCCCCAAAAATGTTTTTAGAAAAGATGGAGGCAGGGTATGAAAACCCTGACACCTAGGCCTCAAGGGGGTCACAGAGGGATTGTGACAGGGCAAAATACTGTTTTTTTAACAGGTTCGCAAATCTGTGTTAAAATAAATAAACAATCGAGAGCAGTCTTCTGCATTTATTTTTATTATAGCCCCCAAGAGGACCAAGTCCTGGGGAAAATGTGTATAAATAAATGTGGGGGCCCAAGCGCCCCCACCCCACACAGTCCTGGGGACTCCCCCCTCCCTAGGGCACCTGAAAATATGTTAGCGGGTGGTACCTCTAGGCGCGCCTGCATACCAGGCACCGCCACCTCCCCCACGAAAATCTGTTTTAATAAATGCAGAGTGGCCCATATGGCCTCACACAGTCACAGGGACAGCCACCTCTTCAAGACACTTGAAAAGGTGGCCCCATTGCAGAGTGGTTGGTTGAGAAAGGAGGCCGGCCTCTGATGACATCTCAGCAGTCCAGCTGTGGGGCACCTACTTGTGGCAACAGTAGGTGTGCTTGTCCCGGAGGAACCCCAGCACCCAAGAGCACTTCATCCCCCAACCAATAGTGCGCCAGGAGGCCCCTGTTCAAATTAATTGAGAAAGGGGGTGGGGCTTGTACTGATGATCCTGAAAAGTGACACCTCTACCCCTTTTGTGTTGGCTGTAAGCTTTTACCTGACCAATGTATGGTACAAGCATGCACAATTTCTATCCCATGCAACTTTTTTACAATTATGTTAACCATACAAAATGTTAACATGAAACTGCTTATAATTATGTTAGCCATGCACGTGGAACCTGATGTCTTTTGATGCTTTGTATTATGCATCATTGCATCCTTTAATATTGCACTGATAGGTTTTTTGCACTTAGATTACCTTGCATTTTAGAGTAGTGGATGAGCTACGATGATTTGCAGTCCCTGGCTTTATATTAACTGACCTCCGTATGTACAGTATATTGGTGAATTTGTACTTAACGCCTTTGGACAGGTGAGAATGGCTGACAATATAATGCACACTTTTTATTGATCTGTTTTTTAAATGATGAAGTGTTGTGTCTTTGACCTGTTTTTGTGATGATAGTCTTTTTATTTCTTTTTGGGTGATGACAACCTCATAAGCTATTTTTGAATTTGAAGTTGACTCCTGTTAGACTTCTGTTTGAGGTGTCAAAATGAAGTATAAAGAATTTGCCTTGATCTTAACCTAGTTTTCACTTACCATCAATCCTTTTAACTGGTAAAGTTGCACATCACTAAGGGCCACATGTACCTACTTTAGAAATTGCGAGTTTCTAATTGCAATTCCTTGTAAATCAGAATTAGAAAATCACAATTTCTAATCTAAAAAACTCCATTGCGTACCATTTGCAATTACCAGTGGGTTGCAAATGCACCTGCCTCATTAATATTCATGAGGCAGGTTGCAATTTGCAACCCATTGGGAACCGCTAAAACACAGGGATGATGGCCTGCTTGGAACAGCAGACCACCATGTCTGTGTGTACCTTTAAAGAAAGCAACTTTTTAAAAAAAATTAGCCCATTTTCCTTAAAGGAAAACAAGACCTGTTCCAAAAAGAAAAAAAATGTCAGTATAATTTTTTTATTATGGTTCTTTAGACCACTGCCTGATCTTAAAAAAATTTTGGGTTGGATTCACAAAGGGGAAAGGGTCTTTTGGGGACCCCATGTCATTTGCAAATGTGTTAGCATGAAGTTGAAGTTGGTTTTAAAAAGTGAATGTTTTGCCATCACATTTATTTTGTAAAACATTCCCGCACATGACTGCAAGTTTCTATTAGGAAGGTACCGCCTTAACCCTTCCCTTACTAATACCAAATCCCTAACCCATTTTGCAAAATAGGTTACCAGATCACAAAATAGGGTTTTGTGCATAGGTAAATGCACTCTGGGGGGGCCAAAGAGCCCGACCCTGTGAATTGGGCTGTTTGCAACCAAAAAAAAAAATAAGCACATGTGGCCCCTTGTGTGATAAATGTTGTCATATCGCAGCCCTTCAAACAATCTGTGCACTCCCTGAGCAGTAATATGCTTTATCTAAACAAAAAACAAATGAGTCTGGCACACAGTGAGTTTTTATCCTGTGCGGTGGGAGACTCTGTAGTTTCCCTGATGATGTACTACATGGCAGATGCCAAAGGGCACATCAGTGGTGGTTGCCACTTCATTAATAGGGTTGGAATATCACTGTGACCTGGCCCCCCTTCACAGATTGGCCACCAGATCAGAGGTGTACACTGACCAAGTAGAACAGAGAAACAACAGGTCAGGCCGATCTGGATCACTGCTAGTATACAGAAGTGTTCTCTTTTCCTTCAAATTCTAATTCTAATTTTAAATTCTAATGGAAGTCGTAGTTGCTCCTGCTTTATAGCAGTGGCGTCTACCACCGGTAACATTGTTGGGCGGTGAGGCGGACGGGGGCAGGGTGGGGAGGTAGTGGAGTGCGACATATGACAGGTAAGGTGAAAATAAAGAAATAATTAAATAAAATCACTTACCTTGCGCTCGACGCATCGCCCAGTCTGCGATGCAGCGAGCGCAAGGTAAGTGTTTTATTTATTTATTTATTTACTTTAATTTTGCCAGTTGTATGTGGACCTCCAACCACGTCCACCTCCCTGGCACACAGCATAACCTGTGAGAGCCGCCACTGCTTTATAGTAAATATCCAACCATTTCTATTGTGGTAATGAAAAATGGGAAAGAGTGCACATATCCACAAACAGGTATGTTTGGGGCATTCCACTATTGCAACACTCAACCCCTGAAGCTAAGACAAGATGTACTTGTGCTGAGACATGGGCGGATTTTGCGGATCCACGATTCGCGGATTTGCGGATTCACGGATCGTGGATCCGCAAAATTCGCGGATTTTGCGGATCGGCGCATTTGGGGCGGGGCTTCCATGCCAGGATCATCGTGCCAGATTGAACCCTGCCCTTCATATTTATTCAAGAAGATGCCACCGTTTTGTGCCATACCTCTACTCAACTGGAGTACTTTCTACTAGATAATCAGTAAGTGCTACCTCGTTGGGTAGATGTATAGTGCTTTTACTACACTACAGCTGCCTAAAGTGCCAGAGAGTTGTCTACAGCGACCAGGTGTGTGTTACTATGCAATCGCGCCGAAGGGCGCAGGGGTCCCTTGAGTGAGCTGTCCATCATAGTGGGTAAATGGCGGGAAGACGGTGCACACCACGAGTGTGTGGGCGGGGCCAAACAGACAGGGCTTCCATGCGAGTGCACATGCCTCTTGTGTGCATTAAAGGTCAGAGACCGATCAGAGCAACAGATGAAGATACAGAAGCTCCTGGCCACAGGAACAGCACGAGGATTGCGCTCGTGAAAGTCAAGGATGCAAAGGCCTCTGTCCAGCATCACAGCTGATTTTCGATGGTATATTAGGGAAGAAGGCACATGTGCCCAGCCTTGACAACGCTCACGATTGTTTTTTGGGCCGATGAATGAGTCACTGAATTTAAGCTTCAACTAGGGCACATGCTTAATCGATATCTGTAAGTGCTTGTAGTTGAGGTTTAATTTTTGTGCCAGGACCGTCGTGCCAGAATGAACCCTGCCCTTCATATTTATTCAAGAAGACGCCACCGTTTTGTGCCTGTTGTAACTAATTTACGATGGCGCCGGCAAGCTGCCAGCGCCATCCTAAAATAGTTACTAAATTAGCTTCAACAGGAAGCTCTAATAGATAAAATAAAGCAGGCGCTCGATGACCTGCTTTATCTTATCTATTAGAGCTTCCTGTTGAAGCTAATTTAGTAACTATCTTAGGATGGCGCTGGCAGCTTGACGGCGCCATCGTAAATTAGTTACAACAGGCCAGCAAGGCTTGAACTTTTGCCCCCGGAATCCGCCGCTCGCGGATTTGCGAATTCGCGGTAAATTCGCGGGAGTTCGCGGATCGCGAATTTACCGAAAATTCGCAAAATCCGCGAGCGTAACGGATTTTACGCTCATGCTTACTTGTGCTACATCTCTCATTATGCGTGTTATTTCCCCATCCCTAGACTTACAAATTTAGGGGACACTAATAGATCTGTTGCAGAAATCTCCACCCCAAAATTAAATGAGAAATTGCCAGCGTGCTCTTAAATCCAGGTCTGATTTCCCATTTGGATAGATGGTAGTTGTAAGCAGCCCATGGTATAGGCATTAGAATAGTACAGATTATTTTACACTATATATTCTCAGGTATGAAGAGAGAATCTTTTTGAAGACGCTAAGGTAAAAACATGTTGTGCAAACTTCACAATTGGGGGTTTAAAGGAAACTTTTCATTTGAATAGGCACCTTGTTTTCTTACTGAAGGTGAAGAGATAGGGCAGGGTCCTAAGCAATCTGGCCACCAGACTGGCAATAATATCACCTATGTCTTATCTGCATTTAACATTAAGCAGTTATTATTCATTTAAGATATCGTTTCTATGGATGTTAAAAATGATAGGGCTAAGGGGGGAGCCCCGAGAAACCCCTTAAATCAATTGAACGGGGTAACATGATGTGGTGATATACAGATTTCCTTTACCTACATGGTCAGTATTCCGTGGGTTACATTATCAAAGGTTTTGGACCGGTCCAGCATGATCAAGGCGGTTATTCTACCTTTGGTAATTGTTTTTTTAATCATAATGTGGCTTAGCGTGCTCGAATAATATCTGTCTGCATGTGTAATGGGAAAGAACACATGCACATAGCCTTTGGTGAACTTAATAATAACCATGTTTAATTGTGTAGGTTTTTTAGGATTGTATTTTTTCGTAGTATTTCCTCTAATTCACCTAGGGCCAGATGTAGGTAGCCAAATACCGGTCGGTAACGGCCGAATTCGGCCGTTACCGACCGGTATTTGGCTATTGAGATGTAGGGGCACGGAAACAGGGCAAATCGGTAATTTTACCGATTCGGTAAATATACCGGTCGGTAAATTTACCGACCGGTATATTTACCGATTCGGTAAAATTGATATGTAGGTGGGACTCTTCTGAGTCCCACAAGGCCTACAAAATCGGTATTTTACCATCAAATTCAATTTGATGGTAAAATACCGATTCAGGTGTGCATGCACATGTGTGCATGCACACCTGTGCCATATGACAGGCAGACCTGCCCTTAGGGCAGGTATGCCTGCCACATGGCCCCCGAACCTTTTTTGGGGGTGCTAGAGGGTGTCAAAGTGACACCCCCTGCACCCTTGTCAAAATCGGTATTTACCGAATCGGTAAATACCGACCGGTAATGCCCTATTCATTCCTATGGGCTTCAAAGCCCATAGGAATGAATGGAGCATTACCGGTCGGTATTTACCGATTCGGTAAATACCGATATTTACCGAATCGGTAAAAAACACATCTGGATGGACCTACATGTCCACCCTTCATATTTACCGATTCTTAATTACCGAATCGGTAAAATTCGGTAATTAAGAATCGGTAAATATTTTTTACCTACATCTGGCCCTTAGTTTTTTTCTTCCACCACATTTGGAAAAGTGTTTTTATACCATACTTCTTATGAATATTAATTTATTCATATGTTTGAATTAGAATAAAGTTGAAGATGAGATAAACATACAGAATCAGTATAACACATTCTGAATTAAAAATTGTGAACCTGAATAGGAAGAGTAATTGCTTAAAATGAGGATTGGCTCATCTCTATCCCTCTCAAATTTTGAGATTTAACGTCAACAGCCTACCTTAGAATAATACAGGTCATGAAGGGTCACTCAATGCTCTAATCAAACACATTAATGAGTTTTGTAATTCTGTGCACAATTCTATTAATTAAAGTGCCTTTGACTACTTTTTTCTAAGGTCATAATGGGATTTGTGAATATGAAAAAGGTATTTCTTGAGAACCTCATTAAAGCAGTGAAATGCAGTATATATTGTTATATATTGATTTAATGAACAGAAATAATGTTTATTTTACATTAATGTTTATTAATTTGTGTCTATTTGTCAGTGGCAGAGAGCACTATTCTTTCCATTTCATGGAAAAGGTATTACCAAAAATGTGTTTTTTTTATTTGTCAATTGGAAGGGTCTAATTTACATTCAAGTATGAGTTTTGCATACGGGTTTGTGTCACTCATGATTGTAAAAATCACACTAGCAAAATGATTATGTTAACATCTTTCAGTGGTATGGGTATATTTCAATTATGCAAATTACGGTTTTTTTCAATATGTTACTCCACGTTTAATTCGACATACCATTCAACAGACACTGAATTTATTTGAAGATTATTAAAAAGAAAGCAACAATGAATTTACTGTGAACAAAAAAAGTTGTGTTTCGCAAAAACTTGAACATTTTGACTAACTTACAGAACAGTGGCGGCTCCTTGAGGGAGTGCTGCAGGGCGGTGGTGCGTAAAACTCCGGCATACGGCCGAACGGAGGTAAGTAAATTAATAAATAGAAATGAATTACATTGCGTGTGCTGCATTGCCAAATGGTGACGCAGCGCACACAATGTAATTTGTTTTATTTATTTATTTAATTACTTTCCTCAGTTCAGCCGTATGCTGGAGTTTGCGACCCCATTAAGAATGACTAGCACTCACAGGGATGGTGGCCTGCTGGGGTCAACAGACCACCTATTTTTTTATTAAAGCTGTTTTTTTAGAATGCAGCCCGTTTTCCTAGAAGGAATGCATTTAAAAAAGAAAAAAATAAACTTTTCAGTTTCATTTTTGTAAGGGTTGGCAGTGGTCCCTGTAACCACTGCCTGCTCTTAAAAAACTATTTTCTCACATACTCACAAAGGGGAAGCTTACCATTTGTGAATGGTTTACTACCTACTTGAAGTAGGTAGTAACCTGCAAGTGTTTTGCGACTGCAATTGCGACAGCAAAACAATAGTACATGGCATGGTGACTCGCTATTATGAAGGGAAGCTCCTTCCTAATAGCGAGAGTCGCAAATGCTATTTTACGAGTCAGTGACTCGCAAAATAGCATTTGTACATGCCATTACCCTGTTATGCAGACGCAAACGGGAGGATCTCCCATGTGAGGCCCCAACAAAATGGTCGTACATCTTGCCCTAAGTATATTAGTTAAGGAGGCCATGAAGGACCATGCTGAACAATTTGAAAGAGCACCAATGAGGGTCCCAGAAAGAACTAAAAAGCCCAAGCCCATATTGTCCTAAATGAAGTATGAAATGAAGAATAGACTCGAGGTGCAAATCACTAATAAGGGCCAACTAGTACACAACTGGTCTGGAGTTTCTTGTGTTCTCATTCAAAGGTAATGTGGTCTAGCATTCCAGACTGGAATGTTGAAGCAGGACCAAGTCGCCTTTTAATATATGTTTTTTTTTCATGCCTGTTGTGACATGGCTGGGGAAAAACACAAAATGGAATGCCTCATAGAATAATACTGCGCGGCTCAGAATAATTAAAAAATTTCATCTTTTTTACTCAGTTAGCATCAAGTACCACGTCATTGATAACATCAGCCATACTAGATTTGGACTTCTCCCTGTACCGTATGTGAGGAAATTCATCATTATTCATACCCCCAAAAAAACTTGGTGGGTGATAAAAGGACAATATGAAGTTGTTTATTTAGTGACCGGAGCACAAGCAAAGAGACTTCCAAGGGAATAACGGATGCAATGAAAATGCTAGAAGCCAACAATGTAACAGACATCTATGTAACAGCCACCGCTAGATGAACCAGATAGTTCCTTCATGCCCACATGGAGAGGCAAGGCTTTGTTGAATATAACATACACAACTAAGATACTTGTGGAGGGAGTCAAGGCAGACACTCTACTCTCACCATTGATAGTAGTGCAGCATCATAAACCTGTGTTGTTTTGTCCCCTAACAAGCAATATGAGTGTTATAGTGAATTCCCAGACAAAGATAAATGGCGCATTCACTGCATAGTCAAAGAATCCCTCAGGAGGTGCACTGACAGGGCGCCATTAGAAAGGTAGCACTATTAGTGCACCTCCTGACAGCAGCCCTCTGCAGGGGACAAAGGGGACCCTATGGACCCCCAGACATCCCCTTGCAGGTGGGTGCAGTCACTGACTACACCCACCTGCACGGGGATCTCTAAACCTCTTTGAAAGTGCAGGTGGGTGCCGCCTGCACTGTGAAAACACAGAGCAGCTGCTCTGAGGTTTCACATGAATGCACTGCCCCCAGGGCAGCGCGAGTTCGTGGCTGCCCTGGAGACAGTAAATACGCCATAATGGGGCACATTATCACTGTTTGCGCCCGGCGCACCTTTTGAGCAGTGCACCAGGCACAAACAGAGATCATGTGTAATACAGCCCCATGAGTGCTCCGTAATCCCACACACATCAACATCTCTCCCCAATTCATCCTACATTTACTAGGAATATGTAGTCTTGACATCCGCAACCTGACTTTGGTGAGAATGACAAGTTAGAATTGAGTAAGAAGACCTTTGAGATTGTAGTTTTGGAGAGAATGCCTACCTTGTTTCTGTTTAGAAATTGAATGTTGTTTTTTCTTTTTTCATTACTTGGCAAAACCGTAAATTTAAGTATAATGATGAAAACACCCTTTATGTGGAATGTGTTTGCTATTGCAATATGTCGATTTTGACTCTATTTACATATACAAATGATACCATGTATTATAAACCAGTGCTACACCATTGGTGGGATGCCAAATGAGAGAAAAATACAAACATTTACATTGTTTTACAAAGTAGATGATAACTAAATATACACTGGATGCTATTGCATTAGGAAAAGGTCTGCATAATGAAAGGCTTCTGATACCAGCTTGGACATGCAGTACACTCTAACCGTGAAGGTTATTCAAGGATGATCAGCTGTATATTGGATATATGTCTCAAATGAAAAATCCTTCAACTATAGCTCAATATAAGTTTCACTATTAAAATATTGCCAATGTATGTGTGTGCTTGACATGTTGGTACATTATCAGCAGTAGGTCTGTTAGAAGTGCTGACAAAACCCAGACCTTAAAAGGAAAGACAAAGTGTGGCATGCAATTCCATTCAAATGTAAAGCCAAAAACACCACATAACCTAACTAAATAAATGGATGGGATAGCAAGCTTGTGAGTTGCGCACTCACCATGATGGAGAAAGGAAAATAGGGAAACTAGCTCCACAGATGGACCTTTATAGGCCACAACACTCTGTGACCCCTCTGTGTCAGAAGTTGACAATAGGGCTTCCAGCCCACTCTGTGAATCCCCAGAAGTAGCTACTGGGCACTAATGGAGTCCAAAGTGAACTACCAGTCATCATGGCCAATGTCTACAGTGTGTGGGTGGTGCAGGGATCTGCAACCAGGCAACTACCTAATTATGATGCTCCCCAAATTGGTGAACTTGCTCCTGCTTTTTCAAACACATGGAAGAAGATACATTTGTGTTTCTTTATACAAACATTTCCATGGCAGAAAGGGCATTTTTCTATTTTTCCTATGGTTGCTTTTCCTAACAGTGTTGTGGTAAAAGTGTTATGTGTATTTTTGTGTTTTACAAGAAGGGAGGGACCAAAGGCTATATTTAACTAGCTCCAGAACACAGGCCCAAAGGCAATACAAAAGTGAGTAGTACGCTGTTCCTACCGGAAAGGGCAGGTAAATGTGGGTATGGAGAAATATTGTGCTCACTGTAGGCAGGAGAAAGTTTGCTCCTTATTGGGTTGACGCTTCAGTACAAGATTGACACCCATGATGGGGCCTTGTAGCGGAGATCTTTTTTCCTGGCCATTGGGTGCAGTGCATGTGAGCGCCCTAGTGAGTGTAGATGTGAAGATGGGAGGGTTAAACAGGAAGTCGAGGTCCGCCCAGAACAATTTTAATGAATGTGGCCACTCTGCAGATTAAAATAAATGTATGCACACCCCTGCTGTAAGGTTACAGGGTATTGCGCTGTGAAATCATGTTTCTTGCCATTATGCCAGTAGCATTCACACTCGAGTGTGCCACCTTAGCTTTGACAGAAAACGTTTTTGAATACAACAAACAACTTTACCGTCAAACACAAGGCACATCTATGGGCAGCACATTTGCGCCAAGCCTGGCATATATGTACATGGCAGCGTTCAAGGAGAGGGAGATTCAGAACCCAAACAACCCCAACTTGGCGAATTTTCTCCTATGAAAGAGATTCATTGATGACATCTTGATTTTATCGAAAGGAGATCGTACTAGGTGCAAGGAGTTCTGTGAGTGGATGAATACCTTGAACCCCTATTTAAAAATCACTAGCACTATCGCTGAAACTGAGATACTCTTCCTAGACCTACTGGTCAGATAAGAGAGAGGAAATATCACAACTACACTTTATCGAAAACCAACTGATAAGAACAGCCTGTTGCTATTCAGTAGCCACCACCCCGAGCCCTAAAACAAAAGTTACCTTTTGGATAGTTCCTACATATTAGAAAGAACTGTAGCTCAGTGGCAGACTTCCGTGGGGCATCTAAGACCCTAGCAGCAGACTTACATAAAATAGAATATCCCCAACCTACTATATCACTATCTCGGAAAAGGGTTGGGATAACAACGAGAAAGTCTTCTGGAGATCAGACAAAAATATCCCTGTGACTCACTTACCTGTGTTACCAGTTTTGCACCTGATTCGAATCGAGTGAGAAATGTCATCAAGAAACACAGGGGCATCCTGAATATAGGCACTCTAAACCTCACTGTCCCCAGATCTGCTTTTAAACAAACAAGTAATCTGAAAGATATGTCATACATCCTAGACCTAGAATTCAGCACACCAGTGTACAGAGATCCTTGTGGGACCTACCACCAGTGATAGGACACCAATGTGGATCCTGCTCAGTGTGTTCTTTTACAATAGTCATAACATTTATGAATGGGTTCAAGTGGAAATTCAAGAAACAGCATACCACTCTGTTGGGGTGACTGTTTGTCTCCCTGTCCTATGGAATATTGCCAAAGCGGAACAGGAGCATTGTATTCTTTGGTCAGAGAATGGTTGTAAAGGAGAGAACAAATATCCCTTTTTGTGACACTTTGCTGGGGGAAATGTGGGCCATTATATATTTTTGGACATACTACCATGTGCCTTTTTGTCCCTTTTGTCATTCATTGTCAGTCACTGCAGAACAGAAGATCTTTGTTAATTACTATCACATATTCCTCTGCAAAGGATGTCATTAGTTTGTTTTTTCACCCAACACACTGCCATTGAAGGAAGGTGGTGCCAGTACATTTGCCGGGCAGAAACTTGTTGTTGTCCATTGTTGTAGCATGTTGCTGGAGCAGAATATAAATTTTTTCACACATTAGCATCGGTGAAAGTGCTTTCTCCTCTGTATTACTGCACTCAACCAAGAGGCAGAAAAGTGAATGCTTATTTTTCACAAATTGCCTTGGGGTGAATAAAAATGATGTTTCTCTTTTTGGCACACCTTGGGTAAACAGATAGGCCAGCGTGTGCACCCCCATGTGTTTCTGACATTTACAAACATCTTGATTCCACCCTGAATCCACTTTTGCTTTGAGCAACCCCCAGCTAGAGCTCTGGGACAGATCCCTTCTGTTAAGCTGGGCCCAGACCGCACGAAGGTGAGGCCTATGGAGTACCGCTTACCTAAAAGGGAGGGGGGTGTAGTCACACTAGTATTCATCCCTCCCCCATCCTTACCCCACCTCCCTGAGCTTTTTATCTTCTGTGTATTTACATCTTGGTTTGGCCCCACTGTATACTGATTTGCTTTTGGATTATGGGCAGATCTAGGAGTCAGACTCCAGCACCTCAAAGCAGAGCCCTCTGTGGTCTAGTTACCCCTTGGAGGGCATAGAATGAGCACCCAGCCCCTCCCTTTAAGGCTTCCCCCATCTGTGACTATCAGAAGTACTTTGGTGCCACAGCCCACCTTGTCTTTCTTCAGCCAGTCCCTAGCTGGGGATCAGCATCAGAATTCAGTCTTGAGCCAGGCCTGGCACCTCCCCCCAGAGATGCAGTCTGGATTGAGATGCTAGAAAATAAGAATTGGTTGTTAAATGTCAAGTCACTGCGCACTAATTAGCAAAAGGGGAGACAAAAATAATGTTTGAGCGAAAAGGCTTTGCAAATACTGCGTGGACTTTCAGTGTGGAATCCCTTCTGGTGGGGCCTTCAGGGCACTGTTGCTGGCTGATGAGGCAAATGCAACATCATTTAAAATATTATACATCAAGCTGCAGTTCACCTCGTCATCCCAAGATGTCCCTGATGAGTAAAATTAAAAAACATTTAAACCCTTTCATGAATGCTAATGATGATGCTAATCTTATCCCATAATGCTTTGCAGGGGCTTTTAGTTGTATTTTTGCCCATAACTGTGCTTGGGGTGGTTCTAAGAGAATGGGACCACCACTGAATTGTTCAGAATGATATGCTCTTTGGGCTCAAGGCATCTCCTTGGTCCTCCCCCTAGGTTAGAGGGGACCCCAAAATCATCACCTCTCTCGTTGGCTGATGTTTATCATTTCCATAATTCATTTTTGTGAATTGGTTATATGCTTTAAAGCATGTAAAGTTAAGTTTATCAAAGCATTTGTGGGTGCAGTTTAATAACTGATTCTGCTATGCGAAAATCCGAGTGTTTCACGGAATGTGGATTTAACAAAAATTCTCATAATCCGTCAGCGGAACGGAATTACTGCTCATGCTTAGTCAGATTTTGCAGCAAGGATTCCGTGCAAGTTTCAAAGACTAGCACTCTAACTCTGCTCAATGCATTCACACATGCATATTGCCGTATGTATAAACCATCACCACAGTTTTGCTGGGTGGGACTTGGACAGCCCTGAGTGTTCCCATACCAGTCTTGGTAGGTGGCTGCAACAAGTTATAATTATTTCATTGGCACAAAATATCTTGTTGCTCAGCTTCAAGCATAAAGTGTCATTTAAAAGCATGTTATGTACAAATCCTGATTCCAGCAAGGAACTGAGCCTCTCCTGATTCATATTCAACCCCTCTCCCACTCTTGGGGCCCAAAAAGAAATAAAAAAACATTTAGTGAAATGGGGGTCCAGAAAATAAAAGTATATGTGCCTCTGGATTCAGGGAGCACCATTAGAGGATTTGCCTGAATTAAATTGGCACCTACAGCTCAGATGATACAGATCCTCCTCTGAGCTGCTTTTGATACACCACAAAGTTGTGGCAATGTTGTCTGACCCTTTTGAAAGTTTGTCAAACGTGAGCCTACAGAGATCTAAGTGAGACCCGCCCCCTCCTCTCCCTCGTTAATTTACTCATCGCCTCCTCGTTCCATTAAACTAATTAGGTCTCAAGAGACTTTCTTCACAGAACCTCTGCTTGTTTTTTTGTTTTTATCAATTTTGCCAAAAATTCATGTATCCATAATGAAATCAAAGCAAAAATGTAAAAAAAAGCTTTTTGGCCCTAGTGGTGTCCCAGGGGGACAACACCCCTAGACCTAGGATGTCAGGATATTCCTATCCTGCCTCCTTCTCTTATTTTCTTATGTGTTTGGTTTGTGACTCTGCTCAGTTCAAGTCCCAAAACTTTGGCAGCCCATCAGATCTCTAGATATAAAAATGTGTGTTTTCTTTAATATACCAAAAAAAATGAATGGAATTACAGTAAATCACAAAAGGAGTGCTTTCTGAATGAAGAGCTATCGTTCTGCCAAATTTAGCATAATTCTGTCTAGCGGTTAGGGCTGTAGTTGTGTCTAAAATCTCTAAGAGAATCAACATGGGATAGGCACTTTTTCTGACCTCCTCTTTTTGTTTGTTCTCAGTTGTCGGATCATCCTACGGATCAACTAGTCACAAGAGGGCACTTTTCAGGAAAATTTCGTGAAGATTCATCAAACAACTCCAGAGATATAAGCAAACCCCAAAACGCTTTTCATATGGAAACTAGTTCCCAACTATAACTAACTACTGGTGACGGATGGTGATGGTGTCATATGTGATACCATGAGTGATGACATTTGAGATATCATCAGCTTTGTTATCAGTGAGCATTGGAGCGCAAGCTATAGTTTTCTTATAACTGTTGAATTTTTAACTATATCATCAGTGGAAAATATATATATATATATATATATATATATATATATATATTCACTGAAGAAACTGTAGGTTCCAAGGGTGTTATAGTTAGCTGGACATTTCACTCATACAAAATCATTGAAATTCCTCCTTTATATTTAGTTGTACTAACTGTAACTTTTGCCCCCGCAATCCAGTGGTGATGATGTCACATATTACATCATTCATGACATGGTCAGTGACATCACCGATAACATCACTGATGACATCTCAAATGACATCACTGATGACATCACTGATGACATCATCCAGTGAATGTGGTTTGGTTCGTTATTTAAATATGTATAATACATACACCAATCTGCATTGAAGAATCAGTGGATATATAAATATCTGAATGGAGGATTTAGTAGCAGTGTGATTGACTGTTTACTTGACTAATTTATAGAGTCTCACTAAATATATTAGATAGTGACTAAACTGTATGAATATCTATATTACTTGGTCAGTTGTTGTGTAAACTACTGCACCAGTTGGTTACTAGCTATATGAAAGACTATATTAGTTATTGATTAGATAACTGACTATTTGTATGGGATAGTGAATGTGTGTCTGAATCGGTGGGGGATATGTGACTTCCCAAAAACATGTGAATAGTTAATTCAGTAGGTATATGATGTTAAGACTACATGTTATAATAGCTGTTTGGGTGAGTAAATATCTTTATGGGTGTGGTGATGTGCAAATATATTTCTCAATGGTACATGTCCAACAAAGTAGAAAAAATGAAAAGCAGTGTATATGATAGTTGTTGTATATAAATAAGTATATGTAAAACTCATTGATTGCATGATTGACCATATAGATAACTGTATACTTGTCATAGTGATTTTATAACAGACTAAGTATGAGTTACTACCTATATGAATAAATGAAATGGTGTTTGTATTAGTGTGTAGCTGACTAAATGTAAGTATGATCTATTGTTTGCATAAGTGAGTAGGATGACTGCATATGTAAATAGGATGTGTGCTAGTGTATAATGTCGATAGAGGTGTATAAGTATATGTGATAGTGTTCTATTGATCATTGACAGCATGTATAAGTGAATCTATAGGTAAGTGATTAGATGTGTGTGTAGATCTAGGATTCACTAAGTGGGTTTTTAGATACTTGCATTGCTGTGTCAATAGATTCAAATATGGTACTCTGTGTTTTACAGTGAGTGATGAAAGGTTATACTATTGTATGATAAGGTGTATCTGATTGTCACGTGGATGATGTTATCAGTGATGTCATTTGAGATGTCATCAGTGATGTCATCAGTGTTGTCACTGCCAATGTCAAGAATGATGTAATATGTGACATCATCACCAGTTGATTGTGGGCGCGAGAGTTACAGTTAGTACAACTAACTATAACGGAGGAATTTCAATTGTTTTGTATGAGTGAAAAGTCCAGCTAACTATAACACCCCTGAAACCTAGGGTTTTTTTCAGTGAATTTTTAAGGTTTTTTAAATGATAATTCCTAACTATAACCTGCTTGAAACCTATGTTTTTTTCACTGAATTTCAAAGGTTTTTTACATGATAAATCCTAACTATAACCTGCCTGAAACCTATGGTTTTTTCAGTGAATTTCAAAGGTGTTTTAAATGACAATTCCTAATTATAATGTTGACCACTTCCCCATATCTTGAACAAGAAACTAAGGGTGGGCGTAGTTCGCGAAGTAGCGCTACGCGAACTTCACGTATGTTCGCACTGTGCAAGATGCATTTTTAATGATTGCACAGTCAGAACAAGCATCCGGCACTGTCCAATCATTGAAAACCATATCTTGCACAGTGCGAGCTGTAGTTTCCTGCCGCTCGAGTAGATTTTTACTCGAGCGGCAGCTTTCTCAACGCGAACTGGTAGTTTCTCATCGCGAGTGGTCGCGAGCATGCACGACCACTCGCAATGAGAAACTTGACCTCCCTGCGTTGAGAGAGTCTCGCCAGGATGTCATTTTGCTTGCTCGCGGTCGCGAACATGATGTTGAGGACCGCGAACAAGCAAAAAATGACCGCTGCACTACGCTACGCGTGTTCGCACTGTGCTACATGCAGCTCGCGTAGTGCAAAGTTGCGAAAACTTCGCGAACTACGTGAGCGTAGCGCAGTGCTTCGCCCAGGGTTACAAGAAACCAAATCTGCAATGCTACCTAAAAAAACAGGCAATAGTTCCACTTACCACTAACAAATTAACATCAACATTTAACTAGTGTAAGGAATTTCGACTATGTACTGTGTGAATTACATCCAACTCACACCCATATTTAAAGAGCAATATGTGATAGAGGTACTAATTATACACTTCCGACACACAACAAAATCACAATACCCTGCGCCACCACCACTACAACTACCCCTCCTGACCCCTCCCTCTCTACTACCTCAGAGGCAGCGCAAAACAGGAAAATGGACCTTCCCAAAATAATATATCCCCTCAACAGCACATTAGCTCAATGTTCAGAGATGTGGCAACCAACTATGTAAAAGGAAATGAACTCACACATCAACAATAATTTACACATTGCCAAGACCACCGGTGAAATGCTATACACAACTCACTATACAAACCAAAAACTTTTCCGTATGTAGATATACCATTTATACGTGTGTACTGCACAGTGGATGCAACCATATTATCCCAGACTCTGGGGAATATCTCGGCCATGTTGCTATGTTGTCTCCCCCCCTTGAAGCAGAAGTGAAGTGGGCTGATTCAACGTATGCAACTCCAGCGTAAGACTATAAATAATGATCCTATTCCTTGGGCGTGGTTCACTCCTGCAAAGAGAAAAGACTCTGCCACAGCGAAGGCCCTCACCCTGCCACGTGGCTGCTGCCATGACCACGTGCCTTCTTGGTGTAGGCGATTGCGTACTCAGCGCCACAGCACCGCAGACTTATGTCTGTATCGACTACTGCCTTCGATCTACACTGCGGGCAGCAGGGTTCACAACTGGAATTCAGCTTTGGATCTACACTACACACAGCATTGAAGTTGTCCCTCAGAGACAATTCTACTCTATGTCCTCAGACTTTGTTAAAATAAGTGATAACAATTATATCTGTGCTGACTACTGCCTTCGATCTACAGTGCGGTCAGTAGAGTTTACAACTTGATACCAGAAGCGCATCAGCACTACAGAGAACATTGAATTCAATCTCAATTCATTTAAAGGAGAGACAATTGTACTATGTCCTCAGATTTTGTTAAAGTATGAACAGTAGGAAATTCAGCCTTCATTTACTTGATGCAGAGAGAATTCTGCTATATGTTTTCAGATTTTGTTTAAATAAGTGACAAAAAGCATTCCTCCATGTCTGTGTCAACTACTGCCTTCAATTTTCACTGCGGACAGCAGGGTTCACAACTTCAATACAGCTTTCCATCTACAATACGGACAGCATTCAAGTTATCTTTCATTTACGTAAGGCAGAGACAATTTTGTTAAATGATGTGACAAAAAACATTCTTCAATGTCTGAACTAAGTACTGCCTTCAAATGTACACTGCGATCAACAGAGTTCACCACTTGATACCAGAAGCGCATCACCACTACATACAACATTGAATTCATTCTCGATATATTTAAGTCGGAGACAATTTTACTGTGTCCTCAGATTTTGTGAACTGTGACAAAACCAAAAAGCATTCATCGATGTCTGTGTCAACTACTGCCTTTGATCTACACAGCGGACAACAGGGTGCATAACTTGAATTCAGCTTTCCATCTACACTACGGACAACATTCAAGTTAGCCTTGATTTATGTAAGGCAGAGACAATTGTACTGTATGTGTTCAGATTTTGTTAAAATAAGTGACAAAAATAATTTGTCGATATTTCTGCTGACTACTGCCTTTGATCTACAGTGCGGACAGCAGGGTTCACAACTTGAATTCAGCTTTAAATCTATACTACGAACAACATGAAATTCAGCCTTGATTTTTTTAAGGTAGAGATAATTGTACTTTATGTCCCTAGATTTTGTTAACAGATACGACAAAAATAATTTCTTGATGTCAGTGATGACTGCCTTTGATTTACATTGTGAGGGCTCATAATTCACGTAGAATGGCGATTGTACATGACACATTCCAGTAGACATGAGACATTAAACCACTGCGACCCCTCCGAACCATGAGTCATTGCAGAGTGAGCACACGCTGAGTTCTTTCGGTACCACTAACTCACTGCACCACAAGTCATCTCCCCGTAACCTTATTAAGACAGAATTCACTAGGCAAAAAATACTTTGCTCCCATTGCAGCCTCCCTGCACTACACATTATCGCAGGATATGTACAAGCTCAGCGCCAAAGATAGTACTAACTCAGTGCACCATAAATCATCGCAAAGAAGAGTGAATGGTGAGACATACTGTCCCTTTTAAATGTCCCTGAAACATACATATTTTATTAATGTATTCTATACACGTTCTACCTTTCATTTCAATCAAGATTGCAGATGATGCAGTCGACCCTAACATCTACATTGCAGACAGCAGAGTTTACACTATAGACAGTAGAGAATTCAGCCTTGATGTACTTAATGCAGAGACAATTATACTGTATGTATTCAGATTTTTTTTAAATAAGTGAAAAAAAGCATTCTTCTATAACTGTGCTGACTAGTGGCTTTGATGTACACTGCGGACAGTAGGATTCACAACTTGAATTCAGCTTTCTATCTACACTACGGACAGTAAGGAATTTAGCCTTGATTTATTTAATGCGCAAACAAAAAATAGTCCTATGTCACTGCTACTAAGCACAATACCATTTAAACCCTGCAGCCTGTGAACTATGCTCACAAAGAATGTAGAAGACTGTTCTTAAATGTACCTCCACCACCGGCAATACCAAGTACCTCAGGGCATCACCTTCAACATCGCCATGAGACATACGTCCCCATTTTAAGAAAGTTAAAATGCGCTACATGAAATACAATTGTTTACTTTGTTATGGGAAGCAATTACCAGACCAAGTTTGCAGAGCACTTGATAACCATTTGTAGTAGTTTTTTTCCCCTCAAATTTCATGCAGTCTAGTATACAACAGTCAATGCTTTGAGTACAGTCCGGTAGAACCACGCATCCTCGCAGGGTGAGCACACACTGAGCACCAGACGTACCACTAACTCAGTGCACCATAAATAATCCCCATGTTACCTTATTAAGGCAAAATTCAGTTGCCAAAAGACATTCTTACCATTGTTACCAGTACGTTCTGCTTGAACCACGCATCATTGCAGACTCTACATAAACCGCCCCTACCTCAGTGTACCACAACTCATGAACCCTTTACGATAGAATCTTCTGTGTATAATTCCACATACAGTGCTCCTACCTTTGTACAGCAGAAGTCATAACCGTTCATGATTGAATATCTGTGTATGATATTATGATGACTATTCTACTTGTTACCAAAAGCAACGTAATAAAATGGAGTCGAGCACATGTGCCCGTACCCACTTCAACTATCCATCTGTGTCTGTATACTTAGTATATTTGTAAAATGCTTCTCCTGTGCCCTAACACATTATATTGTGCTGTAAATAGCGTATGCAACCATCTTATCTCTGCCAATAACGAAAACTTTGATTATATAACTTGCTCTCGCTCATTCTACAAATACAAACATACAAAGTGCATCATTACAATACTGCAAAGAAACTGTATAGTCAATTTATAAATGTGTACTATTTAATTATTTTTTTAGCACATTTATATAGCGCAAAGTCGACCCAAAACTATATCAGCAATTTACTTGAGCACCGTATTTATTACAATACATTTTCAGGCACGCGTTGATTACGTCGTTATTTTACAATAACAGGTTGTGGACGCGACTCAGAGCCTCGAACAATGATTTCCCGCACCAAGTTTGACAGTATACCTGAATGACCAAATACTTATATACATTATCTGTCCTTCATGTGCTAAAAACTGCAACCTAAACTTCTCATATACTACATTTACTACAATACTGCACTGAATGTGCAACAAACATTCATATTCGCAGAAATACGTCATGTCCACCATCTTTTATGTTTGCATCTATGTATGAATATAGGGTCAGCGATACCCCGTACCTTCCATGTTTGCCATATTGTAGAACTTTACAGACATAATGACACATTTGCGTTTAAGACCCTAGTGACAGAAGCACTACAACACGGACAACCAAATCCTTAGATTTTTCATATAACTCACGCCGGAACCATGCCCATAGCTCCGGAGTCATCGTTCACAGCCTTGCACAGCACTGGCATACGTTAGTCCAGCCCACACAACAATGCTACATGGTCCAGATTTTCATTGTGCATGATGCAGAAGGTGCCCTGTCCACAAAAAGGTGAGCAGTCAAGCCGGAGGGAGTAGATGGGGTGCAGCAGACTGGATACAAAAAGGCGATGCAGCGATTTAGGCGTACACAGTCGTATATACCGCATCCTATTGCATTTGTATTTGTTTTCCAACAGCAGGAAAGCTTTTATGATCGGTCAAATGTCCGTCGCTTGTGATGATCGAAAGCACGTGTATCATTGCGCACCACTTGCTTTCACTACTGGATAAGAAACATTACTACTATAGTAAATTTACAAAAATCGAAGCCTATTACACAAGTTGGAACTGTACAAATAGTTGTTTTTTAAATGCGGGAGGGAAGGTGTGTGAAAAGACGATATAATTCTACTCCACATTAAGATAGTAACAGTTACCAATCATAACATCTGTCTTTAAATATCTTTTAGATGTAAAGCTTCAGGGTGCATTATGTCCAGGCACGTGCTGAAAGACACACCGGTGACAGAAAGGTGAGCTACGAGTATTCTTTTCAGTCACTCTTTCACTTCTTCTCTCATTTGATAAAGAAATGACGCACAATATTAACTTCCTTTTTATCTCACAGGTTGTGCTTCACAAATTGGCGTCCCCCCCAACACCTCCAAAGCTCAACGTTTGAAGATTCTGCGATGATTCCGGGCCATCGTAACAACGTCTGAGAAGGATGCTTCGACACGTCGTGCACCCTCTTTGAATCACGCCAATGGCACAAGGTGAGCAAAGAAGCTTGCTTCCAAAGCAACAAAAAGTCACCTGTGTGCGGAGAAAGTGGGTAGTGTGCAGCAGTTTGACTGCGTACAAATGTAAAATTACCTCCAGGCACTGGGAGTGGATAAGTTGCTACAGTCTGAGGGGTAGATTTAGAAGCCCTTGTGCCAATTTTAACATGGGAAAAGTGACTCAAAAGTGGTGCGAGGAGCTTATAAATCTGCCCCTGAGAGCACATGAAGAAGCACTCACCTCCAAACTCTGGGAATCAATGGGATGCAACCGTGTGAGGTACGCAGTAATGAGATCTCACCGCTATGCAGTGGGAGTGAATGGGGTATATTACTTTGGAAGAAAAACATTGCACAAACACCTCCTTGCAGTGGAAGTTGCTGAAATACAATATCCTAAGTGTACAAAGACATACAGCAAAAATATACTTATGCAGTTGTAAGTACTATGCTATTACTAACTCTAAACTATCTTTCAGATCACTAAACTGGAGAGTGCACTATGAACCGGCACATGCTTGAAAACACAACGAAGGCAAAACGGTGAGATACAAATATTTTCTCCAGTATTAACTGCTCCATCTATTACTTTCCCTCTCTCACACTTTAATGTCGTTTTTTCACTTTTTCTCTCTCTCACTCTCTCTCACATTGTTTTTCTTCCTTTTTTAAAGGTATGGATGCTCCTGTCCACTCTGCCGATAAAGAAATCAAGGCTGAATTTAATACAGTCTGTAGTGTAGAACCAAAGCTAAGTTGAAGTTGTGATTTCTGTTCGCCACAGTGTTTACACAAGGTATAGCAGAGCGGCCTAGATACCCAATGCCTCCAATTAAATGCGTTCCAAATAAAGAAAAGTGTCCTGTATAATGATGTGATCTCTCACCTAATTCTGTCTCAACGCTCAATCATTTTAAAGACCTGTTGGTCCATACTGTAAATCTGACGCAGTAGGCACTTCCGTACAGACACCTCTTGAACGCAGGCTATAAGAGAGGTGGAATGTATCAGGTACACTACCGACGTGCAAATTAACAAATATTGCCAAGTGTTACCTTAACTTGTGATCGTTGACCTCAATCAGTCACATCAATCTAATTTTAAACACTTATTTTCATTTTTGTTTTGCAGATTACCTGCCCTCTTTGCATTGGAGTCCATCAAACATTTTGTTTATTATATTGTTATGTTAAAGTAATGTTTCTAGTTATTTATTATATTGTTATTTCAAAGTTACATTTCTAGTTATTTATTGTTGTTTTAATAAAAGCCTTTTTCTGACAACATTTCACTATTATTTAGTGTGATAATCATATGCTTACAAAACATTTAACAATTAAAATAGAAAGGATGTTTATAACTAGAAGTATAATACTGAGACTAACTCTTTACCAGCTCTTTACCAAAGTCTGTAGTTGGGATTATTGGTTCCTATGGAAAATTTTAAAAACTCCAGCACAGTAACTGTTTGGACTAGCAACATTGTGTTGTGAACTTGTAACCTGTGTGCTCACTTAAGAATTCCATGAACTGTTACTATGGTAACATGCAGTAAGCAGTTTGGGGGTAGGGTTGAAAGGTACTGACTGTACAGAAACCGTTATATTTACAAACTAAGACAGAACACTGTGTAGCAGATTTACAAGCCCCTTGCACCACTTTCGCGTCACTTTTCCCATGTTAAAAGTGATGCAATAGTGACGCAAGGAACTTGTAAATCTGCCTCATCGCATATTAAACATGCTTAAGTCTACCTCGGAACAGATGTTAGGATCCGACATAAACCGCAATTAGCAAGAGTTTTCCTATTGGTCCTCAAATCCTGGGCTGCCTTGTAAATACAACGCTATTATCATACCTCCCCCTTCCAATCCATTCCAATCCAATCCAATCATTCATTTGTAAAGCGCGCTACATACCCATGAGGGTCTCAAGGTGCTGGGGGGGAGGGGGGCTGCTACTGATCGAAAAGCCATGTTTTGAGAAGTCTTCTGAAAGTCAGCAGGTCCTAGGTGTGTCGGAGGCTGGTAGGGAGAGTGTTCCAGGTCTTGGCGGCGAGGTAGGAGAAGGGTCTGCCACCGGCCGTAGTTTTCCAGATGCGTGGAACTGTGGTGAGGGCGAGGTTGGCAGTGCGGAGGCTGCGGGTGGGGGTGTAGAAGCTGAGTCGGTTGTTGAGGTATGCTGGTCCAGCATTGTGTAGGGCTTTGTGTGCGTGGATGAGGAGTTTGAAGGTGATCCTGTGGTTGACGGAGAGCCAATGCAGGCCTCTCAGGTGGGGTGTGACGTGGCTGCGTTGGAGGACGTCGAGGATCAGTCGTGCTGAGATGTTCTGGATGCGTTGCAGCCGTCTCATGAGCTTGGTTGTTGTTCCTGCGTTGAGGGCGTTCCCGTAGTCCAGCCTGCTGGTGAGGAGGGGCTGGGTGATGGTTTTTCTCATGTCAGAGGGGATCAATTTGAAGATCCTGCGGAGCATTAGGAGGGTGTTGAAGCAGGAAGCGGAGAAGGCGTTGACCTGTTTGGTCATGGAGAGGGCAGAGTCGAGGATGACCCCCAGGTTGCGTGCGTGGGTGGTGGGTTCTGGGGCTTTTCCTAGCGATGTTGCCTACCAGGAGCCGTCCCAGGCTGAGGAAGTGGGGCCGAGGATGAGGACCTCCGTCCTTTTTATATTCTCATAAAAACACCCACCTTGCCTCTGAGAGCACCTACATTGCAACTCATTGGAGATGTGAGGCGAGCGCTTAGCAAACCAGCTGTTAACATGCATAAATGCATATTAGCGTCACCTAGTAAATAGGGCGATATCATTTTCACTGCATTTTTGGATTTTTAAAAAAAATTGTGGCTAAATGGCACTTGTTAATATACCCTCAAGTTTCCTATGACAGGTTCGGAACCTCGACTCCTGTCCTGCCATACCAAACATCAATATCCCGGGGGTAGACACCCCAAGACACAGCAGGAGCTGCTCCTGGGGGGTAGTGTCCCCCAAGGCTTTTGACTGCTCTAGAATGCAGACCACGCGGCCCCCTTCCCAAAATATAAAAAGCCCCGGAGGGGAGTAATCCCCTGGGCTTAGACGGACCGTTGAGCTTCCTCACCCATTTATTTTGTCATTTTCTCAGGAAGTACTGAACAGATTTACACCATATAAGCAAAAGGCATGAGTCTGAACCATGGACTACAACTTTGCCAAATGTGGTGGAATTCCGTTCAGCCATTCGAGCTGTGGCCGCGATGATTGGTACCTATGGAAAATTGCATGGGGAAAATAAGTTTTGGGACCCCCCTTTTCCTCCACCCCCACTTCACAAATCACCCCAAGACTTTCAGGATAGGAGCGGACCGGAGCGCCCCACCAGTTTTGAAAATTTCACGAAGATTCATCAACCGGTGCCAAAGTTATTCCAAATAAAATGTTGCTGATTTCCTATGGAAAATAGGTCCCAACTATAACTGCCTTCTGGCGACCGCCAGTAGGTAAGATACATATACATATATTACCTACTGGCGGTCGCCAGTAGGTATATATAGTTAGGATTTTTTCTCTATGGGTTTTTTGAAAATTCTATGTCTAATAACTTTGGCGTTTGTGGACGGAATTGGCTGAAATTTTCAGGAAAATGGCACATTTTGTTTCTGAGCAGCCCCTGAAAATTGGGGGGGGGTTCGTCCAGGGGGGGTTGAGAAAAAAGGGGGGTCCCAAAACGTGTTTTTAACATTGAGTTTTCCATAGGGCGGTTGGCCTCACTTTTAGCCCGAACGGCTGAATGGATTTGCACGAAACTTGGCAAAATTGTAGGGACTGGTAGCCCGATGTGCCTTTTGTAGGTCTCAATATATGTGCTACAGTGGATTTTGAGAAATTAACGTTTAAAAAAAGATATATATCTGTAACAGCGGACCGGGCAGCGCTCCAGGACGCGTACTTTTCGCGCAACGGAGCTTTGTGAAGCGAAGCTGATTGGTTCTCCGGCGTCTGTCAACATTCCAAACAGTCCGTAGCGGCCGCCATCTTGTCTCTCGGTAGGATCGAGAGACAAGAGGAGGCCAAAGCGAAGGGGCAAATGACCATAAGGGGGAATAGTAGATCCTCGCTGACCCCCTAGGTTTGATGTGGAGGTTTTAAAAGGGCCCCGCGGGGCAAAAAAAAAAAATAATAATAATAATCGAACGGCTGAATGGATTTGCACGAAACTTGGCAAAATTGTAGGGACTGGTAGCCCGATGTGCCTTTGCTAGGTCTCAATATATGTGCTTCAGTGGATTTTGAGAAATTAACGTTCAAAAAAAGATATATATCTGTAACAGCGCACCGCTTTGCGTACTTTTCGCGTTACGGAGCTTTGCGAAGCGAAGCTGATTGGCTCTCCGGTGTCTGTAAACATTCCAAACAGTACGTAGCGGCCGCCATCTTGTCTCTCGGTAGGATCGAGAGACAAGAGGAGGCCAAAGCGAAGGGGCAAATGACCATAAGGGGGCATAGTAGATCCTCGCTGACCCCCTAGGTTTGATGTGGAGGTTTTAAAAGGGCCCCGCGGGGCAAAAAAAAAAAATAATAATAATAATCGAACGGCTGAATGGATTTGCACGAAACTTGGTAAAATATTAGGGACTGGTAGCCCGATGTGCCTTTGCTAGGTCTCAATATATGTGCTTCAGTGCATTTTGAGAAATTAACGTTCAAAAACAAGATATAAATCTGTAACAGCGCTCCGCTTCGCGGAGATAAAATTATATCTGTATTACCTAGCTGTTGCTAACACCAGTTAGCGACGGCTAGTAGGAGATAGCGACCATCTTGGGCCCCACTTTGCATGTGAGTGATATTTATCACTAATGACATGCAAAGTGGGCATGCCAAGATGTTAGCGACTGGAAACAGTCGCTAACATCGCTATCTCCTATTATCAACTTTTGGAAATATTCGAGATAAGCGCGAATATCTCCAAAAAGTAACAGCTGCCCTGAGCAGTTCTTAGCCATGTTATCCAATGGGAGGTGGATAACATGGCTAAGAGCATTAGCTCGGTAATGCATGAATATCGCTGAGTTTTCAGCGATATTAATGCATTGCGGTCGTTTTTTATCGTATTTGCGATAAACCTTGATAATAGCAAGGTTTATCTGCGATAATTTCTGACGGTAAAAAAATCTTTGCAATGCATCGTTAGGGATAAATATCGCTTAACTTTGGTAATATGCCCCAGCGTCTGTTAATGTTCGATTCGAAGGAAATCAGGAAGTGTTGAAAAACATTGTCTGCGCCATCTTGTCTTTTTTCAAATGCCACACTTTTGTCGTGCACGGCAGCCATTTTAGATGCCTTGACCAGACCCACTCTGTGCATGCTGTCGATCCTTAGCATGGCTCCCCACCCTCGCAAGCATCTCACCCAGGCAGTGGTCACCCCCGCTCTCTGTCTTATGCATGGGTAATAAACCTCCCCCATCTGCGCTGCTCTTCCCTGAGAATCACACCCTGTGCCCGCCCGACACCTCCCTTTCGCCCTATTCACTACCGCACCCTCTGACACTCCTTTTCCTCTGTGTCCGATTGTCCAGGCCGGTCCTAGGCTATCAGCTAGCCCTGCAGATGTAGTTTATGGCCACAGCTGTAAAGAATCACCCCTCTTCAAAGGAGTTATAGTAGATCAAGGCCCACACTCGATGAGATCCGTCACAGCAGAAGCGTTGCTATTATCTGAAAACCATCCTGTATTGTGATTGGGGAGGGGACCGAGCGTGAAGCGGAAGATTCCAGGGATGACTCTTTGTACATCAAAGTTTTTACAATTATGTGTCACATTAAAAATATATAGCACTCCGACAAAGTAGTAAGATTATAAAACTTTAATAATTTATAAATATATACAAGAAAACAAAAATAGTAATAACATATAAACATTTTTAGGGAAAAACAACGAAGTAGCGGTCGGCTGTGCGAATAGTCCCAACGCAGCACAACGTCCAGATTTCCAGCGTGGGGCGTCGCGGGGGGTGGGTCATCCGTAGCAAACTGTTGTGCGAATAGTTCCAAGGCAGCAGAACGCGCCGAAATCTAGATGACACGAAAGTGATGTCTAGTAAGTTGCCACCCAGCAAATAACGGCGTGGGGCGCCGCGGGGGGTGGGTCATCAGTAGCAAACTGTTGTGCGAATAGTTCCAAGGCAGCAGAACGATGGCACCAAGGTGATGTCCAGTAAGTTGCCGCACTGGTTTTGGTATCCTACAATGCTGCTCCAAATAACGGCGTGGGGCGCCCCGGGGGAGGCGGCGTGAACGGGCCTCTCCAGGTGGAGTGTCATCTGTTGTAGTGGGGCGCCCCTTTACCGTTTCAGTTGCCATTCCGTCCGTTTTTGGTCCACTGTGTCAAAAGCCGCAATTCAGCTGAGTTGCGCCCACTCTTGCGGTGCAGCGATAGGCGGCTGTCACAGGACTCTCAAAATGGCGGCAGGCTCTTTCCTTTTTGGGCCTGGTCCACTGAAATGGCCCTGGGACACCTTGGAAATCGGACGCTTGTCTGCTAGGTCTTGGACCCCATTCTCGAAAGCGTCCCCTCCGCCTTGAGAATTCATCAAAAGTTTTGGGGGCCCCGACTCCTGCAGGCTTCTGGTGGGGAGCGGCTGCCATGATTGCTCGCGGAATGACCACGACGGAGCTACGAGATGGTGGTGCTCTCATGCTGACGCCAGTTTAGTCTGAAACATCCAGAAACAAGGTGGGGCTTTCATCGTTTGGGAAAAAATAAAAGTTTTCATCCAATGAAAAGTGTTGTTTTTAGGTCATATGATCAAGCCTTCCATCATTAGGAAACCAAAAGTAAAATGAACCAATGAAAAGTTTTATAAACAAGTCACATGACCTGTTATGCGGCATAGGGTATAAAATGCGGAGAAAATACGTTGGCACGTGAGGCGGCGTCAGTAGCGGACCGATGTGCGAATAGGCCGAAGGCAATACAACGCGCCAAGATCCGGATGGCACCGAGGTGGTGTCCAGCAAGTTGCAGCACTGGTGTGGCCATCCTACAATGCTGAAAGTCGGTGTGGGGCGCCCGTTGGCCTGTGAGTTTGCGTCAGTAGCGGACCGATGTGCGAATAGGCCGAAGGCAGCACAACGCGCCAAGATCCGGATGGCACCGAGGTGGTGTCTAGTAAGTTGCCGCACTGGTGTGGCCATCCAACAATGCTGAAAGTCGGCGTGGGGCGCCCCGTTGGCCTGTGAGATGGCGTCAGTAGCGGACCGATGTGCGAATAGGCCGAAGGCAGCACAACGCGCCAAGATCCGGATGGCACCGAGGTGGTGTCTAGTAAGGTGCACTGGTGTGGCCATCCTACAATGCTGAAAGTCGGCGTGGGGCGCCCCGTTGGCCTGTGAGTTTGCGTCAGTAGCGGACCGATGTGCGAATAGGCCGAAGGCAGCACAACGCGCCAAGATCCGGATGGCACCGAGGTGGTGTCTAGTAAGTTGTCGCACTTCTGTGGCCATCCTACAATGTTGAAAGTCGGCGTGGGGCGCCCCGTTGGCCTGTGAGATGGCGTCAGTAGCGGACCGATGTGCGAATGGGGCCAAAGGCAGCGCAACAATATTTTCTGACTGACACCACAAGGCGCTGAGATGCCAAGATCCGGATGGCACGAGGTGATGTCTAAGTTGCGGACTGATGTGCGAATGGGGCCAAAGGCAGCGTAACAATATTTTTTGTATGGAAGATACCACTAGGCGTTGAGATGCCAAGATTCGGATGGCACCGAGGTGATGTCTAGCAAGTTGCTGTACTGGTGTGGTCATCCTACAATGCTGAAACTCGGTGTGGGTCGCCCCATTAGCCTGTGAGATGGCGTCAGTAGCGGACCGATGTGCGAATAGGCCGAAGGCAGCACAACGCGCCAAGATCCGGATGTCACCGTGGTGGTTTCATAGTTGAGAGGCACTTCATCTGCAGTGGGGCGCCGAGATCCGGATGGCACCGAGGTGATGTCTAGCAAGTTGCTGTACTGGTGTGGTCATTCTACAATGCTGAAAGTCGGCGTGGGGCGCCCCATTAGCCTGTGAGATGGCGTCAGTAGCGGACTGATGTGCGAATGGGGCCAAAGGCAGCGCAACAATATTTTCTGAAGAGAAGACACCAAAAGGTGCTGACATTCCAAGATCCGGATGGCACCGAGGTGGTGTCTAGCAAGCTATGCAGTTGAGTTGTGTGCGCACTTGCGGCGAATAGGTCGAAGGCAGCATAACAATGTTTTTTGAATAGAAGACACCACAAGGCGTTGAGATTCGGTTACCACCGAGGTGATGTCTAGCAAGTTGCCGCACTGGTGTGGCCATCCTACAATACTGCTCCGAATAACGGCGTGGGGTGCCCGAAGGGGGGGGGAGCCGGCGTGAATGGGCCTTCCTAGGTGGAGGCTTGTCTGCTGTAGTGGGGCGCCCCTTTACCGTTTCAGTTGCCATTCAGCTGAGTTTCGGCTGCTCTTGATGCTACAGCGACAGGCGGCTGCAAGAGGACTCTCAAAATGGCGGCCTGTTCTTTGGATTTGGGCCTGGTCCACTAAAATGGCCCTGGGACACCTTAGAACTCGGACGCTCGATTTTTTTTTCCTTTCCTGTACATGCAAAAAAAGGTAAATGCCCGGTACGTTACACGCTTCATCTGCCACGATGAACTCTCCAGAGGAACCGAAAAAAAATATAGTTGTGGTAACTATACCATGCATCGTCATATGGAGAGGTGGCACCAATTAATTATAGTGCTGCATAAAAGAGAGATTTGGAGGAGAACCCCTGACCTGCTAGTACATTCATCAAAGAAGTGGCACTGAGAGCTTCAGAGGCAAGGGAAACGGTCCCAAATATTTAGAAGAACTTTGGAAAGATTAAAATGACATGTTTAGATTGTGGCAAATTAATTTCATGTGGACAGATGAGTGTTACTCTAATAAATACAGCATATGAACATCATCATAGTCGATGGTTGGTAGAGACATTTTGACTATATCCTGGACCTGCCCGTCCTCGCCCAAAATGGCGCCGGAATAAATGGGACTCGTAACTCCTTGTTGTGTACTGGTTGCAGATCCTTGAAATCACGAGATACGTATGCAGTTTTGAAGCACATGGCGGGCGGGGACGAGAATTGATTGAATATTTCGACATCCCTATTGATATTAAGTTCTGATGTGTTATTGATTACTGTACTGTTGAAAGTTCGAATTAACGTCACCCATGGTACTTGCCCGCAAATGTATATCTAGATAATTTTATTGTAACTGGCCCTGTCGTATTTTAATTATAAAATGTACGTCCACCGATTCCGTAACTGTTAGACACCTTAGTTCTTGCAACCTAATGGCCCGCCCGTTACGTTCCTCTACAGTGTAAATGTCTATTCATCATATACGATTACAGTTTGCTCTGTGGCAGGCCCACGTGGTTATAGGCTCGTATTTGTATAATGACATTTTCACAATAAAGGTTTTTAAAAGAAAACATGGTAGTAGTATATACATTGGTAAAGTTTTTAATAATAGTGACTGTTTTAGAATCATTAAAAGGCAAGTGAAATAAAGCAGACCAATTACATGAAGGGTAAAAGGTATAATACGAAGGAACGCAGTAAAGATAAATGGTCAAGGGCTGTTGTGTTTTCTATTCCTGCAACATAAAGTGATCGATAAGAATCTCATATTCAGGCGTATCGGCGACTAAGACAGCAGGTCGACCCTCTTTTGCTCAACGGCTCCGTCATGGGACAAAGAAACGCTCTTTTTCTCGAAAAAAGAATATATTTTACTTGCAGGACAGTTGTAAAATTTCCGGGAAAGTACATTAGCCTGGAACATTATAACATATATTTAAGAAAAAATAATGTTCGGAAGTAATGAAAAGCGTAATTTTTAGGTCATATGACCAAGCCTTTCATCATTACAATAAGAAAAGTAAAATGAACCAATGAAAAGTTTTATTAACAAGTCACATGACTTGTTATGCTTACGTTACGCGCTGCGCGCCCCGGATGACTTCCGGATGCGCTAACGCGGCGCGTCATATGACGCATTACGCGACAACGCAGGTACAGAATATAGTCAAAATGTCTCCACCAACCAGCGGTCGGAACACAACCCCTTTCAGCAGGCTAAATAGTTCTGTTAAATGACAACAGAAGGGACAGGCAACAAGAACCATCAGTCAAAGAGGGGAGGGCTAGTTCTTCTCTACCGGGTTACATTGGGGCGCTACCGGAACTGATCGAATTGGTAGTCTACAGCGTTTCTGGATGTTTCAGACTGAAGCTGGGGTTAGCATGAGAGCAGCACCATTTCGTAGCTCTGTCGTGGTCATTCCGCAACCAATCATGGCAGCCGTTCTTTATCGTTATTTTGGGCGGGGTGGGTGGCGGAGCCGAGCTGTTTTGCAGCCATCATTGTGTGGAGTTCAGTTCATCTCACTAGTTTTGTATTTGTCATGAGGGGTTGTTCCTAATGTTTCTATTTTAGCGAGGTCAAAAAGAGATCCCATTAGTGGCCTACTGATTTTGCTCGATTCCTTTTCTTTTTTTTTACACGATTTTTCGTTATCTGCAAAGACTAAACAGAGTATTGCGACTCTGTGTTTGTTTGTAAATAGAGAATGAACCAAAGAGAACTAATTCTAAAACAGTAAATACTGTCAAATATTCAATCAAATGGAGAGAGAAGCAGGCACGACGGATTACAACGGGGGCAAAGGCCTGCGTTAACTACCTTTCACTATCTGCAAAGAGAGAGTACTCCTAATAGAAATGAGGGGGGGGGCACCATTCAAAGCAGATCAGTGTGCATAAACACGAAAATGTTTTCACTTACCACGTACTTGACATTCGACAGCTTATGATATTTGCTATTAAAAAACCATTGAAATTCACTGAAAAAACCATAGGTTATAGACCATATATAGTTAGGAATTAGCATTTACAAAACCTTGAAAATTCACTGAAAAAACCATAGGTTATAGACCATATATAGTTAGGAATTAGCATTTAAAAAAACCTTATTTTACTCACACAAAACCATTGAAATTCCATATATAGTTAGTTGCACTAACTATATATCGCGCACCCGCAATCCACTGCTGATCATGTCACATATTACATCATTCATGACATGGTCAGTGACATCACTGATGACATCACTGATGACATCTCAAATGACATCACTGATGACATCACTGATGACATCTCATTTGACATCATTCTTGTGCTAATACGATAAACCTCTTCAGACTCTAATATAACCTTAGATACACTCAGTGTATACAGACACTCACACACTGCCACTCATCCATGGAGTTACTCACACACCCAGTCAGTCATGCAAAGAAACAATCTCACCTCCATTTCTTCAACTATACAGTTAAACACACCTTACTTATTGAAACATATACTAACACATATTTACTCTCTTATACAATCCCTGATACAAGTTCACAATGATCGATACAACCACTCACTCATTCAGTGGCTCTCATGCACAGTTATTTATATATGCCAACTCTCACATGTACTGTGTTTTACATATGTACTTACTATGACATGTAGCATTGAGATATCCATTCACTCATCAATACACTCATGCACACAGTCAACTGCCCATGTAGCTGTTTCCACATGCACTCTTGAACTCATACACCTAGTGAATAAACTGCTCACACATCTATGCATAGAGTCACACACCTTCCAGCCACCCCCACACAAACTCAATCTCCCATAGAAATACTTGGGCAACCAATTAATAACACATATAGCCTCTCGTATAGCTAATGATCAACACATGCAGCAGTTTACAGAACAACAGACATAATGATGCACAAATTAAGACAGTTTAGTCACTAACCCATGCTTTCAGTGAGACACATTTAATCACTCACTCATACAGTCAGTCACGCACCTACTAAATCCTTCATCCAGACACTTATACATCCACTCATTCTTCAATATGTAAGACATATTTTAACTTTACAGAAACATACAGTCACTGGATGTTGTCATCAGTGATGTCATCAGTGATGTCATTTGAGATGTCATCAGTGATGTCATCAGTGATGTCATTTGAGATGTCATCAGTGATGTCATCAGTGATGTCACTGACCATGTCATGAATGATGTAATATGTGACATCATCAGCAGTGGATTGCGGGTGCGCGATATATAGTTAGTGCAACTAACTATATATGGAATTTCAATGGTTTTGTGTGAGTAAAATAAGGTTTTTTAAATGCTAATTCCTAACTATATATGGTCTATAACCTATGGTTTTTTCAGTGAATATATATATATATACAGCTAACTATAACTCACGCGCCCGCAATGGTGCAAGAAGTGCAAAAAAGGGCACATGCTCTGAACACCTCTCTGCCCCCCTCCTCAGGCCATTTATGGGGTCGGCCTTTGTTTTGAATTTTTAATTATTATTTTTTTTAATTATTGAGGAGGGGGCCCCCCTCCTGGGTCACTTCTAGCCCCAGGGACCAGATCACCTGGGGCTGGCCCTCTCCGCCACAATTTTATTAAAGCAAGCGGTGCAGAGAAACAGTCAATCCCGCTTGCCATCGACCAGCCACGCCCACAGAGGCAGAGTCTATGAAATATATGTGGTGCCGCGAACATTGCTGCTCATTCAGTGTTCAAGCCACAAACACCTGAAGAAGTGAGAAATCATGAAATGCAACGGGATAGCTGGTCGATGGCAATTGGGATTGACTGTTTCTCCGCATCTCTTCCTTCAATAAAATTGTGGCAAAACCTTACTTAATGGTTGTCCTTTCCTACAGCTGGCAACTTTGTTTGATGGTGTTTAGCGGCTTGCCTGAGCCGTGGGAAAATGATCAGCTGCTGTTCCGGCAGTCCTGTCGGTGCACCATGGGCGTGGGCAAGAAGGACGTCGGGAGCCGTATTTGAGGTGTAAGCAGTTGGTGCGGATAAAGACAGCTGAGCGCCGCAATCCACTTGGATTTTAATTCATGTATATATATATAGATTCTCACTCAAGATCCCATCCTAGGGAAGAAAATGGGTGGGATAATGTCAAAGAAGTCACATTACAAAGAGTAAGAAAGAAATGGAGGATCCTATCAATTGTGGAACTGACTTTGTGGTATATGAAGTAACTTGCCTCTGTGACAAGTGGTATATTGGGTCCACTACCTTTCCAGTCAAGAAACATATCCTAGAATATTGGAGGGCTATAACTAATTATAGTTATAGCACGGCCAAACATTTCTATGAAGTACACAATGGGGATGGACCCTAGGCTAATATTTTGGCTTAGACACAGTACCCAAACACCCAGAAGGAGGTAACCGCGTCCAGGCATTACACAGATTGGAATCATGATTTATTCTACAGGCTGCCAGTATGTTACCCATGGGCATGAATAACAATAAAGAACTGCATTCACATTTATAAACTGCTTGATGTCCTCCAGAGGCCAGACTCCATGAGTTTCTGGAGTTTTTAATGTTCGTTTTATCTAAAAACTCCTTCCTTATTATTTTATCCCTTCCCATCTGACTGTGTGATCTATGCTCCATGAGCAATGCCAGTTAGACAATTTTGTATTTTTTCAAAGCACTATCACGATGATTCAAAAGTTTTGGAGGCCTTTAGAAGATATGATGTTGATATCCACATATCACACAGTTTACTAGAATTGGTAATATGTTATTCACTCTTTTTAATTTTCGTCAAAGCACGCTGATACAGCAGATCCAACTTGAGAGTAGCCACCTTAGCAAGTTAAGCGCACCGAAAATTTGGGGATGTCCTTTTCAGTGTTAACTATGGTAATATGGTGTGTGGCCACTTTTATTGCGACTCATTGAGTCATTTTGGAACCACATTACTATAGCTAGATGTTGCACCCTCTACGAAACAAGGGCATGATCAGACCTCTACCCCATATGTCTTCTGACTGCCAATTTAATCATTGAACAAATGGTTAGTAACCAGATGGTAATTTGTCTGATTTTACATTACCCAGTTACCCTCGAGCTAATATGTCTATAGATCGGATGGTATCTTATTAAATTTTATATGACATGAGATGTCAATGATTGTCTGGGCTCTCCGATGGTTATATTCTATGTACCTATATAATCATGTCTGAACAAATATGGTGCAAAGGTATTCTTCCCCCCTGATTGTACACTTATACTTCAACTCTGTGAATATCAACATTCTATTGGAGTTCAAAGTGCATATAAAACATGTTTGCATAGTCTGTTATGTTTTAGTCAACCTTTCATTGTTGCTTTTCATGGTGTGTCATGGTACACTCGATTCAGCACTTATACACCCACTCACTGATTCATAGGTCTACATACACATCCGCTCAGTGACCCATACAGCCACAGTGGATGTGTGAATGGCTCTATGAATTAGTGAGTGGTATTATAAGTACATGTATGGGTCTGTGAATTGGTATGTATGTGGGCATATGAGAGGTTGTATGGGGGTGTGAGTGTGTGTGTAAGTGGTGCTGTGAATATTGTCATCAGTGTTGTAATTTGAGATGTCATTAGTGATTTCATGAGTGATGTCACTGACCATGTTATGAGTAATGTACAATGTTTAATATGTGAGGTAATAAGCTGTTCTTTGCGGGGCATATGTTATAGTTGGCTCAGGTAACAATAACTGCTGTATTTCAGTGATATTGTATGAGCAAAATGTGAGCTTAACCATAACATATGTGTACCCTTTATTTTTTTGCAGTGAATATAATACATTTATAAATATATATTATATATATATATATATATATATATATATATATATATCCAAACAAATTGCCTTTGCATTGAAAAGGTCACGTGACAGTGCCCCAACCATCAGGTAGTGTCAGGCCTCGCTGCAGCCTGCCTCTCACCAGCCACAGATTCTCTTCATGTTGCCGACGCGTTTCGAGGCCAATACGCCTCTTCTTCATGGGCTTCAAAAGAACCAGGCATCGAGTGTTCACTTCATGCAAGTGTGTTTTTATTTCATAACATCCATAGTGGGTTGGGCTTCAAGTGCCCCTGTGCATTGTGGGACTCGTGGTCCCATGAAGTGAATGAAAATTATTAACTTTGGTAAGTTCGTGCCCTGATTATTATTGTAAAAGCATTGTTCAACCTTCGTAGGTAGGTAGGTTCCAGGCAGGCTCTGTGTGCAAAGGGACGCTGTGCCGGATAGAAAGAAAACGGTTCCCTCTCACAGCCTTTCACAATGGAAATCGTGCTCCTTTTCCACGGCGGGCCGCCGCGTTCATTTAAGTCCAAACAAATTGCCTTTGCATTGAAAAGGTCACGCGACAGCGTCCCAACCATCAGGTAGTGTCAGGCCTCGCTGCAGCCTGCCTCTCACCAGCCACAGATTCTCTTCATGTTGCCGACGCGTTTCGAGGCCAATACACCTCTTCTTCATGGGCTTCAAAAGAACCAGGCATCGAGTGTTCACTTCATGCAAGTGTGTTTTTATTTCATAATATCCATAGTGGGTTGGGCTTCGAATGCCCCTGTGCATTGTGGGACTCGTGGTCCCATGAAGTGAATAAAAATTATTAACTTTGGTAAGTTCGTGTCCTGATTATTATTGTAAAAGCATTGTTCAACCTTCGTAGGTAGGTAGGTTCCAGGCAGGCTCTGTGTGCAAAGGGACGCTGTGCCGGATAGAAAGAAAACGGTTCCCTCTCACAGCCTTTCACAACGGAAATGGTGCTCCTTTTCCACAGCGGGCCGCTGCGTTCATTTAAGTCCAAACAAATTGCCTTCACATTGAAAAGGTCACGCGACAGCGCCCCAACCATCAGGTAGTGTCAGGCCTCGCTGCAGCCTGCCTCTCACCAGCCACAGATTCTCTTCATGTTGCCGACGCGTTTCGAGGCCAAAACGCCTCTTCTTCATGGGCTTCAAAAGAACCAGGCATCGAGTGTTCACTTCATGCAAGTGTGTTTTTATTTCATAACATCCATAGTGGGTTGGGCTTCAAGTGCCCCTGTGCATTGTGGGACTCGTGGTCCCATGAAGTGAATAAAAATTATTAACTTTGGTAAGTTTGTGTCCTGATTATTATTGTAAAAGCATTGTTCAACCTTCGTAGGTAGGTAGGTTCCAGGCAGGCCCTGTGTGCAAAGGGACGCTGTGCCGGATAGAAAGAAAACGGTTCCCTCTCACAGCCTTTCACGACGGAAATGGTGCTCCTTTTCCACGGCGGGCCGCCGCGTTCATTTAAGTCCAAACAAATTGCCTTTGCATTGAAAAGGTCACGCGACAGCGCCCCAACCATCAGGTAGTGTCAGGCCTCGCTGCAGCCTGCCTCTCACCAGCCACAGATTCTCTTCATGTTGCCGACGCGTTTTGAGGCCAATACGCCTCTTCTTCATGGGCTTCAAAAGAACCAGGCATCGAGTGTTCACTTCATGCAAGTGTGTTTTTATTTCATGACATCCATAGTGGGTTGGGCTTCAAGTGCCCCTGTGCATTGTGGGACTCGTGGTCCCATGAAGTGAATAAAAATTATTAACTTTGGTAAGTTCGTGTCCTGATTATTATTGTAAAAGCATTGTTCAACCTTTGTAGGTAGGTAGGTTCCAGGCAGGCTCTGTGTGCAAAGGGACGCTGTGCCGGATAGAAAGAAAACGGTTCCCTCTCACAGCCTTTCACAACGGAAATGGTGCTCCTTTTCCACGGCGGGCTGCCGCGTTCATTTAAGTCCAAAAAATTGCCTTTGCATTGAAAAGGTCACGCGACAGCGCCCCAACCATCAGGTAGTGTCAGGCCTCGCTGCAGCCTGCCTCTCACCAGCCACAGAGTCTCTTCATGTTGCCGACGCGTTTCGAGGCCAATACGCCTCTTCTTCATGGGCTTCAAAAGAACCAGGCATCGAGTGTTCACTTCATGCAAGTGTGTTTTTATTTCATAACATCCAATGGCGGGTTGGGCTTCAAGTGCCCCTGTGCATTGTGGGACTCGTGGTCCCATGAAGTGAATAACAATTATTAACTTTGGTAAGTTCGTGTCCTGATTATTATTGTAAAAGCATTGTTCAACCTTCGTAGGTAGGTAGGTTCCAGGCAGGCTCTGTGTGCAAAGGGACGCTGTGCCGGATAGAAAGAAAACGGTTCCCTCTCACAGCCTTTCAAAACGGAAATGGTGCTCCTTTTCCACAGCGGGCCGCTGCGTTCATTTAAGTCCAAACAAATTGCCTTCACATTGAAAAGGTCACGCGACAGCGCCCCAACCATCAGGTAGTGTCAGGCCTCGCTGCAGCCTGCCTCTCACCAGCCACAGATTCTCTTCATGTTGCCGACGCGTTTCGAGGCCAAAACGCCTCTTCTTCATGGGCTTCAAAAGAACCAGGCATCGAGTGTTCACTTCATGCAAGTGTGTTTTTATTTCATAACATCCATAGTGGGTTGGGCTTCAAGTGCCCCTGTGCATTGTGGGACTCGTGGTCCCATGAAGTGAATAAAAATTATTAACTTTGGTAAGTTTGTGTCCTGATTATTATTGTAAAAGCATTGTTCAACCTTCGTAGGTAGGTAGGTTCCAGGCAGGCCCTGTGTGCAAAGGGACGCTGTGCCGGATAGAAAGAAAACGGTTCCCTCTCACAGCCTTTCACGACGGAAATGGTGCTCCTTTTCCACGGCGGGCCGCCGCGTTCATTTAAGTCCAAACAAATTGCCTTTGCATTGAAAAGGTCACGCGACAGCGCCCCAACCATCAGGTAGTGTCAGGCCTCGCTGCAGCCTGCCTCTCACCAGCCACAGATTCTCTTCATGTTGCCGACGCGTTTTGAGGCCAATACGCCTCTTCTTCATGGGCTTCAAAAGAACCAGGCATCGAGTGTTCACTTCATGCAAGTGTGTTTTTATTTCATGACATCCATAGTGGGTTGGGCTTCAAGTGCCCCTGTGCATTGTGGGACTCGTGGTCCCATGAAGTGAATAAAAATTATTACCTTTGGTAAGTTCGTGTCCTGATTATTATTGTAAAAGCATTGTTCAACCTTTGTAGGTAGGTAGGTTCCAGGCAGGCTCTGTGTGCAAAGGGACGCTGTGCCGGATAGAAAGAAAACGGTTCCCTCTCACAGCCTTTCACAACGGAAATGGTGCTCCTTTTCCACGGCGGGCTGCCGCGTTCATTTAAGTCCAAAAAATTGCCTTTGCATTGAAAAGGTCACGCGACAGCGCCCCAACCATCAGGTAGTGTCAGGCCTCGCTGCAGCCTGCCTCTCACCAGCCACAGAGTCTCTTCATGTTGCCGACGCGTTTCGAGGCCAATACGCCTCTTCTTCATGGGCTTCAAAAGAACCAGGCATCGAGTGTTCACTTCATGCAAGTGTGTTTTTATTTCATAACATCCATAGTGGGTTGGGCTTCAAGTGCCCCTGTGCATTGTGGGACTCGTGGTCCCATGAAGTGAATAACAATTATTAACTTTGGTAAGTTCGTGTCCTGATTATTATTGTAAAAGCATTGTTCAACCTTCGTAGGTAGGTAGGTTCCAGGCAGGCTCTGTGTGCAAAGGGACGCTGTGCCGGATAGAAAGAAAACGGTTCCCTCTCACAGCCTTTCACAACGGAAATGGTGCTCCTTTTCCACAGCGGGCCGCCGCGTTCATTTAAGTCCAAACAAATTGCCTTCGCATTGAAAAGGTCACGCGACAGCGCCCCAACCATCAGGTAGTGTCAGGCCTCGCTGCAGCCTGCCTCGCACCAGCCACAGATTCTCTTCATGTTGCCGACGCGTTTCGAGGCCAAAACGCCTCTTCTTCATGGGCTTCAAAAGAACCAGGCATCGAGTGTTCACTTCATGCAAGTGTGTTTTTATTTCATGAAATCCATAGTGGGTTGGGCTTCAAGTGCCCCTGTGCATTGTGGAACTCGTGGTCCCATGAAGTGAATAAAAATTATTAACTTTGGTAAGTTCGTGTCCTGATTATTATTGTAAAAGCATTGTTCAACCTTTGTAGGTAGGTAGGTTCCAGGCAGGCTCTGTGTGCAAAGGGACGCTGTGCCGGATAGAAAGAAAACGGTTCCCTCTCACAGCCTTTCACAACGGAAATGGTGCTCCTTTTCCACGGCGGGCTGCCGCGTTCATTTAAGTCCAAAAAATTGCCTTTGCATTGAAAAGGTCACGCGACAGCGCCCCAACCATCAGGTAGTGTCAGGCCTCGCTGCAGCCTGCCTCTCACCAGCCACAGAGTCTCTTCATGTTGCCGACGCGTTTCGAGGCCAATACGCCTCTTCTTCATGGGCTTCAAAAGAACCAGGCATCGAGTGTTCACTTCATGCAAGTGTGTTTTTATTTCATAACATCCAATGGCGGGTTGGGCTTCAAGTGCCCCTGTGCATTGTGGGACTCGTGGTCCCATGAAGTGAATAACAATTATTAACTTTGGTAAGTTCGTGTCCTGATTATTATTGTAAAAGCATTGTTCAACCTTCGTAGGTAGGTAGGTTCCAGGCAGGCTCTGTGTGCAAAGGGACGCTGTGCCGGATAGAAAGAAAACGGTTCCTTCTCACAGCCTTTCACAACGGAAATGGTGCTCCTTTTCCACAGCGGGCCGCTGCGTTCATTTAAGTCCAAACAAATTGCCTTCACATTGAAAAGGTCACGCGACAGCGCCCCAACCATCAGGTAGTGTCAGGCCTCGCTGCAGCCTGCCTCTCACCAGCCACAGATTCTCTTCATGTTGCCGACGCGTTTCGAGGCCAAAACGCCTCTTCTTCATGGGCTTCAAAAGAACCAGGCATCGAGTGTTCACTTCATGCAAGTGTGTTTTTATTTCATAACATCCATAGTGGGTTGGGCTTCAAGTGCCCCTGTGCATTGTGGGACTCGTGGTCCCATGAAGTGAATAAAAATTATTAACTTTGGTAAGTTTGTGTCCTGATTATTATTGTAAAAGCATTGTTCAACCTTCGTAGGTAGGTAGGTTCCAGGCAGGCCCTGTGTGCAAAGGGACGCTGTGCCGGATAGAAAGAAAACGGTTCCCTCTCACAGCCTTTCACAACGGAAATGGTGCTCCTTTTCCACGGCGGGCCGCCGCGTTCATTTAAGTCCAAACAAATTGCCTTTGCATTGAAAAGGTCACGCGACAGCGCCCCAACCATCAGGTAGTGTCAGGCCTCGCTGCAGCCTGCCTCTCACCAGCCACAGATTCTCTTCATGTTGCCGACGCGTTTTGAGGCCAATACGCCTCTTCTTCATGGGCTTCAAAAGAACCAGGCATCGAGTGTTCACTTCATGCAAGTGTGTTTTTATTTCATGACATCCATAGTGGGTTGGGCTTCAAGTGCCCCTGTGCATTGTGGGACTCGTGGTCCCATGAAGTGAATAAAAATTATTAACTTTGGTAAGTTCGTGTCCTGATTATTATTGTAAAAGCATTGTTCAACCTTTGTAGGTAGGTAGGTTCCAGGCAGGCTCTGTGTGCAAAGGGACGCTGTGCCGGATAGAAAGAAAACGGTTCCCTCTCACAGCCTTTCACAACGGAAATGGTGCTCCTTTTCCACGGCGGGCTGCCGCGTTCATTTAAGTCCAAAAAATTGCCTTTGCATTGAAAAGGTCACGCGACAGCGCCCCAACCATCAGGTAGTGTCAGGCCTCGCTGCAGCCTGCCTCTCACCAGCCACAGAGTCTCTTCATGTTGCCGACGCGTTTCGAGGCCAATACGCCTCTTCTTCATGGGCTTCAAAAGAACCAGGCATCGAGTGTTCACTTCATGCAAGTGTGTTTTTATTTCATAACATCCATAGTGGGTTGGGCTTCAAGTGCCCCTGTGCATTGTGGGACTCGTGGTCCCATGAAGTGAATAACAATTATTAACTTTGGTAAGTTCGTGTCCTGATTATTATTGTAAAAGCATTGTTCAACCTTCGTAGGTAGGTAGGTTCCAGGCAGGCTCTGTGTGCAAAGGGACGCTGTGCCGGATAGAAAGAAAACGGTTCCCTCTCACAGCCTTTCACAACGGAAATGGTGCTCCTTTTCCACAGCGGGCCGCCGCGTTCATTTAAGTCCAAACAAATTGCCTTCGCATTGAAAAGGTCACGCGACAGCGCCCCAACCATCAGGTAGTGTCAGGCCTCGCTGCAGCCTGCCTCTCACCAGCCACAGATTCTCTTCATGTTGCCGACGCGTTTCGAGGCCAAAACGCCTCTTCTTCATGGGCTTCAAAAGAACCAGGCATCGAGTGTTCACTTCATGCAAGTGTGTTTTTATTTCATAACATCCATAGTGGGTTGGGCTTCAAGTGCCCCTGTGCATTGTGGGACTCGTGGTCCCATGAAGTGAATAAAAATTATTAACTTTGGTAAGTTCGTGTCCTGATTATTATTGTAAAAGCATTGTTCAACCTTCGTAGGTAGGTAGGTTCCAGGCAGGCTCTATGTGCAAAGGGACGCTGTGCCGGATAGAAAGAAAACGGTTCCCTCTCACAGCCTTTCACGACGGAAATGGTGCTCCTTTTCCACGGCGGGCCGCCGCGTTCATTTAAGTCCAAACAAATTGCCTTTGCATTGAAAAGGTCACGCGACAGCGCCCCAACCATCAGGTAGTGTCAGGCCTCGCTGCAGCCTGCCTCTCACCAGCCACAGAGTCTCTTCATGTTGCCGACGCGTTTCGAGGCCAATACGCCTCTTCTTCATGGGCTTCAAAAGAACCAGGCATCGAGTGTTCACTTCATGCAAGTGTGTTTTTATTTCATAACATCCATAGTGGGTTGGGCTTCAAGTGCCCCTGTGCATTGTGGGACTCGTGGTCCCATGAAGTGAATAACAATTATTAACTTTGGTAAGTTCGTGTCCTGATTATTATTGTAAAAGCATTGTTCAACCTTCGTAGGTAGGTAGGTTCCAGGCAGGCTCTGTGTGCAAAGGGACGCTGTGCCGGATAGAAAGAAAACGGTTCCCTCTCACAGCCTTTCACAACGGAAATGGTGCTCCTTTTCCACAGCGGGCCGCCGCGTTCATTTAAGTCCAAACAAATTGCCTTCGCATTGAAAAGGTCACGCGACAGCGCCCCAACCATCAGGTAGTGTCAGGCCTCGCTGCAGCCTGCCTCTCACCAGCCACAGATTCTCTTCATGTTGCCGACGCGTTTCGAGGCCAAAACGCCTCTTCTTCATGGGCTTCAAAAGAACCAGGCATCGAGTGTTCACTTCATGCAAGTGTGTTTTTATTTCATAACATCCATAGTGGGTTGGGCTTCAAGTGCCCCTGTGCATTGTGGGACTCGTGGTCCCATGAAGTGAATAAAAATTATTAACTTTGGTAAGTTCGTGTCCTGATTATTATTGTAAAAGCATTGTTCAACCTTCGTAGGTAGGTAGGTTCCAGGCAGGCTCTATGTGCAAAGGGACGCTGTGCCGGATAGAAAGAAAACGGTTCCCTCTCACAGCCTTTCACGACGGAAATGGTGCTCCTTTTCCACGGCGGGCCGCCGCGTTCATTTAAGTCCAAACAAATTGCCTTTGCATTGAAAAGGTCACGCGACAGCGCCCCAACCATCAGGTAGTGTCAGGCCTCGCTGCAGCCTGCCTCTCACCAGCCACAGATTCTCTTCATGTTGCCGACGCGTTTTGAGGCCAATACGCCTCTTCTTCATGGGCTTCAAAAGAACCAGGCATCGAGTGTTCACTTCATGCAAGTGTGTTTTTATTTCATGACATCCATAGTGGGTTGGGCTTCAAGTGCCCCAGTGCATTGTGGGACTCGTGGTCCCATGAAGTGAATAAAAATTATTAACTTTGGTAAGTTCGTGTCCTGATTATTATTGTAAAAGCATTGTTCAACCTTTGTAGGTAGGTAGGTTCCAGGCAGGCTCTGTGTGCAAAGGGACGCTGTGCCGGATAGAAAGAAAACGGTTCCCTCTCACAGCCTTTCACAACGGAAATGGTGCTCCTTTTCCACGGCGGGCTGCCGCGTTCATTTAAGTCCAAAAAATTGCCTTTGCATTGAAAAGGTCACGCGACAGCGCCCCACCCATCAGGTAGTGTCAGGCCTCGCTGCAGCCTGCCTCTCACCAGCCACAGATTCTCTTCATGTTGCCGACGCGTTTCGAGGCCAATACGCCTCTTCTTCATGGGCTTCAAAAGAACCAGGCATCGAGTGTACACTTCATGCAAGTGTGTTTTTATTTCATAACATCCATAGTGGGTTGGGCTTCAAGTGCCCCTGTGCATTGTGGGACTCGTGGTCCCATGAAGTGAATAAAAATTATTAACTTTGGTAAGTTCGTGTCCTGATTATTATTGTAAAAGCATTGTTCAACCTTCGTAGGTAGGTAGGTTCCAGGCAGGCTCTGTGTGCAAAGGGACGCTGTGCCGGATAGAAAGAAAACGGTTGCCTCTCACAGCCTTTCACAACGGAAATGGTGCTCCTTTTTCACAGCGGGCCGCCGCGTTCATTTAAGTCCAAACAAATTGCCTTTGCATTGAAAAGGTCACGCGACAGCGCCCCAACCATCAGGTAGTGTCAGGCCTCGCTGCAGCCTGCCTCTCACCAGCCACAGATTCTCTTCATGTTGCCGACGCGTTTCGAGGCCAATACGCCTCGTCTTCATGGGCTTCAAAAGAACCAGGCATCGAGTGTTCACTTCATGCAAGTGTGTTTTTATTTCATAACATCCATAGTGGGTTGGGCTTCAACTGCCCCTGTGCATTGTGGGAATCGGGGTCCCATGAATGGAATAAAAATTATTAACTTTGGTAAGTTCGTGTCCTGATTATTATTGTAAAAGCATTGTTCAACCTTCGTAGGTAGGTAGGTTCCAGGCAGGCTCTGTGTGCAAAGGGACGCTGTGCCGGATAGAAAGAAAACGGTTCCCTCTCACAGCCTTTCACAACGGAAATGGTGCTCCTTTTCCACGGCGGGCCGCCGCGTTCATTTAAGTCCAAACAAATTGCCTTTGCATTGAAAAGGTCACGCGACAGCGCCCCAACCATCAGGTAGTGTCAGGCCTCGCTGCAGCCTGCCTCTCACCAGCCACAGATTCTTTTCATGTTGCCGACGCGTTTCGAGGCCAATACGCCTCTTCTTCATGGGCTTCAAAAGAACCAGGCATCGAGTGTTCACTTCATGCAAGTGTTTTTTTATTTCATAACATCCATAGTGGGTTGGGCTTCAAGTGCCCCTGTGCATTGTGGGACTCATGGTCCCATGAAGTGAATAAAAATTATTACCTTTGGTAAGTTCGTGTCCTGATTATTATTGTAAAAGCATTGTTCAACCTTCGTAGGTAGGTAGGTTCCAGGCAGGCTCTGTGTGCAAAGGGACGCTGTGCCGGATAGAAAGAAAACGGTTCCCTCTCACAGCCTTTCACAACGGAAATGGTGCTCCTTTTCCATGGCAGCCTGGCCGTGGAAGTGAGCACCACTCGTTAATACGAAGGCTGAGGAGCGGGACGAGCCGGCTCCGCACAGCACCACACTTCATGCAAATTATGTTTGTTCTGTCGTTGCAGATCCTACTAAGGAATAAGAACATTGCATCAAAATAATTCAAGGCATTGAACCTACTAAGGATGTCACTAATACTCACTGTGAGGGACTTCAACTCCCGAAATGCTTTAATGAACAATGCACTAAGCTCCGCCCCTTGAAGGCGATCTACATAAAGGTTGAAAAGTAACATGGTGAGCCGTCAATGCTTGTTAATTGCCCAAGAAGAAGAGCCGTGGAATGCCTCGAAACGCGTCGACTTTTTAACAAAAAGACTTTTATTGCAACGAAGAAAAAGACTGCAACGAGGTAATACAAGACCGTGAGGTCTGGAGTGTGGGAGAGTGCCTCTTCAATGCTTCAGGGCGTTTGTTTGCAATTAAGAAATCCTACACGGCAGCCTGGCCGTGGAAGTGACCACCACTCGTTAATACGAAGGCTGAGGAGCGGGACGAGCCGGCTCCGCACAGCACCACACTGCATGCAAATTATGTTTGTTCTGTCGTTGCAGATCCTACTAAGGAATAAGAAAATTGCATCAGAATAATTCAAGGCATTGAACCTACTAAGGATGTCACTAATACTCACTGTGAGGGACTTCAACTCCCGAAATGCTTTAATGAACAATGCACTAAGCTCCGCCCCTTGAAGGCGATCTACATAAAGGTTGAAAAGTAACATGGTGAGCCGTCAATGCTTGTTAATTGCCCAAGAAGAAGAGGCGTGGAATGCCTCGAAACGCGTCGGCTTTTTAACAAAAAGACTTTTATTGCAACGAAGAAAAAGACTGCAACGAGGTAATACAAGACCGTGAGGTCTGGAGTGTGGGAGAGTGCCCCTTCAATGCTTCAGGGCGTTTGTTTGCAATTAAGAAATCCTACACGGCAGCCTGGCCGTGGAAGTGAGCACCACTCGTTCATACGAAGGCTGAGGAGCGGGACGAGCCGGCTCCGCACAGCACCACACTTCATGCAAATTATGTTTGTTCTGTCGTTGCAGATCCTGCTAAGGAATAAGAACATTGCATCAGAATAATTCAAGGCATTGAACCTACTAAGGATGTCACTAATACTCACTGTGAGGGACTTCAACTCCCGAAATGCTTTAATGAACAATGCACTAAGCTCCGCCCCTTGAAGGCGATCTACATAAAGGTTGAAAAGTAACATGGTGAGCCGTCAATGCTTGTTAATTGCCCAAGAAGAAGAGGCGTGGAATGCCTCAAAACGCGTCGGCTTTTTAACAAAAAGACTTTTATTGCAACGAAGAAAAAGACTGCAACGAGGTAATACAAGACAGTGAGGTCTGGAGTGTGGGAGAGTGCCCCTTCAATGCTTCAGGGCGTTTGTTTGCAATATATATATATATGTATATATATATATATATATACATATATATATTCACTGAAAAAACCATAGGTTATAGACCATATATAGTTAGGAATTAGCATTTACAAAACCTTATTTTACTCACACAAAACCATTGAAATTCGCATATATAGTTAGTTGCACTAACTATATATCGCGCACCCGCAATCCACTGCTGATCATGTCACATATTACATCACTCATGACATGGTCAGTGACATCACTGATGACATCTCAAATAACATCACTGATGACATCACTGATGACATCTCAAATGACATCACTGATGACATCACTGATGACAACATCCAGTGACTGTGTATTTCTGTAAAGTTAAAATATGTCTTACATATTGAAGAATGAGTGGATGTATAAGTGTCTGGATGAAGGATTTAGTAGGTGCATGACTGACTGTATGAGTGAGTGATTAAATGTGTCTCACTGAGTGCATGGGTTAGTGACTAAAGTGTCTTAATTTGTGCATCATTATGTCTGTTGTTCTGTAAACTGCTGCATGTGTTGATCAGTAGCTATATGAGTAACTATATGCGTTATTGATTGGTTGCCCAAGTATTTGTATGGGAGACTGAGGGTGTGTTTGGGTGGCTGGGAGGTGTATGACTCTGTGCATAGATGTGTGAGCAGTTGATTCACTAGATGTATGGGTTCAAAAGTGTATGTGGAAACAGCTGTATGGGCGGTTGACTGTGTGCATGAGTGTATTGGTGAGTGAATGGATATCTCAGTGCTACATGTCAAAGTAAATACAGAAGAAGTGACAGAAAAGGAATGATTGAAACAGCAAAGAAATGTAAATAACATAGGGGCATATTATCAACACAGGCGATAAAATTATCGCTGCTTTTATCGGCAGAAAACTGCCGCTAAAGCCGCTTTTGCGGCAGAAAACTGCCGCTAAAGACGCTTTTGCGGCGGATAATTTTATCGCCTGTGTTGATAATATGCCCCTTAGTGTGCTTGAACTACAGGGAGAAAGCATAATGAACAAGTAGTGAAAGAGTGATCAGTCAGAGACAGTGAGAGTAATAGAGACGGAGTGAGTGAACATGAGTGAGGAACTATGAGAACAGAGGGACTGAGAAAAAGAGTGGAAGGAATAGAGTAAGTAAGTAATAGAGAAAGGAATGAGGGAAGTAGCAAAGGCAGGAAACTGAGGGTTAAAGAAATGAAGCAGTGGAACTAATAGAAGTTAAATGTGATAGAAATGTAACGAAAAGAGTACAAGACATTTACCTTATAATTGTCGTTAACTTAGTCACTTGTTATTTTTATACTTTCAATCTGTGAAAGAAAGAACAAAAATTTGAAAAATATTAAAACATGTATTTAAAAATTAGAAAAGACAAGGGAACAGATTGACAATCATCCAATTTTACAAAGAAATAAAGTTAGAGATAAACATGCAGAAAAAAAGAGAAAGAAACAGTGATAGACAGTCAGAGACAAAAAGAAATTGAAATAGAGTAAATTACTAAAAGAAAAAAAAGAAGATACTTTCAGTGACAGAAAAGAAGGATAGAAGAGAAAACTAAATTGAAGTTGTGTAAGCTACTAAAAGAAAGTGAGTAAGGTAAACTATATAAGGAAAGGGTGAATAAGGAAAAGAGAGTGAGGGAGAGAGGAGACAGAGGAAGTGAAGGAAAGAGTGTCAGATACAGACTGAGTGAGGCATCTACACAATGTGATTCCTAATGTTAGGAAACACAGGTAATGTAATTGAAAAACGTTCAATTTTTTTTGCTCATTCCACAATCACATCACTTGTGTTTCCTTTGCTTAGGTATCTCATTGTGCAGATGTAGTCTAGCATATGAAAGACTACGCAGAAGGTGAGCACTGTATGCAACAACTTTGACACTTACAGAAGCCTCTGCTTCTCCATGCCCCCTACACAGTCCTAAATATATACATTTTAAACTGACGGTATCTTGTTGCAGATGAAGTGAGGCCTATCTTGCAACATGGTGCATCTTTTGCACAGCTGCTGCGTCACAAAAGTGACGCAACGGCGGCGCAAAAGAGGCGCACGGCCATCATAAAATTGCCCCAAACATTTTAAATGATTGTTTCAGGATGCCGATAAGGTGTGGCCTATCCAGAGATTTGTTTGAGGTGAGGCCTACTCAGAGTTACAGATTAAATTTAGGCTTGTTGAAGAGTACAGAGTAGATAATACATGTGCAGGCCTACCAACGAAGTGAGTCATGTCCACTGCACTCTTGAACAAAGGCCAGACCTCCTCTGTCTCCCTGGACAGGCCTAAACCTCATCTGCACAATGTGATTCGTAATGTTAGGAAACACAGGTGATATAATTGAAAAACGTGCAAATATTTTTGCTCATTTAACAATCACATCACCTGTATTTCCTCAGCTTAGGTATCTCATTGTACAGATGTAGTCTAGCATATCCAAGAGTACGCAGAAGGTGAGGACTGTATGCAACAGAGCAATGTACATTACTCACCTCCCTTGACTCTTACAGAAGCCTCATTTTCTCCATGCCTCCTACACAGTTCTAAATGTATATCATAAATACAAAAAGTACAGAATTAATTATACATGTTAAATGGTTTATTTTTGCTGTTCTCAGAATATATCAAATTTCACTAAAAACAGTGACTTGAAGGTATTCATCATATAACAGCGGGGGGAAAAAAACACAATCAAAAAAACCCATATAACATAACCAATCAGAAATCAGAACTCCCTTAAAAGTAACTTACTTTCCATGACGTCGAAGGATGTCCTATGAACAGCTTATACTCTGTTGTGCTGTTATTATTTTAAGCCCGCCACTTTCTGAAAGAAAAGCTCCATCGTTTTGACAAATATGTTACATACAATAAATGACTTCTCGCTCTCTACCGCACTTCTCCTCAAGGCCAAATCGTGTAAGAGCAATTTATAACTCTTGGAATTTTTCTAAGCAAATCCCGTCATTTTGTTTTTCCGCAACTTTCAGAAAGAAAACGTTCAAGATCACTTTCACAATCCTGTACTAGTAATATCTCACCCTTCTTGCTCACTCATGTTCCACATTTCCTATGACACTGATACTGCTTACTATGAGGCACACTTACACTACCTCTATGACTACTACAATTATTTAATTTGCTACATCACTTTTAATCACAAAGCAATTTAAAACAGTACATAAAATTATATCAACTCCTAGAATCATTACAGGCCAGTTACCTACCCTAAATTCTTTCTTCTGAAAACAGAAAGTAAGAATATTTTTGAGTCAAAAGGCAACATTGTTTCATAGTCAAATGTGAATCATTTCCGAAACATCAGCTTTTTTTACATTTTCAATAAGCTGTGTAATAAGCGGATGTTGTCAAAGGACCATCATGTCATATAATAGCTGCAGTTAGAAATGTTCTTCCTAAAATCAACAACTGTGTAGCCACAACATTTGTAATTAAAGTTGAAAACTTACTTTCATCAGGTTTATATAGTTGGAATTTTAAAATGACATTCTAACCAAAAGTTTGTTCAAAAAATGTGGACAGCATTGCAGACTTACATTACCTCTACTCCATGTTTTGATTGGCTGCTTGAATTAGCTTATTAAAAGAAACAGTTTTTCTGAACTCATTCAAAGTGCAGTTATTTTTCCATGACGTCAAGTGTTATGGTAAGAACACCGTTTGCTTTGGGAAATACTCTGTTGTCCTTTAACTAATCCGTGCCCACCACTTTCTGTAAGAAAACCTTCTTTTTTTTCAGGAACTACTTAAAACTAAAAAATTACTTTTTACTCTGTACTACACTTGTCCTCAAGGCCAAATAGTGTAGGAGCCATTAGAACCTCTTGAAATTCCTCAGAGCAAATCCCGAGATTCTTTCCCTAAAATTTTGGTTGTAAAAGCACCAGGTAAGAATTTTTAAGGTCAAAAGGCAATTTTTTTTTTAAAGTTAAAACAGAATCATTGCAGAATGACCAGCCGTTTCTAGACTTCAAATAAGCTGTGTAATGTCCTGATGTTGTTGAAGGACCGTCATGATATATAATTGCTGCAGTTACAAAAGTCCTTCCTGATATTGACAACTGCGAAGCCACAACATTTTTAATTAAAGTTGTCAATTTTGTTCCATCAGGCCTACATCGTTGGAACATTAAAATGACATAATGGCCATATGTTCGTATAAATAATGTGGACAACATTGCAGACTTACATTGGCTACACTCCATTTTGTGATCAGCTGCTTTTACTAGCTTATTAAAGGACACTGATTTACTGTCTGGCAAAGTTAAATATATAAATCTTTCTGAGTCTACACTAGTAGTACTTGATACCCTACAGTTCTCGCAGTCATGCTGCCATTGATAAGAAAGGCCAAACAGATGATCTACATCTACACCTGCATCTTGCAATACATCAAGCATATACATTAAAAACTCCTGACAATCTTGCTGAATATTTTGAGAGAATTGCGTTTGACCTGAACATTTGTCTAACAGATTTCGAATTTCAGACACACTTTCTATTTTTGTTCTATCAGTGCTACATTTCTCTAACACAGAATTCAACAAACTGCAAAATCTTTGATCCGAATTGACCACAATCTCTTCTTTTAAAGTTTCTAGAGAAAAGACAACATTAACCACTACATTAGCATAGCAGTTGACACCAGAACTATTTTCAAATTGAAAACCAACAACATCTTCAACAGAATCCATTTTTTTTCTGCTTATAATTTTGGGTTCATCGATTTTTCGTCTTTTTGCTACAACCTCCCTACTATTGGTCACATTTCTTCGTTTCCGGCCTACCACACGTTTCTGAAACACAGGATATTGAGGCAAATGTGGCGCATACTCTCTTCTTAACCTATTGTATTCCTTAACACAATCTAGATCCGCACAAATGTTTGTGACATCACACTCAATCAAGTACAATCCCGATAAAGTTCTGACTCGTGACAATGCCACATATGCCATACCCTCCTTGAACACAGAACTGCCAATATTCACCAATGCACTGTCTACACTTAAACCTTGCGATTTATGGATTGTCACCGCATATGCCAAGCAAACAGGAAACTGCTTACGGCGAACATATAAGTCTTTTACAAGCAAAAACCTAGCAGAGCAACGACCAATTAGCTGAACTTCCTCAATGACATCAAATTTAATTTTTAAAAATTCAATTCCATCTCTATTTCTGTATTTCTCAAAATCAACAACATTACCCATTGATCCATTTACCAGACCTCTTTCAACATGTAAATTCCTTCTTAAAATTATACGGCAATTTAAGCACACATTCAGAGTCTTTTCAAACCAGCAGTTTTAGATATAGTCTTCTCTAATGAATCCAATTTTGATTTCAAATTCTCAGACAAAATAATTGTTGCTCCCATATGTTCTATTCAGTCAATAGCTTCCACTTTCACAATCTCTTGGTTTTCTAAATTCAACATTTTATTGTTGAAGATGGCACATTCTGCAAGAGTTGGCATCAAACATATTCCAGATTTCTTCTCAGTAATTTTCCGAAAAATATTCTAAGCCACAACGTCTTCTTCTGGATACAAATTTGACAGTAATCGTGCATGTAAAGCTTCTTTCCCATGCTCGGTCACTTTTCCGATTCTAACATCTTGTAGAATATTCTTATAATCTTCATCCTTCGCTTGACGCATATTTTCACGCAGTTCAGCATAATTGAAGTTTAACCATATATTGACGTTGCCAATGCTCCCTAGGCACTTCCTGGTATCATCATGCGTGAGCATTTTGAACACAGGTTGTCCTTTCACTGGTGTCAGCTGCAGAAGATCACCGAAAACAATGATGTGTTTGCCACCAAATAACACATCATACTCTGTTTTGAGAACTTCTTGCATTCTCAAATGCACAAAGGCAAGCATGACATTGGAAACCATGCTTACTTCATCAAAGATAAGAAGTTTCATTTTCCTCAAGACTCTTGAAACTTCACAACAAGCATCTCCAGATAACTTGTGGTATTGTAATTTGTTATCATGCTCCACTGGCAGCATCAGTAGACGACGCAAAGTGATACCTTTAATGTTATGTGCTTCCAGTCCAGTTGGAGCGGTGACAACACAAGACAGCGATGACTCAGTCCTTTTCTGCAAATAACATGAAATTGCTTTAGTGAGGAAACTTTTTCCAGTTCCCGCTTCTCCACTCACGTACAGTCGGACAGGCTTCAACGACGTACATGAACACTCTTTCTTCTCATGACTTAATCCATGATCAATTTGGTTGGTAACTTCGTCATATATTTTCCTCTGCTCAACGTTGAGTTGTCTTTCCAAGTCTTCTAAGTTAACCGCATCCTCCTGAGCATGTGCCATGGCTCTTTCCACTTCAATCATGTCTGTGGCAGCTTCATTTTCGATAACTGGTCCTCCTAGTGGATCCTGACTCAATGAAACAGAACTCTGACTGTCCTGAGAACTGTCTCAAGCAATCTCAGCTGCAATTGTTGCTTCCTGCTCGATTTCCGCATTCAACATTTCTAGATATTTGGGAAAAACAGGACATTCTATGGTCTCCTTGGCGGCATTGAAAGAGTCTTCGTAACAGAGGAAATCTCCAAGCAGTTCCTCTTTTGCACGCCAAGGCTTGAAAAGTTGCAAAAGTGCTAAATAGAAAAACTCTTTTCTTTCAGGAGATTCGCCACTCAATTTTCGATGGTTTACCAAGTGGCATTTTCTTTGCTTGACCAGACATCCCTCACTTCCAATTACAGCATACACTCCTTTATCAATATCTTCTTTGATGTTCCTCTTGAATATGTAATTTTGTAGAACCTCATACAGACAAACATTCTCGAGGTGACTGCTTCTATTTGGATAATATGTATCCAACATGTTGGTCTTCAAAATATCTGTACTGTTTGGCTCCTTTTTCGCCAAATACTCAATTTCCCGCACAAGTTTCAGAACTCGATTACGCGTTGCAGCAAGACCAAGACTCGCCCAAATGATACTCCTAGATTTGACATAGAGACTTGCTGAAGACAACCTGTCAGAACATTCGTAAGCTCCGATTTCTCGATGCGACAACATCTTCAGACTGAAACTGTACAACTTGTTACTGAGGCTCTGTTCATGGGAAATGTTCTCCCACATATCCTTCAATTCTGTCTTTTCTTTTTTGGTTATGTAAGATGTCACATACCAAGCCACAGCCATACAGTTATCAGCCACAAACTGTATATCCATGTTAGCATTCCACATGGACAAAATCACTGGGTTGTAGTCGTTGATGTACTTGGACTCTTCGTTCCTTTTCAAATTGTATGTATTTTTGGGTGATTTCCTTGTCACATTATGTCGCAGCGAAGACATCAAACTGTTCACTCTTCCTTTAGAAATCACCGGTCATGGAAAGGCGAAACGACATTTTGTGTAGAACTTGTCCTTGTTTCTGAATTTACGACGACAGTACTTTCCACAACGATGGCTTTGGAAGCGTAAAACTTGTTCTCTTAGGCTTTTGTCTTCCTTTGTGTTTGGAACAGCACATGTAGAATACTGTTCTATGAAACTCATCACTAAGTCATCCGGATCTGTTCCAAATTTGGGTGCATCTTTGATCCTTAGCAGCATATGTATATGAGGAGCACCTCTTGCTTGGTACTCCTTTCTCCAGAAGAAATCCAACACCTCTCCAAGAGGTGGATTCTTCTTGTTCATGATGAAAGACATCATAGCTTCAAATCTATGATTGAAGTATCTGCATACATTCACTGGATCCAAAGAGCACAGTTCTCCGGGTGTCTTGAATTCGATATTTTCAATGTTTCCATTTGCCTCTCGCAGAAATTCAAGTAAGTCTTCCCAGCCATACTCGGCACAGCTGAGAGTGAGGAACCATGTGGGAGTTCCTAAGTTCCTCAGCATACATTTTAAATCACCATGACGACGGTACCAGTACTTATTAGTACCACGCTGACACGCCATGAGATTAATCAGGTGAGAATCCAAAATACTGTCTTTATCCATAAAGTCCCTTACCGAGATATTTTGCATCTGTACACCACTTTTCAAAATGTGGTTCACTGCATATGACAGTCCAGACAGATCACTTTCAAACAGTAGATGAAACAAATAGGGAATGCATTGACGAAACCTAGGATCTTCTGCATACAATCGTAAAGTCCGGTATTCAGAAGCAGGAATTTGATGAGGTCGCTCATCATATCTTCCTCCTTGACCTGTTGGAAATAGCTGTGGGAAACACTGAGCTTCCAAACTTTCCTCCCAAACACTAATGGGACTCCCTTTGGCTTGTTTCATTTGAAACAACTCAATAGCATTCCCCATGACTTCCTTGGAATGCAAAGGATGAACACTATAATGTAATATAATCCTCTTCTGCAACATATACATTCTTGTAGTACTTATTGTTTTTCTTCAAATACAATGTTGCCTTTTTGACTTTCCTAACATCCACTAAATCTTGCCAGATTTTCTTACTCTTTGTTGGAACCCCATTAACTAGGATAACCAGAGGTTCCTCTTCCACTTTCTCTACTCCAATTGTATTAATGTTTTTCTTGAAATCTAGAGGCAAATAAACAACTCTTCCCTTTAATCCTCTCTGTAAATCTGATGGAGGCAATTTCCCTGTCTCTGGCTCCATTCGTACAATAGCCTGAAAGGGATGGACACTTCGAATCAAAATAGATTCATAAGTATTTAAATCCTTCAATTCAGAAGGAATCTCAACCAATTCCAGATTATTATGAACCGCTCTAGCAGGCATCTTGTTTTGATTTAATTTGTTACAACAATAAGTACACACACGTTGATCCGATCCCAAATCAAAACAATTTTCTACCATCAAGTATGTTGCGAAATCCTTCCATTCACTATTATTTTCCCTTTCACTTTTTGCATATAAATCCACTAACTTATTCTGATTCTTATAATAAGTGCGTCGACAACACACACAAGTGAAATTAGGCCTCTCACTTGATTTCACCTGAAACGTGGCAATTTCTTTCTGAAAATTATCTGTACTGGAAACCTGTACACTCTCTTCCACATTACCTTCTTCTTCTGGGTCAATTTCAACATTCTTCTCTTTACTTGCAAAGTAACAAAACTCAATTTCTTCACAAATATTCTTCACATCTACTTCAGAACCATGCAAAAGAGCAGTGCATAATTGTTTAAGCATAATTGCTGGACTCTTAGCATAATACAACATTCTAACTAATTTCCTCACTTTATTATGATGCACTGCTAGCATCCTGAAATGATGAAAAACACTCTGGCATACTCTCCTGGAAAGACAAGCCAGTGAATGACCATGCAAACCTGTCACTTCTCTCACTCTGCAAGGATCTAATTCTTGCAACAACTTCATTTTCTGTTTGAAAGTTTTCTTATTAAATGTCCGTACAAAATCACAAAGCAAATTGATGGAATCCTGTCGCACACTGCAAATACTACTACACTTCCAGGTGTACACTGGTCCCTTAGGACGTCTTCCTAAAACCTCATTACCTAACACCTCTTCTGCCTCTGTTGACACAAGTTTTTCTTTTTCAACCGGACAACCATCTTTCACCTCATATGCTCGACCACTGGTGTCAACTGCATGCACCAAATCATTATCCTGGAAATAACTCTCCTCATTAAAAAATGCCTCACAACTTGAACTATGCATCCATTCTCCTGAAAAAACTTCACAAAAATCGCTACGATTAACTGTTCTCTGCCATCTAATATTTGTTTTGAAATCATAAATTACCTTGTTTAGTTTCCTAACTCTATTGATTATCAAAATAAATAACTTTCGCTTAATTTCGAATGCCTGATCAATAATTTTCTCAATGTTTCTCTTTCTCTTATAAAAAGCCACTTTCTGTTGACGTTTCTTAACATTTTTTAACAAATTGCCAATTATCCTGTTGCGAAACATTCGTCTAGGAATGTCCCTAAACTGATTTTTCCTTCTACTAACATGCACAGAGTTATCTCCTGCTCTAGCAGTAACATTTTTGATTGGCCTTTCCTTTCCGTTTAAATTGGCTCTCTTTTTCTGGACTAAAACATGTTCTGTAGTGATATTTTTTTTCTGCAAATGTTTCTTAGGAATGATTTCGTTGTCTTACCCGGAGGTTTCTTGGTGACTTGACGAGTTTTTATTGTAGAGGACTGCTGCAAGCATGTAGTAAGCTGCTGTCTTTGACGTTTTGTAGCCTTTCGGCTTCTTTGCTTCGATGGCATAGTGTAGTTTTGAAATGATCTGCAGTTGAATCTGTGGTAAAATATAATAAAAATTTTTATTAACCACTATTACCAAACAGTAAATCAATAACAGTCGTCAAAAAATTAACACACTACTTGTCAATTCTACATACAATAATTTTTAGTGCATTGGCAAATTTAAAACTCACAAATAGTAGCAAAGAAATAGAATGCTTCTACATTTGACCTGTGCTCTTTTATATGTGAATCTGAACTCATTTTATTAGCATATTTCACTATTTTATTAAAGACACTTCACACAAGCTGTTTTTGAAGTTGTGTTTAATTTTAAATGAAACGGTTAACATGGTTACTTTTCATTTCCAGTAACTTTTAAAAATAACTCTTTATAGTTCCATAGGCTCGAGCAGGTCAGCTTCCCACCCTATGTCATACAATTCTGACAAATCGGCATCCTCATCATGTTCTTCATCATCCTCAGGATTTAAATCATCCAAGGGATCTACTTCCACTGATGTTTCAATGACAAGTTCAATGATAATATCGAGATCAACAGTTTGCTCATTATCACTCATGCTTGATGTTGTCGTTATCTTTAAAAAAAGAGAACAACAATGATATGTTGCAGAGTAAGAGACAAATCTCAGAGACTATAATAGTAAAATTGTTTAACAATAGTAACATTTTGCAGATATTATTTAACCATGCCCAGCGATGCTGAGGAGGTGAGGCCTATATCCAAGTTTTCAGTGAACAGGACTCATCTCTTCTTAACCTTGGATAAGCCCCACCAACTCTGTGACCCCTGCTCATACTTAAATGTAAAGGGGCAGATTTATTTATATAGTTAACGTGCGCTGCTGCTCTGCCACCCATGATGTGCCGCATTTACAATGTGGAGCACCATTGAACAAAAATAGCACAGATGCGTCACGCATCTGTGCCGCAAAAGCGGCACATTGCAGGAATCACGTCGTAAGCGTGACATGTCTACTACAATGCACAGGGGCAAGCCACACATTGCATGGTGCGTCACTCCTTATGCCTGTTTCAAACAGGCGTAAGGATTTGATTCAGCAATGCCATAAAGCTGACTCAGTGAAATGTTCTAAATTTCACTGTGTTAGTTTTACAGGGCTTTCATGCAAATGAATGCCCACCCTGCAACAAAACGCCCACATGAAACCTGACGCAGGTTTCATGTGGCACAGGACTTTACACCGTGACACATCTGCCTAGATGCATCAAGTTGTAAATATGTCTCAACATAGCGCATCTTTTGCGCCGCCGCTGCGTCACAAAAATGACGCAACAGCGGCGCAAAAGAGGCACACGGCCATCATAAATCTGCCCCTAACATTTTAAATGATTGGTTCAGGATGCCGATAAGGTGTTGCGTATCCAGGGGTTTGTTTCACGTGAGGCCTACTCAGGGTTACAGATGAAATTTATGTTTGTTGAAGAGTACAGAGGAGATAATACATGTGCATGCCTACCAATGAAGTGAGTCATGTCTACTGCATTCTTTAACAAAGGCCAGACCTCCTCTGTCTCCCTGGACAGGCCTAAACATGATCTCCACAATGTGATTCATAATGTTAGGAAACAAAGGATGATGTAATTGAAAAACGTGCAATTTTTTTTGCTCATTTCACAATCACATCACTTGTGTTTCCTTTGCTTAGGTATCTCATTGTGCAGATGTAGTCTAGCATATCAAAGAGTACGCAGAAGGTGACCACCTCCCACAGACAGCCCAGAAGGACGTCTGGAGTACCGACGGACAGAGCGGTGCTCCGTGTTACCTGAGCTGTGGCCAGGTGAGGGGGGCGACATTCTCCTACAGATTGGGAGAATTCTCAGGTGATATTTACTTTGATTATCACTTTTTCGTATGATTTAATTCACATCATCACTTTTAGCAGTAGCGCAATTAGGTCCTGATGAAGCAGCAAGGTGACCCATGGGCCCAATGATAGTCTACAGAAACATGTCGACCATTTTTTCATCTGTGTAGTTATTTGTTAAAACTACCGTTTGCACTGTTTTTAATATTGAGGAAAGGGAGGTATCCATTAAACATATTTTCCTCCTCTTACTCAATTTTAGCCACCACACCTCACACATTTTTTGGTTTACTTTAATGAGCACTGCTTTTCAACTACTTCCTGATACCTACTATTGAATACAACAAGTTTGGAACTGATGTGAGTGATTTGGTTGAGTCTTGCCAAATCTGGCACTGGGTGCTCAATCTCCCAGATGCATTTTGAAGGTTCCCAAATGATGTAGGGCGGTACAGGATGGGAGTCTGATGGGAACTCTTTGAATATTTGGAGAGACCCTTTGACAGATGTTGCGAGTTGATCTGATGACAACACTTTTCTTTAGTGGTTAAGGCACACACACTTCAATTATATTTTTGTGACCCCTTGCTATTCTTAGGTTGGTAAATAATTCAGTATCAGGGTTGTAGCATTGGAAGGTCGTTAAACATTCCCTGGGACCCCCCCTTTTGTGTATTGAAAGAGCACTGTATGCAACAATGTTGACACTTACAGAAGATTCAGCTTCTCCATGCCCCCTACACAGTCCTAAATATATACAGTTTAAAGTGACGGTATCTTGTTGCAGATGAAGTGAGGCCTATCTCGCAACATGGTGCATCTTTTGCACCACTGCTGCGTCACAAAAGTGACGCAACAGCGGCGCAAAAGAGGCGCAAGGCCATCATAAATTTGCCCCTAACATTTTAAATGATTAATTCAGGATGACGATAAGGTGTGGCCTATCCAGAGGTTTGTTTGAGGTGAGGCCTACTCAGGGTTGCAGATGAAATTTAGGCTTGTTGAAGAGTACAGAGGAGATAATACATGTGCAGGCCTACCAATGAAGTGAGTCATGTCCACTGCATTCTTTAACAAAGGCCAGACCTCCTCTGTCTCCCTGGACAGGCCTAAACCTGATCTCCACAATGTGATTCATAATGTTAGGAAACAAAGGATGATGTAATTGAAAAACGTGCAATTTTTTTTGCTCATTTTACAATCACATCACTTGTGTTTCCTTTGCTTAGGTATCTCATTGTGCAGATGTAGTCTAGCATATCAAAGAGTACGCAGAAGGTGACCACCTCCCACAGACAGCCCAGAAGGACGTCTGGAGTACCGACGGACAGAGCGGTGCTCCGTGTTACCTGAGCTGTGGCCAGGTGAGGGGGGGCGACATTCTCCTACAGATTGGGAGAATTCTCAGGTGATATTTACTTTGATTATCACTTTTTCGTATGATTTAATTCACATCATCACTTTTAGCAGTAGCGCAATTAGGTCCTGATGAAGCAGCAAGGTGACCCATGGGCCCAATGATAGTCTGCAGAAACATGTCGACCATTTTTTCATCTGTGTAGTTATTTGTTAAAACTACCGTTTGCACTGTTTTTAATATTGAGGAAAGGGAGGTATCCATTAAACATATTTTCCTCCTCTTACTCAATTTTAGCCACCACACCTCACACATTTTTTGGTTTACTTTAATGAGCACTGCTTTTCAACTACTTCCTGATACCTACTATTGAATACAACAAGTTTGGAACTGATGTGAGTGATTTGGTTGAGTCTTGCCAAATCTGGCACTGGGTGCTCAATCTCCCAGATGCATTTTGAAGGTTCCCAAATGATGTAGGGCGGTACAGGATGGGAGTCTGATGGGAACTCTTTGAATATTTGGAGAGACCCTTTGACAGATGTTGCGAGTTGATCTGATGACAACACTTTTCTTTAGTGGTTAAGGCACACACACTTCAATTATATTTTTGTCACCCCTTGCTATTCTTAGGTTGGTAAATAATTCAGTATCAGGGTTGTAGCATTGGAAGGTCGTTAAACATTCCCTGGGACCCCCCCTTTTGTGTATTGAAAGAGCACTGTATGCAACAATTTTGACACTTACAGAAGATTCAGCTTCTCCATGCCCCCTACACAGTCCTAAATATATACAGTTTAAAGTGACGGTATCTTGTTGCAGATGAAGTGAGGCCTATCTTGCAACATGGTACATCTTTTGCACCACTGCTGCATCACAAAAGTGACACAACAGCGGCGCAAAAGAGGCGCACGGCCATCATAAATTTGCCCCTAACATTTTAAATGATTAATTCAGGATGACGATAAGGTGTGGCCTATCCAGAGGTTTATTTGAGATGAGGCCTACTCAGGTTGCAGATGAAATTTAGGCTTGTTGAAGAGTACAGAGGAGATAATACATGTGCAGGCCTACCAATGAAGTGAGTCATGTCCACTGCACTCTTGAACAAAGGCCAGACCTCCTCTGTCTCCCTGGACAGACCTAAACCTCATCTGCACAATGTGATTCGTAATGTTAGAAAACACAGGTGATGTAATTGAAAAACGTGCAAATATTTATGCTCAATTCACAATCACATCACCTGTGTTTCCTCAGCTTAGGTATCTCATTGTGCAGATGTAGTCTAGCATATCCAAGACTACGCAGAAGATGAGGACTGTATGCAACAGAGCAATGTACATTACTCACAATAAAGCATTTCTTTTTTTTTTAAAACGATTTTCTGCTCATAATTTGAAAGCACAACACAGCTCCTATGTAGAAGCACACCCTGTCAGTACTTAAATTTGCCAAGCACACATGGGTGCGTATTTACAAGGACCTTGCACCACGGGGAAATGACTTAAATTAAAATGGGGAAAATAACATCAAAGTGACTCAAAGGCATTGTAAATATGCCCCAAGCAGCCTATGAAACTCTAGCAGTACATATCAAGATACCTAATTGATTTCAAAAAACGTTTTTAAACACATCAAAAAAAATTATTTTCCCACATTCATGAGGAAGTGACTTAAAATGCCCTAACACACATGAAAGCGTATTTTTAAGGCCCTTGCACCATTTTTGCGTCACTTTTAACATGGCTATGTAACTCAAAGAAACAAAGTCTAAATTTGCCAAGCACACATGGGGGCGTATTTACAAGGACTTTGCACCACGGGGAAATGTCTTAAATTAAAATGTGGAAAATAACATCAAAGTGACTCAAAGGCCTTGTAAATATGCCTCAAGCAGCCTATGAAACTCTAGCAGTACATATCAAGAAACCTAATTGATTTCAAAAAACGTTTTTAAACACATCAAAAAAACAAATTATTTTCCCACATTCATGAGGAAGTGACTTAAAATGCCCTAACACACATGAAAGCGTATTTTTAAGGCCCTTCCACCACTTTTGCGTCACTTTTTACATGGCTATGAAACTCAAAGAAACTAAATCTATTTGTAAAACACTTGACACAAAGCAACATTTTAAATACACAACTTTCTTCATAAATTTATCCCTAAAGCATACTATTCTCTATCTAAATTAAATTAATCTTTTCTCACCTTAGCAAATACTTTTTGAGTTTCAAAACAGTCTCAGACACACACCAATTTTTCTTTAGCAGAGCAAAAGGTATGCACTCCAGAGGCTGCAACCAACAATGGCACAGAAATGCTGTAATTCATAACACATATCTCTCATGTCACCCAATCAAAACTCTTCCCTCACTTTTTTCAAATCAACACCCTTCCCCCCTCTGCCCTTTCTGCCTTTTTTCCATAGCAACCACCTCCTGAAAGACCTGTCATGTTTACAAGTTCACACAACAATGTTTCAATTGAACTCTGAACTCTCAGTACACCTGCGTATCCAGTGCAATCTTTCATAAAATGATTTTTTCTTGACCATTCAAATTACATCTTTCAAAGAACTCAACCATGCACCCTAACTTTCTGTTTTCAGCAATCAAAATCCACCAATCACTGCTACTGAATCATTAGCACAGAAGCTCCACAGTTTTTTTCATTACATACTCCTACTATTTAAAACTGCTATTTCATTCCCACACTTCATCTGACTGCAGCACTGGGCTCAAAGGTATGCTGATAACAGAAATGTACACAACCTCAATTTACAAAATGTGGAAATCAACTGGATTGGTCACAGAGAATTAAGATGTCACCAATTGATACCATTGGTGAAAACCTTTTTGCATTTGCCAAACCCTGACCTGTTAATTGTGCACTGTGGAGGAAATGACTTGGGTACTTTGACTGGGGTAGGTCTGGAAATGCTTTTAAAGGACACCTTTGAGCAATTGATGGCACTTTTTCCTCAAACTGCCTTGGTATATTCAAATATATGCCGAAGACAGAAATGGAGGTGGTCCAACCAATTTTGTCCACAAATTGAGAAATCGAGGAAGCATGTAAATAAGTCTGTTTTTTTTTAAACTTACATGAGAGACCATGGAATGGGCTCCATCTACAACAATAACTTGCGTTACTACATGCAAGATATCTACAGAGGAGATATCTTGTGGTGGGCGGGGCCCTGCGGCCCCGCCCACCACCGGCCCATTGGCCCGGACGCTCGCCCGGCCCAGCAGACCCGCCCTCCCGTCCCCCTTCTTAAGGGGAGCGCCTGGGTGACCGCGGGAGTGACCACTGTGCCTCTCGAGGCCGGGTCACCCCCTCACTCGCCTGCTGCCCTGCTAGCCAGCCTCCTTGCCAGCCTCCTGCCTGCCTGCCACCTGCCTGCCGCCACCGCCGCCCCCCCAGCACCCCCGAGCGGCTCAGCCACAGCTGAGCCGGCCGCTCGCCACTTTTCCCGCCGCTGGCCCCTGCGGCCCCAGCCCAGCAGACCCGCCCTCCCGTCCACCTTCTTATGACACCCCCTGAGCGACCGCGCAGCGGACGCGCGCAGCGGGAGCACCGAATGAGCGCCGAAGGTGCGCCAAAGGTAAGCCCATCCGCGCCTGGCCTGCGCCCAGTGCCAGGACCCCTGGCCCCCACCGCCGGAAGCCGACCAGACGAACCTACGACTCCACCGAACTCAACGCTCTCAACACCGGCCGAACCCCGCGCTGCTACCGAGACACACCGAGACGCACCCACGGACCCTTCAGCTGCCACTCCTGCAAGTTCACCTGCAACCGGACCCACGCTACACCAGCACCCACCAAGCCGAACTCCAGCAGCACCCACCTGAAGTGCATCCTGCTCAACACCCGCTCCGTCCACAGACACGCCGTCGAGCTTTGGAACCTGCTCGACACCACAGACCCAGACGTCGCCTTCCTCACGGAAACCTGGATGAACGCCTCCTCAGCGCCCGACATCGCCATCGCCATCCCGGACGGCTACAAGATCATCCGGAGGGACCGCGTCAACCAGACAGGAGGAGGCATCGCCATCATCCACAGGAACTCCATCCGCATCACGACCAACACCGACGACAACCTCGCACCCGCCGAACACCTGCACTTCCAGATCCACGTCAACCCCAAGACCACCCTCAGAGGCACCCTCATCTACAGACCCCCGGGACAATGCACACAATTCAGCGAGGACATCGCCGACTTCGTCAGCCCGCTCGCCCTACCCTCAACCGACTACATCCTCCTCGGAGACCTCAACTTCCACCTGGAGAACAACAACGACCGCAACACCACCACCCTGCTGGCCAACCTCGCCAACCTCAGACTCAAGCAACTGGTGACCACCCCCACCCACTACGCCGGACACACTCTCGACCCGATCTTCTCTTCCAGCAAGGACATCGCCTTCAGCCACGCCACGGGACTCCAATGGACGGACCACAGCTGCGTCCACTTCAGCTACAGAAGGACCACGCTCCACCATCACCAGCAACAGGCTCCCCGCAGAAGCTGGAACAAGATCACTGCAGACCAGCTCACTACTTCCCTGAGCAAGAACCCTCCCACCAGCACAACGAACCCCAGCCAAGCGGCCACCAACCTCACGAAATGGATCAGCGACTGCGCAGACGACCTCGCCCCTCTGAAGACCCAGCCGAGCAGACCCGGCAGCAAGAAAGCCCCATGGTTTAACGACGAACTCAAGAGCTCCAAGAAGAACTGCAGAGCACTCGAGAAAACCTGGCGCAGAGACCCAACACCGGACAACATGACTGCCCTCAAGCTCGCCACCCGAAAACACCACCAGCTGATCCGCGCCACCAAGAAAACCGCATTCAAGACGACTGGACAACAACGCACACAACTGCAAGGAACTCTTCAACATCGTGAAAGAGCTCTCCAACCCCAACGCCCGAAACAACGACATCACCCCTTCGCAAGACCTCTGCAACTCCCTCGCCTCCTACTTCCACAACAAGATCGCGGACATACACAACAGCTTCAGCACTCAACCAACGTACGCCACGACCGAACCACCGCCCCCCACCGCCACCCTCCGCGCCTGGACCCCGATCAGCACCGAAGACACCATCCGCACGATGAACTCCATCCACTCCGGATCTCCAACAGACCCCTGCCCTCACCACGGCTTCAACAAGGCCGACGCTGTCATCGCACCCCACCTGCGGGACATCATCAACACCTCCTTCGACATCGCCACCTTCCCGGAGAGCTGGAAGCACGCCGAACTCAGTGCTCTACTCAAGAAACCATCAGCAGACCCTACCGACCTCAAGAACTACCGACCTCTCGCAGTCTGGCTTCCGGGCCAACCACAGCACCGAGACCGCCCTGATCGCAGCTACAGATGACATCCGAGCCCTGCTCGACAACGGAGAAACAGCGGCCCTCATCCTCCTGGACCTCTCCGCGGCCTTCGACACTGTCTGCCACCGCACCCGAGTACAGCGCCTCAGCAACGTCGGAATCCAGGAGAAGGCACTGGAGTGGATCACCTCCTTCCTCGCCGGAAGGACACAGAGAGTCCGCCTCCCTCCGTTCAGATCGGAAGCCACCGAAGTCATCTGCGGCGTCCCTCAAGGCTCCTTGCTCAGCCCAACTCTCTTCAACGTCTACATGAGCCCCCTCACAGCCATCGCACGCCAGCACAACCTGAACATCATCTCCTACGCAGACGACACCCAGCTGATCCTCTCCCTCACCAACGACCCCGCCACCGCCAGAGCCAACCTGCACGAAGGGATGACAGACGTAGCCAAATGGATGTCGAACAGCCGCCTGAAACTGAACTCGGACAAGACAGAAGTCCTCATCCTGGGATCCTCCCCCTCCGCCTGGGACGACTCCTGGTGGCCCCCCGCCCTGGGCAATGCACCCAAACCAACTGACCACGCACGCAACCTGGGCTTCATCCTGGACTCCTCCCTCTCCATGACCAGACAAGTCAACGCCGTCTCCTCGTCATGCTTCAACATCCTGCGCATGCTACATAAGATCTTCCGATGGATCCCCACCGAAACCAGGAAGACGGTCACCCAGGCCCTCGTCATCAGCCGGCTGGACTACGGCAACTCCCTCTACGCCAGCACCACCGCCAAACTCCAGAAGAGACTCCAGCGGATCCAGAACACCTCAGCACGACTCATCCTGGACATCCCCCGCCGCAGCCACATCTCCGGACACCTGAGAGACCTGCACTGGCTCCCGGTCAACAAGAGAATCACCTTCCGGCTCCTCACCCACGCACACAAAGCCCTACACAACCAAGGACCAGGATACCTCAACAGCCGCCTCAACTTCTACGCTCCCACGCGCCAGCTTCGATCGACCAGCCACGCCCTCGCCGCCGTCCCCCGCATCCGAAGAGCCACCACAGGAGGAAGGGCCTTCTCCTACCTGGCCGCCAAGACTTGGAACTCCCTCCCGACCCACCTCCGCCTGACCCAGGACCACCTCGCCTTCAGGAAGCAGCTCAAGACCTGGCTGTTCGAGCAGTAGCGGACCCCCCCACCCCCAGTGCCTTGAGACCCTCCGGGTGAGTAGCGCGCTATACAAATGTTCTGATTGATTGATTGATTGATTGATTGATTGATGGAGTTCACTTCTCAGATGAGGGGAACAGAGTTTTCATCCTGAATTTAAGACTATGTATTGGTACCTACTTAAAAGTACCTAAATCTACCACATACCCAAAAGCTCTTCTCAGAGCTACCCTAACTATGATCACTCTAAACAAATTTTAAATGTAACTTTTTTTTTACTAATTTTTACGATTTACGCTTTCCGGAGCGCTACCCGGTACGCGCACCGGACGGTAACCGCGCAAAAATTTGAAAAAAAAATGGTTTTTTTCCCGCACATATGGGCCTCCTCAGCCACCCTCAGAAAACCTAGGGGGGTCAGGATACGTCTACCGTGCCCCCTTCTACCCATTCTGAACATTATTTGCCCTCCATCTTGTATCTCAATTCTACCGAAACACAAAATGGAGGACTCCCGTAATGCTGCCGGTTCGCGTACCGGGGCGCGCACCGGGAAGCGCTCGCTTAAAAAAGGTGGGAAAGTAATTCACAGAAAAACCACTTGAGATACTTTCACCAAATATAGATTAGCTCATACTACATACCAATCCCTACCATTTTCACAAATTTGATTGGAATTCCATTTAGCCATTTAGCCTGTAGACCTCTCTAAATACCCTGAGGTAAATTACTTCACAAAACACATCTGAAGTGTTGGGATTGACAACTAATTAAAATGTTACTTTCATTTTCTACTTTTTTTACCTGACATTTGATTGGTTATGTACCTGAATATATATAAAGAAAGAGAGAGAAACACAGCCATTTTGACTACTACTTCCTGAAGTACATTGCAAGAGCATTTTCACTGACAACTTAACTTGTTTTTAAAAGGTAAGATGTTATTTTGAAAACTGAAGTATATTGTGCACTTTAAGTTAATATGGAAAACTTTTTCTGATAGTTATATACTATCCCTCTGTAATAGTTATAGATTTAGATAGACTTCTCTGTTATAGTTATGGATGGATTTAGGCTTGTCTTGTATAATTATGAATTTACTAAGGTTTCATCACATACACATTTTTATATTTCTACTACCAGTCTGATACCATACACTGCCCAAAGATAAATTCACTGTTAAATTAATCCCAACAGTGCCCTATCTCTACTAATATATATATATTTTTATGCAAATTTCAGGCAAAATGGAAGGAGAACAAAAAGTGTCATTTGAAATTGTCCTTGAAGAGACCAATCAAGAAAACATTGAACCAAATGACATTGAATTCATGGATGAATCACAGGACCATGAACTACTACAATGTGTACAATCTGTAGATTTCCTCCTTCAAAATGAGGACATTTCAGACACTCAAATGTTGCAAGTTATGTTCACTCAAAATAAGGACATTTCGGACACTCAAATGTTGGAAGTTATGTTCACTGAAAATGACGACATTTCGGACAGTCAAATGTTAGACGTTCTATTAAATTTTGAAAAACAATCACAAAAAAAAAACAAAAAAAAAAAAACAAAAAAACGAACAATCAATAAACATACAATATTTGAAAAGTCTATAATTCTTTTTTCCTCATAGTACGCTCCCCGGACCGCTTCCCGGTGCGCGTACCAGGCGCTCCCCACGCAAAAAAAAAACGATTTTTTTTTTTTGCCCCGCGGGGCCCTTTTAAAGCCTCCACATCAAACCTAGGGGGTCAGGGAGGATCTACTATGCCCCCTTATGGTCATATCCCCCTTTGTTTTGGCCTTCTCTTGTCTCTCGATCCTACCGAGAGACAAGATGGCGGACGCTCCGGACTGTTTAGAATGTTGACAGACACCGGAGAGCCAATCAGCTTCGCTTCGCGCAGTTCCGTTACGCATCAAGTACGCGAACCGGGGCGCTAACCGGGGCGCGCTTATAGATATATATATTTTTTTGAACGGTAATTTAGCAAAATCCACTGGAGCACATATATTGAGACCTAGCAAAGGCACATCGGGCAAACAATATCTACAATTTTGCCAAGTTTCGTGGAAATCCATTCAGCCGTTCGAGCTAAAAGTGAGTTCAACCGCCCTATGGAAAATTGCATGGGAAAAACGCGTTTTGGGACCCCCCTTTTTTCTCGGCCCCCCCTTGATGAAACCCCCCCAAATTTTAAGGGGCTGCTCAGAAACAAAATGTTCCATTTTCCTGAAACTTTCAGCCAATTCCGTCCTCAAACGCCAAAGTTATTCGACATAGAACTTTCAAAAATCCCATAGAGAAAAAATCCTAACTATATATACCTACTGGCGACCGCCAGTAGGTAATATATATATATATATATATATATATATATATATATGTATATATATATATATATATATATATATATATATATATATATATATATATATATATATCTGTTACGAGTGCTCAGCACTTGGTGGTGGACACAGGACACCGCAATCTATTATTTCAGGCAGCGTCGGCACATCAAACTCAAGTGTTCGCCTGACGCGTTTCGGATTGCTCCTTCCTCATAGGCTCACTCTTTCATATGCATGGAGACCGCAATCTATTATATTCAGGCCTTCTACTCTTTTGGGTAGAAGGGGGGAGCTGACACTACGAGTCCCAGAAGGTATTGGGAAGCCATAAATCAAACTCATTGGAGAAGGCAAACACGTGTCACACTCGTAACGGATACATTGACACATCCGCTCAAGGCGTAGGGCGGTAGCACCATCCCAGGACTGTAATGGGAGCCACGGCGAGCAATACATGCCACTGCTACATGTGGAGAGACTGAATTAGAGAAAGGCAGCAGAGGCTTATCACGGCGTTAATGTTGCCGAAGGACAATATAGTTACCTCATTCCAACTGGGTAGAAGGTGGGAGCTGACACTAGGAGTCCCAGAACGTATTGGAAAGCCATAAATCAAGCTCATTGGAGAAGGCAAACACGTGTCAGCTTCCATGCATATGAAAGAGTGAGTCTATGAGGAAGGAGCAATCCAAAACGTGTCAGGCGAACACTCGAGGTTGATGTGCCGATGCTGCCTGAATTAATAGATTGCTGTCTCCTGTGTGCACCACCAAGTGCTGAGCACTCGTAACAGATATATATATATATATATATATATATATATATATATATAAATAATAATCATGAGGGGGTGGAAGAAGGAGGTGGCCTGGACTGGGATCAACATAGATGATGTATTCATCCTGTGGGATGGAGAGATATCCAAATATTGAACAACAATGATGTCAACATTTTGTTCGCTTCAACAGCGAGGAAAACACATTGTGAATTCCTAGACATTAACTTGGATGTTGGAGAACAAGGTTTGCTCTCCACCATCCACAGAAAGGTGGCAGATACTAATTCAATTCTACACACCTACAGTGGGCACCTGATGGTTTTGAAGTGGAGTGTCCCATACAGCCAAATGCTACGAGCTAAAACAATCTCCTCAACTGGAGAACAACGTGAAAATGAGGGATGAAATTAAGGGGCTTTTTTTGGAATATAATTTAGGTTCAAACCTATAATAACTGATAAAACACCACTGACAGAGGAATAGCCCTCACCAGTGAAAACATATAAACACTGAAAAAACACCTGCACCATCCCATACTAAATGCCATTCAAAGAAAGGAAAAAGAGAGTGAAAGAGTAATTTATTGTTCTTCCTGATGGAGCCAATACAATGTAACTTTGTTATACAAGCTAGCATTAAGAAAGTCTGGGCTAACATTATTCAACTGGAGTTTTGTTAATGTGTTGTCTTTGGTCTGAAGATGCAAGGTTTAGAAACATGTTTTAAGTCTTGTTTCATTATTTTATAAACTGTAGAGAATCAGGAAATATCAAAATCATATTTGATATTGTGGCTGTGATTGATTCTTTCACTGATAGGTAAAATGGCTGGTTTCATAATAATCTTTTGTAATATGTGTCATCACATTTACCCACAGAGAATGGGTAAAACTCTTAATACAACAGCCCCCAGTTTCTAGTGAGTTAGTATTGATAGTAGGTGAATTGCCAACACCTCAGGCTTTAAACATTTAATGCAAGGTATAGTGACAAGTATATGTGAAAAGAGTGCTATCACCAAGCATCAGGGATAGTGGTTAAAACATGGTACCAGACATTTGGAAAACATGGAACGCAATGTCACTTGGAATGTTCTGTAAAAAAGGTACTTTCCAAGTCCAGCAAAGATTGGAGTGATATGGTTTGTATTTGCAGTGATTCAGCTACGTATATGAAAAAGTTGTGTGATGACCCGTCAAAATCGATATTTGCGCTGAAGTGATTCCCTGGAGGAGATCCTTGCCACTTGTTAGATTGTATGCTTAAAACATCTTCACAATCTGCAGTTAGTAAAGAATGACATTGACTTTTTTTAGTCCATTCTGGTGCACTATGTTCTTATGCACAGGACCTAAAACGTAAATATGTATCACTTTTGTGCTTTGTGTGGCATCAAAGAAAGAGTCAAAGGGGCTATAAATGCTATATTATCCATGTGGCAACCGTTTACAGAATTTTTGCTGAGTGATGATGGCAAAGACAAGAAATTAGAGCGTCTTTGATCACATATTGATAGTGATGTGAAAAAAGTACACTCTACTGAACTCTTAGATTTTCGCAGGAAACATAATGTTGTAGTGGACATAATAAAAGACTAGAGTCTGAAAACACCCTTGTCTGACAAGTGTTCAGCATAATTGTTGTAGAAGTGAAAAATCTCCTGGAGAGTAGGCTAGACAATAACTTTAGTGACTCTGGCACTGCAACATGTTCCAAGTTAGAGTGCTTGCCACTTGGTAAGCAAACCAATGGTGAAGAGAAATTCAGAAAACTTTTATTTTACAATGTGTGAGAAATGGATTGCAATGATGCGTAGAAATGTCCCTTCACCACCAATGGCATTTGAAACCTCACTGTGGAACTCTGTTCTAGAGCCCCTCCGTAAAAGGGAGGGTCCTCCGTAGTCTCAGAAGTGCTGCTTCATTTTAGACCTCTTCAATAACTCTGAGGGCAGAAGCGCCCAGATCAGTGCAAATGCTGCTTAACTTTCCCTGAGAATCTCAATCTTCAAGGGAACCAGTCTTGGCACGGAAAGCTATGTCAGTAGCAAGAGTTAACAAATTGTGTATTGGGTGTTTTGACGTTGCCAATCTCAAGTGCCAATGTTGAGAGGGCCTTTTCACAGAAGCTTAAATGGAAGGAAAGAGCAATGCACGTGAGCAAAGACTTACTTAAGAAGTATTGTATGGTGTACTAGAATAAGTTTAATATGCAAATTTGCAAAAATTAATTTGGACCTCTTATACACTATACTTACAATGTCTATATACCATGCACTAGCAGTGCAGAAAGACAGCAATAATAAAAGCAAAATGTTCCATAAACAGCGGAAAAACTGTTTCTGTATATTTAATGGCGCAGAAATCTTTAACGAATGATAACCACTGTTTCTTTAAGATATTGAAATCAGTCGAAAACACTGAAAACCCCCCACCAGAATGTACCAAAAATAAAAACTGAAAACAGGAAAGCCTAAATATAATTCAGCACAACCTACAATAAAGAAAATGTTACAAACTACTGGCATATTTTAGGGGAGGAGGAAGACATAAAAGATTTGGTGGATCAAAGTCCTAAGATAACCTTTAAGAAAACCAAATCCTTGGGAGATATTTTAAAAAAGAATCATTTGGAACAACTCCGAGATAGGAATTTTCTGACGAATAAAACACAGGGTTTTATCTTGCAGAGAATGTCAGTATGGAATTAACCCCAAAAAATTTTGAACATTGGATGGAGGAAGGACCATACAGGACAGAATTACATGTGAGACTGAGTTTGTGTTCTACGAACTGAATTGAAGTTGCAATAAGTATTATTGTGGTGGTACCATCATTAAACTGAAATTATGAGTACTGCAACACATTCAAGTCATTAAAAATGAGGATAAAACGTACCTCATGGCCAACCAGTTTGAAAGGGAATACAATCGCTTCTTGAAAGGATTTGGCTACTTTGGGATTAGACATATACCTAAATGTGCAAGAGAAGGGAACAGGGAAAGGGAATCGAGAAGGAAAGATATTTTAGTGAATAATAAGCGAAATAGATAGAGGTGAGTTACCTAGGATAATAATAAATAGAGAAGAAAGTAGTCATGAGTACTATAGCACACATCACATTATAGAGAGTAGTGAAATATTATATTATATATAAGTGAATTAATAAAAATCATCTTTTCCTACCTAACGCAAGCATTACCACTTTATTAGGTGCTATGTTAAGCATATACTGTGCAATATTTTGATTTGAAAGGGTTTTAGCAGGGAGCAGGATTAGAACGTAATTACTCAGTACTGAGGGGAAGGAGAACAGAAAGTCTTGAAGAAGTGACTAATTAGGGGTAATTAAGCATGAGTCACTTTATGTGTAGGAGTAGGAGAAAAGACATTGAAGGGTCTTATAGTGTGGGACCCTTGTTAAATACCCAATTGTGTGTATAAAATATTGATGGGGATAACATCATTAGTAAGGAAAGAGAACATGAACCACAGATATTATCTTGACGTGACTAAGACGCTTACTCATAGAGGAAAATCACACAGGGGGAGAGCTTGAGTACAACAGGTATCAGCATTTGATCATACATTACCTTGAAGTTTCAGGGGAGGGAGGGTTGATAATACTCACAATGAGTTGGAAAGTAATCAAGATGATTGCATCAAAACATGTTACGTGATGAAACAGTGGAGTTTCAAACATGGTGTACTGAAACGTATGTTGTAGTACATGGTACTGTGTGTCATAGAGGGAAATATGCATGGTGCAAATTTCGGAAGTCGTCCCGGAAGCGCACCCTAGCATGAAAAAAATCATTTTAAAAAGTATATTTTACATATATCTTTCAAGTTTAAGTGTTGGTTTGTTGTAATTAGAGTTTTTCGGTTTATTGGTACTTATAAGAAAGTACTTATGCATAGTTTAAACTTGATGAGGACTAGTGTTTTACAGTGTGCTGAACTTTTGACCTCTGTTTAAAACAGACTTTTGTATGATGTGTTGATCTACACTAGATATAACATTATCCCGCTGATACACTCCTGTGACCTTTATTCACTTAATAATTAATTTTGCGATAGTCGCGATCACGTGACTTAGTTGAAATTAATCACAACTAGTAATCTTAACCGCTAGATTCTGTATATATTAAAAGAGCCCCCATTTGTTTAAACCACCACATGTACTTTTCAACGGATACCAGAGATGCATTGTTAGCGTTTTCAGAAAAGTAAGTTAGTGTCCGTTATTTTTCACCTCGTATTCTCATTATATAAGGTTTAACAGAATTAGCGATAGTAGTCTCCTAGCGTACTTACATTCTCCTCACCCACCCGCTCTAATTTAGTTGACTTTTAAAGCGCACCAGCACCTTACACCTTACACCTAATCGTACCCAGAACTGATTCACTCGAAATTACGATATCCGGACAGGACATTCTTACTGCCAGTACAGGACTACATAGAAACGTAATTTCATTGTATATTTACTTTTGATAATATTAGCCATGCTTGACATAATATTAATATGCACTAGCGAAAATCGAATTTGTATGTAATGTTATTTACTATGTTTATTCAATGAAAAGAGTATCTGCAAATGTAAAATGAATTTGTTTTTGTTAAGACTAGCTCATTATTGTTTCTTGTACTTTCCTTACAGACCCCTGATGAAGGGTCTATAATATGACCCGAAATGCAATGGGTTTACGAAAATTAAACTAATGAAGTAATCTACACATGATGGTATCTATGGATGATGGAAAAAGATTTTGATTTTGATTATGAAAATGAGGAAATAATAAAAACAATTTGACATATAAGAAAAGAAGCTTTAAACGTATTATTGAAAGAGTGGAAAATATGGAAGAAAACTTTATTGTTCGAGTAAAATAGTGCACACATCCCTTGGAGCAGATTTTTCTGCACCACATGGTTCACATTGAATATAAGTAACACCAGACCGCGTACTTTGATGAAGTAGCACACGCTAAAAAAAGACTATAATTCAAATAGATTTGTCTACAAACAAGTGCACAGAAGAACACAAACTTTACTAGACATTTTTACCTTCTCATAGAAATATGATTCTTTAAAAGTTTTAAAATCAATTGAAAGAAGCAATAGTTCACAAGGGCAGTCAATTAATAAGCTATCACAAGTTAACACATCAGCTTCTGACCCGAGCTCAGCATTGGAGAGTGAGTCAGAGCCAGAAATAAATCAAGCAGGAGCGTGTCAATCCAAGCAAAAATTAACCTTAGCAGAGAAACTTGATTTTTTTACGCCAGGACAGAAGACAGACCATGCGTCAGAAAAACATCAAAACTGGCAGAGCTAAATAAAAAATGGCACAAAAGGAGAAAATCATGCCAGTCTTCCTGATGCCAAAACAATAATACATTTGGCACAGATCAATTTGAATGAAACCGAAACACAACCACTTTTCTTAAGCTTGTCATTTTGTCCTCAGAGCAGCTTCAATTATGTGCAGCCAAGAAAGGATGCTTTTAAATTCATACACAAACTGAAGCTGAAAAAATATAAGCTTTTGTGTAAAACAAAAAGCAACAGGAGTACCAGGCAGTCTGATGATATTCCTTCGAATACAATGAATTTGATGGTTGCTGATATTCCACTACTTAAGGATCTCAAGGATTTGCAGAATGACAATTTCAGTGATGGCTGTATAAATGAGGAAACCACATTGTTTACACCCTCAACCGCACTGTCTCCTGCAGACACGTTTACAAGACCTATACGCCCTTCAAGCCAAAATCTACTTTTAATCCAATCATGCCCGCAATTCTTCAGACATTTTCAATATACAGGTTGTAGCTCAGATATAAAAATTGAATGCATGTCTTCAAAGAACTAGACCTAAACTTAGTAGCCAAGAGTTGCGATAGTGTCAATTGATTTCCAAGCTGCAGAAAAACAACCAGATCATAATTAGAAACTCAGACAAAAAAGGGTACATCGTCATTTGGCCTAAAACAGCTTACATACAGGAGGCATTATCTCAGATGAATGATAGTGAATGTCACAAAAGAAGTACGACTCAGGCTGTGCGTTTGGCATATAATAAATTTTATGCAAAAATATTGGCCTGGAAAAGTGCCGGTCTTTGGAGCCTGGATGAATATAAATATCTAAAAAATGAGCATCCAGTTATGCCGGTAGTATACTTCATACCAAAGGTCCATAAAAATCTAACCAGGCCTCCATGTAGACCAATATTATCTGCACGCAATGACTTATTAGAGAACACGTCATGCTACATTGACTATTTTTGCCAAGACTATGTGAAAGGCCTACCTACCTATATTCAGGATAAAAGTGATTTCCTGGGGAGGATACATGATATAGGTTGGCAAGATGACTACATAAAACAAAAGGAGAGAGAAAGGGATTCCCACAATGTGGAGGGGAATACTCCTGGTTCCCTTAATGGTCAAGTAAACAAATAAATGGAGGAGTACCACCATATGACCAGTCAATGTCTCAACACTGTGGGGAGAGAGAGAAGAGAAGCATGTGAAAAGGAAAGTGTCTTTTTTTAAGAAGACCCCTCACTCACCAACCTAGTTGGTGACATGCTTCATCATCGGGGTCCCACCCGGACAGCCGAGTGTCATCCAGGTGTGCTGCGACACCTGACTACAGTGGAGCGGGTTGTTTTTTGTGAGTTTGTGAGTGATAAATGTGGATTAAAAATTGTTCTGGTATAATTCAATTGAAAAAATGTTTTATTCTGGAGCTACTGGACAATATTAAAAAGAGATATCAGATGGGGGGTGTCAAGCTACATCTAATGGTGGCACTCAAGGGCCATACGGTGAACATAACAGTATGGCTCCACTTTCTACAGTCATGCGGGTGGGCTCCGCGAGCAGTTCTGATGCGGGTGGGCACCGCTTTCATGGGGGATTCCATGTTGACCATTCCAAGTCCCGGGCATCCCCGATCAGGATACTTACCACGTTCTTTAACGTTTAGATCGTGTCTATAGAGTTAGCATCATGATCCTGACTCCCATGAGGCACACTAAACTGGAACTCCTAGTAAGCTTCCCTTTTCCCCATGTTACTTTGATATATCTAAGTATTACGCTCTGTTGACTGGCATGCTAGTATGAATCAAAACGTCAAAGCCCTCACCTATGTTTTGAGAGTGTAGTCGCCCACTTCTCAATGTATGGGAGTGGTGCAATAAACCAATGCACACGGTTTCAATTGATATCGTGTTTGTAACGTTTATGACAGCAGTCCACGGCTAATATGGCCTATTCTGCACTTTTGTCCACTTCCAATTATCTAAGTGTGGATGTACTTCTCTGAATGGCTGAGCCGATCACGTAATGATATGTACGTGATGAACTGTTACTGACTCTCAACCAGGGAGTTTGATAATTGGTAGTTTGCTTATATGAGTCATGCTACCACATTGGGAGAGCATGGAGCACAAGATCACAATGACACTACGTTACAGGCATGTAATTTGTTTGCTCGTAATGTATTTTCTATCTTTGCAGGTTTTTTCCTCTTTCTCACACTGGAAGAAAGGGCATCAACTGTGAGTATAGAGCTGGCTTTTTGTGATCGAGGGCAGGGTACACCTTAGAGTGTGTACACCACCCAGGTCAGGCACACTTTGGCCCTGATGAAAACCTGGTAATTTCCTGTTACAGGGTATAACATGAAGACCATCACATAGCACTTTTTTCACATTACTTTGATACTAATGGATCAGTAACATCCATACATGCATCTGCTATCTCTTTTTAATATTATTGAGTAGCTCCAGAATAAAAAAAATTAAATTGAGTTATACCAGGATAATTTTTAATCCACCTTTATCACTCACAAAATCACAAAAAACAAACCGCTCCACTGGAGTCAGGTGTCGCAGCACACCTGGATGGCACTTGGCTGTTCGGGTGGGGCCCGATGATGAAGCATGTCACCAACTAGGTTGGTGAGCGAGGGGTCTTCTTAGCAAAGGACACATTCCTTTTCACATGCTTCTCTTCTCTCTCTCCCCACCATGTTGAGACCTTTACTGGTCATATGGTGATACTCCCCCATTTGTTTGTTTAAGATGACTATATCTTCATGTCACTGGACATTACATAGCTCTATACGAGCATCAGACATAAAGTTTGTATTCGAGCACTGGAACATTATCCGAGTAATAGAGTGATCGGTCGGTTTCAACATAGCAAAATGCTAATCAATATGACTTTGCTGGAAAACAACCTGTTCATGTTTCAAAATAAAATTTATCAGTAGACTCAGGGTGTTTCCATGGGGGCCAGCTTCTCTCCCAGCTATGTGTGTCTACACATGGACTGGTGGGAGTAGCTGGTCCTCAAGTCAAATATGGGGCCATATTGAATGAACATATGGTGACGTGGTTAAGATTAATTGATGATTTGTTTATCATTTGGCGAGGCTCAAAGGAAAGTGCCTTGGAGTTTGTTTCCGTGATCAATGATAATGATATCAATCTTAAATTTATAGCAACACTAAGCTCACACACACTTAATTTTTTAGAGGTGCAAATCTGTATCATAGATAATAAACTAGTGACTTCATTACATCGTAAGGAAACAGCGGGGAATTCCATACTGCATGCCTCTAGCTCCCATCCTAATCACCTCATATAAAGCATACCCTATGGAGAAATGGTTAGATTGAGGCATATATGTAGCAATAATGCTGATTTGGCAAAGTTGCAACACGAGACAAATTGAAATTCTTGGCAAGGGGTTATCCCAATAAAACGATAGACACAGCAAAAGCAAAATCAAAACTATGAAGCAGATCTGAGTTACTGTGTGGTAATACCAGTTGTGAGGCAGCTCCCCAATATTTACATAAAACACATGATGCCAGACCAAATCGAATTGATTTTTACATATAATATACAGGAAAAACAATTGAGGAACATAATTAGAAGCAATTGGCCACCAGTATTGGATGATCCTATCATAAGTCATATATTGCTCAAAGTACCCTCTGTCACATATAGGAAATCCACCTCCATGAGCAATGCTCTGGTTAATAGCAGTCCAGAGGTAGGGGAAGTTGGGATGTGGTTATTTATTTATTTATAAGTCGTGTAAAGCGCACTGTCGCCTTACAGGCATCCTGGCGCTGAAGCTCAATAAGATGTCGGAGGAAGGGTGACCTACAGGTGCAGCTGAACTCAGATCTTAGGGAAACAGCCAGGTTTTCACGCATTTCCTAAACGGGAGAAGTTCCTCAATTTGTCTAATCTCCCAAGGTAGACTGTTCCAAAGTTTGGCTGCAGCCACCCCGAAGGATCTTCCCCCTACTCTGACTTTCTGGAATTTAGGCACTCTCGCCAGCCGGGCCGAAGAAGAGCGAAGAAGCCTAGTAGCAATGTACCAAGCAAATTTAGATTGCAAGGATCTAGGGCCTAGCCCATGAAGGGCTTTAAAAACAAGGCAGAGAGACTTAAATTGAACTCTCTGCCTGAGGGGAAGCCAATGAAGTTCGGCCGAGGCTGCCGATGCAGACGCTCTTCTAGACCAGCCCAGGGCCATTCTAGCCACCACTGATTGGATTATGTGAAGTCTGTCTAACAGAAAGCTGGGAGACTCAAGCAGGAGGGCGTTACAATAGTTAAGTTGGCCCAGGATTGTACATCTAGCCACTGAAGCACGAGCATGGATAGGTAATAGTGGCATGATCTTGCGAAGGGACCTAATCAGGGCAAAACAACAAGACACAGTTTTCGCCACCTGAGCCTCCATGGTCAGCTTGTTATCCAGCATAATGCCAAGGTTAGGAACAGTTTTAACTGGTAGAACCTTAATCGCTGTTTCTGGGGGCCAGAAATTATCGGGAAAGGGATGTTGGATCCTATTCCCAACATAAAAAAGCACCTTAGTTTTGCCAGCGTTAAATTGAAGGGAGTTATCCTGTAACCAGCCGGCGGTAACCCACAGACACTCATGAAACACCTCCAGCGGCGTTGACTCCTCACCTTCAAAGGAAGGGATCAACTGAGTGTCATCCTCATAGTTGATCGTATTGATTTTATATGATTTGATTAATGTTATCAAGGGTTTTAAATAGAGGTTGAACAATACAGGGCTAATGGCCGAACCCTGGGGAACCCCTTGCGGCACAGGGGAGAATGCGGATTGGAAAGGGGGAAGGGACACCGCCTGCTGTCTATCCCCCAGGAAAGACCGGAACCAGTGCAAGGCACAGCCTCTCACCCCGGCATCGCTCAGTCTCCTCAGGAGGGTCTCATGATTTACCATATCAAATGCGGCAGACAGGTCGAGCAGAATCAAAACTGCTGCCTGTCCCCTGTCTGCACGTCTTTGAAGCTCATCCATAGCAGTTACCAAGGCTGTCTCAGTCCAATGGGCAGGGCGGAAGCCAAATTGCATATCCTCGAGCTGCTGATGTTGCTCCAGATGTTTAGAGAGTGATGAACTGACCCTGTGTTCAACAATTTTTGCCGGAAATGGTAGCAGAAAAATCGGTCTGTAGTTCTTAGAGCACTCTGGGTCCAATGATGTTTTTTTCAACAGGGGGGATATCAGGGCTTGTTTCCAGCGAGCGGGGACTATACCGCTTGCCAGAGACTGGTTGCAAATCATGCGAAGAGTAGGAAATAGTTCCTCTTCATACTCTTTCCAGATCTTATGCGGGACCGGGTCCAGAGGCGAGCCAGAGAAAATGCCCCGTGCCAGCCTGCCGAAGTCCTCCTCCCTCAAGGGAGGAAATTCCGATAGTTGATCGGCCGACTGCCAACAAGGGTCATAATCCCTGTCCTCCGAGGCCCGGTCCCTAAGACTGTGGGAACAACTAGATTCAGTGGAGACTGTGAGATCTTTGATGATAGTCTCAATCTTTTCTCTAAAGAACTTCGCCAAGTTGACACAGAGTTCCTGCAAAGGGGTTACCGGTTTTTTAGAGCAATCAGGGCTAGTGAGGTTGTTCAAGATATTAAAAATGCTCCTAGAGCTGTTTGAAGCATTGCAGATCGTGGAGCAGAAATATTCTGCTTTGGATTTATGGATCAAGGTCTTATACTCAGCAATTTTGAGCTTCCAAAGCAATCTATCAGATTCCATATAGCCCCGCCTCCATTTCCTCTCTGCCTGTTTACATGCTAATTTAGTGGATTTCAGAGTGTCATTGAACCAGGGGGTTATCCACTAGAAAAGCCTTTTTAAATATTCAACCTGTCGAGCCTGCAAATTTGGGAAGAATAAAGTCTTGTAATCAACCACCTTTAGTGAAAGAGTAACAAATAAATATGGGCGAAATTTGCGAATTTGCGGTCCACGAATTCGTGCGAAATGGCAAAAAAATATCTGCAGGTTCGCGAATTTTCCCGCGAACTCGCAGATTTTTGTACCATTTGCACAAATATGTGACTACGTGTGCCTGTAACTTTGCCAGTGTGCCAAAAGGCGCCGATGTCCCTTTAGTGAGCTGGCCATTATAGTGGGGACGGGCGGGAAGACGTTTCATACCGCTAGTGAGTGGTGGACGGGGCCAAACAGGAAGGGCTTCTATGCAAGTTCACATGCATCTTGTTTATAAAGGGTCAGAGACCGAGCAGAGCAGCAGATGAGGAGAAAGCAGCCTCCTGGTCACAAGAGCTACACAGGGATGGTGCTCGGGAAAGTCATGGATGCAAAAATACGTTTGCCACAGGACCCCAGAATCCTTCAGATGTCCAAGATAGCTCTGCTGCGCGTGTTGGTACAAAGCCATTCTGATCCTGCTCAGTGGGTTCAGGCGCATGCAGCTGCTGCTGCTGGACAATGTCCCATCTCATACTAAACTGCCCCGTACAGTCATATGCTGGCGCTGGGCAGTAGGGTGCAGTGGCATGCGGGTGTTCCACGCCTGGTACATGCGCATACCGGTGCCAGGGGGGACACGTGTTTATTGGTGCTGTGTAGCAAGTTATAACTTTACATTTTGACTGCACCAGACGGTGGTACCGCCTACACAGATCAGGAGCATCCAGGCACCAGACTTCAATGTGTGCTCGCACCCAGAGACCTCCCAGGCTATTGAGCACAAATGATTTTCACACTGAGAGGGCTCAAGGGCAGTTCAGCAGCACGGGGGCTCACACCCACTGGGCCCCGGGGCAGTTCGGTAGCGCATGGGCTCACAACCCCATGGCAGCTCAGCAGCGCGGGGGCTCACACCCACAGGTCTCCTGGGCAGTTTAGCAGCGCCACCCTCTGGTTCATTACTGCCACCCTCTGGTTCACCACTGCCACCCTCTGGTTCACCACTGTCACCCTCTGGTTCATCACTGTCACCATCTGGTTCATCACTGCCACCCTCTGGTTCATCACAGCACCCTCTGGTTCACCACCGCCACCCTCTGGTTCATCACTGCCACCCTCTGGTTCATCACCGCTCCCTCTGGTTCACCACTCTCACCCTCTGGTTCATCACTGCCACCCTCTGCTTCATCACAGCACCCTCTGGTTCACCACTACCACCATCTGGTTCATCACTGCCACCCTCCAGTTCATCACTGCCACCCTCTGGTTCACCACTGCCACCCTCTGGATTATCACTGCCAAACTCTGGTTCATCACTGCTACCCTCTGGTTCACCACTGCCACCCTCTGGTTCATCACTGACACCCTCTGGTTCATCACAGCACCCTATGGTTCACCCCTGCCACCCTCTGATTTACCCCTGCCACCATCTGCTTCATCACAGCACCCTCTAGTTCACCACCGTCACCCTCTGGTTCATCACTGCCACCCTCTGGCTCATCACTGCCACCCTCTGGTTCACCACTGCCACCCTCTGGTTCATCACTGCCACCCTCTGGTTCACCACCGCCACCCTCTGGTACATCACTGTCACCCTCTGGTTCATCGCTGCCACCCTCTGGTTCATCACAGCACCCTCTGGTTCACCAGTGCCACCCTCTGGTTCATCACTGCCACCCTCTGGTTCATCACTGTCACCCTCTGGTTCACCACTGCCACCCTCTGGTTGATCACTGCAAACCTCTGGTTCATCACAGCACCCTCTGGTTCACCACTGCCACCCTCTGGTTCATCACTGTCACCCTTTGGTTCATCACAGCTCCCTCTGGTTCACCACTGCCACCCTCTGGTTCATCACTGCCACCCTCTGGTTCATCACAGCACCCTCTGGTTCACCACTGCCACCCTCTGGTTCATCACTACCACCCTCTAGTTCATCACTGCCACCCGCCAGTTCACCACTGCCACCCTCTGGATTATCACTGTCACCCTCTGGTTCATCGCTGCCACCCTCTGGTTCACCACTGCCACCATCTGGTTCATCACTGCCACCCTCTGGTTCATCACAGCACCCTCTGGTTCACCCCTGCCACCCTCTGGTTCACCCCGGCCACCATCTGGTTCATCACAGCACCCTCCAGTTCACCACTGTCACCCTCTGGTTCATCACAGCACCCTCTGGTTCATCACTGCCACCCTCTGGTTCACCACTGCCACCCTCCAGGTCACCTCTGCCACCCTCTGGTTCACCCCTGCCACCCTCTGGTTCATCACTGCCACCCTCTGGTTCATCACTGCCACCCTCTGGTTCACCACTGCCACCCTCTGGTTCACCACTGCCACCCTCTGGTTCACCCCTGCCACCATCTGGTTCATTGCTGCCACCCACTGGTTCATCACTGCCACCCTCTGGTTCACCACTGCCACCCTCTGGTTCATCACTGCCACCCTCTGGTTCACCACTGCCTCCCTCTGGTTCATCACTGTCACCCTCTGGTTCACCACTTCCACCCTCTGGTTCATCACTGCCACCCTCTGGTTCATCACTGACAGCCTCTGGTTCATCACTGCAGCCCTCTGGTTCATCACAGCACCCTCTGGTTCACCACTGTCACCCTCTGGTTCATCACTGCCACCCTCTGGTTCATTACTGCCACCCCCAGGTTCACCACTGCCACCCTCTGGTTCATCACTCCCACCATCTGGTTCATTGCTGCCACCCTCTGGTTCATCACTGCCACCCTCTGGTTCATTGCTGCCACCCTCTGGTTCATCACAGCACCCATCTGGTTCACCAGTGCCACCCTCTGGTTCATCACTGCCACCCTCTGGTTCATCACTGCCACCCTTTAGTTCACCACTGCCACCCTCTGGTTAATCACTGCCATCCTCTGGTTCATCACAGCACCCTCTGGTTCACCACTGCCACGCTTTGGTTCATCACTGTCACCCTCTGGTTCACCACAGCTCCCTCTGGTTCACCACTGCCACCCTCTGGTTCATCACTGCCACCCTCTGGTTCACCACTGCCACCCTCTAGTTCATCACTGCCACCCTCCGGTTCACCACTGCCACCCTCTGGTTCATCACTGCCACCCTCTGGTTCACCCCGGCCACCATCTGGTTCATCACAGCACCCTCCGGTTCACCACTGTCACCCTCTGGTTCATCACAGCACCCTCTGGTTCATCACTGCAACCCTCTGGTTCACCACTGCCACCCTCTGGTTCACCCCTGCCACCCTCTGGTTCATCACTGCCACCCTCTGGTTCACCACTGCCACCCTCTGGTTCACCACTGCAACCCTCTGGTTCACCACTGCCACCCTCTGGTTCACCCCTGCCACCATCTGGTTCATTGCTGCCACCCGCTGGTTCATCACTGCCACCCTCTGGTTCACCACTGCCACCCTCTGGTTCATCACTGCCACCCTCTGGATCACCACTGCCACCCTCTGGTTCATCACTGTCACCCTCTGGTTCACCACTGACACCCTCTGGTTCATCACTGCCACCCCCTGGTTCATCACAGCACCCTCTGGTTCACCACTGCCACCCTCTGGTTCACCACTGACATCCTCTGGATCACCACTGACACGCTCTGGTTCATCACTGACACCCTCTGGTTCACCACTGCCACCCTCTGGTTCACCACTGTCACCCTCTGGTTCATCACTGCCACCCTCTGGTTCACCACTGCCACCCTCTGGTTCATCACAGCACCCTCCGGGTCACCACTGCCACCCTCTGGGTCACCACTGCCACCCTCTGGTTCATCACAGCACCCTCTGGTTCACAACTGCAGTTTTTTGGTTCATCACAGCACCCTCTGGTTCACCACTGTAGATTATGGGGAGAAAGCACACCTGCCCAGCCTCAACCAGAGGCTGGTTAATGTGTTACTGAATTTGAGCTTCAAGTCCGGCACCTGCTTCCTTATCTGTAAATGCTTCCTGTTGTGGTTTAATTTTTGTGACAGCCTGGAGCATTGTGCCATACTTGTAACTATTCTCTGACCCTGCTTCGAGTGTCAGAGCAGGGTCAGAGAATAGTTGCAAGTAGGCAACAACTCTGGAGGCGCCACTCAGGAAGCACTTACAGGGTTACAGAAGGTGCCCAAGTTGAAGTTAATTTCTTTGTAACCAATTTGTAAATGGTTACAAAGAAGTTAGATTCAACTTGGGGACCTGCTGTAACCCTATAAGTGCTTCATGTACTTCAGTTTTTGAAAATCCGTCCCCGAACAAAATTTCGCGGATTTTTCTGCAATTTCGCGAGATTCGCAGACCGCGAAATTGCAGAAAATCCGCAAATTCCGCGAACGGAACGGATTTTACGCCCATGCTTAGTAACGAGTATCAACACATTTCTTACATTCAAAACAGATCATGTAATCTATGTTTTGGAATGCACTTGTGGACTCCTTTATATTGGGAGTACATACTTACAGGCCCACAAACGTATATTACAGCACATTAGTGCCATTACCAACTAAGATCCCATTTATCCTGATGGCTGCCACTTCAAAGAGAAGCACAACAACAATTTGAAACATCTCAAGTATTATTTACTGGATGCACTTCCCAATTTCAGGAGAGGGGTCAACTATGCTAAGAAAGTTGGAAAAACGTTATATTTTGGAATTAGATTTAAAAATGTCAGTGGGGCTCAATACTAGTGACAATCTGTTTACCAGCCTGTAAGATTGAAACGTTATTGTCAATTGGTCAATGTGCATATATATATATATATTTATATATATATATATTCACTGAAATAACCATAGGTTTCAGCCACGTTATAGTTAGGAATTAGCATTTAAAAAACCTTAGAAATTCACTGAAAAAACCATAGGTTTCACACATGTTATAGTTAGCTGGACATTTCACTCATTCAAAACCATTGAAATTCCCCCGTTATAGTTAATTCAGTTAACTATAACTCGCGCGCCTGCAATGCACTGCTGATGACGTCACATATTACATCACTCATGACGTGGTCAGTGACATCACTCATGACATCACTGATGACTAAGTATGGGTGAATTTTGCAAATTCGTAGATTTCCCTGCGAAATCCCAGATTTTTTGGCAATTGCACTATACTCAACTGGAGTACTTTCTACTGGCTAATCAGTAAGGGCTACCTCGTTGGGTAAATGTATCGTGCTTTTCCTACACTACAGCCTGCGTAAAGGCCCAAAAGAGTTGTCTCCAGTGACCCCGTGTGTCTGTAACTTTGCCACCGCGCCAATAGGCGCCAAGGTCCCTCGAGTGAGCTGTCCATCACAGTGCTGGAAAGGGCGGGAAGAGGTAGCCTAGCCTAGTGTGTGTGGGGCTGGGCTTCTGTGCGAGTTCAAATGCCTCTTGTTTATAAAGGTCAGAGACCGATCAGCGCAGCAGGTGAGGAGAAAGCAGTAAGTGCTACCTCGTTGGGTAAATTAAATGTATCATGCTTTTCCTACACTACAGCTGCGTAAAGGCCCAGAAGAGTTCTCTCCTGTGACCCCGTGTGCCTGTATCTTTGCCACCGCGCCCATAGGCGCCGAGGTCCCTCGAGTGAGCTGTCGATCACAGTAGGGGAAAGGGCGGGAAGAGGTTGCATAGCCTAGTGTGTGTGGGGCCGGGCTTCTGTGCGAGTTCACATGCCCCTTGTTTATAAAGGTCAGAGACTGATCAGAGGAGCAAATGAGGAGAAAGCAGTAAGTGCTACCTCGTTAGGTAAATGTATCGTGCTTTTCCCACACTACAGCTGCGTAAAGGCCCAGAAGAGTTGTCTCCAGTGACCCCGTGTGTATGTAACTTTGCCACCGCGCCCATAGGCGCCCAGGTCCCTCGAGTGAGCTGTCCATCACAGTGGGGAAAAGGGCAGGAAGAGGTTGCATAGCCTAGTGTGTGTGGGGCCGGGCTTCTGTGCGAATTCACATGCCTCTTGTTTATAAGGGTCAGAGACCGATCAGCGCAGCAGATGAGGAGAAAGCAGTAAGTGCTACCTCGTTGGGTAAATGAAATGTATTGTGCTTTTCCTACACTACAGCTGCATAAAGGCCCAGAAGAGTTGTCTCCAGTGACCCCATGTGTCTGTAACTTTGCCCCCGTGCCCATAGGCGCCGAGGTCCCGTGAGTGAGCTGTCCATCATAGTGGGGGAAAGAGAGGGAAGAGGTTGCATAGCCTAGTGTGTGTGGGGCGGGCTTCTATGCGAGTTCACATGCCTCTTGTTTATAAAGGTCAGAGACCGGATCAGCGCAGCAGATGAGGAGAAAGCAGTAAGTGCTACCTCGTTGGGTAAATGAAATGTATCGTGCTTTTCCTACACTACAGCTGTGTAAAGGCCCAGAAGAGTTGTCTCCCGTGACCCCGTGTATCTGTAACTTTGCCACCGCGCCCATAGGCACCGAGGTCCCTCGAGTGAGCTGTCCATCACAGTGGGGGAAAGGGCGGGAAGAGGTTGCATAGCCTATTGTGTTTGGGGCCGGGCTTCTGTGCGAGTTCACATGCCTCTTGTTTATAAAGGTCAGTGACCGATCAGAGCAGCAGATGAGGAGAAAGCAGTAAGTGCTACCTCGTTGGGTAAATGTTTCGTGCTTTTCCTACACTACAGCTGCATAACGGCCCAGAAGAGTTGTCTCCAGTGACCCCGTGTGTCTGTAACTTTGCCACCGTGCCCGTAGGCGCCGAGGTCCCTCGAGTGAGCTGTCCATCACAGTGGGGGAAAGGGCGGGAAGAGGTTGCATAGCCTAGTGTGTGTGAGGCCAGGCTTCTGTGCGAGTTCACATGCCTCTTTTTTATAAAGGTCTGAGACTGATCAGCGTAGCAGATGAGGAGAAAACAGCCTTTTGGTCACTGTAAGTACAGGGGGATTACGCTCGAGAAACTCGTGGATGCCTAGACCTCCATCACGGATTACAGCTATTTGTAGACGGTAGATTTGGGGAGAAAGCACACCTGCCTAGCATCGACCGTGCTCCCTAGATTCTTGGGCTGATTATAAATGCGTTACTGAATTTGAGCTTCAACTCGGGCACCTGCTTTATTTATATCTGTAAGTGCTTCCTGCTGAGGTTTAATTTTTGCGACAGGAGCCTCATTGCCTAATTATAACTATTCTCTGACCCTGCTTCAAGGGTCAGAGCAGGGTCAGAGAATAGTTGCAAGTAGGCAACAAGGCGCCGCTCAGGAAGCACTTACAGGGTTACAGCAGGTGCCCAAGTTGAAGTTAATTTCTTTGTAAGCCTTTTGTAAATGGTTACAAAGAAATTAGCTTCAGCTTTGGTACCTGCTGTAACCCTGTAAGGGCTTCCTTAACAAAATTCGTCCCGCTCGAAATTTCTCGAGATTCGCGGATCGCGAAATTGCAGAAAATCTGCAAATTCCACGAGCGGAACAAATTTTCGGCCCTTACTTACTGATGACATCTCAAATGACATCACTGATGACATTACTGATGACATCATCCTTGTGAAAGAGTGGCAGACCTCCAATCGCCCTAATATAACCTTTGATACACACATTCAAAAATAGAAACTAAAATTTTTTAAACAATGAGATACCAATACCAGTTACAACAACCTATTCAGTAATTCTAACTTCTACATACACATCCACTCATTCACCAACAGTTCTATATAGTCACTCATACATATACTCACTCATCATATGTACTCATACACCTATACATCCTGTTACACACCGTACTCATCCATAGAGTTACTCACACACATACTCACACATGCAAATAAACTATAAAACATTAATTCACTTGCATATACAGCTATACACACACCACTACACTTACTTCTACAGAAACGTACACATACTTACTCTCTTAAACAATCACTTATTGAAACACATACTTATTTATATAGGAACTCTTCCAATCTCTCTCTCTCACATATACTCGCCTATATACATCAATACTCACATATACTAGTTTAAAACATATGTAGTTACTCATAAAGATACTATTGAGACAGTCATTCACTCACTGACACACCCATGCACACACTCATCCATCCATACAGTCCTGCACACATGCTGTCTTCAAAACACATACAAACAGTGAGTCAGCCATTCATGCATCTGTGTGCTAAGTAATACCCCCCACCAAACCATACAGACACTCATTCTGATACTCAAAAAATCAACTAATAACCTATAAACACACACATGTAGCTACTCACCAACCCATGCAGCCACTTATGCACAAAGTGAGACACTGATACAGATATTTACATATTTAAACATTACTCGTTAATACATGTATTCACTAAGATACACTTAATAAGTCAGTTATACAATTTTACAACAAAAAACCATTCATTTAGACACTTATTTACCCATTTATTCTTCCATCGACCTTAAGATATACATATATGAAAATATTTATTTTTCAGAAAGAAACACATTCACAGTGATGTCATTTGAGATGTCATCAGTGATGTGATGTCATGAGTGATGTCACTGCCCATGTCATGAGTGATGTAATATTTGACGTCAACAGCAGTGCATTGCGGGCGCGCGGGTTATAGTTAGCTGAACTAACTATAATGGGGGAATTTCAATGGTTTTGAAATGTCCATAGGTTTCACACATGTTATAGTCCAGTATTTGTATGGGAGTGTGAAAGTGTGTGTGGTTCGGTGGGGGGTGTGTGACTGTCCAAAGATGTATGAATTGTTGATTCAGTAGATATATGAAGTTAAAACTACATGTTCTAACAGTTTGGGTGAGTGAATCTCTTTATGTGTGTGGTGATGAGCAAATTTATTTCTCAATGGTACATGTCCAACAAACTAGAAAAATAAAAGGCAGTGTATGTGTTATATAAATAAGTATACCTAAGACTCAATGATTGTGTGAGTGACTGTATGGATAATTGTATACTTGTAATAATGATTTTATAATTCACTAAGTATGACTTACTATCTAAATAAATAGATGAAGTGGTGTTTTTATAAGTGTTTTGCTAAGTAAATATGTAAGTATGATGCATTGTTTGCATAAGTGAGTAGGATGACTTCCTATGTGAATAGGATGTGTGCTGTTGTTTAATGTAAATGTAGGTGTATAAGTATTTTTGATAGTGTTCTATTGTTCATTGACAGCATGTATGAGTGAATCTACAGGTAAGTGATTAGATGTGTGTATACATCTATGAATCACTGAGTGGATTTTTAGATACTTGTATTGCTGTGACAATGGATTCAAATATGATACTCTGTGTTTTACAAAGAGTGATGAAAAATGTTAATAGTGTATGAAAAGGTGTATGTGATTGTTACGTGGATGATGTCATCAGTGATGTCATCAGTGATGTCATTTGAGATGTCATCAGTGATGTCACTGACCATGTCATGAATGATCTAATATGTGACATCATCAGCAGTGGATTGCGGGTGCGCTAAATATAGTTAGTACAACTAACTATATAGGAGCAATTTCAATGGTTTTGCATGAGTGAAATGTCCAGCTAACTATAACACCCCTAAAACTCAGTTTTTTGAGTGCATTTCAAAGGTTTTTTAAAAGCGAATTCCTAACTGTATAAGGCCTGAAACCTAGGGTTTGTTCAGTGAATTTCAAAGGTTTTTTAAATGCTAATTCCTAACTATATAAGGCCTGAAACCTATGGTTTTTTCAGTGAATTTCGAAGGTTTTTTAAATGACAATTTTTAAATGTATTAATTGTTATTTATTTTATACTGATTTACTACATTTTTGCATGCAGGTGTTCAGAGGGCTCGCCCCCATTTTACAATGTTCTGCAGCGCAACCCCTGGCGCGTTTGCAGAGGAGGAACTAATTCCTCTTGCATACTGGGGGTCCCTGGGGGGCAACTAGCCCACCAGGAGCCTCCAGTATAAGCCAGGGAGCTGCATTACAGAGAGGTGTAATGAGGCCACACCCTTTTTTACACCTCTCTGCAACGCAGCCCACGGGCGTGTTTGCAGAGGGGGAACTAATTCCCCTTGCATACTGCGGGTCCCTGGGGGCCAACTAGCCCACCTGGAACCTGCAGTATGCGCCAGGGGGCTGCATTGCAGAGAGGTGTAATGAGGCCACACCCTTTGTTACACCTATCTGCAGCGCAACCCCTGGCGTGTTTATAGAATAGGAACTAATTCCCCTTGCATACTGGGGGTCCCTGGGGGCCAAGTAGCACACCAGGAGCCTCCAGTATGCGCCAAGGGGCTGCATTGCTTTGCCCCAGGGGCGGCGGTCCCTGGGGCAGTGTGGGGGGGATTGTGGACCCCCCCCCTTCTTTATCACTATGCCGCCGCGATTTGGTCCCCCCGGGGGGTAATTTTTAAAAAAACTGACCAGGTTTAAAAAAAAAAAAAATGTGGGCCTTTTTTGTCCTTGTGGGACCACCTGGACAGGCCTAGGGGGTCAGTGTGTATCTACCCTGCCCCCTTTTTGTGTTCTTCACGTTTGTTTTTCTGTTTTCTTGTGCCTCGGTCTATCTACTCGCACACATATACACATATATATATGCATATATGCATTTATATATATGTATGTGTATATATTTATACATACATATATAAACATATATAATCTGCATATATATATAAATACAAATATAAATGCATGCATACATATACATATATGCATACATCTGCAAGTTATTTACATGAACGTTTGAAAAACACTATTAAAAGCAAAGCTAAAAGCCACCTCATTACAAACAGAATGGCTTTAACTTAAACGAGGGCGAGATCTATTGCATTTTCAATGCTTGTTTACTTTGGATCCATCAAGAAGGCATTCAGATGTGTCACATATTTGCCATAAATTCTGAATGTTAGCACTCTAGTTGCTCATTATATCACTGTAGTAAAGCTACTGCTCACCAGGGAAGTCTGCTGCTGGTATTCAAAGTGCATGTTTCAGTCTGCATGTCAGAATTTTTTTAATGAAATAGAAGAGGATTTGAGAAGTCACTCAAAATGTGCCCTAATTTTTCTTTCTGAAGCACTAATCATACTTTCTATTGCTAAATGAACCCCCTCATTGTGTTCCTTTTTAAATTAAATGTTTTCAGACTTACCTCCTCATTCCAATCAAGATGGCTTCTGTGTGCCATACTTTTGTCATAAGTAAGACTGTTAGCGCTCTAGTTGTTCTTTAGAACACTCTGGGGCATTCTGTCATTGGGCTATACTTGGGCTACATCTGGGTGCTATTTGGGCTACATTTGGGCTCTTTTGTCTCTGGTGCCCATCTTGGGAGTCTGCATGTCAGAATTTTTTAATGAAATAGAAGAGGATTTTAGAAGTCACTCAAAATGTGCCCTCATTTTTCTTTCTGAAGCACTAATCATACTTTCTATGGCAAAATGAACCCCCTCATTTTGTTCCTTTTTAAATTAAATGTTTTAAGACTTACCACTTCATTCCAATCAAGATGGCTTCTGGTGTGCCATACTTTTGTCATGAGTAAGACTGTTAGCGCTCTAGTTGTTCTTTAGAACACTCTGGGACTTTCTGTCATTGGGCTATACTTGGGCTACATCTGGGTGATATTTGGGCTACATTTGGACTCTTTTGTCTCTGGTGGCCATCTTGGGAGACTGCATGTCACAATTTTTTAATGAAATAGAAGAGGATTTGAGAAGTCACTCAAAATGTGCCCTCATTTTTCTTTCTGCAGCACTAATCATACTTTCTATGGCAAAATATACCCCCTCATTTTGATCCTTTTTAAATTAAATGTTGTAAGAGTTACCACTTCATTCCAATCAAGATGGCTTCTGGTGTGCCATACTTTTGTCATAAGTAAGACTGTTAGCGCTCTAGTTGTTCTTTAGAACACTCTGGGACATTCTGTCATTGGGCTATACTTGGGCTACATCTGGGTGATATTTGGGCTACATTTCGGCTCTTTTGTCTCTGGTGGCCATCTTGGGAGACTGCATGTCAGAATGTTTTAATGAAATAGAAGAGGATTTGAGAAGTCACTCAAAATGTGCCCTAATTTCCCTTTTTATCAGCACTAATCATACTTTCTATGGCAAAATATACCCCCTCATTTTGTTCCTTTTTAAATTAAATGTTTTAAGAGTTAGCACTTTATTCCAATCAAGATGACTTCAGGTGTGCCATACCTTTGTAATAAGTAGGACTGTTAGCGCTCTAGTTGTTCTTTTGAACACTCTGGAAAGCTGCAGTAGAACATAAAGGAATCAACTGACAGTCTCTGTCCTTGTTGGATGTACATGTTTTACTGAGAATGTCCGACTTCATTCTCACATGACTGAGAAAGAAAATGTGAATTTACAGAAAATATGCTTTCAGTTTAGCTTATAGATCACCTTCCAAACCACTGTGGGAAAAGCATGAGATAATAGTTTTCTTTCAAACATGATTCATGATATCCCAGCAGAAGGCTTTTTCACATGGTAAAATCACCTTAGAACACACCACAATTCCTAAAATGAGTATGGTACCATCAACAAATGATTTATAATGTAACTAAAGTCCTAAAACCCTCTATTAACTGCAATGCTTTTTAATGAGGTGCTATCATGTATATTGGTCCCAAGATGGCTGCCAACACTTCTTGGATGAAGAATTTGAATTTTGAAAACAATTTTTTTTTTTTTGCCTTGGGGGTCCTTGTGGGACCCCTTGAGTAGGCCTAGGGGGTCAGGGTGCTCTACCCTGCCCCCTTTTTGAGTTCTACACGTTTGTTTTTCAGCTTTCCGATGCCTCAGTCTACCGAGGTACAAGATGGCTGCCAACAATTTCTGTTTTGTAGTGTTGACAGACATTGGCAGCCATTCAGAATGCCGATCGTATTCAGGAAGGTACAGAGTACAGTAAGCTTACAGTAAGCTTACAGTAAGCTTATATAGATATATTTGGGTTTTTGAAGTTAATTTTCATAAAAAACAAAGAGCAATTGTCACCAAATATAGAAAAGCCACTTCTGCGTACCAGTCCCTACAATTTTGCAAAGTTTGGTGTAATTCCATTCAGCGGTTCGGGCTGTAGCCTTGTCTATTCGTCCTATGGAAATTATCATGGTGAAAACATGTTTTGGGACCCCCCTTTTTTCTTGGCCCCCGCATGACGGATCCCCCCGAAACTTTCAGGGAAGAAGCGGAGCGGAGCTGGCCTAAATTTTGGAAAGTTACACGCAAATCCCTCAACCGGCGCCAAAGTTATTCCCAATAGAATGTTGCGGATTTCCTATGTTAGCTAGGTCCTAACTATATGTACCTAATGGCTATCGCCAGTAGGTAATATTATGATACGAATCATTCCCCACCATCAAATTTGATTTCTGTTAAATCAAGGAACAAGTTGGTGAACTCATGATATTATGCAGTGAATTTAAGGTTGTAAGATGAATCATGTAGGTAGAGGGATTTCAAAAGAGAAAAGAAAGAACTTTCATGGTTAGTATGATGCTTAACAGGGACTACTGCTGCTATCTACCCTAAATAATCATTCAACAGTTTCTGGCACTTTGGCACTTTAAAGTAAGTTAACATATTTACCAAGGCGGCGATGCACATCTGAACTTTAACTTTTTGAGCACTTTCAATGGGGCACTTGTTTGGACTGCTTAGTGACAAGTTGTGATAGTAAATGAGATGACGATTTCTCAATGGTATTTGATTATGAATTTTGACAATATAAGTTTTAACAGGTGTTTTACCATGACTTTGAAACAATATTATATTTCCAATGCAATCTCACATTGATGTATTTATCTTCATATATTTGTATAATCAAGCAGTCTGTTTTCAGTGTCCATTCGCATGATTGTAGCACTTGTCACTTTAAATAAGTTGATCGCAAAATGCAGCACTGTCATGTGATCAAGGCCATGGCAGGCCAAAACACGTGATGGCGTACAGTCTGCAATAAAGTACTAAGCACAAGCTAATGTTTGTCTGTGTCCATCTTTTTTCCGCCAGAAGGAAGTGATAGAAAGCTGAGTGCTCAATATTTATATATATATATATTACCTACTGGCGGTCGCCAGTAGGTAGTTATAGTTAGGACCTACTTTCCATAGGAAATCCACAACATTCTATTTGGAATAACTTTGGCGCAGGTGGACGAATCTTTGCGAATTTCTGCAAGAAAATGGCCTGCTCGGCTTCACTCCTTCCCTGAAAGTTTGGGGGTGATTCGTCAAATGGGGGCCGAGAAAAAAGGGGGGTCCCAAAACGTGTTTTCCCCATGCAATTTTCTATAGAGACTTTTAGCCAGGCTACAGCCCGAACGGCTGAAGGGAATTACACCAAATTTGGCAGAGAGGTAGAGTCTGGTTCGCAGATTGTGCTTTTTGTTAAATGGTGTAGTTCCTGAGAAAATCAAAAGTAAAATCATAGTGATATCTACAGACGAAGTACTGCTCTCGTACGGTGATCCGTTCAATTACGAGCTGCATGCTGATTGGATGTCAACTGTCTGTCAACACTCCAAACCAGGTAGTGTTGGCAGCCATCTTGTGCCTGGGTAGAACCGAGTCACAATAAAACAGTAACAGAAAGTTGAAAAATAAGGAAAGGGGGCAGGGTAGAAAAATCCTGACCCTCTAGGCCTGCTCAGGGGGTCCCACATGGAACTTTAAGCCCAAAATATATATTTTTTAAAAATAAGAAATCGCGGGGTACGTGTATCATATGCATACGCGGTGGAAAAGGAGAAAAAAAAGGAAGTCCGTTTTATTCTTTATTAGCCCCCGGGGGGGCCAAATTCCGGGGGCATTTTTTTCCATAATGGGGGGCTTGTAAGGCCTCCCATGACCCGAGGAAAGCCATCGCCCAGGGTTTTATTTTGAAGTATGTGGGGGGGCTCACGGCCCCCCCGGCAGCCCCGGGGACCGTCTCCCCCTCGGGGCTATTTATAAAATATTTTTTCAAAAAAAGAATGTTTTCAGCTCCCCCTCCCTCTCCCCCCGTACACGTCCCGCAGACTGCCACCTTCCTGGGACAGTAATATGTAAAATGACCTTCCAGCCTCGGGGACCTACACTTCCTGGGTCTTTTTAATGTTGGGAGGGGGTCGCGCGGCCCCCCTTCTGGAGCCCTTGATAGCCCTGAGGACTACCCACCTCCCAGGGCCCGCTCTTGGAGTGTCTCGGGGTGCCTATATTTCTATGATAGTATGTAAAACTTTCTGGGTTTTTTTCTGCACCAGTTGTACTCATTTCCAAGCCCACGTTTCTTTCTTTTTCTTCAAGTTCGCCAAGCAAACCTCTCCTCGTTTCTGTTATAGTCCCGCGTTCAAGTGGTGTCTATATGGCAGTGCCTACTGCGTTACTGACACAAAAGTGGCACAACGGGATTGTAAATATGCCGACTCCCACCACCCAGCTGCTCCTCCCTCCCGGCTCCTTACTTATGACGCCCCCTGAGCGACCGCGCAGCGGACGCGTGCAGCGGGAGCACCGATGGAGCACCGAAGGTGCGCCAAAGGTAAGCCCGTCTGCGCCCGTCCACGCCTGGACCGCGCCCAGTGCCAGGACCCCTGGCCCCCAATGATGCCAGCCCACACGACGGACCTACAACGCTGCCACCCTCATCGCACTCAAACCCAACCGAACAAGAGCCTGCCACCGAGCCACCCCGAGATGAACCCACGGACTCTTCACCTGTCAAGCCTGCAAGTTCACCTGCCTCCGGACCTGCACCATAGCTACCAAGCCGAGCATCCACAACAGCCACCTCAAGTGCATCCTGCTCAACACCCGCTCCATCCACAGACACGCCATCGAACTCTGGAACCTGCTCGACACAACCTCACCAGACGTCGCCTTCCTCACAGAAACCTGGATGAACGCCTCCTCAGCACCCGACATCGCCATCCCAGACGGATACAAGATCATCCGGAGAGACCGCGTCAACCAGACTGGAGGAGGCATCGCCATCGTACACAAGAACACCATCCGCATCACGACCGACTCCAACGACACCTTCGCCGCCGCCGAGTTTCTCCACTTCCAGATACACACCGACCCCAAGACGACCCTCAGGGGCACCCTTGTCTACAGTCCCCCGGGACCACGTACACAATTCAGCGAATACATCACAGACTTCATCAGCCCGCACGCCCTCCGCTCCACTGACTACATCCTCCTAGAGGACCTCAACTTCCACCTGGAGAACAACAAGGACTGCAACACCTCCGCCCTGCTGGACAACCTCGCCAACATCGGACTCAAGCAACTGGTCAACACCCCCACCCACTACGCCGGCCACACGCTTGATCCCGTCTTCTCTTCCAGCCAGCACATCACCTTCAACCACTCCACCGGACTTCACTGGACCGACCACAGCTGCGTCCACTTCAGCTTCAGAAGAACCACGACCCACCATCACCCGCAACAGGTCCCTCGCAGGAACTGGAGCAAGATCACGGCCGAGCAGCTCACCACCTCCCTCAGCCAGAACCCACCCGCCAGCACAACAAACCCCAACGAAGCAGCACGCAACCTCACGCAGTGGTTGACCGCCTGCTCCGACAAATTCGCACCACTAAATAACCCGCCAAGCAGACCCAGAAGCAAGAAAGCCTCCTGGTTCACCGACGAACTCAAGGACTCCAAGAAGAACTGCCGCACCCTCGAGAAAGCCTGGCTCCTCGACCAGACCACAGACAACATGACCGCCCTCAAAGACGCCACCCGCAAGCACCACCAGCTCATCCGCACCACCAAGAAGAAATCATTGAAGGAACGACTGGACAACAACGCCCACGACAGCAAGGAACTGTTCAGCATCGTCAAGGAGTTCTCCAACCCCAGCACCGGCAACAACGACATCACTCCTTCACAAGATCTCTGCGACTCTCTCGCCTCGTACTTCCACCGCAAGATCGCCGACATCCACAACAGCTTCGGCGCACCCTCCACGCACCCGACCGCCGAACCAACGCCCCCCACCGCCACCCTCAGCACCTGGACCACGGTGACCACCGAAGACACAGCCCGCACGATGAACACCATCCACTCCGGATCTCCGACCGACCCCTGCCCCCACCACGTCTTTAACAAGGCTGACTCCATCATCGCACCCCAACTCCGGGACGTCATCAACTCCTCCTTCAACACCGCCACCTTCTCGGAGAGCTGGAAGCATGCCGAACTCAACACCCTACTGAAGAAACCAACAGCGGACCCCACCGACCTCAAGAACTTCCGCCCCATCTTGCTCCTCCCTTTTCCTGCCAAAGTCATCGAGAAGACCGCCAACAGACAGCTTGCAGCCTTCCTCGAGAAGAACGGATCCCTCGACCCCTCGCAGTCCGGTTTCCGAGCCAACTACAGCACCGGACCGCCCTCATCGCAGCCACCGACGACATCCAAGCCCTGCTCGACAACGGGGAAACAGCGGCCCTCATCCTCCTGGACCTCTCTGCAGCGTTCGACACTGTCTGCCACCGCACCCTAGTTCAACGCCTCAGCAACATCGGTATCCAAGAAAAGGCACTGGAGTGGATCATCTCGTTCCTCGCCGGAAGAACACAAAGAATCCGCCTCCCCCCGTTCCGATCCGAGGCCACCGAAGTCATCTGCGGCGTACCGCAAGGATCATCGCTCAGCCCAACCCTCTTCAACATCTACATGAGCCCTCTCGCAGCCATCGCACGCCAACACAACCTCAACATCATCTCCTACGCCGACGACACCCAGCTGATCCTCTCCCTCACCAATGACCCCGCCACCGCCAGAACCAGCCTACATGAAGGGATGAAAGACGTCGCCGAGTGGATGAAGAACAGCCGCCTGAGACTGAACTCAGACAAGACGGAAGTCCTCATCCTGGGACCATCGCCCTCCGCCTGGGATGACTCCTGGTGGCCTCCCTCCCTGGGCACTGCTCCCAAGCCAACAGACCACGCACGCAACCTGGGCTTCATCCTGGACTCCTCCCTCTCGATGACCAGACAAGTCAACGCCGTCTCCTCGTCGTGCTTCAACACCCTGTGCATGCTCCGAAAGATCTTCCGCTGGATCCCGACCGAAACCAGGAAGACGGTAACCCAGGCACTCGTCACCAGCCGACTGGACTACGGGAACACGCTCTACGCAGGAACCACAGCCAAACTACAGAAAAGACTCCAGCGCATACAAAACGCCTCCGCCCGACTCATCTTGGACATCCCCCGACGCAGCCACATCTCCGGCCACCTGAGGGACCTGCACTGGCTCCCCGTCAGCAAAAGGATCACGTTCAGGCTCCTTACCCAAGCACACAAGTCTCTCCATGACCTGGGCCCCAAGTACCTCAACGACCGCCTGACCTTCTACACACCCACCCGCCAGCTACGCTCTACAAGCCTCGCCCTCGCCGCCGTACCACGCATCCGAAGAGCCACCGCCGGAGGAAGATCCTTCTCCTACCTGGCAGCCAAGACATTGAACTCCCTCCCCATCCACCTCCGGCTGACACAGGACCATCTCGCCTTCAGGAAACAACTCAAGACCTTGCTGTTCGAGCAGTAGCGGACCCCCTCCCCCAAGCGCCTTGAGACCCTTCCGGGTGAGTAGCGCGCTATACAAATGCTATGATTGATTGATTGATTGAATGCATTTCAATGGAGGTATTGTATATCTAGGCCGCTGTGCTTACCTTGTATATTTAGTGCGGCCAAACACTGCGGCCACCGGAGTTCACAACTTCAATTTACCTCTGCTTCTACACGTCAAAGTAGACAGCAGTGTTTATAACGTTAAAAGAAAAAGAGAAATGATGTCACAGAGAGTGAGAGAGAGAAAGAGAGAGAAATTAACATTAAAACACTCTCGCAGAGTCTGGAGTTGGGATTTTTTCTTGAAAAGTCAGACGCAGATTTACAAGCTTCTTGCGGGATGGGCTTAACTTCAAAGAAAAAGAAGAGTGGAGCTGCAGGGGCTGTAAGGGTCGCAACAAAGCCTCATTAACAAGCAAAATGTCTTTAAAAGATCTGTTTAGTACTCGAGTGCGACTGTGTGTGGGCCCAGGAAGCTATCTCATCCTAGCTGAAGCCCCGTTAGCCCAATGTGTGTTTTGCGTGCCTGCTGCATACTACACATTCTCTCCTTTCTCAGATAACTTGTCGTTCTTTCGGAAAGAATTTTCTTTGCTCACCTTGTGCCATTGCCGTCGTCCTTATTACATAATCCACCGCGAAGATGATTGGTAATTGTTACCCTATTAATTTGGAGCTCGATAACATCGCGATTTTATACACATTCCTTTTCACATTTCTACGAACTGTTTGTATTGGTAATATTCCAGACGTTTCAGCTATTATAAAAACGTTCCTGCTATTGGGAAAAAAAAGTATACTTGTAAATTAATACACTATATAGGAGTGCGTTTGTCTAAAATACTAAGTCACATTTTTGTATCTAGTCTGCTGCAACCCTCACTCCCTCCGATGCGTACTCAAGCCTCACTGCTCACCTTTTCGTGGATAAGACACCTTCTGCATGATGTAGCCCCGATCTCCAACAAAGAAGTCTAATACATGGTGCCGAGTCCTGATATCTGTATGGCTAACGACATACTCCTGCTCCCATCATCATCATCGCAGGTTCTTCATCCTTTCAGTGCTTCGGGCACCACTAACCCAGTGACCAAAGAGGCCACGCCTGTAGTAGTGGACCCCTTGTTCGGTACTTTGGGAACAACTCTTAAATGGCGTATAACACGTGCGCTCAATCTTTTTTATACATAGGGTCACGTGTGTAGTGACAGATGTGCTGAATGGGTGTGCTGTGGGTGTATACCAGCCATGAGGGAGTGTGTGTGTCGATCTGACAACTAGACCTGCAGCTAAGAAATCACTACCATGAAAATTTGGGCCTTATACTGTTATTGTGTTTTCCTGGTAGCGTAAGAGTGGTGTGTACTAACGTATTCAATCTTAATTTACCATCTCCCCCAGGGCTTTTAAATGTTGGGTGAGGGGCCGTGTGGCTCCGGGACACTGCAGGATCTGGCCGTGGGGCATGGCAGTCTCTAAAACCTTCGAGGGCTCTTGGCATAGGGTCACGCACTCTACTTCATACAATACACTAAAAAAGAAAACAAAGTGATGAGAGATGATTTGTGAAGTGTTTAAGTTGAGAGCCTGGATAATCATTAAATGGGGTCTGGCAGTGAAGTGCGTACTTTTTTTGGAACAAGCCTTTTGGGGTCTTGCAAAAGCAAGTCATCTTTAATAATTCCCTCTTTGTTCGTGTACATGCCAAAATATCAGATTTACTCATATGTTAAAAACAAAAACTTTTTACACCTGTACATACGTCACTACACACGTGACTCTATCTACAAAAAAGACGGAGCGTACAATGCCCTCACGGTCCTGCCGACTCCTCGTGACCGTTATGTTCGAATAGAGCATGCGCAAATGAAATGAAAAACATTAGGGGTATACAGACTGATGGTGGGCGTGGTGAGGCGTATTGTGTGCATGCGCACCATTAATACACATGCGCTGAGTGAAAAGGGTACACAGGTCAATGGGGTACACTCCTCGAAAGAACACCGGCATTGCTTTTACACATGGGGAGATGCTAAGTTGCTTGTTTGGATTTTGAAAGTGAGAACAGATTTCACTGTTGTGTCTTTCAAAGTTCAAACTAAGTTTGGTATGGGAGTGCGTGAGCCGCAAGACTTTTCATAGCAAACAGGAGCATCCCGGGGGTAGGCACCCCGGACACTGCAGGAACCGGCTCTGGACATCGAGGTCTCCAGGGCTCTCGAGGGCACCAGGCGGAGGGCCACCGAGCCTGTGTCACACAATACAGAAATCTCAGAGGGGGGGTTGTTCCTGTGGTTTGAGGTGCTCACACTTTTGATTTTTTAGGGGGGGCGTGGACACGCAAGTGGCGCAAAGGAGTTGTAAATGTGGTACAGTGTTTTGTTTTTACTTTGCTTTCCTGATCCAGGGTAAATATAATGGTTTTTGTACAGACAGTACCTTTCTGCCAGTTACCATTGTAACAGTTCATGGAACACTTGCGTGAGCACAGGGGTTAAAAGTTCACCACAATATGTTGCTAATTGAAATAGTTACAGTGCTGGAGATTTATATTTTTTTCATAGGAACCATTAGTCGTACAAGAAGTCAGTGGACAAGTTTTGTTAGGGATTCCTTCCTGTTCGGGGAATATTAGGGTAACGTGCTCCGTGCGGAACTTTATGAAGCTTAATGTTCATTGGCTGTAAAGTATTAAAAGTAGAAGGTTTGGCAGTAATTCCTTGCTCGTCTGTGGAACAACATGGACATTTTATTGGCTAAAGTGTTCAGAGCATAATTTTGCTACTTATTGGGTGGGAACGGTACACTGTTGTCAGTGATATTGTGATGCTTTTTCCAAAAGAGTATGGGGAAAGAAATTAGTAGAGGGAAGGTTAGGAACAATATTAACTCTGTACAGTGCCCATAAGGTGGTGGAGAGGGATTATGAGGGAAACAATTTGTTTTATATGTTTAAAGGGCAATTTATATAATTGTCATGTGGTGTATAAATCACGGCGGAAAAATGACAGTGACTTGCGCTGTTTTTTTATCAAGTTTGCGGGTGACATACTTTTTAGGAGTACTATTTACTTATAATGTGGTGTTTACTTTCCTGATGGGGAGGTGTGGTTGTGCAGCAAAAAATTCAGTCTAGGTTTGAAACAGTTTTTATTAAGCAAATACAAATAAACTTTCTTCAGAAACTGTTGCTGTATATATGAAAGGGGCGACAAATAAGACTGGAATTTCATAAAATATCAGTTAAGCATGGCTATAAACATCTATTTTGTGCTACAGTTTGTAAAAGTGTTGACCCACATTCTTGCTGATGTAAGAGGGCATCAGTTACTTTTAGATATAGTAGAATAGAAGTGCTACAACAAACACTCCCGCACTACATTATCTCAGATCAAGAGAACAAGTACAAAACAGTTAAATACAATTATTTCAGATTACATAGAAATGCATGCATTATTATTTTTCAAATTTGTATTCTGTACAATTCAAGAACGTGCTGTCGTAGTGCTTAGAGGTTGCAGACTGTTCCGCTAATAAATCACATACTCACTAAAGAATATATAGGATGGTACTCTAATAATATAAAGTACAGGTCCTATATATTCTTTAGGGAGAAGGTGAATAGGAACTGCAAATAAGAATAGAAATTAGAAAATAACATTCAGAAATGTTTAATAAATATTTAAAGTAACAAAGTGTGCATAATAGCTATATTTTTGTGTTCTGCTGTATCGTAGAATATCTGATCAAGTACTTTTTAATATTTAAAAGTTATAATATAGATGGCGCTGAAAATCTCCCATTCCTCTTCTGTAGCAATAGGACAATCTATTATAATATTACGATTGATACCATTGTTACAGCAAAAAAAAAAAGGAAAATAAAGTTATGTAAGATAAGATAAGATAAGATGTATTCAACAGAACATCCATAATGAAATACTTTTGAGCTGTAATTATTTACTGAACTTCTTTTCTGCGAGAGGTGAAAAAGTTTGATCTTCGTGGTGACGGGTCATAAACTCCTCTGAGATCATGACGGTGAGAATAATAATATGTATATATTCTCACAGAACAAGATCACATGGGGAAAATAGATTGAAAAGCGCAAGCCGGTAACGTTGCTTACTTATCGTTACTCTTTGTGATGACGGATCGTGAACTCCACTAAGATCACCAAGACTGCTAGTGTTACAATATACATATTAACAGTATGTGATCTGTAGGGGAAAACACATAAACAACAGGAAGATGGTGACGTTGATTATAAATGTTTAGGGTTTGTGTCGACGGGTCACCAACATCTCTCAAGCGAAGTACAGTGTCAATATTATAATATAAAAAGTCACTATATATAAGGTGAAAGGAGCCAGAAAAGGAGCAATGTTTGTTATAATCTATCTGTTTCTGAAAACAAGCTGCTGATGTTACAGAGAAAAACCGAAAAACATGCAATAACATTTTTTTCTAGATATAAGTGTTTAAATATTGACAAATAGCCGCAAATTATAACTAAGTACTATGCCTATGCCATATTGAAACAACTTACAACTCCAGAATATGTTTGTTGACGCAGCAAGAGAATCCGACGCTAGAAAACGGAACCTGCAACATAGATTGGCGACTCAGAAATAACTTGCGAAAACAAAACTATATGCACAGTAGGTGTGGTTTATATAGTTTTAAGTTGTTTAGTAGTCTACGGAAGGAAGCTGCGGGTCCGCCTATTTAGATGTCATGTTTTGCAGTTTACACGTGCTCATGTTTTAACTGTTTTTCTTCTGCACGTGTTCGGAAAAATTTCAAACTGTGAAGCTGTAAAGGTTTCGTTTTCGATCGTAACACGTATAAGGTATTATTATCTACACACGTTGGAGAGTTTAAAAAGTGTTACTCGGTAAACTGTGTTTTTTGCATTTTCATGATTTAAAACATCTAAATAGAAGACATAAAAAATATCGTTATAATTAGAAAAAAAAGTATTAAAAATTTGTTATTATTATTATTAATTTAAAAAATGCTAGCACTTGTAAATCGTAAACCTATCCGCGGAAAGGTTTGCTGCCGTTTGGGGCGTTGGGAAGATTAATACATAATAAATGCCCTTTTCTATGCACCTATAAACTTGCCTTTTAAACTTTCAATTGCCCAGTCTGTATCTTTATACTTCCACCAAACACTCTGTCACTGCTGTTTTAGTTTTGTAGTGACTCATTCATCGGTATGTAGTAATCCATTCACTACATTAAAACTCTAATGGGCACATATACAATAGCTTGCATATCCCTAGGAATATGCCAGTTATTGTGCACCGTGACACAACCACCATAGATGCGCCATATTTACAATGCGGTGCACCATGGGACAAAAACGGCACATGGCTTTGCGTGCGCTTACGGTGCTCTTACGATGCAAGTACGTATGACGTCCCGCCGCGATTTGCGTAACTGCTTTTAAAAGTATTATACGCTTATTAAAAGTTAAAAAAACTATTTTCATAATTATCTAGATAATGTCTTCTCTTAGTATGTACATTAAATACTTAAACAATTAAAAACTTTTGTGCCTTTCGAGTACGGGACGCCGTACATGACGTCACACAGAAGCTTTGATGTGATGCGTAACGTCAAATAGTATTCGTAACGTATGTGCGGGTAAGCACAGAGTACGATTTGCCGTACAAAGTATGGTGCGATCACCATATGCATAACGTACAATTATCCCCCAAAAAAACAATGAAAAAGGAATTAAATAGAATTTATTTTTAATATATTGAAAAAAAATATTTTTCAATTTACTTTTGTTATTATTTTACATTAAGAATATGAAATATAACTTAAAAAATAAAATAAATATAAATAATTATAAGAAAAATGTAGGAAATTAGCATAAAAAGAAAGAAATACAAAAATTAATGCATTTAAAAATTATCATTTACAAAACCTTTGAAATTCACTGAAAAAACCATAGGTTGTGCACACGTTATAGTTAGGAATAAGCATGTAAAAAACCTTGCAAATTCACTGAAAAAACCATAGGTTTCACACATGGTATAGTTTGCTGGATATTTCACTCATACAAAACCATTGAAATTCCCCCGTTATCAATCAATCAATCAATCAATACATTTGTTGAGCGCACTACTCACCGAAAGGGTCTCAAGGCTCTGAAGGGGGGGAGGGGGCAACGCTATTGCTTGAATAGCCAGGTCTTGAGGTATTTCCTGAAGGTGAGATGGTCCTGGGTCAGTCGTAGGTGTGCGGGGAGGGAGTTCCATGTCTTGGCAGCCAGGTAGGAGAACGATCTTCCTCCGGTGGTGGTTCTGCGAATCCGTGGGACGGTGGCAAGGGCGAGGCTGGTGGAGCGGAGCTGGCGAGTGGGGGTGTAGAACGAGAGGCGGTTGTTGAGGTATTCGGGGCCCAGGTTGTGGAGCACTTTGTGTGCGTGGGTGAGCAGCCTGAACGGGATCCTCTTGCTGACGTGGAGCCAGTGCAGGTTTCTCAGGTGGGCAGATATGTGGCTGTGGCGAAGAATGTCGAGGATGAGTCGTGCGGAGGCGTTCTGTATGCGCTGAAGGCGTTTCTGAAGTTTGGCTGTGGTTCCTGCATATAGGGTGTTCCCGTAGTCCAGTCGGCTGGTGACGAGGGCCTAGGTGACCGTCTTTCTGGTTTCGGTGGGGATCCACCAGAAGATCTTTCGGAGCATGCGCAGGGTGTTTAAGCATGAGGACGAGACTGCGTTGGCTTGCTTGGTCTTCGTGAGGGAGGAGTCCAGGATGAATCCCAGGTTGCATGCGTGGTCCGTGGGTGTCGGTGCGGTGCCCAGCGTCGTGGGCCAGCAGGAGTTGTTCCAGGCGGATGGGGATTGTCCGAGGATGAGGACCTCCGTCTTGTCCGAGTTGAGCTTCGGACGGCTGTGCTTCATCCTTTCTGCGACATCTTTCATTCCGTCTTGGAAGTTGGCTTTGGTGGTGAGTGGGTCTTTGGTGAGGGAGAGTATCAGTTGGGTGTCATCGGCGAAGGAGATGATGTTGATGTTGTGTTTGCCTGCGATGGTGGCGAGGGGGCTCATGTAGATATTGAAGAGGGTGGGGCTGAAAGAGGAGCCCTGGGGTACGCCGCAGATGATCTTGGTGGCCTCGGAGCAGAAGGGAGGGAGGCGGACACTCTGGGTTCTGTCGGAGAGGAATGATGTGGACCAGTCCAGGGCCTTTCCTTGGATCCCAGTGTTGTAGAGGTGGGTTATTAGGGTGCAGTGGCAGACGGTATCAAAGGCTGCCGAGAGGTCTAGTAGGATGAGAGCGGCTGTCTCTCTGTTGTCCATCAGGGTCCTGATGTCATCGGTGGCTGCGATTAGGGCGGTCTCAGTGCTGAGGTTTGCTCGAAATCCGGACTGGGATTTGTCGAGCGAGTTGTTTGCTTCGAGGAATGCAGTCAGCTGTTTGTTGACGGTCTTCTCGATGACTTTAGCCGGGAAGGGGAGCAGGGGTATGTGGAAGTTCTTGAGGTCTTTGGGGTCCAGAAGGTTCAGAAGGGCGTTGATTTCTGCGTGTTTCCAGCTTCCAGGGAAGGTGGCTGACGTGAAGGAGCTGTTGATGATGTTCCGGAGGTGGGGTGCGATGATGGTGTCGGCTTTGTTGAAGATATGATTAGGGCATGGGTCGGAGGGGGAGCCGGAGTAGATGGTGTTCATGACTGTCATGAGTGAGGTTAGTAGACTAACCTTACAAAGCCGGATACAGCAGGAGCGATGCAGAAGCTAGTTTCTCCCCTCCTCCCTAGTGGCCACACCCTCGAGTGGTATATACACACTCGTCAGATGAGACCCTAACGGGGGAAGGAAAAAAGGGAGAAATAAACCAAAACACAGTGGCAGCCAGAAACCATCTACAGCTTGGGTTGAAGGTAGGGTAGACTTCACTCTATAGTCTGTATCAGATACCTTAAATATGAGACACAAGAAGACAATCATGAGACTTCCCCCCTTTGCCCCCCCTCGGGATTTTGGCAGTATAGCATATAGTCACATACAAGCACTCACTTGGTGTGCTACCACTTGTACTCCAGGAAAAAAAGCACAAAAGGAAAAAATAAAGGAAATTCAAAAGAAAGTACAATGTCTACGATGTCCTGAAATCAACTGAGAAAGTCACCAGTTGAAAGAAAGGCAAAAAAGACCTTTACTTATCTGACACTGGTATCTTCTTTCTTCCTTAGCAGGTATGCAGAGAAACAGACTGTTCTGCTCCGTAATGCACGTGGAATAAATATATATAACCCTTTAGGTTATACACGCAATGAAAATGAAAGGCCCTAGGTCATCTAGGTAATGTAAATAATATTCTCCAATACTGGTTTGCTAGTTTCTTCACTAGCGGAATCCAAATGGTGTCTTCGGGCGCATGTTTCTAATATGTTTAATTTCACAATGCTTGTGGGTATACAATATGTTTTTGTGACTATTGTCTCTATGCGTCCCTTGTAGTTGTTGCGTAGCAACCAAATCGGTAGAGTCTGTTTGGCCTTTCGATTAAAAACACACGTGCATTGTACACGCGTGCATTCAAATCCAATGTTGTGTATCTATAAACACGCACTAATATTGGAAAAGGAAATCCGAGATCCACATAGCAAGGTCTTGGCTGCAGCATTGTATAATGATTGTGCAGTAAATCGTTTTTTTTTTTGCAGGATGTGAGGCCTGCACGCGTAATAGGTCCACAATTTCCCCTTACTGGGAACCAAGCACTCCATTGTACCATTTGCCTCTCTCAGGGTAGAGCAGCAGAGCAGTCCTAGTACTTCTCAGGGGAGGTGGTGTAGGCTAGTAATCATCATTCGCTGGCCTGCAACATTAACACTAAATGAATAATTATCCAGTCAGTGCTTTTTCCTTAGAAAAGGAAAATTACATTTGTTATGCATACTGCTAAATACTACACATTAATGTACAAATTTATTGAAACTACTTAGGATGTCACTATGAAATTACATTGGACCTTAAAGGGTCATAACCCTCAATATCTCAGTGCCCCCCATACCAGACAGCACGTCATAATATTTGGTGGTATGACTTGATATAAAACCGGTCCTGGGTCAGTCGTAGGTGTGCGGGGAGGGAGTTCCATGTCTTGGCAGCCAGGTAGGAGAACGATCTTCCTCCGGTGGTGGTTCTGCGAATCCGTGGAACGGTGGCAAGGGCGAGGCTGGTGGAGCGGAGCTGGCGAGTGGGGGTGTAGAACGAGAGGCGGTTGTTGAGGTATTCGGGGCCCAGGTTGTGGAGCGCTTTGTGTGCGTGGGTGAGCAGCCTGAACGTGATCCTCTTGCTGACGTGGAGCCAGTGCAGGTTTCTCAGGTGGGCAGATATGTGGCTGTGGCGAAGAATGTCGAGGATGAGTCGTGCGGAGGCGTTCTGTATGCGCTGAAGGCGTTTCTGAAGTTTGGCTGTGGTTCCTGTATATAGGGCGTTCCCGTAGTCCAGTCGGCTGGTGACGAGGGCCTAGGTGACCATCTTTCTGGTTTCGGTGGGGATCCACCAGAAGATCTTTCGGAGCATGCACAGGGTGTTGAAGCATGAGGACGAGACTGCGTTGGCTTGCTTGGTCATCGTGAGGGAGGAGTCCAGGATGAATCCCAGGTTGCATGCGTGGTCCGTGGGTGTCGGTGCAGTGCCCAGCGTCGTGGGCCAGCAGGAGTTGTCCCAGGCGGATGGGGATTGTCCGAGGATGAGGACCTCCGTCTTGTACGAGTTGAGCTTCAGACGGCTGTGCTTCATCCATTCTGCGACATCTTTCATTCCGTCTTGGAAGTTGGCTTTGGTGGTGAGTGGGTCTTTGGTGAGGGAGAGTATCAGTTGGGTGTCATCGGCGTAGGAGATGATGTTGATGTTGTGTTTGCGTGCGATGGTGGCGAGGGGGCTCATGTGATATTGAAGAGGGTGGGGCTGAAAGAGGAGCCCTGGGGTACGCCACAGATGATCTCGGTGGCCTCGGAGCAGAAGGGAGGGTGGCGGACACTCTGGGTTCTGTCGGAGAGGAATGATGTGATCCAGTCCAGGGCCTTTCCAAGGATCCCAGTGTTGTAGAGGTGGGTTATTAGGGTGCGGTGGCAGACGGTATCAAAGGCTGCCGAGAGGTCTAGTAGGATGAGAGCGGCTGTCTTTTCGTTGTCCATCAGGGTCCTGATGTCATCGGTGGCTGCGATTAGGGCGGTCTCGGTGCTGAGGTTGGCTCGAAATCCGGACTGGGATGGGTCGAGCGAGTTGTTTGCTTCGAGGAATGCAGTCAGCTGTTTGTTGACGGTCTTCTCGATGACTTTAGCCGGGAAGGGGAGCAGGGATATGTGGAAGTGCTTGAGGTCTTTGGGGTCCAGAAGGTTCAGAAGGGCGTTGATTTCTGCGTGTTTCCAGCTTCCAGGGAAGGTGGCTGACGTGAAGGAGCTGTTGATGATGTTCCGGAGGTGGGGTGCGATGATGGTGTCGGCTTTGTTGAAGAAATGATGAGGGCATGGGTCGGAGGGGGAGCCGGAGTAGATGGTGTTCATGACTGTCACGAGTGAGGTTAGTAGACTAACCTTACAAAGCCGGATACAGCAGGAGCGATGCAGAAGCTAGTTTCTCCCCTCCTCCCTAGTGGCCACACCCTCGAGTTGGTATATACACACTCGTCAGATGAGACCATAACGGGGGAAGAAAAAAAGGGAGAAATAAACCAAAACACAGTGGCAGCCAGAAACCATCTACAGCTTGGGTTGAAGGTAGGGTAGACTTCACTCTATAGTCTGTATCAGGTACCTTAAATATGAGACACAAGAAGACAATCATGAGACTTCCCCCCTTTGCCCCCCCCGGATTTTGGCAGTATAGCATATAGTCACATACAAGCACTCACTTGGATATGCTACCACTTGTACTCCAGGAAAAAAAGCACAAAAGGAAAAAATAAAGGACATTCAAAAGAAAGTACAATGTCTACGATGTCCTGAAATCAACTGAGAAAGTCACTAGTTGAAAGAAAGGCAAAAAAGACCTTTACTTATCTGACACTGGTATCTTCTTTCTTCCTTAGCAGGTATGCAGAGAAACAGACTGTTCTGCTCCGTAATGCACGTGGAATAAATATATATAACCCTTTAGGTTATACACGCAATGAAAATGAAAGCCCCAAGGTCATCTAGGTAATGTAAATAATATTCTCCAATATTGGTTTGCTAGTTTCTTCACTAGCGGAATCCAAATGGTGTCTTCGGGCTCAAAAGAACAATGAGAACCGCCGTGCTCCTTTCGCCAGACAGAAGCTCTCACCGTTCTGCCAGCGAAGACAGGTAGTGTAGTGGTGTGTGTGTATAGCTGTATATGCAAGTAGATGGATGTTTGATAGTTTATTTGCATCTGTGAGTATGTGTGTGAGTAACTCTAAGGTGAGTATTGTTGTGCAACAGGATGTATAGATGTATGAGCACATATGATGAGTGAGTACATGTATGAGTGACCATATAGAACTGTTGGTGAATGAGTAGATGTGTATGTAGATGTTGGAATTACTGAATAGGTTGTTCTAACTGGTATTGGTATCTCCATTTTTTTGAAAATGATAGTTTCTATTTTTGAATGTGTGTATCAAAGGTAATATTAGGGTGAGACGAGGTCTGCCACTCTTTCACAAGGATTATGTCATTAGTGATGTCATCAGTGATGTCATTTGAGATGTCATCAGTGATGTCATCAGTGATGTCACTGGCCATGTCATGAGTGATGTAATATGTGACGTCATCAGCAATGCAATGCGGGTGCGCGAGTTATAGTTAGCTAAACTAACTATAATGGGGGAATTTCAATGGTTTTGTATGAGTGAAATATCCAGCTAACTATAACATGTATGAAACCTATGGTTTTTTCAGTGAATTTGCAAGGTTTCTTAAATGCTAATTCCTAACTATAACGTGTGTAAACCCTATGTTTTTTTCAGTGAATTTGCAAGGTTTTTTAAATGCTAATTCCTAACTATAACGTGTGTAGAACCTATGGTTTTTTCAGTGAATATATATATATATATTTATATATATATAATTCAATTCAATTCAGAATCTTTATTCGATTGTAGGTTTTACAATCATAAAAGTACAATTTATAAGCACACAATAAAAAATAACGTTACAAACAATTCAGTTCAAATGGCAAATAGAGACACAGTATACAGTACAATATATCAAACAGTATGAGCATGGGCAATATATGATTAAAAATATAAATAACTGTAATATTAAAATCACCCAAAATTTTTTTTTGCAGCGTGGTTAGCCATCCATGCTTTTCCTAAAGCAGATGGCTTTTTTAAGAAAGTTACATACAAATAAAGTGCAATCGCTATTCAGTAGTTGTAAATAATAAAGTGCAGGTTTAATTTGTGTAAAACTCAGCTTTTTAAGGCACGGTTTGAGGTATAATTTCCGTGGGGTAGAATAATAGGGGCAGATAAAAAGGAAGTGTGCCAGGTCTTGTGGAGACTTTCCGTCGCAGCCACAAGCTGGCAACACTTCGCCCCGTTGAACCCCACTTGGGACTGCCAGTAGAAGATGGTAGAGATCAAAGCGGAACCTTGTTAGCAAAAATCTTTCATAGCTAGACATAGGCCATGTCAGGTAAGGTTCCATTTGCAAGCAAGTTTTTAATAAAAGGTGTTTCCTACACTGACCTTCTGTATCTCAACCTCTTCTCTGTCGGTACCTCTTAACAGTAGTATAGCATTCTTAACCAAGCTCACATCAGATTTTGTAATTAAATTTGGGGCATAGAACAGATCCTGTAGATCGATTGCCGTTAGGCTGTCCTTTATGTACTTCACCCACGGTATTTTAAACCTCCCGTCTAGCTGTAAGGCTTCTTTCATTATAGCATGTGTTAATGGGATGTCATTGTTCAGCCAGCAATTCAGCCAACATATAACAGGGCTTACTGCTATTCTGTCACCTAAATGGGGGATCCCCAGCTCCTCGTGAACCGAGTAGTTCCCAATACCCCTGGGAAGTCTCAGAATCTTTTTTAGGAAGTTATTTTCTGTGACCTCTAGGTCTTTACTCTTACGATAGCCCCAGAGCTCACTCCCATAGCAGGCAACAGCCACGCTTTTTGCCTGGTACAGTTTAAGCAATGCGACCATCGGGCAGTTGCCGATTTTTTTTGCGAAGCCGAGAATGGCCGCATTGACCCTTATTGTTTCTCCCTTCTTCTTAGAGACTGCTGGGCCCCATGATAATTTGTGATCAAGCAGGACCCCGAGGTAAGAAAAGGAGTTGGTTGATGGAATTTTCTCACCATTTATACTGAAGTGGTCAGTTTTCAAGACACCCTTACCTACTTTCATGACGTAGGACTTGGTATTATTTATGCTTAAACCACGTGACTCCATGAATTTGTGGAAGGAGTTTAATAGTTTCTGGAGACCGATTGCTGTTCTAGAAATAAGAACAGCATCGTCTGCGTAGAGTAATACGGGTACCCCTTTGCGCTCAACTAAGGGGTAATCTGCTTCTACGTTAAGAAGAAATTCCTCCAGTTCATTAATGTACAGGTTAAATAAAAATGGGGCCAAGATGCAGCCCTGTCGGACACCTCGATTTATTTTAAATTCGTCCGTTACATTGAGGTCTTGGGAGTAACGGACGTTCGCTCTGGTATCTGTATGCAGATCAGCGAGGAAGTAGACAAGGTTACTCTCTACACCCATTCTCAACAAAGCAGCCCATAGTAGGCTTCTGTCTACACAGTCAAATGCGGACGACAAGTCCATAAATGCCATGTAGACAGTGCCTTGTCTCGCCAGTGTATACTTGCTTAGGATAAGGTATAGGTTCAGGCACTGCGTGATGGTCGAGTGACCTGGTCTGAACCCATATTGTATGGGTGAAAGGATGTTATTATCTTTAGCCCAAGTAGATAACCTGTTGAGAATTACACCCCCCACCACTTTAACTACTGAATTTAATAAAGAGATTGGCCTGTAGCATAACGGGCTGCTGCGATCGCCCTTCTTAAAAATGGGGACTATAGTCGAGAGACCCCAAATTCTAGGGCATCCAGTTGTCGCTGCTGCATTAATTACAGCCGTAAGAACCGGAGCCCAGAAAGGGATGCTGTACTTAAACAGGTCCGGCGGCAATCCGTCCGGACCTGGGGCCTTGTTGATGGTTAGACCCTGTATTCCCCTAACAGTCTCTAGTACTGTGAAACACAGTGGAGTCACAGTTGAAGATAAAACATCATAGTCTACCCGATGCTCGTTGCTCTTAAAAATTGTGCTGAAGTGGGACACCCACTCCCCCTCTGGGATGTTTGTTCCAAGGGCTGTGTCGTTTGGGTTGTCAAACAAAGGTTTGTTAATTATTTGCCAAAACTTGCTGCTGTTCCCCAACACTGAGGGGTCTAAAAGGGATTCAATAACGTTAGCCTTGATTTCCTTTTTTCTGATAGCTATGGCTTTCCTATAGGCCATGCGGAGATTTTTTATCAAATCACAATCTCTGGGTTTGGATTTTAATGCATGTTTCAGATCCCTACTTGCCTTTGAGCAGTTATAATCAAACCATTTGGAATTATTCTCACTATGTCCCTTTGTAGGCGCTGTGAGCATGGAGCCGATTTTAGTGACCAGCCCCTCGAACCTGGACAAAATGTTCACGGGGCTTGATTCAGACGATAAGCAAACAGACAGCTCCTCTTCACATGCGCTGGTTATTTTAGTGTACAGGGTATCTTGGTTTATCATTGACCATCTAATGCGACGCCTGCCATTTGCACACCTTAGCGTGCCATGGTCGGTGCGTGGCTGTCGTTTTGCTAATAATGGTCCACCCAAGTTTAAAATAAGGGGATTATGATCACTGTAAACACTAGTGAGGATAGTAAAATGCGAGACCCAATAAACAACGTCTGGAGACATTAGTATATGATCAATAAAGGTTCCCTGCCCGTGTCCTTTAAAGGTTGGGGTGTCAAAGATTTTTGTATCGGGGACCAACGACATGGCTGCAGTCAAATTGTATTCATTCACTAAGTTGTTTAAATTCTTACCGCCCCTACTATGAGAGAAGTGAAAACCTTCCTCAATATTACACCCTAAGGACCCCATTGGCGTACTCGCAGGGTTACCACATGGTTGGACATTAAAATCGCCTGCTAACAACAAGTACCGTGATACAGTGTAAACATTTTTGCTCAATATATCAAGTAGGGAGGCAATGTTACAAGCTTCATTACTACTATTTGCATTATAAAAGTTAACCAGTGTCAGCACATTCTTACCATTTTTTATATCAATCATCTGTGTATTCAAATTAACATTGTGGCAGTTGCTTATATTGCAGCGCAGACCTAGGTTAATGAAAATGGCCAAGCCGCCCTTGGCTCTGCCCCTAGTCGAGGCAACCGCTGGGTTGATAAAGCTTAGAAAACCCTCAATGTGGACATTTTTATTCTCTATCCAAGTTTCTTGAAGACACACAATGCTAAATTTTCTAATGAATGTTAGCCATACTGGGTCTTGTAACTTATTTGCCAAGCCTGCGATATTCCATGAAATTAAATTTACGCAATCCTCAGGTGCAAGGCAAATGACAGGCTCTCTAGTAAATGGGGTAGATGTTGGGGTAGGCAACACTACGCCAGCTACCGCCAAACCCGTAGTGCTCATTGCAATTGACTCCCTATGCTCAGATGTAGGGACAAATGCCCCATACTGGATATGGGAGTTCTCGATTTTAGATGGAGAATCCATTGTTAGCAGTGGTGTGTTGGGGTGGTTTTCGTGGTTACCTACTGAACTTTCTGTCTTGTTGGCGCCACTTTCAGTGACACTATTTACTGGCCTTGCATCATACAGTAGTGTTGAAGGCACCTCAATTTCCCCAAAGAACACTGGAGGGGGTACTTTAGGGGAACTACTATTTTTGTCAACAGTTGTAGAAGCAGTGTATGTGTCTTTTTCGCTGCAACGACACCCCAGCTTCACAGGTGACCTTGTGGGGCATGAGGCTCTTTCCCCACCCCCCGTGGCTTCTGCACTCCTTGAACATCAGTCGCAATCCTCCAGGCCGCTAATGGCCTCAAACCTGTTAGAGAGCTCTAAGGGTGTAAATGGTAACAAACTTGACATATTCCCGTTTGATCCTGTTTTGTGGTGAAAAGGTATAGTATTCCACCCATGTATAGCTGGTAAGGGAGCCGGTTGGTACATGTATGCAGGATTCAGAGCAGACTCAACGTTATGGAATTGGGAAGTGGTGAAAAAATTGTTGTTGAGGTGTTGTTGGGGGAAGACCGTGGATCTGGGGTAGAAGTACGTCAGGGGGCGTGGTACTATACAATTCTTTTCATTGCCGTATGGCCAGTTCAAGATGTGATATATAGCTTTTCTGTCTCTAAAATTTATAACCACGACATCACCGCCGATGTCCTTCGCTCTACCCCCCAACCAGGACAGGCGCCGGACATGGACTATCTCTCCATTTATTGCAGTGGGTTTAGGTCTATAGAGAGAGAGCCAATGCGTTATTTTGTTTTTTAATTGTGAGTATCCCTCTCGTTTACCATTAGGCAGTTCCGGGACCCCAGTGAGTATTACCACATACGGTAATGCTTCTGGGGGGAGTTCTGTAGGTGGTATCCTAGGTTGGCCCCCACTACCCCAATTATTCTCCTTCCCTTCAGGTCTGAGGAGTCCATCCGGGAGAATACTAGATTCCCTAGATGGAATGGTGATTGTGTTACTGGGTGGTATTGAAGTAGTAGGTCTACCCCGAACAGTAGATGGGGCTGTTGGTAAAGATTTATTACTGGTATTGCCAGCATGTGCTTTCGGGGCCACATTTAGGGGGTTAGAGGCAGCTGGGATTGCTACAGCTGCCTGGCTGTTGCTTGTACTGGGTTTAGATGGTGTAAGACCCACAGTATTTTTTAGGAGGGATTGAGTTGTTGTAATAACTTGTTGGTGTTGTACTTTAGGTTGTCCTTGTAAACGTACAAAATTCCCTAACACAGTCAGGTCCCCCTCAATTTTACCTAGTCTTAGCTCCATCCCCTTAAATCTTTCTGCCAATGCAAGCATATAGCTACGTATAATCAATTCAATATTGTCCAGAAGTGACTTAGGAGTGGCGGATTGCGGGTCCACCTCCATCTGGATGTGGGAAGTGTCTGATTCTGTGATTACTTGAGCTGGAGATGTCGGGGGAGTAGAGCTGACTATTATGGCTTGATTGGTGTCTAGGACTCCCGTTGATGTTATAGTAGCAGTGTTCATCTTTTTACCAAACTCGGTGTGACTTATCTTGGGCTTATTCACAGTTGTTGTTTTCCTTCTTCTTTTAGGTGGAGGGGGCCCAAGCGTTTTTTGTGTCACTAGCCTCGAGTTTTTGCCTCTTACAACTTTACCCGGCCTTATTGTAGGAGATATCAGGGTTTTAGGAATGTTATTAACAGCAAAAGTCACTGTTGGAGTAGTTAGTTGGATTTGGGAGGGTGACACTGCCGGAGCTAAACATTCTTGAAGAAGCAAGGGTACACTGGGGGTCAATGAGGTGTTGTCTGCTGAGGGGCTAATCAAATCGTCGACCAGAGAAACAGACATTATAGGTTCTGAGAGGGTTCTGTTTTTAATACGTTCAATAGACCGGCGACGGTCTGCCCTCCTCTCAGCTAACGTGAGCTCCTTGTTGCCTTCTACGGCTGGTTTAAAAAAGTAATCGTCCAGTGTTCGGTTAGTAATATTTTTGTCCAACCCCACTGGAGCAGGGCTTGTAGCCGCAGTTGCCATTCAGTAATGGGGAGTAATGGCAAAGTAAATACGAGACAAAACAGAGACTTACGTAATCCTTATGCCAGGACCTCTGGCCCAGCCCAGCCTCTTCTGGCCGATGAGGGCCGTAGAGGGCCCGCCCTTTGCCCGGGCTTCGCCCTGGGCGTCCCGCTCGCGTCCCGCGTTGCGGGCGAGCCCCTCCTTAGTAGCGCCTCCTGGCGCTAGGGTGTGACGCCTTCCAGGTGCGCCGGTGTGGAGGCCCCTGGGAAAGCGAGTTTCTCCTCGCTCCGCCCGCAATTGACACCAGCGCGGCGGCGGGAGAACTCGTCAGGCGGGACAGAGGCGGCCGGTTCTTCTCCTCAGCAAAAAGGTGACCGCCAACGTGCAGGCACACACAGAATCCCTCGGTCAGTTACCAGCAGCCACAATTGGCCGGGCGAGCCCCTCCTTAGTAGCGCCTCCTGGCGCTAGGGTGTGACGCCTTCCAGGTGCGCCGGTGTGGAGGCCCCTGGGAAAGCGAGTTTCTCCTCGCTCCGCCCGCAATTGACACCAGCGCGGCGGCGGGAGAACTCTTCAGGCGGGACAGAGGCGGCCGGTTCTTCTCCTCAGCAAAAAGGTGACCGCCAACGTGCAGGCACACACAGAATCCCTCGGTCAGTTACCAGCAGCCACAATTGGCCGGGCGAGCCCCTCCTTAGTAGCGCCTCCTGGCGCTAGGGTGTGACGCCTTCCAGGTGCGCCGGTGTGGAGGCCCCTGGGAAAGCGAGTTTCTCCTCGCTCCGCCCGCAATTGACACCAGCACGGCGGCGGGAGAACTCGTCAGGCGGGACAGAGGCGGCCGGTTCTTCTCCTCAGCAAAAAGGTGACCGCCAACGTGCAGGCACACACAGAATCCCTCGGTCAGTTATATATACTAGCCGTACCCGGCCACGCGTTGCTGTGGCTCAGTCTGGTTAAATAGAAGAGTAAGCGCATGTTTCTAATATGTTTAATTTCACAATGCTTGTGGGTATACAATATGTTTTTGTGACTATTGTCTCTATGCGTCCCTTGTAGTTGTTGCGTAGCAACCAAATCGGTAGAGTCTGTTTGGCCTTTCGATTAAAAACACACGTGTATTGTACACGCGTGCATTCGAATCCAATGTTGTGTATCTATAAACACGCACTAATGTTGGAAAAGGAAATCCGAAATCCACATAGCAAGGTCTTGGCTGCAGCATTGTATAATGATTGTGCAGTAAATCGGGTTTTTGTTTTTGCAGGTTGTGAGGCCTGCACGCGTAATAGGTCCACAATTTCCCCTTACTGGGAACCAAGCACTCCATTGTACCATTTGCCTCACTCAGGGTAGAGCAGCAGAGCAGTCCTAGTACTTCTCAGGGGAGGTGGTGTAGGCTAGTAATCATCATTTGCTGGCCTGCAACATTAACACTCAATGAATAATTATCCAGTCAGTGCTTTTTCCTTAGAAAAGGAAAATTACATTTGTTATGCATACTGCTAAATACTACACATTAATGTACAAATTTATTGAAAATACTTAGGATGTCACTATGAAATTACATTTGACCTTAAAGGGTCATAACCCTCAAAATCTCAGTGCCCCCCATACCAGACAGCACGTCATAATATTTGGTGGTATGACTTGATATAAAACCGGCATATTGCCATTATCAAGGGTTCACCATATTGCAAGTACAACAAATCCCATGTCAAAAACACCATAATTGTGTGCGTACACGCAAGAAACAATAATATACATGTGTGAATGCAATGACTAATTTCAATGAATCATATTAACTTTACTCACTAATTGCTTTCAACATTATTATTATAATTATGGAATATGTGTAAATAAATATATATGGCAGTACCTGTATATTCAAAGATATCCACTGGAGAAAACAAGGTTAAAGTGAAGTGATGGTTGGATTTGGTAATAGCACTGTTTACGAAGAACTTAGATCAACACTGAACTGTATTTAACAACTGTTCCAGAGTCAAGAGAGGTGGTCAGAATATGGGAAGAGAATGGAGAGAACAGAAAAAATATTTGTATACATAGAAGTGGAAAAAGGGGAGAGGATGCGGGCTAAAAGCTACAGCAGTCCACCTTGAAGCAGGGGAAACAGGTTAGAGTCTCAGCAGGGGTGCTCAATATCCTGTGACTCTGGGCAAATCACAAAATCTCCCTGTGCCTAATAGAAAATCAATACGTTGCTCTGTCTGTAACGCAACTAGTGCTGGTGTAAAGCGCTCTGGTACCTTTGGGTTGATTTTGCGCTATATAAAACTAAACAATTTTTTTTAAAGGAGTATACTTTAAGGGGTATATTCACAAGAACGTGGGTTAACTACCGCAAGAGTAGCATAATGCAACTTTCAACATTACAGCCCATCGTGGGAAAATGACCCTGTGTCAATGTGGAATTCAGAGCAAGGTGGTAGCATGCGATACACAGCACCGGGCCCACAACACACACCTTTCAGGCAGGAAAAATCACCATCATAGTAGAAAAAACACCCAAACACGAACTGACCAACACCCAAGCACCATGGAGGCAGCCGGAGCAGGCACAGAGGACGAGCGCAACCCCACAAGCACCCTGGAGAACCAGCCTGGGACCTCAGGGACAGGGAAGGGCTAGGAAAAGAGTAAGAGGAAGATGAAGTTCAGTCCACAGGTGAACAGGATCATAGTCACAGAGGTTGTGGAACTCCATATACAACTGTTCGTCACCTCCATTGTGTCATTGGGCACCAAAAAAGGAATGTGGTGGGACATCGTGGACAAGGTGAATGCCGTCAGGGAGCACAAGAGGACGATGGACGAGGTCAAGAGGAGATGGAATTACATCAAGCGGAGGACCAAGGAGAAACTCTCTGCCAACCAGAAGGCAGCAACGCAGACTGGAGGTGGGGACCCAGCACCACAGCTCGTGCTGGATGACATGGAGGAGCTGGCAGTCATCAGTGTGGCTGACTGGGGTTGAACAGGATTTGTGGCACACGCAGCATTGCGGCCGGCACAGGCACCCCGCTACGGGACACTGACTAGATTTGAACAGGGTTTGTGGCACATGCTGCATTGCGGGTGGCACAGGCACCCCACCATGGGACGGTGACATAGGGTGCACTGAGTCATTAGCACCTTGAGCTGCTGAGCGGGTGTGCAGCCTGCAATGATGGCCCATCCAGGCGGTATGGACTACTCAGGATTAGGGTGCCTTGCTGGATCGCAGTGTAGACTACACCAGTGGGCTGCGCAAGTCTACCGTCACGTGGCCTCACTTTTGGGATCAAAGAGTTAGTGGCACCCGTTGGGCTAAGTGGGTGTGCAAGTTGCGATGTTGCCGGGTGTGCTGGTGTGTCCCATTCGTTGGTGTAATCAAAACTCAGCACCAAACATGAGACCTGGTGGCATGCGCAGCGTGGCTGCATGGTGGGGAGGGTGCCAAGTTCCCCGGCCCCGGGCTTGTGGCTTGCTGCGGCACGTGGTGGGACCTGCAGTCAATACGCTGGTGGCGGGAGGTGAGCAGTAAGGCCCATGTGTGCATGGGCGGGCGTGCTCCGATGGGCTGCAGGAGGGCCTGGGATGCATCTGCCTGGGTGTGCATGGGAGGACTAGTGGGCAATGTTATCTTGTGTAAGTGTATGTACTGTGCCAGTCGTGTATCTGGGCTCTGTTTCAGATGACGGCTCTGTATTAGATGTGTGACCTAATGTACTGCTATACACACCGGCAATTGGTTTGAGACACACCGGTGGCAGCAGGTGAGCAGTGTGGCCTGGGTGCGCAGGGTCGTCTCTCTCTCTCTCTCTCTCTCTCTCCCCTTTCCTCTCTCTCTCTCTCTCTTTCTCTCTCTCTCTCTCTCTCCCCCTCTTCTCTCTCTCTCTCTCCCCCTCTCCTCTTCTCTCTCTCTCCCCCCTCTTCTCTCTCTCACTCTCTCTCCCCTTCTCCCCCTCTTCTCTCTCTCACTCTCCTTCCCCCTCTTCTCTCTCTCTCTTTCTCTCTCCCCCCTCTTCTCTCTCTCTCCGCCTCTCCTCTTCTCTCTCTCTCGCTCCCCCTCTCTTCTTCTCTCTCTCTCTCCTTTGCTCTCTCTCTCTGTCCTTTGATGTGCGCAGGACACACCTTCGCATTATGTTTTGTCTTGCAGGCTGTGACCTACGGATTGTGTTGAGGGGAGCTGCCATGTGTCTTCATCTGATTTCATTGTTTGCTTTGAAAAGTGAATGTGTGATGCTCATTTCTTGATAACACATGCATGTCAACAGTTGTGATTGTGCGACATCAGGAGGATTATTTTGTACATGTTTCAGTGTAGCTGATGTGGCATGAATTTGGTCGGGGGTGCCAGGGAGGGGTGGTGCTGGGTGTGGTGTCGGTGGATAATGTGGACCTCTTGGGTGTCCGTGCTGCATGTTCAGTTGCTCTATGGCATCTGTTTGTCTTCAGGTGTGGATGTGGGCTGTGCTCCCTATTGTGGTGCAGGCTGTGGTCCGACTTTACACCAAGTCAGGGCAGGTGTAAATTTCCTGCTGCTAACGCGCCTTATTGCCTGTTTTGTGTTCTTATCGCCGGTGTAGCTGGTCATTGTGAATGTTGAGGTGTGGTGTTGGCACGGGTTTTGTCACGGGAACACCTACTCTGCATCTCATTAGTGATAGTTGCCGGGGTCCTCTGTGGCGAGATTTTTTGTGGCTGCTATCGCAGGAAAACTGGTGCTGTGGGCTGCTAGCACGAGCTTGTGAATGGTGGGGTAAATTTACCACGAATTTGGCTGCGCAGAAGTGCTGTTAATTCGGCAAAAGCTCCTTGTGAATATGCCCCTAGGTGTCTTCAACTTTGTGTCGGCAGGTGGGAGCGCTGGATATACTGGGTTGGAGGGGTTCCTGATGTGTAGGCTGGTTTTAAAAAGCAGGTATAGTAGGAGTGTAGAATTGATGGGTAATTTACTATGGGCTGCCGTTGCTTCCTTTATTAGCCAATAATTTGGCTCTACTTTTACAATATTACCCTTGATCTTTACACCCAGGCAACAGAGTTGAGCCTTTTCCATCAACCATGTGATTGCACTTGGCTCCTGGGGTTGTAGAAGAGAACAAAGGTGATCTAATAATATTCACTACCACTGACATATGAACAGTGTTACAATTATACTCATTCAGTAACTATGTCAGGCCTAAGCACATTTTGAAACATCTCCCGAGGTTATGAAATGCCTGAAAATTTTGTAGACAATGATTCCAAAATGCTTACACCACATTCAGAAAGAAAATGTGAAAAAAATGCAAGAGACATCTAATTAGCGGAGATTTTTAGCACGGTTCATTGCTACCTTTCGGTCAGCTTGTTCTTCTCCTGCTTTGATGATTTCACGGGAACATGAAACATCCAATTATCCAATCATTTTTACACTGGCTGAGTAGCAGCAAGAGAAGGTCAAAGGCCGGCAGATTTCAGATAGCAGAACTAAAATGATTTCATTTGCGCTAACACTGCTCTGCTTAATTACTTGAACAATTGTTTGAACAGAGTGAAATATTAATTCTGCATAGGAGTAATCGCGTGCGTTGCCTCGATATGATGAAAGAGGAGCACTTTGTTACAATTATATTCAGTATAAAGTTATGGCATGAATGCAGAGAGGCACCTCTCGCAGCTATTATGATAATCAGCCACAAAGGATTTTAGGTTTCTCAGGAACAACCTCTTCCTCCCCTGTGTATGATCTGAAAAGAGTGAAACTCTCTGCCTTCTGTGAAAGGCAAGCTATTGTTAAAACCCGAGGAGAGTACCTCAGAGCAATACACACATTCATGCATTAAAGAGAGAATCCCTGAAAACTTTAAAAAAAGCTAAGTGAAAGTTTGTACCATCCTTAGTTCGGAACATTAGAAATAGCATTAGGAACAAATGCATGCAAAATCTATTTAGAGTGATACATGCAAATCTTAACATACACTGAAGGGTTTGTATCCAACAGGGGTTTTGTGCTCGGTATTGTGGAGTTGCAAGCATTGGGGCCTAAGCATGGACTCTCATTTCCTGGGACAGAAATGGCATTTCCAAGAAAAGTATGGGAACATTTCATGACTACCACTCTCTGAAGAGACCCCGCGCAAAGCCCGCCAGATACTCTTCCTTTGGTGCATGTGTGCGATAAACTCTGCAGAGTCCTGATCCAGTGTCCCTGCCTGGGCTCTCTACTTTTCGCAGTTAACTCTGTGCTGCTAGAAGGCCTACAAACGTAAAACACTTTACCGAGAAAGGAGTCTGTGGGACACAGGATTCAACGTCAATACTAAATAAAAAGGGTCAAACAACCGGCCAGAGGAAATATCATTATGGGGGATTATTTTCTGACTGAAATATCAAAATGGCCTGGAAAAAAATAATGTACTAATCTGTATAAATAACTTGATAAAAGAGCCCTGCACATTAATTCGTCTGACCAGCAGCCCACAATTGGGCGTCAATGAAGGTAGAATTTTTCAAGTGAGTTTTGAAATGCTTCAAATAAAATACACAAGTTTCAGTGTTTAAATAAACAATAACCTCGACAATGCTCAAAGCACAGTTATTGTGCTGGACACGTCGAAATAGAAAATGTTCATTTTCATCACAAATCCCTATGATGGGACAGCTCCTAGCGTGTTTCTTGTTTTTTTTATGTTTGAAAAGCTTTATTTGAATAATAATTATAACAAATGACATCAGGAAGGAGAATACAAGAATACAGGCCAAAGAAGAATCATAACATTCCTAATGACAAGCTAGAGAACTAAAAGCATGTTATAATAATTTGAAGGGGTAAAAGCAGGGGAGAAGAAAGGGGAGGGAGAAAATAAATTAAATAAAAAAACAAAGAATGCTATAAAAGAAAATAACCGCACAGGTAAAAACAATACAAGCAATCATCAAAAAGCATATAACATATGTAAAACATTGCAATAAGTAAAGGCAGTAAAACAGTATTGAAGTGTATATGAAGGAGAGAGTAAAATCATTCAAGGGGGTTTAAAATGTTCAGAGTTGACAGGGAGTGGTTTCTTTTGAGCTAAATGATCTACGTATGTAGTAAGAGGTATGTAGTAAGAGGTAACCAAATAAAGGTCAACATTACGAGGTGGTTTACAGGAAGAAGCGAAGGAGACATCCAGTCTATGAAAATGACATAAAGAATTCCACCAATGTTGCATGGAGACATGTGTAAGAGATTTCCAATTGGAAGATATATGTTGAAAAACAAGTGCAAGCATAAGATCAAAGTGACCCTGAGAGTGTGGGGGTAAAGTAAGCGTGTCTGAGAGACTACCAAGAAAAAGAAGAGGAAGTGAATATGGAACAGAAAGTGAGAAAACATGGGAAATACAAGACCAAACTTGTCTCCAAAGAATGTAATCCGAAGGACAGTGAAAGAACATATGTAAAAGGTCAGCATTAGGTGATTTGCAAGTCCAACAGGCAAAATCAGAGGAAGATGAGAAGCGAAAAAGGGAGAGAGGAGAAAGATAAAGTTAGTGATATAGAAAGAAGAGAGATTGAGTGAGAGATGCAGAACGAGAAACCTTCAAGGATTTGGACCAGAGTTTGTCCCAAAGGGAAATGGACCAAATACATCCCAGATCAGTTTCACAGGAAAGTTCCACTTTGGATTTGAGACGATCCGGATTAGGAGAAGAGAAGAATTTAGAAATGAGAGATGCTTTAGGAATAAGAGAGAGTAATACCAAAAAATGAGAAGGGGTAGCAATGGAAGTTGAGGAAGGAAGAGAATAATAACGATCAAGAATGACTTCCATAAGAAGAGTATATTTAGGCAGAAAGGAACGAGGACAGTGAAATTGAAGTTGAAAATGTGGGCAAGAGCAAGGTATTATACCATCAAAAAGCTGACGGATCCATATGATACCTTTCAATCTCCAAGAGGTCCAACATATAGGTCTATTGTTTGCAAGAATAAGTGAGTTATACCAAATGGGTAGCTGTAGAAAGGTTTAACGCGTCATGATTGAGGAGGAGAATGAAGGTTTAAGAAGAGAGGAAGTATATTTAAACAAGGGAAGTGAATCAAAAGGGGATTTAGAGGAAAAACGTACTAACTCCTCAAAAGAAAAGGGCGATTAAAAAGAGTGCTCAATAGAGAGCCAACGAGGAGAGAGGGGGGAAGATTCCAGTGAGAGCCAACGTGAAGCTTGACGGAAAGAAACGGATTTATGATATAGACGAAAGTCTGGGAAATTATCACCATCGTTTTATTTAGATCTGCGAAGAGATAAAAGAGAGATTCTAGATTTTTTATTTTTCCAGAGAAACTTTGAGATATAGGAATCAAGACGTTTGAAATACAGAGCAGGAATATGTACAGGCAGCATGGAAAACATATAAATAAGTATAGGAGCGATCATCATCTTATTGGAATCTAGTCGACCCCACCAAGAAAGAAAAAGAGGATTCCAAGAAGAAAATAGCTGATCAATTCAGGAGAGGACAGCAGATATATTTAATTTAACAGAGGAAGAAATAGAATTAAAGAACCAAATCCCAAGATATTTTATCTTGGTACTATTCCAGGCAAAACCAGTGGAAGAAAAGAAATGAGGGAGACAAAACTTAGTCAAAGGGAGAATTTCTGTTTTATCTGAATTGATCTTATACCCAGATACAAGAAAGAACGCTTCGAATTCAGACAATAAAGGGGGATGGACGACTCCGGATTTGAAATAACAAAAGAATGTCATCAGCATACGCAGAAAGTTTTAATTGATGTTTACCATAGGGAAAACCGGAAATGGAAGCATTCTGGCGAATGGAGGACAAAAAGGGTTCAAGGGCCAAGGCAAAAAGAAGTGGAGAGAGAGGGCAACCTTGACGGACTCCTCTTTGAAGAGTGAAAGAAGAAGAGAGTTGGCCATACACAAGAACAGAAGCTTTGGGTGAAGAGTACAAAAAAGAAATGAGAGAAATACATTTGGAGCCGAAGCCATGCCACTTAAGTGAAGCAAATAAAAAAGACCAATCTACTCTATCAAAAGCTTTTTCAGCATCGACAGAGATAGCAGCTTAAGGTATTGATAAAGAGGGGGCTTTATTCAAAACATTCAGAAAAAGACAAGAATTATAAGAAGTGAGCCTCCCTTTAATAAAACCGCATTGTTCCTTACCGATAAGATGTGGCATGAAAGAATCCAGACGCAAAGCAAGTAATTTGGTGAAAAGTTTATAATCAACATTGACTAGCGAAATGGGGCGATAATTTTTACAAAGCTTAGGGTCACGTCCTTCTTTTGAAATAAGACAGATGGTGGCATCTTGAAAGGTACCTGCAGCTACACCAGAGGAAGAAAATGATTGAAAAAGTAATACAAGTTTAGGTAATAAAAGGTCAGAAAAATGTAAATAAAACTCCACCGGAAAGCCATCGGGACCAGGAGTCTTACCCTTACTGAGAGAAGACAGAGCCATAGAAAGTTCATGAAGGGAAAGATCAAGATCAAGGGATGAAAAATCGAGATGAGATGTAGATGGATTAGGTAATTTTTCAAAGTAAGAATGAAGCATAGAAGAAGTAGGAGGGGATTCTGGAGTGTAAAGCTGTTGATAGAAAAGTTGGAATTGTTCAAGAATATGTTAATTCGTATGGACAAGAATATTGTTAGAGGAAAAAATAGATTCAATGGAAGTACGTTCCTTCCGAGATTTGAGATAATTAGCTGAAAGCTTACTAGATTTGTTACGACCTCCGTAAAAACGCGCACTACTACAAACAAGAATTGAGGAGGCATTATCCGTAGTGAGTTTTTCGAAGAAGATCTTCACACGCAGAAGTTCTGGGTGACATACATTTATCAGAAGATGTATAAAATTGATGTTCTCATTTTTTAATATATGCGAGAAAGGACCTCCGTTTTTTGAGAAATTGTTTCTTTTTCCTAGAGACAAAATCAATAATAAATCCTCTTGCAGTAGCTTTAAAAGAGAATGAGGAGGAATGTCAGGAGTAGAGTTAGTTAGAAAGAAATCCTTAGTGAAAGTTCGAAATGAAGAAGAGTAATTAGGGTCAGTGAGAAGTGTAGAATTGAAGCGCCAACGAGAGGATTTGGGGGTGAGGAGGAAGTAGATCAATATCCGTTATAATGGGAGCATGATCTGAAATAACAATAGGTTCAATAGAGGAAGATAAGAGATTCTGAGTGAGAGACTGAGAGAGAAAAATATAATCCAACCTAGAGGAAGAAGCATGAGGGTATGAGAAAAAAGAGTAATCTAGAGTAATCTAGAGTGTCTGGATGCATGAGTCTCCAAGAATTTGTTTGAAATATGGTATCCAAGAATTGCTTATGAGGTTTGTGGGGAACAAAGCGAACAGTGGATTACAATCACCTCCTAAAAGAAGAAAGTCATCTTTGTGTTGTATACATTTGCTTGTAATTAAAGGCCAAAACAAACAATCAGGTTGAGTATGACCATAAATATTGAAAACAGTGAGAGAAATTGAGTTAATCAACAACTTAACCAAAATCCATCTCCCTTCCGAATCTTTCGCCTCTAATAATACTTTACATTTTAACTTTTTATGAATTAAAATAGCAACCCCATTTTTTTTATTAGGGGAGGGAGAGAATAAAACAGTACCCACCCAGTTTCTTTTTAACTTAAGGGATTCAAGGTCATTAAGGTGAGTCTCCTGTAAAAGAACAATATCAGGAGTATAGGAGGATAAGTGTGAAAGTACTCTCTGCCGCTTAATAGGCTTAACACAACCTTTTACATTCCATGAAATAACTCTAAATTTGCAAACAGGAGAAATATGATAACATCAAAATTTGCAAAAAGTCATATAAACAACATAAAGCCAAAATGAAAAATACAAACGATATCACAAAAAGAATAATGGTAAAAGATAACAAGGGAAAAGGATAAAGAGAGGAAGAAAACTATGAAGATAAAGAAGAGACAGTACAACCAAAGGATGACTAAAGTAAGCATATCTGAAGGAGAAATACAAAAGATAAAAGAGGTAATGGCGGTACTCAAAAAAGGAGGAATGGAAGTGACATCAGAAAAGAGGTAAGGCAAGGGGAAAGTGAAAGAAGGGGAAAGAGCAAGGGAGAAAAAGATACAGGAAAAGAAGAGACAGTACATATCCAAACAGACGACTCAAATGAACATACCTGAAAGGGAAAACAAAAGGAGAAATGGGGTAATGGCGACACTCAACAAGACGAACCACCCGAAGAACAGGAGTCCAACCGCACCAGGACACAAATAGGGAGCCAATGGACAGGAACCATACACATTGAGGGATCAAGGAGTACGAACCTGCGTCTAAAAAAATCTGAAGACAAATAAGAAGAAAACAACATAAGACTAGGGTACAAAGTGGAAACAAAAAGTAATAAATAGTAAACATATAACAGAATGCTCAAAAATTACATATTAAGTCGGAGAAGAAACACCAACAGGAGACCTGTAACAAAAAAACAGGAAAACAAACAAATGCAAATGTCGAATCAATTAACCAGTAGAAGGAGTAGAGGTATCCATGCTGCTGCTGGACTGAATATGAATGAAGTTCTTACGTTCATTAGGATCCAAAAAGGTCCAAGTACAATTCTGATGAGTGACCTTGAAGGTGCAGGGATGGAATACGCCGTATCTAGCACCAAGAGATCTCAAAGGAGCGCGAAGATTTAGGAACTCCTTCCGACGATTTGCAGTGACATTGGAGACATCTTGAGAAATAAACACTTTCTGACCAAGCCAAGAGACTTGACATTTGGCTCGTGCTGCAGATAGGACCCAAAGTAAGTCTGCAAAATTCAAGAAGAGGCTAATGAGGATAATGGCTTGGATGTAGTCGATCAAGCGAGGACCATGTCTGTGTGCTCTCTGAATACTAAGAGAAGTAGAAGAAGGCATATCCAGTAATTTCGGAAGAAAAGAAGTGAAAAAAGACACAAGATAATCAGACTCTAGAGATTCAGGTAATCCGTAAATACGAAGGTTGTTCCTCCTGTTTCAATTTTCCAAATCCTCTGTATGTTGCTGAAGAGACTGTCCAGACTTTTCCAAAGCAGAGATACGTTGAGTATTGGTTTGAATTTCCGTAACTTGTTGTTCCACAGAGGTAAATCTGCAATCCATTGAAGACCATTTTTCTTTCAAGAGCTGCATATCACTACTAGTTTCCTCTACAAATGGTCGTAAAGCGCGATTTCCTCCAAAATGAACTCCATAGAAATAGCAGAGGTTGGTTTGTCCGGAGAAGGAGGATTCTCTTTCAAACGTTTAGTCGACGCAGGAGGAGAAGCTTTAGTGGATGTAGAGTGAGTTGATGAAGCGCGATTAGATGTTACGCCAGCCATTTGTATGTCAACAATTGAGGAATCTGGAAGTGAAGAGTTGGAGACTTGGGCAGAGTTGGAAGGCACAAAGATAAATTTGGGTTTGCGCAGTTAGCCCATAGACGTATAGTGTAGTAAGTATGGACCACAAATAGAGCAGTAACAAAGAAGAAAAATGAAGAATTAGACTGTAACAAATTGCCAGAGGCAAATCAGTTATCTGTGGAGCAGCACACAGAAGCAAAATGACCACTAGATAATAGCCGTCTGCGATCATGAATCAAAAATGATGTCAAAGAAACACACATGAATCTCCTGAGGCGGTGAATGGAGAACAGCTGGTACACAAATAATACAGTAACATTAATGATGAAGAGAACTTAATAGTATGACTAAAAACAGACAACGCACTCTGTAAATCATTAAAGGTAGCACAGAGAATATTGAGGACGTTGAAAAAACAGCATGAGCAGAAGCGTCAGCATATGTAGGGCTTATTCTGAAACTGCGCTAACTTCATCACATTTGACAAATACATTGGTGGTATGAAGAACTCAAAAAGGCAGGTAATGTCACTGAGGAGACACAAGTGAAATCACATAAGGTGCTGCATGCTGGTAAGTCAAAACGGTCTCCTTCTATCCTTCAAGTTTAACACATTATGAAAAAAAAATTGTTGAACAAAAAGGTCGATGTGATAAGACTATTTCTTCAAGCGGCATGCATAAATAGCGCTGAAGTACACCCCGGGCATCACCATTTAATGTAAAAGCACTGCACTTGCCAGTTGGGGTGTACAACAGTTAAACATATAGCCCTGACGCTTGCATCTCAGCAAGGTGTTCCCCCAGGGCAGTGCAAATATTCCTCAAATGAGTTGAATAACTTCCTGCGCTCCACTGGGCTGCACACCATTCCATTGAAGTCAATCCATATAAAGCCTGGGCAAACTGCTGTCAAAACAATGGGTGCCGACATTCAGCAAATTATAGAGGCAGCAAAAGAACCAAAACTGAAAAACATGTTTATAGGTCCTGGGAAGAAAGTCACTTGAAAGCGCTCCTCATAATCAGCAGCGTTAATGCTGCGCGCCACAACTGCCAAACTCCGTCATGGGGACTCACGCTGAGGAGAGCTGCGAGATGGCGGCAACAGCGTTGAGGGAGACGCGGGTAATAAACAAGAAGCGCGAAGCGCCGGCGACTTGAAAACGGCCTCACCTTTGCACCAGGGACTCCGCTGCATGACGCTAGGAGCAGGAGCCTACAAAGACGAGAATTGGCTGGGAAAATGCTTGTATAGAAGGTTGGCGCGGCGGAGACAGTCCCTCAGGCAGCCATCTTGATCGGCGCTGAAACCACGCCCCCTCGTGTTTCTTGTTTTTAATACGACTGAAACTTATCCCCCATAATGAGAAGCTGGGAAGGGCCAGGCAGTCCATTTATTCCACAGGGCATTTCCCCAGTGCGCTGAAACTCTTGGAGGCCGGTTTAGAAAGCCCAGCGCTGCTCTGGTGCCCCTGCCACTTTTCTCTGCTCTCAAAGGATAATTACACCAGACATGGAGAGGCTTCAAGAGAGAAAGAGAGAGAGGGGTGGAAAGTAGAGAGAAAGCAATCTGGGATAGAGAACAGATAATGAAAAGAAGGAAAAAGAGAGACTGGATGGAACAAAAGGAAGAGATTGTGCGAGGAGACGAAGGAATTGGGCTGGTTTGAGCAATATTGCTAGGGCTGCTTTTGTTTCCTAAGTCCAGTCCTGATGCTCTGTGCTCAGAGAGAGTCCCGACAGACTCCGCAAAGCTTTATGAGAAAGGAGGGCTGTAGAGGCAAATCAATATTAAAGAATGTGGAAAGTAAAGACAGAACTCCAAAAGCGACACCTGTAGAATAAGGAACTAAAGAGAGCAGGAGAGCTCCAATGATTACAAACATGTAACATACTCTGTTGGTTCAACTAAAAGATGAGGATGTTGCTCTGAAATTCTATCTGTCGTGTAGAACAGACAAGAATTGTGTTGTAAAGAAGACTGAAACTCAGGCAGGTAAGAAGAATGTCTCTTTATTCTGTCATCCCACTCTCCATCAATCAATGCTCCCCAACATTCTAAGGTGAACTCTCCAGGAACATTCCAAATGGGAAAGGGGAAGGAGGGGGGGAAAGGGTTGTATCAAGGGAAGGAGAAAAGGAGATTACAACAAATTGCTATAGCACTGGCTGAGTGCAAAGCCCAGCGCCTGCTTTCATGAGCTTGCATTTTGTAACGTTAATCCATTTAACCCGATATTTCTCTGAGATACTTCTTTATTTTCTGACAACACAGCTCAAAAATAGGAGGCAAACCTTCCTCACTGTTTCCCAGCTGTACTGTCTGAAAATAAAGCACTACCATATGTAGAAACGTGATGAATGAAGTTCTTTACACACAGCCTGAGCAAACAAAGTCAATTATGATACGGCCCCTAGTTAACAGGCTACTGCGCATTTCACAGTGCACTATGGGAAGCAAAGCATGTGCAGTTACACATACTTATCTCTGAAGATCTGAGCTCACAGTGCAGGCTGAGAAGCAAAGCATGTGAATTTATAACATAGTTACCTCGGGAGGTCTGTGCTCACAGTGCAGGGCGAGAGGCAAAGCGTGTGCATTCACACACACATACGTCTGGAGGTCTGTGCTCACAGTGCACTGAGAAGCAAAGCATGTGCATTTACACATACTTACCTCATGGATATCTGTGTTTGCATTGCACTATGAGAAGCAAAGCATCTGCAGTTACATATACTTACCTCTGGAGGTCTGCGCTCACAGTACACAATGACATGTAGAGCATGTGCGGTTTCACTTGCACATACTTACTCATGGAGGTCTGTGCTCAGAGTGCACTATGATAAGCAAAGCATATGCATCTGCACATAGCTCAGGAGGGCTGCCCTTAAAATGGTCGATGAGAAACAATGCATACACAGTTACACATACCTCTGCAGGTCTGGGCTCACACTGCATGATGACAAGCAACGAATGTGCATGTACTCATATTTACCTCTGGAGGTCAGCCCAACAGTGCATTATTTGAAACAAAGCATGCTTTTTTGCACAAAGTTCGGTACTAGTCCTATATTTACACTTACCTGAAAGCCAGAGAGTCTTCATAGCCTGTGTCTATTCTGGCTGGATTAGGTGATGAACTAGTCTCTTTAAAAGTTGTAGCTAGTAAAAAGGTAAAGAAGGAATGGCAGATTAGTGATGCAGTTGAGTATCATAATTATATGAGCCCTGGGCTGATTCTACTTTTTAAGTCCGCTTGAATTTTCTGTGGACTTAAGTGTGGGCGAATCCTTTAGTCTGTGTCACTGCGGCTGTGTCTGTGTGACATGGGGCATCCAAAAATAGTTGACTGATCTCAGTTGATGCTAGAAACAAAGACTCAGTAGGTACCCATTATGTTTTCCAGCTTTGTCAGTGCTGAGCACAGGAAGGACCTGGGTCAATGTATCCAGTTTACAGCATACTTTTATATCACTGATTTTTAGGTGGTTGCAAAACACCACCAGCAATAATAACTTTTGTGGCATGCTCTAGCTGTGTTTTTTATGCCCACGGGAAAGTAGAAATTGTGGCCGGTTTACACATTCTGTTTTAATTTGCACTTTCTCAGGAGCATATATATGACTTTGTATATATTTGTATATAAAACATCTATCTATCTATTTATCTATCTATCTATCTATCTATCTATCTATCTATCTATCTATCTATCTATCTATCTATCTATCTATCTATCTATCTATCTATGTATATATCTATCTATCTATCTATCTATCAGAGTGGCGGTCGTCACTGGGGAGGTATAGTCAGATCAGCTTTTACATAGGAAATGTCTTTTTTGTTTTACTTATAACTTTGGCAACATTTGACATATCTTCCAGATTTTTTCCCCCTAGTTTGTGCATGGAAAGCTGTGAGGTGATCCATTAAATGGAGGCTGATAAAAAAGGAGGTGGTCCAAAAACACAAAATGCCCATGCATTTTCCATAGACTTTTTTAGGAAGCACTAATGCAAAACTACTGAACAGAATTACACCAAATTTGGCAAGAAGCTAAATCTTGAACCATTGATTGAGTTTATTGAGATTTAGTGTAAATCCTTGGAGAAGTTTTTGAGAATTGAAGGTTAAAACATATTTGTATATCTGGACAATCGGGTTCAAGGGAGTCTCATGAGAGAAGATCTCATGAGTGATATAACATGTGAGGTCTAAAGCAGGGCATGGCAGGTGTAATGTTGTGAGACTTTCTGTGCCAGGACCCTTGCAGTTCTGGGTGAACCCAATAGAGGTAGAATGTAACTTGTTGGGAGGTCTTAAGGTGTAGTAAATAGCAGTTATGACATAATCAGAGAACAGAGTGAGACTGCTTGCGGAGGAATAAAGACATACAATCTAGAGCTTTATGTGTGACATATTCATTTGCATGATCCCGGGCTGTGGAGGATGCTACAACTGGTGATAAGGATGAGATCTGTGCCCTGAAAAAAACAAGACTGCTCTCCCTGGATGTTGCAACGCTACTGCAAATTCATTGTGTGTACCATGTGCGCCTATTTCGATGAGAAGCAATTTAAAGTTTGTTTGGGTGGAATCAAAGCCCACCTCCCACCCACCTATAACTCTTGAAGAAGTTGAAGGTCCTGCAAAGGAGCACATTCAAAAGCCTGCCAGAAACCCACTGGCAAAGCCGAAAGTAGAGATATTGAACCACAGCCTAATACAAAGCCATTATTCACCGAATTATTATACCGGACGTATAAAAAATGCATTTTCTGTTCTCCGGCAAGCCAATGAGAGACGCCATTTTTGTTTTGAATTGTGCGCTGTCTAGTTGTTCTGGCTACCGGACGTATAAAAATGCACTCTGCACGTGTGCGCAGGGGAGGCACTGCGGGCGCACCAAAGGCATGCCTAAGACAAGCCCATCTGCACCCGTCCGCGTCCCGGTAGCAGCCAGGGCCAGTGATGCAGCCCGTCGGCTTACTGCCAGTGGGGACCATCATTACTTTACTAGTGAGTCCCTACAGCCTTTAAGACCTGCAATCTGAAGTAACCATGTGTATCCTGATGTATCTTTAGAAAAGGATTTTCTCTGTGCTGCATGTGGTTTTAGACTTTGTTTGGATCCTGGCCTACCATTTTGGCAGCACTGATAAACGCCCGTTGTTTGAAAAAACACTATCTCGATGTGTTTGAGCTGCTGGCTGACAATTCTCTGGATTTACTGTTTATTGCGGAGACGTGGTTGGACAGTTCCTCCAATCTTATTATTATATTTGCCACTCCTGGGGGCTATAAGATATGTAGATTGGATCGTACTGAGGGGGGGGATGGAGTAGCTATTATGTTTAAAGAAAATTGGGATCTCCTTAAGTTTGATTCTAGCCCTTGGGGTGAGTGTGAAGCTCTTGATTTTACCATTCGTTTTTCAGCCCACTTTACACTGATGGGCTCTCGGATTTATCGACCCCCTGACCCTGCGAAGGCCTTTCTTCAATCTTGGGGCGACAGGGTGACCGCACGAGCTCTGCGCTTTTCCCACTGTATGATATTGGGCGATTTTAACATACATCTCAACCAGACGGACTCTACGGATTCCTCAGAGTTCTTGGACAGTCTTCATCTTGCCCATTTTTCTCAATGGGTCACTCGGCCGACCCTTCAAAGGGGCCATATTCTTGATCCTATCTGCTCTAATTTTTTAATCAAAGCTGACGACCCCCTCCCAGTTTCTTGGTCTGACCACTATTTGACCTTTTTCTTGAGAGAGTTGGCCTCAGCTAGTCTGCCTGTCCCTGCTTCCCGTAAAGCAGCATTCAAAAGAATTGAGCTTTCTAAATTTGCATCAGCTTGACTGTTCATAGGCCGGTACTTCCTCAGGATTTGGAAGGGAGTCTCCTGACTTTTACCAACTGGGTTCAGTCTACTATGTCGTCCATTGCTATTCCCACTTCAGCAAGGCGACCAGGGAGACTCCGTCCAAACCATGGTATACAGCTGAATTGACTCTTTTGAAACATGACTGTAAGAAATTGGAACGCTTGTGGCAACTCAGCGAGTACTGCCCGGTGGCAAAGGGTATGCTTAGGCAGAGACAGAAAATCTATTATGCTGCTATCTCTCAAGCTAAAAAGGACTATTATGCTGTTTGTATTGATCAAGCCCAAAACAATTCAAAGGAAATCTTTGCAATTGTACAGAGCTTTATGTGACCGATAGCACAATCATGTCCTCTGCCAGCTACAGATGTTTAGTGTGACACGTTGGCTAACTATTTTATGGACAATATTCATGCGATTCAAGCAAGCTTTTCACCATGTCCACCTAATTCTCTGTCATCTTCCGCTGCTCCCATCTCCCCTAGGCACTCTCTGGATAATTTTTCCCCGGTCGATTTGCCTAGTTCTTTGAAAATCTTGAAGAGATTAAAAGTCCCCCCAGATTGATGGCAGCAGTAGCGGAGGTTGTTAATCCTGAGTAAGCATGGGCGTAAAATCCGTTCCGCTTGCGGAATTTGCGAATTTTCGGCAAATTCGCAATCCGCGAACTCTCGCGAATTTGCCTGAAATTCGCAAATTCGGGCGAAGCGGATTTTTTTGCTTGGTCGCGCTTGACAAATACAATATTATACAATTTTGCGGCGCGTGGTGTTCACTTACCGTCATTCAGCGTTTGAAGAGTTGTTTTTCTCCATGTTTGCGTGTGCTGCGCCACTTTGGATATTGCTGCGGGATCCCGCAGGAGTTTGTCAACCGCGATTACTTCATCGCGGCTTGCCACCTTGCACAGCGAGAGTTTGTCAACGCGAGTACGTCATAAAGGCCCGTGATCATGCATCGCGGGAGTAAACACTTGTGAACACGTAGATGCGGCGGGCAGCGACAATCTCGCTATTGCGAGATTGCAAATTTTGCAATTTCGCACAAGAAATCAACCAGCAGGCAGCATAAACCTTGAAAATGATGATTTTTATCAGAATAACTCCTCAGGTTGACATTTGCCTGCACTTTTTTTTGCAAGGAGTCCATTTTGGGGGGGTGGGAGGAAGGAAGTGCCCCACAGTCTCCAACTTCCTGTTCCTGTCCAGCAGGCTCCTCCCAGTGCTTTGTTCATGTCCTGGTCACTTTGATTTGGATCTTGACCTGGAAGGATTACTTTTTGTGGATGCTGCTGGATATTTGGATTTGAGGCCTTTTTGACTTTCTTTGGATCACTTTTGGATTAGAAATTTCACAAGTAAGTTGATGTTGTTTGTTTGGGGCATTACAGTTGCTGCAACTACAATTTTGGAACTTTTTCAGAACATTAAATAAAATATATTGTAGGTAGCCACAGTATCCAGTAGGACCAGGGTTAGTTATGGGTGCCTGATGCAACTGTTTTGTTGAATTTCAACATCATTTAGGGGATGGATGGCATTGGATTGTGGTGATTTTTGTGTGTTTTTCGATTTTTTGGCTGTTGTTGGGGCCTTTTGCCCAGGGGTACTCAGTGGTGCATGGACTGAGTCTTTCTGTGGGGTCTCTTTAATGTAAACATCATGGAGGGCATGGATAGCATTGGATTGTGGTGATTTTTATGTGTTTTTCGATTTTTTGGCTGTTGTTGGGGCCTTTTGCCCAGGGGTACTCAGTGGTGCATGGGCCTAGTCTTTCTGTGGGGTGTCTTGAATGTATACATCATTGAGGGCATGGATGGCATTGGATTGTGGTGATTTTTATGTGTTTTTCGATTTTTTGGGCTGTTGTTGGGGCCGTTTGCCCAGGGGTACTCAGTGGTGCATGGACTGAGTCTTTCTGTGGGGTCTCTTTAATGTAAACATCATGGAGGGCATGGATGGCATTGGATTGTGGTAATTGTTGTGTGTTTTTCGACTTTTTGGGGTGGTGTTGGGGCCTTCCATGTGGGTGGGGGCCATTTTGAGGCCTGGTCCAGGCAGGGCCTGGCCATGTGGGTGGGGGTCTAGGGGACATTTTGAAGCCTGGCGGTGTGCTTTGTTGTGCCATAGGCCTGCACCCAGTCTGCCATGCTTTCATCCATTATGCCCAGGGGTACTCAGTGGTGCATGGACCGAGTCTTTCTGTGGGGTGTCTTGAATTTCAACATGATTGAGGGCATGGATGGCATTGGATTGTTGTGATGTTTGTGTGTTTTTCGATTTTTTGGCTGTTGTTGGGCCTTTTGCCCAGGGGTACTCAGTGGTGCATGGACTGAGTCTTTCTGTGGGGTCTCTTTAATGTAAACATCATGGAGGGCATGGATGGCATTGGATTGTGGTGATTTATGTGTGTTTTTGATTTTTTGTGGTGTTGATGGGGCATGGCCATGTGGGTGGGGGCCATTTTGATGACTGGTACAGGCAGGGCCTGGCCATGTAGTAGGGGTCAAGGGGCCATTTTGAATCCAGGCAGTGTGCTTTGTTGTGCCATAGGCCTGCACCCAGTCTGCCATGCTTTCATCCATTATGCCCAGGGGTACTCAGTGGTGCATGGACCGAGTCTTTCTGTGGGGTGTCTTGAATTTCAACATGATTGAGGGCATGGATGGCATTGGATTGTGGTGATTTTTGGGTGGTTTCTGATTTTTGGGCTGTTGTTGGGGCCTTTTGCCCAGGGGTACTCAGTGGTGCATGGGCCTAGTCTTTCTGTGGGGTCTCTTGAATGTAAACATCATTGAGGGCATGGATGGCATTGGATTGTGTTGATTTTTGTGTGTTTTTTGATTTTTTGTGGTGTTGATGGGGCATGGCCATGTGGGTAGGGGTCATTTTGAGGACTGGTACAGGCAGGACCTGGCCATGTGGTGGGGGTCAAGGGGCCATTTTGAATTCAGGCAGTGTGCTTTGTGCCGTAGGCCTGCATCCAATGTGCCTTGCTTTCATCCATTATGCCCAGGGGTACCCAGTGGTGCATGGGCCTAGTCTTTCTGTGGGGTCTCTTTAATGTAAAAATCATGGAGGGCATAGATGGCATTGGATTGTGTGTGTTTTTCGATTTTTTTGGCTGTTGTTGAGCCTTTTGCCCAGGGGTACTCAGTGGTGCATGGACTGAGTCTTTCTGTGGGGTCTCTTTAATGTAAAAATCATGGAGGGCATAGATGGCATTGGATTGTGGTGATTTGTATGTGTTTTTCGACTTTTTGGGGTGGTGTTGGGGCCTGTCCATGTGGGTGGGGGGCATTTTGAGGCCTGGTCCAGGCAGGGCCTGGCCATGTGGGTGGAGGTCTAGGGGCCATTTTGAAGCCAGGCAGTGTACTTTGTTGTGCCATAGGCCTGCACCCAGTCTGCCATGCTTTCATCCATTATGCCCAGGGGTACTCTGTCAGTGGTGCATTGTATTGGTCTTTCCATTTTGGGGGGTGGGTATAATAAAAAAGGCTTACTTGCAAACTATTAATTGAAGCGCTACATATGCAACATTTATTTAACTGATGTTCCTCTGGCTTCGTTTGCTTTTAGGTGCAGAAAGACGAATCATCAGCCTCATCGTTCCTCATCAGTGCCAGGAAGAAGTCCTGCTGCGGTGTGTGCAGCACAACGTCACGTGTGGCCACAGACAACTCTGCAACTTGTGCAACTGCGGCCTGCTATTCTGACATCTGAAGAAGATGGCCCCAAAAAAAGTTGCCCGTAGCTCCTCTAGCAAGAAAGTTGCCAGTAAGGAGCAGAAGAAGCAAGTGGCGCCACTTACCAAGGAGACTGGTGTGACGACCGCCACATTTTTTGGGGAAAAAAAGTACGCCTGCAGCAGCAGCGGGGTCTGCTGGGGACCAAGCTGGGAGCAGCACCTCCGCTCTATTGGGCTCAGTGCCACCACCACCACGCCAACTTAGGTCCAAGCCCTTGAGTGCTGCAGAGGCAGCCAGTATAGTTGTTCAATCACCATCCACCAGTGATGTTGGCTCATCGCAAGAAAGTAGCAGCATCCCTCAATCAACACAGGTTGTTGTAACTCATCTGACGAGTGTTCAACGATCACAGCCGCAACAACAACCACATGTGCAAGTACATGGGCAAGTACAAGCCCAAGTACATGTGGAAGGAGAGGCGCAAGCAGAGGTACATGGAGCGGCACAAGTGCCCACAATAGTTGTTCCTCCCGAAGTAGGGGCACATCAGGAAATTGACATTCAAGCTGAGGTATCATATGAGGAAGCCACTCCTCTTGATGATTCATTGTCTTCCAGATCCCTAGCTAGGAAAAGATCAAGGATGGTGTCTACATCTTCCGCAAGCCCCCTTCCTTCTGATGATATGGATGAAAATTGGGAACCAACAGGCCTGTCTGAGAGTGAGGCACACCATGATCTGACAAAGGTAGCTAAGCGTAAAAGAAAGGTCCCCAAAAGTCTCAGAGTTATGGAGTGTGATGATGACGCTGAACAAGTAGTGGCGTATACTCCTGCTGAATGTGCTGATGAAGACTCTCACGACGACGACGCAGTCATCATAGATGTCACTCCAGCCTCAGCGGGCATGCAGCAAACAGACATTTTTACCCTATCCCGAAATGCTGCTGAGCGTGATGCTGGCGACGTGTCAATGGGACCACCACCAATGCAGTTAACTAGTACACCACCATCTACAGCTTCCATATTTTCTCGCCAGAAGGGACCTCCATACACCTCGACCTCCATTTCCTCAATTAGTGGTGCTGTAAGTGTACAACGTACTAAATTTCGGCAACACACATCCTCCACTTCATCTGGCATTAGCAGCATTCCCAGTATCGCCTCCTCCGCCCCCACAGACATTTGAAGTCCGCAGTTTGGGACTTCTTTAGTGTTAGCCCAACAAGGGAAAACATAGCCATTTGTACAATTTGTAAGGTTCGAGTTAGTCGTGGTAAGCTTGGTACCAACTATGGTACCGGAGGCCAAAGAGGTCATCTTGAGAGACAGCACACTGTCAAAAGGCATGCGCACCTAAGGGAGATCAAGGCAGCCCGAATTGCAAGTCAACAAATTGTATCCGTTGATGTTTCATCTGCTGATGACGAGGAGGAAGAAGCATCAAACATTTCTTCAAATACACCCAGTACCCCTGTCAGCAGCACACCCCCTGGAAGATATATGAGCCAAACTAAGAGTGTGGGAGAGAGTGAGACACCAATGCGAAAAAGTTCATCATCACTGAGTGTAACTGGGTCGAAGAAGTCATCATCATCCCGTAAAATGGTCCAGCCCACCATTAGAAGCATTTTGTTTTCAGATGCGCCATATGAACGCAACCACCCAACGGCGCGTCTGTATAACACTAAGCTGGCTAAAATGCTAGCGCTGGACCTTCTCCCTTTTTCTTTTGTGGAAGGGGTGGGTTTTCTTGAAATGGTGGCAACGCTCTGCCCTAAATGGAAGGTTCCTAGCCAGTTCTATTTTGCCAGAGTTGCGGTTCCAGCACTACATGAAGATGTGCTTGAGGTGATTGGGGCAGCTTTTCAGAAGAGTGCTGTTCACACTATACATCTGACAACAGACATGTGGACCAGTTGCGCAGCCACTGATTACATGTGCATCACTGCACACTGGGTCTCTTTACAGGGGTTAAAGCAAAGCTAAACGCAGGTGTTGACACGGACAAAGTTTATAAAGCTGCTCGGAAACATGCAACAATAGCCATTTTTGCCATGGAGAAAACTCATACAGGAGAAAACATTTTGCATGAGTTTAACACAAAGGTCTTTGAATGGCTGTCCCCAAGAAAATGCATGATTGGTTATGTTTCCACGGATAATGGCGCCAATGTAGTTAAGGCCGTGGATAAGGGTAACTATTTCAGAGTGTCGTGTTTGGCGCACTGTATAAACCTGGTTGTTAAAAAATTCTTGAGTGAAGAAAGTCCAGTCTCCGAGTTACTGACCACCTGCCGAAGAATGTGCACACATTTCAACCATTCTTTTAAGGCCCGGAAGCAGCTGAGGGGGCTGCAACATGAACGTAAAGTGCCAGTGAAAGCACTCATCCAGGAGGTGGCAACACGTTGGAACTGAACCTTCTACATGCTTGAGCGTCTGTATGAGCAGTATGCGGTAGTCGATCAGTATTTCTTTAAACTGGGTACATCTATGATAGACATGAGGATACAGGTGGAGCAATGGGAGCTAGTTAAAGGCCTGACAGACATGCTTTGTCCTTTTGAGGTCTTCACGCGTGCAGTCAGCAGGGAGGACTGTAATTTGGGAAAAGCTATCCCATTGTTGCGCATGCTAGAGCACCAACTGAAGGCGGTGTCTTCTAAGTTTGAAAAAGATGGAAAGGAAGAAGCATTGGAGTTGGCGGAGAAGCTATTACAGCGCCTACTTCGCGATGAACGTCTTGAAAAGATCCAGACAGAACAGCATTACATTTCTGCTACTATTCTTGAACCACGGTACAAGAAGGCAGTGGCAGGCAGAGTATTCTTTCCTTTTGATGACGCAGATGTTAAAAAGTACAAACATTGTCTAGCTGTGTCAGCCACTCGGTTTGAAAGAGAACGGCAGGAAATTGAAGGAAAAGGCAGTACATCAGCAGGCCATCCGCAGTCAAAAAAATCCACTTCTGCATCTGTGGCTGTGGCAGAAGTGAGTGATTTTCCCTCTCCGCCGTTAACGACACCAGCAACCGTATCATCTGCACCAGACTCAACAGTAATATTGTGTGAAGAAGAGGATTGGCTAACTGAGCTTGGGTTTGCTTCTCAAATGGTCCCAGAAAAAATTAAGCAAAGTGGAGGAACCCTGTAGAACCTTGAGTCAATGGTGCAGGCCTATCTGAATGACTCAACAGAGGTCCATCTTTCTCATGACCCATTGTCGTATTGGCATGGGAAAACAGATGTGTGGCCAGAGATCACCAACCTGGCTATAAATTACTTGTCTTGCCCACTCGCAAGCGTGTCTTCTGAACGTATTTTCAGTGCTGCTGGTGGCAATGTAACTTCCAAAAGGACCCGCCTCTCGCCCAAAAATGTAGAGAGGTTAACAATGATCAAGATGAATCAGCACTTCATACCACCAGATTACAAAATACGAGAATGGACGCAGGAAGAAGACGAGGAGGACACCAACTTAGATGAGGGAAGTTCTTCCCTGTTAACTGACCTACTCCCGTCTGAATTAGCAGAGTTTGAGGATGAGCTCTTCTTCCCTGACACCGAGCCCTGAAAATGAGTCAATGAATCACTAACTTTCTTTTTGGTCCTTATTCACTTTTATTCCTGTGTGTCTGTCTTTCTTTGTTTTGCAAAATCTATATAAAAAAAACTTTAATAACCTAATCACAAAAACAAGCCCATCAGCAGAACTGTCTTCATTTATTTGCTTATTGATTTAAGGTGCCGCAGTCTGCATTCCTCAGGTTCACAAGTTCACAAGAACATGCTCCTCTATCCTCCTGCTCCAGACTCCTATTTCCCTCAAAGCAGATGGCTGGATTACGCCCAATGAAGAAAGATTCTGCACTTGTGGGGGTGTTCTACTTCTTTGCGGGTGAGTTGACGGGTCAGGGGCATTGCTGTGAAGGTCTAATACCGGCTAAAAGTGGTTTGGAGAAAATCGGAGCAGAAAAAGTGTTTGCGCTTTTGATCACTTGCCTGTCTTTGGGGTGCTGTTTGGGGGGCTTTTAGGTTGTTGGGGGTGGGTTTTGGGGTCTGTGAGCACTGCTGGCACATTCTAATGTTGATTGCATTTGTTTTACAGGAAATCCATGGTGGAAAAGGGGAGTTAGGGCCTAGCTGCAGAGCTCATTTGGACTGCGTTCCAGGTAGGCCCACAGTTTCCTAAGTGTGGCTTTTCCCGGTTTTGCTTTTCGGCTTTTTTGGGGGGGGTGAAACTTGTTTTTGCCCAGGTTCACTGGTCTGGGGGCCTTGCTTGAAAGGTGTAATACCGGCTAAAAGTGGTTTGGAGAAAATCGGAGCAGAAAAAGTTTTTGTGCTTTTGATCACTTGTCTGTCTTTGGGGTGCTGTTTGGGGGGCTTTTAGGTTGTTGGCGGTGGGTTTTGGGGTCTGTGAGCACTGCTGGCACATTCTAATGTTGATTGCCTTTGTTTTACAGGAAATCCATGGTGGAAAAGGGGAGTTAGGGCCTAACTGCAGAGCTCATTTGGACTGCATTCCAGGTCGGCCCACAGTTTCCTAAGTGTGGCTTTTCCCGGTTTTGCTTTTCGGCTTTTTGGGGAGGTGAAACTTGTTTTTGCCCGGGTTCACGGGACTGGGGGCCTTGCTTGGAAGGTGTAATACCGGCTAAAAGTGGTTTGGAGAAAATCGGAGCAGAAAAAGTGTTTGCGCTTTTGATCACTTGCCTGTCTTTGGGGTGCTGTTTGGGGGGCTTTTAGGTTGTTGGGGGTGGGTTTTGGGGTCTGTGAGCACTGCTGGCACATTCTAATGTTGATTGCATTTGTTTTACAGGAAATCCATGGTGGAAAAGAGGAGTTAGGGCCAAGCTGCAGAGCGTATTTGGCCTGAATTCCAGGTAGGCCCAAAGTTTTCTAAGTGTGGCTTTTCCCGGGTTTGGCCTTTTGGCTTGTTGGGGGTGTTAAACTTGTTTTCGCCCGGGTTGACAGTTCTGGGGCTATTGCTGGGAAGGTCTAGTACCCGAAAGAAAGTGTGTTGGAGACAATCCCTGGGGAAAAAGTTTTTGCATTTTCTGAGATTTCGCTGACTCTACCGTTTTCGGGGGGCTGTTTGTGGGGGTTTCTGGTGTTTGTGGGGAGGTTTGCGAGTCTTGGAAAAATGTTGGGTATGGATACTTCTGCTTGCTTGCAAGTGGTTTGAATACAATCCATGGTGGGTAAGGGGGGATTTGGGCCTACTTTACTTTCAAAGTACGTTTGGTCACCATTTTTGCTAGGCCTCTGACAGGTAGCAGTATCGCACGTTTTGAGATCTGATTGGGGGTCTTCTACATTTTTGTGACTGGGTTTAGTAAGGGTCTCGGAGCACTGCTGGGAAGGTCTAATTTTGTTCTAAAACACAGTTTACAGTACACCTAGCTTGAGGGGAAAGATCCGCTAAATTAATTCGCCCATACTTATTTATCCTTCAAAAGGAGACTCAGAGTACTCACTTTCAAAAATATTGTACTGTCTATTAGGAAACTCAAAGTGTGACTTTTTGCACTACACAGCGTACATACCTTATATTTATTTGTCAGTGGTGTTCTAATATCACTTCCTGTTTTTCCATCAATAATTACAGGCCGGGTTTCAGCCTGTGCAATGGGAAAAAAAGGATGAAGTCAGGCTTCACATTTGCGAGCCGCAATTCAGCATCTGCCAGGCAGGCAGTGGACAGGGTGTCTTCTGGTCACCAACATTGATGGACAGAGCGTCAGATGGAATGGAGTCCCGCTAATAAGAGGAATGGTTGGATACATGCAACTTACCAAATTCAACAGGACAACTACAACATACAGATACAGTATCCGTTCTTTTCTAATTATCTTTTAAGTAATGTTATTGCTGTGAACTTCTATGAGTGTGACTCTGCATTTCTTTGATCTCTGCTTCTAAATTCATCCCTACAGCCATTCTATAGGTTTTACTTCTGCTATTTTTTAAACCTAATTTAATGTAAGAAGTGTTTCTCTGAGTGCAGAGATAGGCAAGTGAAAACGGATTGGTGTCACTACAACGCGGTTTATAACAACGCATTCCGTTACATCGGAATTTTTACAACGCAGGATCCATTACATCGGATGCCATTACAACGCATGGCATTACATAGCAGATGCTATTACAACGCATGGCATTACATCGTAAGTATAGGTAAGTATACCTTTTTAAAAAAAATGTAATTAAGTTAATTTAATTAATTTAATTTAATTAATTTAATTAAAATACATTTTAAAATAGTAATTATTTTTATTTAATAAATTTAAATCTATTTATTTAAATTAATTTTAATAAAAATTGTAATTAATTTTATTTAATTAATATAATTAAATTAATTTAATTTAAATATTTTTTTGATTGTAATTAAATTAAATTATTTAAAATAATGTATTTAATGTAATTATTTTAATTAAGAAATGTAATTAATATAATATAATTAATTTAATTTAACCTAAAAACACCCCTGTACCCCAAAACCCAAACCCTGCCCTGAAACCTAAAAACACACCTGTACCCCAAAACCCAAACCCTACCCTGAAACCTAAAAACACCCTTGTACCCCAAAACCCAAACCCTACCCTGAAACCTAAAAACACCCCTGTACCCCAAAACCCAAACCCTACCCTGAAACCTAAAAACACCCCTGTATCTCAAAACCCAAACCCTACCCTGAAACCTAAAAACACCCCTGTACCCCAAAACCCAAACCCTACCCTGAAACCTAAAAACACCCCTGTACCCCAAAACCCAAACCCTACCCTGAAACCTAAAAACACCCCTGTACCCCAAAACCCAAACCCTACCCTGAAACCTAAAACACCCCTGTACCCCAAAACCCAAACCCTACCCTGAAACCTAAAAACACCCCTGTACCCCAAAACCCAAACCCTACCCTGAAACCTAAAAACACCCTTGTACCCCAAAACCCAAACCCTACCCTGAAACCTAAAAACACCCCTGTACCCCAAAACCCTAACCCTACCCTGAAACCTAAAAACACCCTTGTACCCCAAAACCCAAACCCTACCCTGAAACCTAAAAACACCCCTGTACCCCAAAACCCTAAAACCTAAAAACACCCCTGTACCCCAAAACCCAAACCCTGCCCTAAAACCTAAAAATACCCAAACACCCCAAAACATATACCTCAGTACCCCAAAACATATACTCCTATACTCATACTTATTTAAAAAATTACTTAAATTAATACATTTAATTTATAATATTTAAAAACATAAATAAATATGTTTATTTATTTTTATTTATAATTAATAATAATGAAATCAATTATATAATATTAAATAAAATTAAAAAAATTTATATACTTACCAATACTTACGATGTAATGGTATGCGTTGTAATACCATCTGCTATGTAATGCCATGCGTTGTAATGGCATCCGATGTAATGGATCCTGCGTTGTAATAGCTGCGTTGTAACAGCATTACGACGTAAACGTTGCGTTGTAAGTGATACACACCAGTGAAAACGCATAATTATTACTGCAGCCCTGTACTGTTGCATTCTTTCATTCACGGTTGTCGAAAGTACTACTTACTTTTCAGTAACCATGCATGCAATAGTGCATGCACTTCCTTTATGCCACTTAAAAGATTTATGGATAGCTTTGTACCCAAAGATTTGTTTATCTTCAATTATTGTTTGTTCATGCTGTGCTTTTTTTTTCTTCTCTCAACAAAACTTTCCCAAAAAACCCCATTCCCATCCATTTTCCAAACCCTAACCCTCTTCCCCCGGGCTGTGTGGTTTTGATTGATGTGTGACTAAATGACAGCAATAATTCCACACACTTGCTGGGGAGGATAACGTCATAGCAACAGGCTGGTGACGGAATCCGTGGATATATTCTTACTCAGCTTGACACTGAGTCACTATTGGCAAATGAAAGCAGATTTTCATGTGAGCCATCAACTTGATTGGTCATCAAGAACATCCTCCTCCTAGACGTGGCAAATTATTACGCTGCTATGTCCTTCACCTTCAGTACTATTTCTTGTAGAAGTAGCCAATGTCAAAGAAATTCAACACAAGTACTAGTTATACTTTCAATACTTTACCATTTGTTAGGCTACATTGTGGCACTGTTCTAGTGTACTGTCACCTGCTATATTCTCTATTGTACCGTTCTAATGCTATGGTAAGGACAAACAAGGTTTAATTTTCATTTTTTTCAGATGCTGCAACTGCCACTGTGTAACACCACAAGTACCACCGCAATGATGACATTTCATCCGCCCAGGATTGCCAACCTTAATCGCCATTTCCCGTGCAGCCAACCCTGTGCCTAGCCCTATTTCCAAACACAAATTACAGGTAAGATAAGCGTTTGGGGGGAGGTAGTATAATGGAGTATTAGGAGAGACGAGAGACTGACGGTCCTAGGACTATTGAATTCACTTACTCTGTGACAGGCACTTAGTTTTGAAAACATTTAGGCAATTACTAGTACTTAGACAACTTGAATCAAGATGCCACTTAAGTTTCAGGAAAACAAACTTACTGTTAAACCCCCACCCACCAGCCTCAAAAGCAGTAAAAAACACGTATGCTAAGATAAAGTTTAAAGTATATTTATATATCCCTAACATAAATAATCTCCCGCAAGACCCAAAACAACCCCCCTCCCGAACCCCAACGAATGTCCGTGAAAACTAAATCCAAAAAAGTAGAAAACCCAACTCCCAATTCTTACCCCCCAGAATTCTTTAAAAAAGGGGCAAGGGACAGTCTCCTCCTACTGCTGGCTGCTGTTGACTTTTTGGGCCAGGTCGGCATGCTTCTTGCGGAGGGTCTCGAGCAGGGTTTTGGTGTTGAGGAGCTCCTGCTCGAGGTAGGACACCCTAAGTGAAAGGCGGTGCACGCGTGCCTTGCACCTGCTGTGGGGGGCAGCTGATTTCTTTGTTGCTCGGTGGTGGCGGGTGGCTGCGGTACCCCGGCTCCGTATCGCTGGAGACCTGCTGCGCTGACTGGCTGACCCAGGGAGCGCGGAGGAGGATGCAGGTGTCGCCGTGGATGTTGTCGACGTACTCTGCGTGTCCCCCTCCTCCTGGGCCACCAGCCGCCGATATTCAGCGACAGTGGCCTCCAGCCTCCGTTGCCAGGCCCTTTTAGCCAGCTCCTTCCATGTTGGTTTGGAAGGAGCATCTATATGAAGAAAGAAAGACATCATCTGTAACCAATGCTCTTTAAGATTAACACAAAATGATTCAGCAGAAAGTTGTGTCAAAGTAGAACTAGCAACTTGCAAGCGCAGTGCATAACTATTGTGGCCAGTATCTATCTAACCTCCCACTTCTTCATCCTTGCTCTAACATTAGTGGGAGTTTAAGGAATCAATTCTACGAGCACTATGGACTCACTCCATTAGAGTCGACTATGACAGTACACCAGTCTTATTCTTATTCTTCTCTCTTGTTTAGCAAAATTGGTACGTTAACTTCTGCAAGCCGGCATAATGCCAGCACAGTCACCTTGCACCCGAGAAAAACAGAAGCCCGCCATGATGGGTGAGACAGACTTGCGTTACTGTACCAGTCCAGTACATGCAGGTGGTGATGCTCTTACTTTTTTATTACGGGTGGCACTGAGAATACTCTGTTACAAGGGCTACTGCTGAATTAATTTAACTTTCACCCTACAGTGCCAATGAATACTAGAAAAGGAAAATGAAGAAGATAAATAATCTGATTATCTATCACTGCACATGGTATGTATTTGCTTACATATGGGATGACTTTAGGTGCTTTGCTTTTTATTGAGTCAACAGTGATACATCCACACATGAATGACCGAGTTCTACTAAACTTATTAACAGAGGTAGTGAGTGGCCATCGTAATAGCCGGATATATGCTGTGCTTGCGATACAAACTACTGCTACTATTCATGGTAGTATTCGGACAAAATTACAACTTCTTTTCCTTGCCTTTCCTACACTGGGACAGACGAGCGGGTGCGGTGTTACATGCTCTTCAAAGTAACACTTAGTTCATCCAGTGACCGCCTACTCTCTCTAGATACACATATGCTATCTAAGAGTCAGATACTACCATGATCCAGGCATCCATCCATTCAAACTATATGTCAATCATTCTTCTTCATGTCCCTCATCTGGACAAACCTTACGTTTCTCACGGGAAAACAACCTTTTCATTTTATTTGGGAAACCACAAGCCATACATCCGTGCTTGACTTGCATTTGAATTTCAACCAAAGCATATATTGCGCACACATACAGTTTCTGTTTCACCCACCCAGGCTGTTCTCCTTCCACCCATCCTTGCTTCATCCTTCACCCAGCCATGCATCATATTCTTTCCCAGCCACCTCGGGCACCAATCAAACACGTATCATTCTTCTTTGTCAGTCATCATTACTTTTAACTTGCTCGTCCTTCCACACTTACTTACACCCTTCTTTCGCTTTTCATTCATCCCATCCATCAAGTTCATCTCAGATCTGATTCGGATTCTCGAAAAAAAAATCACCGCTGAGTTGAAGTAAATTTAGAGGAGGCTACTACCTGGTTGATAAAAACTTTGTTCTACATTTGAAAGTCTGCTTAACAGTATAGTAACTTAACTGTAGAACATATATGCTACACCCGTGCAGAGAGCACACTATGCAGTCTGCAATCTCAATAAGTAAGGAATATAAGAGCTTACCACTGCCCGCCACTACCGTGGCAACCCGCACAGCAGTTTTGTCCGGCAGTTGCACTGCCTCCTCCCCAGAAGTGTCCTCCTCCACCTCCGCGCTGGGCCCAGCACCAGATGTTCCACCTACAAAGTACATTTAAGAATGTTGGATGTCATAGACATACACCACTCACTAGTATTTTGTCTAGGAATGAAGAAATGTGAATACAGAAACCCATCTAATAATGTGTGACTGTCTACTCTAAAGTAAAAATGTCCCTTTTTCCAGGGAAGGGTGTTGTCTTGCTGCACTTTTTGGCACAACTGATGAATGCTTGCTCTTTAACACGCACCATTTTTCTCATAACAGACAGAAGCTTCACTTCTAAGAACAAATCATCATCACTAGGACGGAGTGACCAACGATTCAGCACCAAAAAGAAAAATTAAAGTTCAAACCAGGTGAGGGCTCGGCTCGCCCACAATAAATGTGTGAAATAAATCACTAAGCACTTTTCCATTTTTAATCAACCGTTTATGTTTTATGACAAGCTTGATTTTAATAAATATTTTTACTTTTAATAAAGCTTTAAAACTAAAATAGACTCTATGGTTTTTGATCAAGAGTGAATGAGCAAAAGGTTTTGCAATTTGCAAGCATGAGTCCGTGCTTCTGACACTTCTGGACTCTGGCTCTGTACTCTGGGGTTTTGCGTTGGTGCTCCCGTTAAGACTGGTGCCATTTGCATGCTGGCAGCCAACACGGCACATTCGAGGGTGGTCGTTTTTAATTTGCGTTTAACCAATTTAGCAGTGTCTATCTGAGTTTGCTCTTGTTTTTTCATTTCTTTATCTTGCTTCTTTTTTGTGGTAATGCAATATATGGGCTTGTATCTCCCAGTAGGGTGTGATGTCTAACCGAACCATACTGTCCAATCCACTCTTCCTCTCGGGGGAAGCACCTTATTGAGAATATTGCAAAATAATGCAACTTGTGGGCCCATATCAATCCAAGGCTGACCTGTCTCTTGTTCCTATTGTTCCCTCATCCTATCCAGAAAATCGATTATCGTCTCTCCTAGCTTTATAGTTTCCGCAATCAACCCTCCTGCATCCGGGAACATCTCCCTCCATGATGTCCATATTCGGTGCCTGTATGAATTGAATGTGGCCATGTCATGCACAAATACTGGGATGCGACCTCGGGCACACAACATGTTAGTCTGCTTGCCAATAAGACTACTAGACTTTTGATATCACCCATCGCTAGGTTTATTCCTGTGGTTTTCTTTTCAAAACATGAGATTAATTTGCTCACTTCATCCAGCAATGGCAGTAACTTTTCCCTTAGCCCTTTTCTATCTTTTTGAATCCACGACACATAGATGGTTCCTGCCTTTTGGTAGTAGGAGATACATTTTTACTTTGTGTAGCTCAACCAGCTCCTCCCTAACACAGCATTCACATATTTTCAGGCATTCCTGCATATTGGGGAAGTTCCACCCATGATCTCTCCTGCAATGGCCATGTCCTCTGGATTGAAGTATCACTGCTTCGGCCAAGGTCTATCGTACTGTTCTTTTTCTTTCAGTCCAGTGGGCTAGCAAGTGGCAGAATGGTTGCGCAAAGGTATTGCCTTCCTCTCTGGCCTGTATCTTCCTTGGGGTTAGTCTATCTATTCTGTGTGTTTGGGTGGAGCAACGTACATCTTTGTCGCTTCCCCCCTCGTGAAGGTGCAAAGGGCCATCCTGTTTTTCCTATGTCTCAGCGGGGTCAGCACCAGGCTACATTGGTCTCTTACTTCCCAGTCAGCCCCATCTCCTATGTTGAAAATTTGGTGAGTCTCAGATCCCAGCCAGATGCCTTTAATTGAATTCTGCCTCTGATTCTTTGGCGATCCATGTCCTGTGCCTAAGCCCACACTGTGGGGAGCGCTGCTCTGTTTTCTAACTGCTTCCTGGGTGCAAGCTCTTACTCTTCCCCTCCTTAGCTTGTACCTTTCTTCCATATACCGCCTAGGTTGCCTCCTTTGATGTGAGCTATGTGCTGTTCTTTTCAGTTGGGTTTTGCTACCAAATTCACTCCTGGTTGTTTCCTCAGTTACCTGAGCAAATCAGCCGCTCTGCCCTCATCATCAGATTTCGTGGGCCCCCCTTGCTCACTCCCGCTAGCTCTATCACTGTCTAGAACCACTACAAAGCTCCCTGTCACTCATGTGTGTTTACCTAGACTAGTGGGGGTGCATGTTCCCAGCTCTGCAGGGGTTCTATGTGTTGGATGTGATGGACGGGGGTCAAATTTCTAGGACCCCTCACACTAATTGGGGTTGCACATAGACTGTCTGTGCCTGCCATACCTGCCATACATGGTCCTAACCATTTGTTGTTCTGTTGGGGGCCCGCTGGCTTCTTCAACTGGCAGATTGGAGTATCCTAATGCAGGGAGAGTGGGCAAGAGCATCTCCATACCTCCATAGGGTAGGGGAGGTGCTGATGCCTTGCTTGCTATCTGTAGTACAGGACTGTTAACTTGGTCTTCCTTGAAGATGGCCCATCGCTCTGATAATTCCTCTCTCTTATCTTTATTTTGACCTCTGTATTTGGTTTGTGTGTGTTTTCTCATGTGTGAAAAGTGTGCTATTGTAAAAAGTTCCTTCCTTTGGCCAGGGACATATATGTGCCTTTGTGTGTGCACGCCTGTTGGACTAGGCCCTTTTTTCAGGGTCATCCCTGAACTTGTTGCCTTCCTCCTGTATTTTGTCTGACCTAATGTTGTTGGTTTTATTACTTTGGGCACTTTACCACTGCTGATCAGTGCTAAAGTTCATATGCTCTCCCTATGGTAAATTGATGAATGGATTAGTGGATGTTTGGCTGATTTGGTTTACTTGTCGACCCTAGTACAGAGCACTGAGTGTGCCCAGGGCTTGTGAATCAAATGCTGCTGGTGGGCTTGCAGCACTGGTTGTGCCACCCACAGAAGCAACCTGTAAAGTGTGTCTCAGGTCTGCCATTGCCGAGCCTGTGTGCAGTCTGGTACTGCCATGTTGACTAGGAAAGTGCACCCACTTGCCAGTCCCTAAACCTTCCCTTTTCTGCATTTGAGTCACCCCTATGGTGGGCCCAAGGGCAGGGTGCATTGTAAGTAAAAGGTAGGGTAAGCCCTGATGTGTGTGGCATGTCCTAATAGTCAATTACAGCTATTGCAAGGCTACCTGTTCCTCATAGGCCAGAATGGGCAGTTTGATTATTATATCTTATAATCCTAACTGACTCAGGGAACTGGGTAGAAATTCACTTTTAGTATGCCTGAACTCAGAATGATAAAATGCATCTTTTAGTAAAGTTGGTTTTAACATTATGTGTTTGAAAATACCACTTTTGTCTAACCATCCAAGCCTGCCTCTGCTAGGTTGTGTACTCCTTGTCTGGAGTTTGAGTGAGAGGGGCTGGGGGATTCCAGGAGACAGGTTGAGTCAGCACAGGGCTGAATAGAGAGATCTGCATGCAGATGCGTGGGAGGAGTTGCACCTGGGACCTAAAGAGGGATGTGTCTTCCCTCCAAAATGTTGGCTCCACCTCCTGTGGTGCATCTGATGTCCCTGACCTGCATTGTGAAAGGAAAGAAGGAGTCATGTAAACTGAGTGCTCCAGGACTGACCAGAACCGGCTTGGACTAGGCAAAGGCCTCTCACGCTATCCAACGTTTTCCCTACTGTTGCACTCTCTGGAGTAGGAATAGTAATTTTCAGCCCTACGCTATCCAACACTTTCCCTACTGTTGCACTCTCTGGAGTGGGAATAGTAATTTTTACCCCTACGCTATCCAACGCTTTCCCTACTGTTGCACTCTCTGGAGTGGGTATAGTAATTTTTACTCCTAGGCTATCCAAAGCTTTCCCTACTGTTGAACTCTCTGGAGTGGGATTAGTAATTTTTACTCCTACGCTATCCAACGCTTTCCCTACTGTTGCACTCTCTGGAGTGGGAATAGTAATTTTTACCCCTGCGCTATCCAACGCTTTCCCTACTGTTGCACTCTCTGGAGTGGGAATAGTAATTTTTACCCCTACCCTATCCAACGCTTTCCCTACTGTTGCACTCTCTGGAGTGGGAATAGTAATTTTTACCCCTACGCTATCCAACGCTTTCCCTACTGTTGCACTCTCTGCAGTGGGAATAGTAATTTTTACCCCTACGCTATCCAACGCTTTCCCTACTGTACCACTCTTTGGAGTGGGAATAGTAATTTTTACCCCTACGCTATCCAACGCTTTCCCTACTGTTGGACTTCCAGGAGTGGGAATAGTCATTTTTACACCTCCGTTATCCTACGGTAATAATATTGTGTATTTTTTATTAATATTATGTTAATATATATATATATATATATATATTTTAATAGATATGATTGTATTTTTTTTATATAAGTTAAATTAGTTATTTAATAATTTTAAGGTAATTTAAGTATTTTTAAGTATATTTTAGCTATTTATTTTTAATATTTTTTTAATTTTACATAAATTTTCAGAAATTCGATATTTTTATAATGTATATATATATAAACGATATTTTGGGGTCGATATTTTGGTACTTACCTTTTTGGAGATAGGAATTCGATATTTTGTCTGTTGATATTTTGGAATCTATATTTTGGGTAGTCTATATTTTGTCCCTCGATATTTAGTCAGTGATCCCTCAGGGCCACATTCCCCCGCCACATCAATTCCAATTCCAAGCCCAGTGAATCAGATGAAGAAGGGCACTGTAGGGGCTACCCCTGACAAACAGGCAAAGGAAAGCACTGTAGGGGAACACCTGGAAAACAGGGGAAGGTGGTCCAGAGGCGCAGCCAGACAAAGCGTCCTGCAGGATCCAGCACGTCACCAGAGGGAGTGCCAGTGTCTGCACCTGAAGCGGCTCTGTTGGTGTGTGTGCCTGTTGTGTCATCACCAGTTCCCGTTAACCCCAGTACAGGAAAGCCATTTTGCATTCCAAAGAAGTGGAAAGGCACACCTCCAACCTCTCCCACCCACACTGTGTCACAGGTATGCATGACTCTGACTCCACGTGCCACTAAACCACCTGGTTCAAAAAGCCCTCTAGCTTGTCAAGACACTGAAAGCTCTCCATCACCTGGGCCTTTGTGTCCCCTTTCAAGTGGTCCTGCTGTCCCGGACACACAGCGAGCTCCAAGTCTGCCTGACAGCCACGAGTGAGTGGTAGTCCCCCTCATATACCTGTCTCTCATACATGTGTGCTAGTCCTGCCCATTGTTTACAACCTGGGTGTGTTGCTGGCCATGGAAGGGTACAGTCAAACACACTCACTGTGCAGCTTCTCATGTCCTGACTGCACTTTGCCCTGCCCACTGGCCTTGTCATTCACTGCTGTTCTGGCCTTGCCTGTGCAGCTTCTCATGTCCTGACTCTGCACTTCTCCCTGCCCACAGGCCTTGTCATTCACTGCTGTTCTGGCCTTGCCTGTGCGGCTTCTCATTTCCTGACTCTGCATTTCTCCCTGTGCCCTGGACACTGGCCCTGTTGCTCTGCTGTATTGTACTCTCACCTGTGCCCTGGACACTTGCCCTGTTGCTCTGCTGTGTTGGAGTCCCCCCTGTGCCCTGGACACTGACCCTGTTGCTCTATTGTGTTGGAGTTTCTCCTGTGCAGCCTCTCATGTACTTGCTGTGCCACCTTCCATGGACACTGGCCCTGTTGCTCTGCTGCGTTGGACTCTCCCCTGTGCCCTGGACACTGGCCCTGTTGCTCTGCTGTGTTGGTGTCTCCCCTGTGCAGCCTCTCATGTACTTGCTGTGCCACCTGCCCTAGACACTGGCCTTCCTGTTTGGAGTTTGCGTGTGCAGATTATATTGCATATGATCAGCATCTTGTGCCTTGCTCTTGTCTACTGTTGTTCTACTATCACATCTGTGCAATATGTGAATAAAGACAGTTACTCTTGTTGTCTGTTTTGTCAGTGTCCTTGCTGATTTAAGGTATTTTGTAAGTATGGACGCAAAATCCATTCCGCTTGCGGAATTTGCGGATTTTTGGCAAAGTGTAGGAAAAGCACTATACAATTACCCAACAAGGTAGCACTTACTGATTATCAATAAACAAAAAGTGGCCTGGTCAGAAACCTGTAAGTGTGCCGCAACTGGAACTAGTGCCCCAAAACCATTAGTAGCACTAGAAGTGATAACCCGGGTCTGTTAGGAAAAAATTCCCATCAGCCCACCCATGTGGTGGAATGTCGTCATGTGGGAGATGTCACCAATCCAAATCTCAAACAGTGCACCTAGTCATGGTGCAGAGATGGATTAACATGGTGTAAATACAGACCACTGGGCTTCACTGGTGATGCTAATGGGGTGCAGTGCAAAAAATTGAAGTGAAAAACGTGAAAGTAAAATTGATTCCAAGGACCAAAATTAATTTTAATCAGTATGGCACTCGGGTCAAGATTAAAATTTGCCAAAATAGTTTGAAATAATAACTATATGTGGGCAAAGTGAGTGGAGGTCGACATGTTTCAGCTGTATTGACTGTTGGTCTTAGCTTTCTTCAGGACCATTTAGGAAACTGCGACTGCAAATCAAAAAATTGGTGAAGCACGCTAATGTACATTGGATAAGTCCTACCAGTTCCTCTGAGCCCAGATGAATACCGTAGGAAGTCCAAAATTTTATGTATCTCCTAAGGAAGAAGCATAAACGTGAATCAAAAACCATGTAGTGCACAACAGATTTTAGGAAAACAAGCACAAGATGCTAAGCACACAAACAGGGCGATGGAGACAATCTCTCCCCGCTGATTATACTGCTATGTTTCAATCAGTGTATAAAATCACATATATGGTAATGAATGTGATAACTTACCCAGCATTATGTGGGAGTACGCCTCACCTCACCCGGAACCCACTCGGGAAAAAGGGAGGCCCCGCTCTAGTTAAGGAGGGAAATGGACAAGAAAGTACCTTTGAAAGATAGCAAAAGGGACTAACAACAATATTAACTACCATTTCCAAAACTATTCTTAACAGAACCTAGCTTTAAACAGAAAAAAGACTCAACCAAGTATAAGGAAAATGACTATAGGACTCTGCAAGAATAAATTAACCAAAAATGGAGGGCAGGGCCACTCCTTGGAGGACTCTTGCTAGCGATAAAATGACTAAGAAGAGGCACTGGCGCTATCAGTAACCAAATATTTGGGCAAAATGGCTGAAGACTTAAGGTACGCAGAACCACTCCTTAAGGGACTCTTGCTAGTGCTAAGATGACTTGCCCTGTTAGGGATAGCAAATGATGGTGTGGTGCCCTACCTGTCCGTCGGTACCTCGATGCCGGCGTCCGAGAAGGAACGGAGGTACCGACGCACAGCGCGCATGTCTATTTATACCCTGGTTGATTGGGTAACAGGCTGCAGCTGTTTCTATTATCCATCGCGTCTGCTTCGTAAGAGGGATGCCCGCGCTATAGTGCGCATGCGCTAGGCATCCCAGTAGTACGACGCGTGAGCAGTGAACTGTAACGCGCATGCGCACGGCTTTTCGGCCGCAATGCGCATGCGCGGGCTCTGAGCCATGTGTATCGGTCCGCGCATGCGCCAGAGTGTACTGCGCAAGCGCCGGTATTGAAACACGTCCAATCGCGATCCCATTACCGGTGTGTACCACCACAAAGTAAACGGAGCGTTAGTGTTGTCAAAAAAACAGACAGCTGTATCAGAGGCACGAAAAGATAGTTAATTCTGAGTGCATGCGCTGAAAGATCTGGGGGATCATATGTACTCATTTATAATCCCTATTACCAATATGGAAAAAAGTAAGTATTTATGTGTAGATTGAGCCAAAGTAGAAGCAACAGTGCATATACTTCTCATGACTACAGGTAGTGACAATTGGACTGTGTATGCTAAAAATAAGCAATTACAAGTGTAGAATAGTATATCAGGCGCAAAATGACTCAATTTGGTCTGAGATGTAGTATCTTGAATGACCTCAAAGATGATAACAGGATGAGTCAATGTTGAAGGCAGATGACAAAAACTCAGGACTAGTTGGATTACAGCGATGTCCACGGTATGTCATCATTCAGACCTTGCATGTGACTTTTCAAAAGAAAAATCCATTTCTGCTCCTTCCTGAACAAAAATTTGGCCACATCACTGATGTGAGACGGAATAAATGGTCGTTCTAAAATGACCCATTTCATTTCATCAGCAGTGTGTCCTTGCTCCAGAAAGTGGTTTGTTAGTTTGGTAGCCTGTTTGCGACACCTAATGGTGCTTTTGTGCTCCCCTATTCTTATTTTAATCTTGCGGGTGGTATAGCCAACATATCTAAGGGAACAGGGACACGTTATCATATAGATGGCGTTGTCGGTGTTACAATTAGTATGCTTCTTGAGCAACCATGTCCTCCCAGTCCCTATGTCGACTATAGTGGTTTTCTCAGTCTGAGGGCAGACACTACATGTCCCACAGGGGTAGTGACCAGAAACTGGGGGAAGGTTCCATAGGGTTGTTGAGCCGTCAGTCTTGGTAGTCCTAGGTCTTGTATGGACAAGAGTGTCTCGAAGACTAGGTGCCCTTTTAAATGAAAACAGTGGTAATGGAAGGTTTGCCCCAGTACTGTTCAAAATCGTCCAGCTTTTGCGAACCATTTTCTGGACAGAGTTAGACATTGTACTGAACGTACTAACAAATGTCAGGCGCTCCATTGGTGGTTTAGATGGGCGTTTTTCAATCAGTGCCTCGCGGTTGTTGTTCGAGGCACGTTTCCATGCTTTGTTCACAAGATGCTTGGGGTAATAGCGTTCCTCTAGGTGAGTGGCTAGTGTGGTTGCATGTTTGTTAAAAAGCTCGCTGGATGAACAATTCCTCCTAACCCGGAGGAACTGGCCCACCGGAAGGTTCTCCCTCAGGGAGCGTGGGTGATGACTGTTAAATGACAAGAGTGAGTTTCTTGCCATTGGTTTGGTGAACAACTCACTACGGAGACTTCCATCCTCGGGGAAGATAGATAGGTCAAGGAAGGGGAGTCTTACATGACTGTACTCAAGCGTGAACTTAAGATGAGGATTACAACCATTGAGCCAGGTATGGAAAGCCTGTACTTCAGGGATAGAGCCTCGCCACACTACCAGGACATCATCTATATACCTCTTCCATAGCACCAGGTGTTTAGAAAATGGGTTGCCATGGTTGAGGATATGAGTCTGTTCCATTTGATGGACATAGAGATTTGCCAGACTCGGGGCAAAGACACTCCCCATGGAGGTCCCAGAGATCTGTAGAAACAGCTGTTCTTCAAATTTGAAATAGTTTTGCTTCATTGCCAGTTCTGCAAGAGATAGAATAAAGTTAACTGGGGTTATGCTGTCCAGATCTTCCATTGACAGAAGCCCTCTGACTGTATCCAACGTATCCTGTTGTGGAATACAGGTGTAGAGTGATTCTACATCAAAACTGACCATGAGGTCAGTTTCCACGTTGTACTCAATAGTTGGTAATAACCTGAGGACATCGGCTGTGTCCTCCAGATACGTGGGCATTTTCTTAACTAGAGGTCTGAGAAAATGATCTACAAAAGTGGAGAGTGGTTCCAAAATGGAACCAATCCCTGAAATGATGGGACGGCCTGGTGGTGGTCTCGTGGTCTTGTGGATCTTGGGGAGACAATAGAAACCTGGAATGGTGGGTTTCTCTGTTACAAGGAATCTAGCTTCCTGAGGTGTGATCCACCCCTCCATATTCCCTTCGTCCACCAAAGTTTTGATTTCAGTAAGTAAACTTTGGGTGGGGTCTGAAGTGAGACGACGATAGAATTTATCATTGTCCAGCTGTCTAAGGCATTCCTGACGGTACTGTTCCAGGTCCATAACAACAGTGGCTCCCCCTTTGTCCGCCGGTTTTATGATAATGGACGGATCTAATGAGAGATTTGTCACCGCCTGCTGTTCAAGTTTTGAAAAATTGTGGAACGTACTCCGTTCGGTATTTTGCAGCTGCGAAATATCGTGTCTGACCGCTTGTTCAAAGGTAGTGACGAGGGAAGGAACTTGATGACTCAAAGGAGTAAAAGTGGAAGGAGGACGTAGTCCTGTGTTCTTGATAGTGTCATCCCCTGATTGAGAGTCATCAGTTCTATTCTTAAAGAAAAAGTGAAGGCGCACTTTACGAAAGAATTTCTCAAGTTCCGTTCTTAGAAGAAATGGGTCACCTGCATTAGTTGGCACAAAGCCCAGACCTCTCTCCAAGACTGACTGCTCGACTGGAGTAAGAGTACGAGAGCTGAGATTTACAACTAGACTCCTGTCGTCTCCGAGCTGTTGTTCTCTTGAGCTGCTCTCCTGCTCCGAGTGTTGGGGAACGTCTGTTCGGCTTCCCAGTGGACAGTTTGTGGTCCTTTTCTTCTTCCCCTGTTCTGGCCCCGGCCACGCCCTAAGAAAGGCTGGTTAGGGAAAAACTGGGGAAAAGGAGTGTATGGATTCATTGGTGGCGGATGTGGCTGGAAACCCCATGGGCCTGGTGGCCACCAAGGACCAGGATGTTGGTAATTGCCTGGGTGTTGATTATACATAGCACCTCTCTGTCGACCACCCCTCTTGAATGGTCGTTGTTGAGACCCCACCCCTCTCTGGGGAGCTCCAGACGTGCTGGGTGCCTCTGAATCACTAGAGTAAGTGTCGGAACCAGAAGATGAGTAGTTGGATCCATACTGTTTGCCTCTACTGTTGAAGCTAGGGGCTACATAGTTGTCACTAGTGTATGGATAAGTTTTCTCCATAGAAAAACGATCTAAATCTTTCTTGAACTTGTCCTTCTTACTCATCAAGATGTTATCCTTGTAGTCTTTATTTGTCTTGTTTGTTTCTTCTAACCGTTTCTTGAACAGTGTACTACATGCAGCTTTAATCTGACCTTCAAGAACCTGGATTTCTATGAGAATTCCGTCCGCTATTCTCTTAGCTGTACTGATTATTAAAATCAACCAGTCCCGCGTGCAGCGCCACGCAATGAGAGCGTTTGTTCAGGAAGGAGCAGAAATGGATTTTTCTTTTGAAAAGTCACATGCAAGGTCTGAATAATGACATACCGTGGACATCGCTGTAATCCAACTAGTCCTGAGTTTTTGTCATCTGCCTTCAACATTGACTCATCCTGTTATCATCTTTGAGGTCATTCAAGATACTACATCTCAGACCAAATTGAGTCATTTTGCGCCTGATATACTATTCTACACTTGTAATTGCTTATTTTTAGCATACACAGTCCAATTGTCACTACCTGTAGTCATGAGAAGTATATGCACTGTTGCTTCTACTTTGGCTCAATCTACACATAAATACTTACTTTTTTCCATATTGGTAATAGGGATTATAAATGAGTACATATGATCCCCCAGATCTTTCAGCGCATGCACTCAGAATTAACTATCTTTTCGTGCCTCTGATACAGCTGTCTGTTTTTTTGACAACACTAACGCTCCGTTTACTTTGTGGTGGTACACACCGGTAATGGGATCGCGATTGGACGTGTTTCAATACCGGCGCTTGCGCAGTACACTCTGGCGCATGCGCGGACCGATACACATGGCTCAGAGCCCGCGCATGCGCATTGCGGCCGAAAAGCCGTGCGCATGCGCGTTACAGTTCACTGCTCACGCGTCGTACTACTGGGATGCCTAGCGCATGCGCACTATAGCGCGGGCATCCCTCTTACGAAGCAGACGCGATGGATAATAGAAACAGCTGCAGCCTGTTACCCAATCAACCAGGGTATAAATAGACATGCGCGCTGTGCGTCGGTACCTCCGTTCCTTCTCGGACGCCGGCATCGAGGTACCGACGGACAGGTAGGGCACCACACCATCATTTGCTATCCCTAACAGGGCGAGTCATCTTAGCACTAGCAAGAGTCCCTTAAGGAGTGGTTCTGCGTACCTTAAGTCTTCAGCCATTTTGCCCAAATATTTGGTTACTGATAGCGCCAGTGCCTCTTCTTAGTCATTTTATCGCTAGCAAGAGTCCTCCAAGGAGTGGCCCTGCCCTCCATTTTTGGATAATTTATTCTTGCAGAGTCCTATAGTCATCTTCCTTATACTTGGTTGAGTCTTTTTTCTGTTTAAAGCTAGGTTCTGTTAAGAATAGTTTTGGAAATGGTAGTTAATATTGTTGTTAGTCCCTTTTGCTATCTTTCAAAGGTACTTTCTTGTCCATTTCCCTCCTTAACTAGAGCGGGGCCTCCCTTTTTCCCGAGTGGGTTCCGGGTGAGGTGAGGCGTACTCCCACATAATGCTGGGTAAGTTACCACATTCATTACCATATATGTGATTTTATACACTGATTGAAACATAGCAGTATAATCAGCGGGGAGAGATTGTCTCCATCGCCCTGTTTGTGTGCTTAGCATCTTGTGCTTGTTTTCCTAAAATCTGTTGTGCACTACATGGTTTTTGATTCACGCTTATGCTTCTTCCTTAGGAGATACATAAAATTTTGGACTTCCTACGGTATTCATCTGGGCTCAGAGGAACTGGTAGGACTTATCCAATGTGCTTCACCAATTTTTTGATTTGCAGTCGCAGTTTCCTAAATGGTCCTGAAGAAAGCTAAGACCAACAGTCAATACAGCTGAAACATGTCGACCTCCACTCACTTTGCCCACATATAGTTATTATTTCAAACTATTTTGGCAAATTTTAATCTTGACCCGAGTGCCATACTGATTAAAATTAATTTTGGTCCTTGGAATCAATTTTACTTTCACGTTTTTCACTTAAATTTTTTGCACTGCACCCCATTAGCATCACCAGTGAAGCCCAGTGGTCTGTATTTACACCATGTTAATCCATCTCTGCACCATGACTAGGTGCACTGTTTGAGATTTGGATTGGTGACATCTCCCACATGACGACATTCCACCACATGGGTGGGCTGATGGGAATTTTTTCCTAACAGACCCGGGTTATCACTTCTAGTGCTACTAATGGTTTTGGGGCACTAGTTCCAGTTGCGGCACACTTACAGGTTTCTGACCAGGCCACTTTTTGTTTATTGACAGTCTCTCTTAGGGCATGAGTGGTTTTGGTCGTTAAATATAGCCCTATTTTGACCCTCCCTACGTTTATTCTTTGTACTTAGTGCAACTTCTGTTGCGGGTCTTTTTCAAATACATTATCTACTTCTAAGGGTATATCCCTTGATTATGCTCACCTAGCTCATACTTGTTTAAGAGACTCCCTTGCTAAGGAAATGGCTGACTTTGCAGGACTAGCGTTTGATGACGAGATGTTACAAACTATCTTGGATGACAACCCCTCCCTTCTAGACTCATTACCTGAGACTTCCAGTGTAGTAAAAGATGATTGGCTTACACTGATAAATTTAAAAAAATCACATACACGCACCTCTATCCATGGAACTATTATGGCACAATACCTGAGAGGCAAGTGTGCCCCTACAGGCCTTATTGTCACGAACACACCACGTCTTTTTTTGACTGACAAAGCCTTTCTACGAGACTGGTCCCTCATTGCGTGGCGCTGCACGCGGGACTGGTTGATTTTAATAATCAGTACAGCTAAGAGAATAGCGGACGGAATTCTCATAGAAATCCAGGTTCTTGAAGGTCAGATTAAAGCTGCATGTAGTACACTGTTCACGAAACGGTTAGAAGAAACAAACAAGACAAATAAAGACTACAAGGATAACATCTTGATGAGTAAGATGGACAAGTTCAAGAAAGATTTAGATCGTTTTTCTATGGAGAAAACTTATCCATACACTAGTGACAACTATGTAGCCCCTAGCTTCAACAGCAGAGGCAAACAGTATGGATCCAACTACTCATCTTCTGGTTCCGACACTTACTCTAGTGATTCAGAGGCACCCAGCACGTCTGGAGCTCCCCCGAGAGGGGCGGGGTCTCAACAACGACCATTCAAGAGGGGTGGTCGACAGAGAGGTGCTATGTATAATCAACACCCAGGCAATTACCAACATCCTGGTCCTTGGTGGCCACCAGGCCCATGGGGTTTCCAGCCACATCCGCCACCAATGAATCCATACACTCCTTTTCCCCAGTTTTTCCCTAACCAGCCTTTTTTAGGGCGTGGCCGGGGCCAGAACAGGGGAAGAAGAAAAGGACCACAAACTGTCCACTGGGAAGCCGAACAGACGTTCCCCAACACTCGGAGCAGGAGAGCAGCTCAAGAGAACAACAGCTCGGAGACGACAGGAGTCTAGTTGTAAATCTCAGCTCTCGTACTCTTACTCCAGTCGAGCAGTCAGTCTTGGAGAGAGGTCTGGGCTTTGTGCCAACTAATGCAGGTGACCCATTTCTTCTAAGAACGGAACTTGAGAAATTATTTCGTAAAGTGCGCCTTCACTTTTTCTTTAAGAATAGAACTGATGACTCTCAATTAGGGGATGACACTATCAAGAACACAGGACTACGTCCTCCTTCCACTTTTACTCCTTTGAGTCATCAAGTTCCTTCCCTCGTCACTACCTTTGAACAAGCGGTCAGACACGATATTTCGCAGCTGCAAAATACCGAACGGAGTACGTTCCACAATTTTTCAAAACTTGAACAGCAGGCGGTGACAAATCTCTCATTAGATCCGTCCATTATCATAAAACCGGCGGACAAAGGGGGAGCCACTGTTGTTATGGACCTGGAACAGTACCGTCAGGAATGCCTTAGACAGCTGGACAATGATAAATTCTATCGTCGTCTCCCTTCAGACCCCACCCAAAGTTTACTTACTGAAATCAAAACTTTGGTGGATGAAGGGAATATGGAGGGGTGGATCACACCTCAGGAAGCTAGATTCCTTGTAACAGAGAAACCCACCATTCCAGGTTTCTATTGTCTCCCCAAGATCCACAAGACCACGAGACCACCACCAGGCCGTCCCATCATTTCAGGGATTGGTTCCATTTTGGAACCACTCTCCACTTTTGTAGATCATTTTCTCAGACCTCTAGTTAAGAAAATGCCCACGTATCTGGAGGACACAGCCGATGTCCTCAGGTTATTACCAACTATTGAGTACAACGTGGAAACTGACCTCATGGTCAGTTTTGATGTAGAATCACTCTACACCTGTATTCCACAACAGGATACGTTGGATACAGTCAGAGGGCTTCTGTCAATGGAAGATCTGGACAGCATAACCCCAGTTAACTTTATTCTATCTCTTGCAGAACTGGCAATGAAGCAAAACTATTTCAAATTTGAAGAACAGCTGTTTCTACAGATCTCTGGGACCTCCATGGGGAGTGTCTTTGCCCCGAGTCTGGCAAATCTCTATGTCCATCAAATGGAACAGACTCATATCCTCAACCATGGCAACCCATTTTCTAAACACCTGGTGCTATGGAAGAGGTATATAGATGATGTCCTGGTAGTGTGGCGAGGCTCTATCCCTGAAGTACAGGCTTTCCATACCTGGCTCAATGGTTGTAATCCTCATCTTAAGTTCACGCTTGAGTACAGTCATGTAAGACTCCCCTTCCTTGACCTATCTATCTTCCCCGAGGATGGAAGTCTCCGTAGTGAGTTGTTCACCAAACCAATGGAAAGAAACTCACTCTTGTCATTTAACAGTCATCACCCACGCTCCCTGAGGGAGAACCTTCCGGTGGGCCAGTTCCTCCGGGTTAGGAGGAATTGTTCATCCAGCGAGCTTTTTAACAAACATGCAACCACACTAGCCACTCACCTAGAGGAACGCTATTACCCCAAGCATCTTGTGAACAAAGCATGGAAACGTGCCTCGAACAACAACCGCGAGGCACTGATTGAAAAACGCCCATCTAAACCACCAATGGAGCGCCTGACATTTGTTAGTACGTTCAGTACAATGTCTAACTCTGTCCAGAAAATGGTTCGCAAAAGCTGGACGATTTTGAACAGTACTGGGGCAAACCTTCCATTACCACTGTTTTCATTTAAAAGGGCACCTAGTCTTCGAGACACTCTTGTCCATACAAGACCTAGGACTACCAAGACTGACGGCTCAACAACCCTATGGAACCTTCCCCCAGTTTCTGGTCACTACCCCTGTGGGACATGTAGTGTCTGCCCTCAGACTGAGAAAACCACTATAGTCGACATAGGGACTGGGAGGACATGGTTGCTCAAGAAGCATACTAATTGTAACACCGACAACGCCATCTATATGATAACGTGTCCCTGTTCCCTTAGATATGTTGGCTATACCACCCGCAAGATTAAAATAAGAATAGGGGAGCACAAAAGCACCATTAGGTGTCGCAAACAGGCTACCAAACTAACAAACCACTTTCTGGAGCAAGGACACACTGCTGATGAAATGAAATGGGTCATTTTAGAACGACCATTTATTCCGTCTCACATCAGTGATGTGGCCAAATTTTTGTTCAGGAAGGAGCAGAAATGGATTTTTCTTTTGAAAAGTCACATGCAAGGTCTGAATGATGACATACCGTGGACATCGCTGTAATCCAACTAGTCCTGAGTTTTTGTCATCTGCCTTCAACATTGACTCATCCTGTTATCATCTTTGAGGTCATTCAAGATACTACATCTCAGACCAAATTGAGTCATTTTGCGCCTGATATACTATTCTACACTTGTAATTGCTTATTTTTAGCATACACAGTCCAATTGTCACTACCTGTAGTCATGAGAAGTATATGCACTGTTGCTTCTACTTTGGCTCAATCTACACATAAATACTTACTTTTTTCCATATTGGTAATAGGGATTATAAATGAGTACATATGATCCCCCAGATCTTTCAGCGCATGCACTCAGAATTAACTATCTTTTCGTGCCTCTGATACAGCTGTCTGTTTTTTTGACAACACTAACGCTCCGTTTACTTTGTGGTGGTACACACCGGTAATGGGATCGCGATTGGACGTGTTTCAATACCGGCGCTTGCGCAGTACACTCTGGCGCATGCGCGGACCGATACACATGGCTCAGAGCCCGCGCATGCGCATTGCGGCCGAAAAGCCGTGCGCATGCGCGTTACAGTTCACTGCTCACGCATCGTACTACTGGGATGCCTAGCGCATGCGCACTATAGCGCGGGCATCCCTCTTACGAAGCAGACGCGATGGATAATAGAAACAGCTGCAGCCTGTTACCCAATCAACCAGGGTATAAATAGACATGCGCGCTGTGCGTCGGTACCTCCGTTCCTTCTCGGACGCCGGCATCGAGGTACCGACGGACAGGTAGGGCACCACACCATCATTTGCTATCCCTAACAGGGCGAGTCATCTTAGCACTAGCAAGAGTCCCTTAAGGAGTGGTTCTGCGTACCTTAAGTCTTCAGCCATTTTGCCCAAATATTTGGTTACTGATAGCGCCAGTGCCTCTTCTTAGTCATTTTATCGCTAGCAAGAGTCCTCCAAGGAGTGGCCCTGCCCTCCATTTTTGGTTAATTTATTCTTGCAGAGTCCTATAGTCATTTTCCTTATACTTGGTTGAGTCTTTTTTCTGTTTAAAGCTAGGTTCTGTTAAGAATAGTTTTGGAAATGGTAGTTAATATTGTTGTTAGTCCCTTTTGCTATCTTTCAAAGGTACTTTCTTGTCCATTTCCCTCCTTAACTAGAGCGGGGCCTCCCTTTTTCCCGAGTGGGTTCCGGGTGAGGTGAGGCGTACTCCCACATAATGCTGGGTAAGTTACCACATTCATTACCATATATGTGATTTTATACACTGATTGAAACATAGCAGTATAATCAGCGGGGAGAGATTGTCTCCATCGCCCTGTTTGTGTGCTTAGCATCTTGTGCTTGTTTTCCTAAAATCTGTTGTGCACTACATGGTTTTTGATTCACGCTTATGCTTCTTCCTTAGGAGATACATAAAATTTTGGACTTCCTACGGTATTCATCTGGGCTCAGAGGAACTGGTAGGACTTATCCAATGTACATTAGCGTGCTTCACCAATTTTTTGATTTGCAGTCGCAGTTTCCTAAATGGTCCTGAAGAAAGCTAAGACCAACAGTCAATACAGCTGAAACATGTCGACCTCCACTCACTTTGCCCACATATAGTTATTATTTCAAACTATTTTGGCAAATTTTAATCTTGACCCGAGTGCCATACTGATTAAAATTAATTTTGGTCCTTGGAATCAATTTTACTTTCACGTTTTTCACTTCAATTTTTTGCACTGCACCCCATTAGCATCACCAGTGAAGCCCAGTGGTCTGTATTTACACCATGTTAATCCATCTCTGCACCATGACTAGGTGCACTGTTTGAGATTTGGATTGGTGACATCTCCCACATGACGACATTCCACCACATGGGTGGGCTGATGGGAATTTTTTCCTAACAGACCCGGGTTATCACTTCTAGTGCTACTAATGGTTTTGGGGCACTAGTTCCAGTTGCGGCACACTTACAGGTTTCTGACCAGGCCACTTTTTGTTTATTGACAGTCTCTCTTAGGGCATGAGTGGTTTTGGTCGTTAAATATAGCCCTATTTTGACCCTCCCTACGTTTATTCTTAGCACTTACTGATTAGCCAGTAGAAATTACTCCAGTTGAGTAGAGGTATCGCACAAACCGGTGTCGTCTTCTTGGATAAATATGAAGGGCAGGGTGCATTCTGGCACGATGCTCCTGTCTTTGCATCCTTCACTTTCACGAGCGCAATCCCCGTGCAGTTCCTGTGACCAGGGGCTTCTTTCTCCTCATCTGCTGCTCTGATCGGTCTCTGACCTTTTATACAGACAAGAGGCATGTGAACTTGCATAGAAGCCCCGCCCGTTTGGCCCTGCCCATACACTAGCGGTGTGCACCGTCTTCCCGCCATTTACCCACTATGATGGACAGCTCACTCAAGGGATCCCTGCGCCCTTCGGCGCGATGACATAGTAACACAAACATGGTCACTGGAGACAACTCTTCTGGCACTTTGTGCAGCTGTAGTGTAGGAAAAGCACTATACATTCACCCAACGAGGTAGCACTTACTGATTAGCCAGTAGAAAGTACTCCAGTATATATTACTGAAAATCTGCAAGTTCGCGGATTTTTCCGTGAACTCGTGGAATTTTTTGCCATTTCGCTCGAATTCGCGGACCGCAGACACGCAAAATTCGCCCATACTTAGTATTTTGGTGTGTGCATTTGGTTGCCTTTGCCCCATGCTCTATATGCCACTTCAACATTGCTAGGATCTTTGCCTGCATCACATTTTTAAACAGGGGTGACAGGGTCTTCAGGCCATTCAGACACTGATACTGGTGTTATCTGTGATGGCTCTTTCACCTGTCATGCAGTTCTCTTTTTAGTGGTTTTCTATTGTTGGGTACATTGTTCACATGTCAGTTTGGGGTACACTGCCAGCACAGGGTGTGATGCTGTGCACAGGTTTGCATGCAGGCTGGGCACTGTCATGATGTATGTGTGTTATTCCTTTATGTGTGCCCAGCTGTGTATGTGTATGGTCATCCTGTGTTGGCCCTTAGTCCTGGTTCCATGGCCTACATGAGACGTGTGCTCTTGGGTTGTCAAGAGGTGTGCAGTGTGAAGAGTGTGACTTTGTAGTGGGTGTGGATGTGTGTGTGCCCCTGGATTGTGAAAGACACACATGTGTCACCCAGGAGTTGTGTGCCTGTTGTTTGGATTGTTGTACCCTGTGGATATGGTTGTATGCACATGTGTGAGCACTGTGCAGTGTGTTGGTGTGTCCATGCTGTTCTGTCTGACTCCTCCTTGTTGTTTTGGTCACTTATGAGTGTGCAAAGTGTGTGACTTGTACACCAGTGTTGTGTTTGTTTGTTCATCAATGTGTCTTGAGTATGTTTGTGTAGACTGTGTGGCCCTGCTGCTCCCCACTGCCATTGTGGTGGTGTTTCTCATGCATTGCAAGCACATGGTGCCTTATCTCCTCCTGTTTGGCATGGCATGTGTGGTGTGATGCCATCCCCTATGCGAGCCACTTATGCCTACCCATTGTGGGTCTGCACTCCCTCTATTTGTGTATGGTACACCCTTTCCATGTCTACTACTGACAAGCAAGTGAGTTCACTGTGATGTCAGCTGTCCCCTTGGTTTACATGTGTGTGTGCCTCCCCATCACTTCATTTGTCAATCTGTGTTTTGTGGTGCAGTTCTTGGGCCAAGAGTGATGTTCCACTCTGGACATTGCCCCAATGGTTTATGTGTGCTGTTCTTGTGCTATTAATGAGTCATGATTGCTCAAGTGCACTTCAGCTGTGTGTGCTGCCCAGTGCTCTGGTCAAGATTGTTTTGCTCTTGTATCCCAGAGTGGTGCATCTGTTGTTGTTGTGTTGGATGTATGTGTGTTGGCTCTGGTATTGCTTCACTTCCTGGGTGTGCTGTTGTGTTTGTGCTGTGCTGATTAGTGTTGTGTGTGTTGAGTTGTGTGAGTCATGTCTGTGTGTGACTGTTCTGCTTGTTGTGCACACACTGCTTGTTGTGCATACAGTGCTGGGTGTATGTGGCCTTGACATTGCCTGATGTGCATTCCCTGATGTCCTGTGGTGTCTGTTCATTTTTTATGTCATGTGCATCTGTGGTTGGCTTCATGTGGTAGTGTAGTTCTGTGCTGGTGCACTTCTTGTGTGATTTGTGGTATGTTGTGTGTGTTTTGTTCCTGTGTGATGAGGTTGTGTCTGTGCTCCCATTGCCTTTCCACAGTTTGGCAGATAGGGTATGTCTGTTTCTGATGTGGTTCTGCGTGTGTTCCTGTAGTGTCTGTGTGTTGTTTTGGGGCAGGCATCTGTTCAGGCATCCCTGTGTGTGTGTTCTGTTTATGGCTACACCCAGGGTGTGTATTTGTTTGTGTGTGTATGTGCTGGCAAGTGTTGGCAGCCTTCAGTGTGTGAGGCACTGGTATGTGTGTTTCTTCTCAGCCACTCCTGCCGTGGCTGTCTCCCTGGTTGTTTGTTGTGTGGTGCACGGTGTGTATTGAGCTTGCTTGTTGCTGTGCTTGTTGCTTGTTGGTGTGCATGGGGATACACAGGATGGGTACCTGGCCTGTGACTTGATGGGATGTGTTGATGTGTGGTTGGAGGGGGTGTGTCCCTGTGGTCTCTGTGCCCTGCCCATGCCTTGGACTGGCCCAGCCTTCTGCATTGTGAGCAAGTGATGGCCGCTGCGGTGACGTGACCAAGACCGGGACGTTGCTGCGTGTTCGCGGTCGATGTGTGTCTAGGATGCAGTGGGGTGACTTGGTGGCAGGTGGGTCAGGTGTGAGTGCCTTGTGGATGTGTTGTTTCCCCCAGCAGGGTGTCTGTTATGGCTGTGGACCCTGTGTCAGCCCGTGTGTTGTACTTGTGAATTTGCTTACCTGTGGTGGCGGCCCATTAGATTATAGTGCTGTAGCAGGTACAGCACCGGAAACACATGTAGAGCTGGGTCCGTGGCGGTCGTGACCAGGTGGTGTGGACCGGGTCTCTGCTATTGCGCTCCGCTGTCGAGTTTCTGCCATCTCTGGTTGGGCGGTGTCTCCTATGCGGTGCATTGCTTGTTTGGGCCATCCTAATTTGTGGAGCGGGGTGGACGTTATTTTCACCTTTCTACGGGATAAGTAAAACCACAATTGGAGTCATTTTCACACCATGACCTGTGCCAGATTTTCACTGCCAGAAATTGTGGGAGATATCCCCTGCCATGATTGCAATTTGCAATCCTGTATGCAGTGCAAACAAGAATTGTGATGGGGTCTAACTTATTAGTCATCAACACAAACCTTTTGCTGCAATGTGAGTAATGATCTTGGGGCCAGATAAATTCTACATTTTACTGGTTACAAACGGGCCATTGGGCCATTAACGACCAGTAAAATATATTTTGCTATGTGCAAACCAATTTTGAGAGTCGGTAGCCTATTACCGACTCGCAAAATAGGGTTTGCGAGTCACTAATATGAAGGGGCATGCCAAGGTCTTCACTTCTCGATAGTGAGTCACAGGGGGATGTACAATTGTTTTGCGACTGGAATGCGGTTGCAAAACAATCGCAGTTTACTATCTACTTCAAGTAGGTGGCAACCCATTCACAAACTGGAAGGGGTCCCCAGGGTACCCCATCCCCTTTGAGAATGGTAGTGAAAACATTTCTTAAGCGCAGGCAGTGGTCCCATAGACCACTGCCTACCCTTTACAAATGAAACAGAAATGTTTCATTTTTCTTTTTGAAATGCATCCCATTTTCCTGGAAGAAAAACAGGCTACATTTAATAAAAGAAAAATATACTTTATTTAAAAGGAGAGACGTGGCGTAGCAGCCAGAGTGGCTGACTCCAGAGGCAGCTCAGCATCATGCTCACTTAAGGGTCGATTCCGATTTGGGAAAAACCGCTCCGAATAGCCGTTTGGAGCGTTTATCCCATATGAATCGTACCCTGCAATGTCCCCCGTACGTACGACGAAGTACGATTCGTACCAGGAGCTGGACTCTGTACGAATTGTACAGAGACCGTACAAATCAAACCCCCGTACGATTCTCCCTCGGAACCCGCTATACGCCACATCCGTATGGTTCGCGGCTGGTTTTTCCGACCCGGCAAGTACGTTTCGTGTCGGGTACGAACCATATGACCCTTTTTCTACGGGAGCTGAAAAGAGCCGTAAAAGCAGAGTTTGCCTCGAAACCGGTACGTAATGGCCTCCCCCGGGTATGATGCGTACACCCCATGATCGCAGGGGTACCCACCTTTCCCCTGCGATCATGGGGTGTACGCACCGTACCCCGTAATCACGGGGTGTACGGACCGTACCTTATGTTTGCAGGGTGTACGGTGCGTACACCACATGATCGCAGGGGTACGCACCGTACCCCGCGATCATGGGGTGTACGGACCGTATGGTGTGTATGTGATAGTGTGCTTTTCCGTATGAATCGCCCTTACCTGACGTGGACCGTACAAATCGAGTCCTCATACCCCGTTCCGGATCGTACTCGTCGGGTCGTACGGCATGTTTACGATTCGTATGGAGAGGGATCCGGATACAAATCGTATTTTACCGAATCGGAATCGACCCCTTAATCTCCCCAACTGCCCCCAATGCCTTGACACCCTTATGAGGGTGACATATTCATGATTTACAAATAGGAATAATTATTATTATTATTATTATTATTATTATTATTATTATTGTTGTTGTTGTTGTTGTTGTTATTATTATTATTATTATTCGTATTATTATTAATATTAATAATAGTATTATTATTATTATTATTATTATTATTATTATTATTATTATTATTATTATTCCTTATAAAAGCAAACACAGACATGATGGTCTGCTGTCGCCAGCAGGCCACCATCCCTGTGGTATTGCAAATTGCAACCTAACTCATGAATATTGATGACAGAGGCCATTGGCAACCCCATTGGGCATCTCTAATGTGATTGAGACACATTAGTAAATTAAATTTTGCAGGTCTCTAATTATGAGTTGCAAATATTCACAATTAAAGACTTGAAAAATGAAATGGTCATACATCAGGCCCTTAATTGTCTCTTCTAGACCATTGGTGCACCATGGAACTCACAGTGAAGGCTATAGAGGGCAATATGCTATGGGAGTCAGAATTGGGCAGAAGCTGTATCCTGCCCCTGCTGCATGAGGCATAAGTGCATGAAGGCAGAATTAGCAAGTCTGATATAGTGCATTATACCTCAGATAATCTTCTTCCCATAACCTGACACTACCTTGTAATACACATTTTACTTTTATTTACTTCCTTTTTAGTCTTGTGCCTGCCATTCTGGTCCTCCTGTGATGTTGAGCAATGCTGTGTAAATATGACATTCTCCACGAATTCTTTTCCTTTCATATCATAGATCAAAAGGGCTTACTGAATATACAAACATATAAATACATTTCCTGTTCCCTTTGTCTTTATCTGACAAAAAAGACAATAAGACAATAAATGAAGTCTAGCATCCCCAGTTGTAACTTGTTCAAAAGATTGCAGATCTTCTGTGAGTGTTTTGCTTGTAATGAAAAGAGCTTCCTAGTGTTAAAAAGAGACGCAGTGCATATTTATTATTTAAAAGTCACCTGTCACTAATGCTGCTTTGGCCTATTTATTTTACCAGGAATATTATTTGACTTGAAAGTTTAAAGCGTACTTGCACTAATTAAATGTCTAATGCAGGTAGCACACAGATGTAATCTTCAGGCAATCATTTAGGACTTGGGCCCAGATGTATGAGGCTCAGTGTTTTTGCAAATCACTATTTAGCGGTCAGATATATGAAGCTCAATATTTTTGCAATTCAGTACTTGGTATTCGCAAACATTAATGTATGAAAGTGTGTTCTACACTTTTCGTGATTACTTATGGGTCATAAATAGACCTACAATTTGAATAATAATGAGGTAGATCTCAATTTGCGACCCATCAAAAAATGCAAAACTCACTGGGATGGTGGCCTGCTGGGGTCAGCAGACCACTATGCCTGTGACTGCTTTTTAATAAAACAATATTTTTCTTAAAAATGCGTCCATTTTCCCTAAAGGAAAATAGGATGCAATTAAAATCAAAAAAGATGCATTTTCTGTTTCTTTTATTGAGTAGGCAGTGTTCCATGGGACAACATCCAACTCTTAAAAAGATATATTTTTTCATCCTCAAATGTTTGCGAATGGTTTACTACCAACTTCGAGTTTGTGGTAAAATGCAAATGTTTTGAGGATGCATTTCGGTCACAAAATATTTGTACATGCCATTGCGAATTGGTATTAGGAAAGGATGCCCTAAACACACCCGTTAGAATTACCACTTTGCAATCCCAAACTATGATTCAGTTAGAGGTTACTGAATCGCAGTTTAGGCTTTGTACATTTGGAAATGCCTTTTTGAGTTGCAAATGGCCGGATTCTGTGAATTGGACCATTTGCAAATTTAAAAAAGCTTCCTACAACTGGCGCTTGGCTTTTAAAGACTCATGAACAATTGACTTGACATACTAGACCAAGCCACGAACTTCAATGTTAATGGTCAAACTCCCAGACCAGCTTTTTATTCACACCTGGATAATGCATTCCGATACCGTCAAATATGATATGTAATACCATGTTTTTGCCATTTGGAAGTACTGTAAATAATGCTCACAAATGTAATGGTATACAATTTGTTGACCCCATAATATTAAATGGCTATCCTTGGAAGTTCTGACTTGCAGATAAGCAGTAAAAGATAGCTAGAGGCTCACAAGAGTCCCTCAAATATAACCGTCCAGATATACAAACAATTTTCTTCCTGAATATCTCAAAAACTATTTAACGGATTTACATCAAATCTCAATAAGCCTGCTGTCTGGACCAAGATCGAGATTCTTGCCAAATTTGGGGTAAATGATTAAGCACATTTTGTTATCGATTTCCCAAAAAGTCTTAAAAAATGTATGGGATTTTGTGTTTAGGGATCCTCCCCTTTATCCCGGCCTCCATTTTATAGATCACCTCAAAACTAGGCAAAAAGAGAAACTTTTCCTGAAGATTTTGTGCAGATTCCTTACACAGCACCAAAGTTATTAACAAAAAAGGTAGGCAATTCGTATGGAAATGCCATACTAAGTATAACTACCCACTGGTGACCATCATTGATAGCTATATAGAAAACACACATTTCAAAATGCTAATATTCAATTGCCTTTTCAATGTGCTTTGCATTTAACATTTGATAATAATACACATTGTTGAAATTTTTTTTTTTTTAATATGAGCATATTATCCATGACAAAATGTTGACAGACATACTTGCAGTCTCCACAGAAAAACAATGAGTACTAAACAGATGATGCTCAATTGCTCTAAATCTTTTCAAGGAGTACTACAATGAATTAATAAAACATGTAATATGAAAGACCCAGATGTACCTTCCTGCGATATATTGCACCTCGAAATAATGACTGCGATGCAAGATAGCACAATTGGCAGACTTTCAATGGAAGATGAAAAGAAGGAGCAGAGGGCAATGATATACAATCCTATACACTACAGTTAATGAAGGGGGCATTTCTGGAACTCCAGCATTGAAATTGGACTTAGAAATACAACAGGTCCACTGCTTCCCATTGAACCTAAAGAAGCCAAGTCAGCCTTGTAGAGAAAGATGCCCAAAGCCCCAGGTAATATTAATATACTTTGAGAACTATCTGCTCCGGGAAGACGTGTGTTCAAAAAGGTACGACCTGATGCCAGAGGAACATACGAAGATTAGTCCTTTTCGCAAGACCAGATTTCTGCCATGTCACAGTGGAGAGGCAGTGGAGATTAAGGCAGTTGATCCAGCCATGCCAAACTCTAGGGGCTGAAGCTTACCTGATAAACCCAGCTCATTTGAAGATCATATACAAAAAAAACTTTGAAAATCTTTACCTCAGAAATCCAAGCTAAAGAGTACATTGATTAAATGAAAACCTAGTAGGGTGAACAATCCCCTTCTTTTTGGGCCAGGTAGCTTTTGAGTAGGAATGCATGATTTTCTCTTTTTAATCAAAAGGGTTCATGAGGGGGTAACACCAAAAAGAAAAATATAACAGGTCGATGGCGGCGGGGGGGGGGGGGCGATTCACGGGCTCAGTCACTTAGACCATAGGTCTGCTAGTCTCACAATGTCTGTGGGGGAAGGGGCTGGTGGTTACCAATTCAGAAGGGTGTAGGAGGGGGGGCAGGGCAGTGGGAGGGTCACTTTGAGAGGGTGCACAGAGATAATATTGAGTTTTATTTTCCGACCTACAGAAATATCGAGTTTTAAATATCGGAGAGACAGCATATCGACATTAAGAATATCGGTGACCAGAATATTGACCTGAAGGTAAGAAATATTGTTTTTGTTAATATCGAAGTTAGTACAATCATTTGCAAAAATATATTTGTTATTAATATCGATGATTATATTAGTGTTACGTATTTTAGTATGTATTTTATGTGTAAGTTCTACACATTTTTGTCATGTTATGTCTTTTTATTTAATATATGTATTACATTTTTAGAAGTTAGTAGTTTTTTTCAATTAAATTTTCTGTTTTAGGACCGTAGCGGGTTATGTGTTTAGAGGGGAATAGGGTGGGAAGTCATTTAATTATAGTAAAAAAAATATATATTTTTGAGAAATTATTAATAATTTGTATTTACATTTTGCATTTTAGTTCCATAGCAGGTTGAGAGCTTATAGGGGAATAGGGTGGGAAGTAATTTAATTATAATAAAGTTATTATAATTTTTCATTTTTCGTATTGATAAGTAATTTATTGTTCATTAATCGCTAATTGGTAATACATTTTTATTAATTGATTAATTGATAAATATATTAATTGTGTTAATTTAGTTTAGGTGCTGGTTGTGGTTTAATGTATTATAATTCAGTATTAATTTGTGTGTATTGGTATTACTAGTTATTTGTTAATTAATTATTAGGAAATTATTTTTTTAAATTTATTAAATAATAATTATATTAATTGTGTTATTTTTTTTTCAGAGTGGGTTGTGGGTTTATTGGGAATAGGATGGGCAGTAAATTATTTATAGTAAATTCATTATATTTTTTTATTTTTTGGTATTGATAATTATTTTATCGTTTATTAATTAATTAGTAATTAATGTTTATTATTGATTATTTGATGAACATATTAATGGTGTTAATTTAGTTTAGGAGCGGATTGTGTGTTTATAGGGGAATAGGGTGTAACGTAATTTATTATGATTAAGTAATTTTAAAATTGTATTTATTTGTATTCATTATTAATTTATTGATAATTAATTTAATATTGCTAATTAATTTTTATTAACTGTTTATTATATTGTGTTAATTTATTTTAGGATGGGTTTTGGGTTTGTAGGGGAATAGGGTGGAAAGTAATTTAATGTTATTAAAGTAATTATTAATTTTAGTTTATTGGTATTTATAATAAAAAATTGTGTTTAATAATTATGAATTTGTTATTTATTTAAAAAAAGATTTAATTGATAAGGATGTTAATTTTAACCCTTTGCTATCCAACACTTTCCCTACAGTTATTCTCTCTGGAGCGGGAATAGTAATTTTCACCCCTACGGTATCCAACACTTTCTCTACTGTTGCACTCTCTTGAGTGGGAATAGTAATTTTTACCCCTACTCTGTCCAACAATTTCCCTACTGTTGTACTCACTGGAGTGGGAATAGTAATTTTTACCCCTACGCTATCCAACACTTTCCATACTGTTGCACTCTCTGGAGTCGTAATAGTAATTTTAACCTCTACGCTATCCAACATGTTCCCTACTGTTGCATTCACTTGAGTGGTAATAGTAATTTATACCCCCCACTCTATCCAACACTTTCCCCACTGCTGCACTCTCTGGATTAGGAATTTTAATTTCAACCCCTATCCTAGCCAACACTTTACCTACTTTTGCATTCACTGGAGTGGGAATAATAATTTTTAGCCCTTCGCTATCCAACACTTTCACTACTGTTGCACTCTTTGGAGTTGGAATAGTAATTTATACCCCTAGACTATCCAACACTTTCCCTACTGTTGCACTCTCTGGAGTGGGAATAGTAATTTTAACCCTTTAGCTAACTAACACTTTCTCTACTTTTGCACTCTCTGTAGTGGAAATAGTAATTTTAATGCTTATGCTATCCAACACTTTTCCTACTGTTGCACTCTCTGGAGTTGTAATAGTAATTTTAACCCCTACACTAACCAACACTTTCCTTACTGTTGCACTATCTGGAGTGGGAATAGTTATTTTAATCCTTTCGCTATCCAACACTTTCCTTACTGTTTCACTCTCTGAGTAGGAATAGTAATTTTTACCCCTGCGCTATCCAACACTTTCCCTACTGTTGCACTCTCTTGAGTGAGAATCGTAATTTTAACCCTTACGCTATCCAACACTTTCACTACTGTTGCACTCTCTGAAGTGGGAATAGTAATTTTTACCCCTACGTTATCCAACACTTTCCTTACTGTTGCACTATTTGGAGTTGGAATAGTCATTTTATTCCCTCCGCCATCCAATATTTTCTCTACTGTTTTAGTTAATGTTTTGTATACTATATTTCAAAAAGATAAAAAATATTGTAATTTTTTTATTTGTTATATATACTTTTCATATTTTTATTTATAAAATTGCTGTATGTGTATCTATGTATTTATAATGTATAAAATGTTTTTTAACAATTTATACGTTATTAAAATAATTAGTTAAGAATAATATTAAGAAAAGTTATATATATTATATTTTATATGTATATGTTTCATTTATTTTTACATTATATTTCTTAGTTATCATTTTTAAACATTTTAAAATATGTTGACTATGTTTCTTTTCATTATATTTATTATTTATTTTATTGTACATTATTTTTTTTAAGATTAAAAAAAACTATATTTTTAACAAGGATATTTTTGACAGCGATATTTTGTTTCCGAGATTTTTGTACTTGCCATGATATAGCTAGGATGTCAATATTCTTTACTTCGATATTTTTGTCACAATATTTTTGTACCCCGATATTATGGTAGTCGATATTTTGTCAGTGATTTTTTGAGAGGTAGGTTGGGGGTTTAAAAAACAAAAAACACCATCATATGAGGAAACCAAGGAGGAAAGGCGAGTAATGGAGATTGTATCAAAACAGGGTGGGAAAAGACATTTAGGGGTCGATTCCGATTGGGAAAGAAATCAGTACGACGATTCGAATTCGTAGCCCTTTCCGTACGAATCGTACAAATCTGTCCGACTCACGTAGTACGATCCTTAGGAAATAAATACGTCAGAATGTTTGCGAACCGCACGAAAAGCAAGGGAAAATCCGTACGATACGGATCCTGAAAGTGAACCGTACGCTTCGTAAACATGCTGTACGACCCTACAAGTACGATCCAGACCGGGGAATCAGAATGCGATTCGGACGGAGAACGTCACGTATGAGCTGCGATTTGTACGGTAAACTTTGCGTGTGAGCGAGCCACAAAATCGAAGACGAGACAAACCCACACTGAACGAAGCACACGCGAACCCCGTGAAACAGCACAAGAAGGTAGAAAACGACCCGTACCGCGGGAATGTTGCATTGGACACACAAATAAACAGAAGCAAATACAAGTAAGCGAGCCGTACTGAACCATGAGGACACTGTAAACCTCACATGGAGGGTGAAAACGACTCACACAACACCACAAAACATGTCTCCAGTGTACAAACCATGGAAATGAATGTCATGGGCAGATCCAAACAGGCAAACAGAGGGGCTAACTCAGAACCTCCCCTTATAACACACCCACCAAAAATACAGACTAAGCCTCACCCACAAATGGACCAATTAAAAGGCCCCACACACACAAACCATGATCCTTTGCAACATACCCAATTAGCAAGAGACACTGACAACACACCACCAACTGCACACATACCCCCAATCACATTCAGACCCACACACCCTCCATTCAAATTCAGACCCACACACCCACATCCGTACACACCGTCGCCCCACACCATGTCTGCACAGAAGAATCCAAAGTTCACAAAGGAGGAGATGGAGATCCTTGTAGATTAAGTCATCAATGTCGAGCCACAGCTGTTTGGCGCTTTGGTCAGACGGACCAACATAGCCGAGAAAACACAACTGTGGGAGAGGATAGTCAATAGGGTGAATGCTCTTGCACCCATCAGACGCAAAAGGAAGGAGTGCCAGGCCAGGTGGTACGATCTGCAGAGGATGATCAAGCGGAAGATGGACGAAGAGTACCTACAAAGCCAGCACACTGGAGGTGGTGGTCCCCGCAGACCAGTACAGTACCAGCCCTGGGAGGAGAATGTGATGGCCCTGCTACCACCGGTGGGAGTACATGGAAATGAAGGAGTCTGGTGAGTACACAAACAACTTATGTAACATGGGGGTAATGGCATCCACACAAGAACAAAAAATGCCTGCACCAACCCCCAAGCGCCCACTGCCCACAACTACATCCAAAAACAACGCGAATGCTACTAACATGTGTATGCCCCATTGAGAAAGCAAGGCCTTGCTATTTCCCATGCTACAGGAAGCACAGAACCAAAAATGGGTGTCCGGTATACTGGGAGGGTGGGTGTCACAAAATGCATTTTGGGACTCCAAATCAGACCCAATTGCATGGGCGTCTGCTGGAGGGGGCAAGGGGGGCTCTTGCCCCCCTGGATCGCCAGTGCATCTGGTGTGGCCTTAGTCAGGGCAAGACCTAGTCCATCATGCTTTTGAAATGGTGACATTGTTCCAGGTGGCAGCCCCCTCCATTGGGTGGGAAGGGTGCAAGGGGGTCTCCAAGAAGGGTGCAAGGGGGAGGGCGAGAAGGGTGCAAGGGAGAGGGTGAGAAGGGTGCACGGCAGAGGGGAGAAGGGTGCAAGGGGGAGGGCAAGAAGGGTGCAAGGCAGAGGGAAGAAGGGTGCAAGGGGGATAAGGGTGCAAGGCAGAGGGGAGAAGGGTGCAAGTCAGAGGGGAGAAGGGTGCAAGGGGGAGGGCAAGAAGGGTGCAAAGCAGAGGGGAGAAGTGTGTAAGGGAGAGGGGAGAAGGGTGCAAGGGGGAGGGCGAGAAAGGTGCAAGGCAGAGGGGAGAAGGGTGCAAGGGGGAGGGGGAGAAGGGTGCAAGGCAGAGGGGAGAAGGGTGCAAGTGGGAGGGGGAGAAGACTGCAAGGGGGAGGGCGAGAAGGGTGCAGGGGGGTGAGAAGTGTGCAAGGCAGAGGAGAGAAGGGTGCAAGGGGGAGGGGGAGAAGGGTGCACGGGGGAGGGTGAGAAGGGTGCAAGGGGGAAGACACGAAGTGTGCAAGGTGGAGGGGAGAAGGGTGCAAGGCGGAGGGCGAGAAGGGTGCAAGGCAGAGGGGAAAAGAGGGGGAGGGGGAGAAGGGCACAAGTGGGAGGGTGAGAAGGGTGCAAGGGGAGGGCGAGAAGTGTGCAAGGCAGTGGGGAGAAGGTGCAAGGGGAGGGTGAAAAGTGTGCAAGGCAGAGGGGAAAAGGGTGCAAGGGGAGGGTGAGAAGGCTGCAAGGGGGAGGGGAGAAGTGTGCAAGGCAGAGGGGAGAAGGGTGCAAGGGGAGGGTGAGAAGGGTGCAAGGCAGAGGGGATAAGGGTGTAGGGGAGGGCAAGAAGGGTGCAAGGGGGGAGGGCGAGAAGGGTTCAAGGCAGTGGGGAGAAGAGTAGAAGGGGACGGGCAAGACGGGTGGAAGGGGGAGGGCGAGAAGTGTGCAAGGCAGAGGGGAGAAGGGTGCAAGGGGGAGGGTGAGAAGGGTGCAAGGGGGAGGGAAAAAAGTGTGCAAAGTAGAGGGGAGAAGGGTGCAAGGAGTAGGGGGAGAAGATTGCAAGGCAGAGGGGAGAAGGGTGCAAGGGGGAGGGCAAAAAGGGTGCAAGGGGGAGGGCGAGAAGGGTACAAGGCAGTGGAGAGAAGGTTGCAAGGGGGAGGGCGAGAAGGGTGCAAGGGGGAGGGCGAGAAGGGTGCAAGGGAGTGGGGAGAAGGGTGCAAGGGGGGTGGTGATGAAGTTAAAAATTTGCCCACCCCTAGAAACATATCTGTGGACGCCCATGCCCAATTTCACTCATCCCATATGGCCCAGATACACACCCATGCACCATGCTCAATGCACAGGGAGTGGGAAAGTACTGACAAGATAGCTGACACGGGGCCCTGTGTAGGGAGCACAAGGCCCTCCTGTGACCAGTGCAAACACAAACACCAGGACAACAAGGTCAGATATCTTGGACAGGAACTCATAACCACTGTCATAGCAGCATGCTCCATGGGGGCAGCCACACCACAAGGGAGGCCCAGTTCCAAATCAGACTCCAACTACCAGCAAGGCCTTTCACACACACCCCTTACACAAACATAGCCTCCTGGGACAGGCAATGGAGTGCCACACTGTCACAATGGCCATGTAAGACAACGAAACCAAAACACATCTGCTGAAGCATCCAAGCAAAAAATGCATGGTGCAGATTCACAAGCCCCTTATGCTTCTTTCACACCGCTGCATCGTCAACTTTGTGACGCAGCGTCCGCACAAAAATGGCTCCATGGTGCTGGATATTTACAAGGAGACACATCTGGGAGATGTGTCACATTCTAAAGCCCTGCGCCAGAAGTCGGTGTTCTGGCGCGGGAAGGGGGGGTTGGTTGGGTGTTCCGGCATAGCAACACCTCCCAAAAGTGGCTGACTGAAATCTACAAGATTTCACTCGGTCACTTTTAAGCACATGCTATGTCAATAACCTGCGCATGCTTGAAGCAGGTGTAAGGATTGATGCTGCATTGTGCAGATAGGGCCCCACAGAGCATTGCTGGAGCTGCGTTGTGCTGGTGACACAACTCCAGCAATGAGCCACTTCTACGGCACATATGAGTGACGCAGCTTTGCCGTCTTTCCCCCATGGTGCTCCTCATTGTAAATGTGTCGCATCCATGCTGGCATAGCTGTGGTGCACAATGACAGGGGAATCCCTGCTGATATGCAGGGCTGTGCCAGTGATTGTAAATATGCCCCCACATGTCAATGACTCCTGAGCACAGATCAATCTGACCCCACAACATACCCATCCACAAATGAACATTGAGGACAATCCAAAGCATAGACAACTACCAGGTGGAATAGTGCCAACTACAATGTGTATGAAAAATGGATGTTGCATTAAATGACATTAACATTGTCTATCTCTCACACCCACGGGGCAACATGTGGAATCTACCCCCAACAATGGGGGAGATGAATCTCAGTCCCAGGCTACGCAGGTCCCTGATCCCACCAACAGCGACGCCTCTCACCACTCCACGGATGACCCCGACCAACCTGGCACCTCTGGTGCCCAAACTCGTGCAGCATCTAGATCAGGAACATCTGTGCCAACCACCACCACCATTCCTGCCACATCCCAGCAGACATCTCGAAGCCCTGCCCGCAGTCATCAACTGAGCCAGTCTGACAATGAGGGACAAGGTTCGTCGGACAACCAGGAGGTGGCTGACCACTGCCATCCCTCAGGGGTCCCGTCCACCTGATGTGCCCACAAGGGCAGGCCAGGCTAATGTGGGCAGGGGTGGTGGGAGTGGGGCCAGGCAGAGGCGAGAACCTGACCAGCCACCTGTAGGGCCCGGAATGTCTCAACTATGCAACATCATGGAGTCATACCGGCGGGACACCAGGGAGATCAGCCAGGTAGTGGGGACCCTCATAGAGATGAAAAACCTGCAGGCCAAGCAACACACCAGTCAACAACAACACCAAGGACAGATGGAGGCAAGACTGGCTGAGCTCCTGGTGGTGCATAGGGACATAAGCCATACACTCCGTCGGATATAGGCGAAGAAGGCCACCAGGCACAGGGAGGAAGGAGGAGGAGGAATCGTCCGACAGATCGTCTCATGCATCGTCAAGGCCTGCATATGAGAGTCCCCCAAGGAAGGTGGGTCGTCCACAGCAAAGACAGTGAGAGGCAGCGGGCCATGCCCATCTCCCAGGTCACCTGGTCTGGCACCTGGACTTTGTGTGCAACAGCATCACCTCATTGACTGTCCTACTCTGCCACATGGACTTGCTGGTTTCAGTCTGAACAATGATGCCAAGCACTGTGGTCTGGACTCTGGTGACTCAAACTGCAAGCATCACATCTCCCTCTGTGAACTTTGGATTCCCGGCATTTTTGTACAGCACCTATCACTTACTCACGATTCATGCACCTGACAGATAAATGAACAACACAATCACAAGGAAAATTGATGTTGCAGTCCGGTTGAGGACACACATAGGTCACATTGTATCATCAAATACATACATGGAGTGCAAAACTCACCCATGATATTTTCAAGCTGATGAGGGGGGCTTGGACAGACAGGTTTTGAAGAGTATCATGAAGGCGTAGAGTTCATGGATTATGTGGAGGTGCCCGGGGATGGAGTCCCAGATCTGTTTGGTTAGGTGGGAGAACTATCTCCCGCATGCAGTTGTACTTTGGATGTGATAAATGGTGGCCAGGGCAACGTTGGCTGGATGGATTTGGGGCAATGGTGTGTGGGATGAGAGACATCCATGGTAGTTTTTGGGTCTGGGGTTGTGGAGTGCCTCCTGAGTGTGGCTGAGGAGTCTGAATATGATCCTACAGTTGAAAGAGAGCCTATTGTAGGTATCTCAGGTGGACGGTCATGTGGCTGTGGCAAGGGATGTTAAGGATGAGGTGTGTGCATGCACCCTGGATGTGTACAAGTCCTCCTGGAGTCTGGCTGTTGTTCCAGCATACAGGGCACTGCCGTCATTGACCCGGCTGGTGTCGTGGACCTAGGTGACTGTCTGTCTTGCCTAGGAGTTGATCTATCTGAGGATCATTTGTAGCATGCGGAGGGTGTTGCAGCATGAGGTCGAGATGGTGTTGAGTTGCATTGTAATTGTGAACAAGGACTCTACGATGAACACCAGCTTGCTTGCGTGGCCACTGGGTGCTGGTGCGCTGCCTAGGTCGGTGGGACACAAGAAGTTGTCCCAGCCGTAAGGGGACAATCCTCAGATGATGACCTCAGTCTTGTCCAAGTCCAGCCTTAGGCGGCTGATGTTCATCCATTCGTCAACGGACCTCATACTTTCATGAAGGTTGGATCGGGGAGTGGCTGGGTCTTGGCTGAGGGTGAGGAGCAGCTGGGTGTCAATGGCATAGGACATGATGATGATGTTGTGTGCGCTTGTGATGGTGGAGAGGGGGGTCATGGAGACATTGAAGATTGTCACGCAGAGAGATGAGCCCTGGGGAATGGGCCAGATGACCCCAGTGTACTACGTCCTGAAGGGGGGAGGCAGACTCCCTGGGCCTTGCTGGTGAGGTACTTGGCGATTAAATCCTGGGCCCTCCTCTGGATCCAAGTGTTGGAGATGTGTGATTTGACAGTGTGGTAGCACATGGTGTAGAATGCCGTTGAGATGTCGAGGGGTTGAGGGTGGTGGTCTCACCATTGTTGAGCAGGGTCCAAAATTTCGTTGGTGGTGGCAATGAGGCCAGTTGCAGTGGTCTGATTACTGTGGAAGATGGACTGGGGCAAGTTTCCTCGAGGTGTTTGCTTGGAGGGAGTTGGTCAGTTGCTTGTTGACTGTCTTCGAGAAGACATTTGCCGGGTAGGGAAGCAGGGTGATGTTCCAGGAGATCCTGCGGTATTGCTGTCCGTTGTTTAAGAAGGGCCTGGGTCTCTGCATGCCTCCAGCTACCATGGAATGTGGCGTACTCAAAGAAGACCTTCATGACGTGCCTGAGGTGGGCTTCAAGGATGGGGTATGCTGTGATTAACATGTTGTGTGGGAAGGGTCCTGATGGAGAGCCGGAGTGGATGGGGTACATGAGCCGGGTGGTGTCTGTGCTGCTGACGGGAGTCCAGGAGCTGGGGGGGGGTATGTCCCATGGATAATAGCGGTGTCTGCCTCTGTGTGGTGAGGCTGTCGTGTATGTCCACGAGCTTGCAGTGGTAGAATGTTGTGAGGGATTCCCCTGGCCTTGCAAGGATGGGATGTGTTTTGGATGGAGAGCTGGGGTTAGACAGTTCACTCACGATGCTGATGAGCTCCTTGATGTTGTGTGTGTTGGTGCCTATGCCCTACCTGAAGGATATCCTCTTGTCCGTGCTAATGATATTGTGAAGTCTGTGTGTGGCGGGTTTCAGGGCTGAAAGGTAACTGAAGGTTGATTGTTTCGCAAGGTATGCATGAGAGTCCGGCTAGATCTGTATGAGTTCAGTATGTCTGCCTTGCCCCAGGTGGCTTAGCTGTTGCTGTGATTCACAGGAAAGTCTGCCAATGTGGCAAGAGTGTAGGATCAGTCGCTGATCCAGTATGTGAAGTTGCAGGTAGTGGCGGTGGCTTTGTTTGGAGTGTCCAGGGCGAGGGTGACACACAGCTCGTCTGTGGTGACTTAGATCAAGCATCTTTGGGGGATCTGTAGCGGAGTGTGGGGCAGTGTGTAGTTTGTCGGAGAACTGGATGCAAAGGTTGATGTACCAATGAAGGATGGTGGTGTGGTTGTCCTCCTGCCAGAAGTTGCTGTCCCCCAGCCACATGTAGTCTGTGGAGGTGAGGGCCTGCGTGCTGATGTATTAGTTGATGTCTTAGCGGAATTGCGGGTGGAGGGCTGGAGATCTGTAGATGACTGTTAGTCTGAAGGTGGTCAGGGTGTTGGTGTGAAGCCTGAAGTGCAGGTGCTTGAGAATGTTGAGTGTGTCCTTGGTGTTGTATGTGACTCAGAGGGTGTAATTTTGTATGAATTGCAATTCATTCTCCTGGATTGATGGTGTGGTCACTGCAGGTGATCTTGTATCCGTCTGTGATGGCAATGTTGAAGTTGTGTGCTGAGGATGTGTTCAACCAGGTTACTGTAATGAAGGCGATGTGTGGGGCTGTTGTATTGAGGAGGTAACAGAGTGCAATGGTGTGCTGGTGGATGGAGCGGGTGTGGAGTAGGAGGCACATGACCGGGTTGTACGGACATGGTCTGGCAGGTGGGGCAGCGTTGTGTAGGCATTTGGAGTTGCACACCCAGCATGCAAAGCTTTGGTGTGTGCGCTAAGGGGTTGCTTGATAGGGTGGGGATCCCAATTTCAGGGTGGGGATCCCAATTCAATGGAGCATGCGGGATGTAGAGTGGATCCGGTACCGAAACTAAAAAGGAAAAGATCTAGAAAATCTAACAATGCTAAAAGGGCCAAAACTGATCCCATATTGCTCGTGAGGGAAGACAGTTTACTTCTGTGTTGTCAGCATCTGGTAATGATGACCTGGAGGTGCTGGCAACTTCATCCATTCCCTCTGTACTTGTGCCCCCTCAGCCATTTATTTTCGGCGGGGTTTCCACTAACAATATAGAACTTCTTATTACCTCGTTCACCGATATCCTCAAGAGTTTTTTAAATCCCCTCGCCCTCAAACTAGACTCAATTGAATCGAGACTAATAGCCCTGGAAAAATCAAGTGCAGGGACTGAGGTTCAGTCGGGGAAGGGAGACAGTACACGGGTAATACAGGGGCACAACGCCGGAGCATTTCATTCTTCCACGACCACATTGGCCGTGGTTGCAACCACATCGACAGCTTCACCTGGGGACAATATCAATAATTGCGCTTTACCGGAGCGCCAAATAGCACCTGTACCACCTCCTAGGTCAGTGCCACCGATACCCGCTCCCAGGAGGTCGAAGCAATTAGCTTCGGCCACTTTACCCACACAGGGGAGACCCTCCATTGGGATGGAAAATGGCTCGAAAAGGCCGGATGGCCCTAAATCCATGCACGAGGCAGTGCATCTACCTCCCGAGGCGGTGGGTTACACTGTAATTTTGATGGGAGCACCCGAGCTTGCAAGCGGCGTAATGGAACCTTATGAATCCTTACGCAACAAGGTAATCAGTTGGCTAAATATTCATAGACCCCTACCACTGCATTTAAAGGGAGAGGTTCTCATGGTCAGAAGGGTCCCATGGGTTGGGTACACCGCCAAAAAAAGAGTGGGGGATTGTATTATTGTCAGCTTTAGGAACCCCCAGGTAGTCACACATATCTGCAACTGTCTCGGCAATTCAGGTAACACTACTATTGAGTTGGTTCCTGTCTCATACTTTTATCCTAATGTCCCAACCCACATTGTGAGGAGGGACGAAGGCTGGACACGGGTGGGCTTTGCTGTGGATGGGACAAGATATAGGCCTAGGCATAATATCTATCCCGCCCAAGTTAATTATGCACATCCCAACAGATACACCTGCCTTGATGAAGTGGATTGACTTTGTAGGGGTGTCCCCTTGCAACCCAACGGAATCGTTGAGAGTGAATCCCTGGGACAGGGGGAGGAAACTATTGCGTTGGAGACTCATAACAATAACAGAGACTTGGAATTCTTCCAAGGGAGTATACTAAAGTCCCCCATTGTTGGCGGGGTTGCAGTCACTTTACCCCAAAGCCAATCCGACAGCACCCCAACACTTTCAGTGCCGTGTGTCCTTAACATCACCTCTACTTTGCAGCCCACTTTGGAATTTCCTGTATGCCGCCACGCAGCTTGACCAGCGGACGATGTAGCGGAAAATCCATTGGGACCATCTGGAGGGCAGGCACCAAAAACCTCTATTGAGGTTTTGAAGTTCTTGTCCTGGAACGTGGCGGGCATTGCAAACAAAATTCGCACAGAGGATTGGGATCTTCTAGTGGAATGGAGCGATATCTGTCTCTTTCAGGAGACTTGGGCAAGGGATCCCCTGACTAGAACGGGCTATGTAGTCCTTGAAATCCCGGCTAGCTGGAGTGGTAGGGGGAGGCCCTCGGGGGTTTGGCGGATTGGGTGGCTACTCACGTTGGGTGTTCCGTGGAGAGTATACCCACGTTCTCCCGGGACATCCAGTGTGTGCTTCTCAGATGGCCAAATGCTGTAAAACTAGCAATTGTAAATGTATATTCCCGCCCTGTTAGTGTGGCCTCGGAATCACCTACCCTTGAAGATCTTTCGTCCTTCCGGGGCCAACTCCCAAGTGACTGTAAAATAGTAATGGGAGGTGACTTTAATTGTCACTTCGAACCTTTGGAAGGTTTAAAGGAGGGCGCTATCACCACTGAAGATGACTACTGGGGTGTTCCACCTTGCCAATCCCCTCACCCAAAATCCTGGTCCCCTCTTGCAGTCCAAATCATGTCCCTCACATTGAATTATGCGATGAGGGCTTGCAACGGATGAACTCCGTCCGACAGCCCCTCGCTATGTACCTTTAACAGGAGGGATCATGAATCAAGACTGGACTATATTTTTGTTGATATTTCCTTATGGTCCAAGGTCCAGGATTTTAGGATATTGCCTAGAACAGAAAGCGACCACAACGCACTGTTACTAGAAATGAAACACCCTGCCCCTATAGGCGAGTCACCTTCCTCCAGCCCATGTGGTGACCCTGGGAATTTGGTCCTCACCTCCAATAGACGTAGGGTCAAATGGGGGAAAATAATTAGTGCAGAAGATAATATAAGAAGAATTTATGAAGTAGCACTCCCCAAACTTGAAGAAATGGAGGATTTAATTAATTTGCCCTGGCAACCAGATTTTAACGAGCAACTTGGCGAAATTCACGATAACTTGGTGGGAGTACTAGGTGAGGTTTTTAATCCCGTGGTACTCCCGCGACGCAAAAAGACTAGAACCCCAACCTGGTACAATCCCTCTTGTAAAAAGGCTAAAACAGAGCTCATTGCCTCAATCAAAGCAGGCAAAGACAGGGGCAGGGTTGTCGAACTAAGGCGGGAATATAAGGCGGCCCTGGCACTGGCAAGGTCCGAGTGGGACTGGAACCACTGGCAGGAGCTTTCCCTATCACTGGAATCCAGGGATCTCAAAAAATTGTGGTCCCTGGTCAATTTTGGCACAGGAGAACCCAAAGCTGCAGTAGAGCCAAACATTGCATCCTCTGCGTGGGAAGAGCATTTTGGTAAACTATATCAAGAGACTGAACAACTGACAAATGTTGATATTGCCCCTGGTGAACTATCCACCCCTCCGGATGGTATGGAATTTACCCTTGGGGAGGTAGTGGGTGCAATGGAGAGATTAACAAGGGGGAAGGCCCCGGGACTGGATAGATTGCCTGGTGATCTTTTTAGACACCATCCGGAGATCTGGGGCCCGTACTTCTTAATTCTTTTCAATGCCATCTTGAGAGGCATGAGGATCCCCAGTACTTGGGTGGGGGCGGAGATAGTGCCCATTTTTAAAAAGGGCTCCCCTCTAATCCCAGCCAACTACAGGCCGATCAGCCTCATAGATGTCCCCCAAAAACTCTTTTCCCATCTTATCCTGGACCATCTCATGGATTGGATGGAGGCTAATGAAATCTTGAGCCCTCTCCAGGCTGGCTTCAGGAGAAACACGTCCACCATGGATCAGATCTTCCGCCTCGTCCTCCTGTATTGGAAAACGGTGAGGATAGAGGGGGGGAGACTGTACATGGTGTTCGTGGACCTGAGGTCAGCCTTCGATATGGTCTCACGCATGAAACTTTGGGAGGTCCTAAAAAAGCTAGGTGTTCCCACACAAATACTGCATGCCATAATTAGGCTCCATGACAACAACTACGCACAGGTTAGGTGTGGGAGGGATGGAGCGTTGTCATCAAGGTTTCCTGTTCGCAGAGGGGTGAGGCAGGGTTGCGTCCTGGCGCCAACCCTGTTTTGACTCTTTGTCAACAATGTCATATCTCACCTGGATAATGTTAGATACAATGACGCCCCCCTTTTGGCAGGCAGGAGGGTGCCAGCTATCATGTTTGCTGACGACACCCTCCTGCTTTCCAAATCTCCGATGGGGATACAAAGGATCTTAGATGGATTTGGTCTCTTCTGTTTACAGCATGGTCTTGAGATCAACACCGAGAAGACTAAGTTCATGATCTTTAACCCATCCTCAAAGACCAGACCAAACCCCATCCTGGGCGAAGCCAGTCTGGAAAGGGTTACAACCTTTCAATACCTGGGGGTCACATTGCAAGAGAACCTTTCCTGGGAACCCCAAATATTAAAATCTCGATTGAAGTTGTGTCAACTCTCATGTGCCATTCTAAAGGCTGTGAATACTTCCACCTTTAAACCTATAAGCCCGGCACTAGAGCTTTACAAAACTCAAGCCATGGCAGCTGCATCCTATGGCAGCGAGCTTTGGGGGTATAGAGCGGGGCGTGAACTGGCTAATGTGGAAAATAATTTCTTAAGACGCCTTTTGGTACTCCCTCGTAGCACACCTCTGCTCCCCCTAAGATTAGACGTGGGATTACCTTCTATCACCATAGAACTAGAGTCAAAGCCACTAAGATTCTGGCATAGGCTATGGACCACCAGCGAACTCGCTCATTACAGGCATGATCTCACCCATGTGATGAGTTTGAATAAGCACGATAGAATCCTATGGCTGGCCTTTGTCAAAAAGGAATTGTATCGGTTGAAATTGCGGGAGTTATGGGAGGACCCAGAGCAGGGATGTCAAACCATTTCCCGCAAAAATCTGGTGCAAATCCATAAGGAATCCAGTTTAGCTCTTCTCATGTCCGCCACTACCAATGGCACCCTGACTGATCGCTTTCTGGAATTTAAAAATTCCTATGAATTTGAAGATTTTATGGACATTATATTCCCCATCCTAGCGAGAAAATTGTTTATACAGTGGAGATTAGGTACCTTGCCCATAAAAACCTTCACTTGTAAATGGATTAAGGGTGGGGATAGATCTTGTCCTGGATGTAACATGCATGATGAGGAGGAAATTCATCTCTTTTTCTTTTGCCCTGCTTGCAATAGACCCAGAAAATACTGGCTGGTGCCCTTCTGCAGGAATTTGGGATCTAGGTCTTACCTGCTTGTATATAGAATCTTAAAAACAAGCACTTTGCCTCATATTGTATTTGCAGTGGCTAAATGTATTATGGCTATGTGGCAGCTAAGGAAAAAACTACTCCCGGCCTAAATGTTGAATATTTGAATGTTTCTCCCAATCAGACTTATCCCTTTTAAATTTTGAAATTATTTTTTTTCTAATATCATTTAATTGATTCTCCAATCCATTTCTATCTCTGGTACATTATGAAAGCTTATTTATTATTGTATTTTAAAAATGTAATGCACTTTTCAAATATGGATGTATAAATGTATTTTGTATGAATCTTTTATGGTCAAATGGACCGAAATAAAGACATTTTGGATTGGATTGGCTTGATAGCAGGTGGTTGATTGTCTGGTGTTCATTGCTTGCAGGGAGTCTGTTGTGGTACGTGGGACATGCAAGCACCAGAGAGTCATGGACTGTGCATGTTGCAAGCGCAGACGGGCGCTGACGGTCCTGCCATTGTCACGTCGTTGGTGCAACAGTGGCACAGACAAACTGCTTCTTGCATTAAGAATGGGTGGAGGGAGGGAGGAGCATCTGGGAGGCATGTGTGTTGCAGATTCAGGGCCCTCGTTGGGGCGGTGCCACACGGGAGGCAGCAGCAGGAATGCGTGAACACCTGATGGCGGCAGGGGTGAGAAACTAGACAAAAACTAGCACACAAAGACAAGGAGGTTAGAAAGCCACAGTGTAACAGGTGTATGGCAAGGAATGAGTGTCTGGTTACTCATGGGTCACTCAAAGAAAAAGGATGAACATTAACCAAAAATGATGGGCACAGGATCAGGCTCCAAAAGACCAAGCTGCGCACCGGACACACGGCGTCAGCTGGTGTTGCCTGCCCGTTGTGGGTAGCAAGCAGCACAAATAGATACACAACCAAGCACAATAGGAATGAAGCCGTGAATAACTGCATGCATGTTGCCAAAGTACACATACTCCCACATGCACTATCTTTGACAGTTATGCCATAGATGATGCATGCAAAGTGGCAAGAGATCTGCGGTGACAGAGATGAGGCACATTGTACTGTGGTGAACACATTTACTACACCAACGGATCAAGTATGTGTTTTGGGCCATGCTACATGAGCCAATGTCCATGGCCAGTGCCATTGGTCTGTGGAAATTAACAGTAATGTAATGAGTCTACCTGTACTGCTGGTGATCCAATGTGCACAGGACTGCCTGTGACTGTCAGGGCCTTGAATCGTCAGAAACGTGTAATGCTCAAAGTGGTCCATCTCCCGATAGCCCCTTGATCTGAGTAGCAATGAGTCTGACAGACTCAAAAGGGTGATCAGGCGAGGGAAGGAAAGGAAAGGAACAGCAGGGAGGGATATCTGAAACAAGGATAAAGAAGTATAAGGATTCTACACTTCGTGTCACTGAATCACAGAATACCTCAGGACCTATACAGTAACAGTAATACCTGTAAAGGAAAACAACAGCCACTGTATCCTAGTTGGGATCACAATAATGAAAGTGCTAGTGGATCTGAGGATCGAACAAGGACATTACTACACACTTACAAACAAGGCAGTTCCACACGTTTCCATGTATTTATCCAGCAGTTAGCAACATACCCAAAAATGTCTTAAGAGCCATGTACCTGAGGAATTGGAGCTTTCGTCCAGACCAGCTCTACAAGCCCCTGCTGTGAAAACAGAGATGAACAATCCACATGAATTCATAGCACATGTAAAGTTGATGAAACACCATAACACACCAAAGATATTGTTGTATGAGTTGCAAAATAAATAGCCAACATTATGATCCTGTTCCAAGGATTGTGCAACTAGCACAGGGATCACAGGAGAAACATAAAAGGTAGCCGAGTATTGCAGCGATACGAGGGGGTATAACGCTGTGCAGGCTGCTTCAACAAAATGAAAGGCATGTGGTCATCCAGAAATTCACAGTGTATGAATAAAGTCCAATAAACAGAAATTCAAATGCGCTGCTACGCGTCTCACACAGAGCCAACAATCCGTAGTTCCCCCAGGGAATCAGTGAGGGTTAAGTAAGGAAATTACACAGCCCCCGCAAGAGCTTGTCTAACGAGGGAGGGAATTTGGTAAACACAAGGAAGCACCACAAAGAGCCAGTCATCAGCTCGTCCAACTGGGCTTTGAAAAGCCAAACATAACAAGGTGCTGGGCCGGAACTCAACAGAGAGTAATGAGAAGAGATGGCGCAAATGCACCCCTACCGTGACCAGGATATGCAGCACGCCACAAGAGAATCCTGGAATTTACGGCACCCGACTGGTGCCACGGTAGCGTTTAAATTCGCTTTCACGCAACGTTGTGAGGTGATCAGCGCCAAGTTCTTGGCTTCATGGGAAATTACATTTCTCATCCACTTACCGAGAAGGCTTGCACTGCAGTGTCGCCACTGACCCTGAGGAAGCAACGTGACACTAACATGACATACTGGCCCAAAGGGCAATGCATCCATACGAACAGACTCACAGGACAGTTGACAGAACATGTGGGACATACGCTGGCCCCCACCTTCACAACATGGATGTTGGAAATCCAATTGTACTGGCACACAAGATTAAGTGGATGATCCAAACACATCCTGATGCACACAGAGATGCTGCAATTCCCCATAGAGCCTGTTGTTGTGATGTCCCACACAATGTCAACCCGTGGCATTTGCAATGTGTCAGGGGCAAGGTTTACTCACATTGATGCCTTCACCAGAGTCCACACTCCAATACAGATGACTGTCACGAAGGGTGATTGTCATGTCATGGGAGTGGTGCAACATGTTAATTGATCCCTGGTGAGGAGACATGTATGCATGGTACTACAACATGCACAGAAACAGTTTCCACACATTCCCAAAGAGTACCAAAACCAAAAAGCCTGTTTGGATCTCTTACCCGAACTGACATTTACACATGTCCGTGCATGGAATGCTGATTCAGCCCAAGTTCCAATCATCATGAGGAATAGTAGGAGGACAAAGATGACACGAACAGACAACAGGCACAGCAACCTGGGAATGACAGACACACAAGTGGTCACCAGTAAAAATCTTTGCAATAGACAAGGGCAGTTACGAAACATGAACAATATCTGACACATGCACATATCAAAGAAAGTCATTGCGAATTACTGTGTGGCCTGACATTAGCACTCGAGTGACACATCAGAACACACATCAAAGTCACTTTGGATACAGTCAGCTGGATACACACATTGCAACACATGCCACTCAATGCTACAAGCTTGCTCACTCATACCCAGTGACTCACAATTTTGAGAAAAAGTTGGGCATGAGCTGACTCCGGATATCAACCTCCTCCTCCTCATCACTTGCATTGTGACCAAGCCCTTGATTCTCAACGGGTGGATGTTCCTGCTCCTCAGGATCCAGGATGAGTGCCACCCCCTTCTCAACTGCCATGTTGTGCAGCATGCAGCACACAATGAAGATCTTACAGACCTTGTCCGGTGCATATTGGAGGGATCCGCCGGTCTTATCGAGGCACCGGAATCGGCTCTTCAGGAGGCCAAGCGTCCTCTCAATCACTCGCCTGGTCTGCCCGTGTGCATTATTGTACCGCTGATCTGCAGCTGTTCTTCATTGCAGAGACGTGTCATTAGCCATGGCATGTTGGGATAGCCTGAGTCCCCTACATAGATACATCATGAAAAAAAGTGGGTCAGGAGATGCCGTTAGAGCAAAAGATACTGAAACACACAGGACAAACAGAGTTTACCCACCAACAAGACATGCCCGCTTGTTGGGCAGCTGCAGCATCATTTGTGGAACCCTGCTACGCCTCATGATGAATGCATCGTGTGCCGATCCTGGAAAACATGCACAAATGTGGGAAATCAGCATGTTAGCAAGACACACCACAGGGGCATTTATTGAATGGTAATGTTTACGGTTGCGGTAAGCCTGCTCCTGTGCCTGTGGTGGCACCAAAGCCACATGTGTCCCATCAATGGAGCCAATGACATGTGGCATCCGTCCCAGGGCATAGAATTCACTCTTAACATCTCTCAACTCTTCAGGAGTCGGAAATTTGATGAATTCATCAATGTGCTCCAACATGGCTGCCAAAACATCACGCAGGACACGACTGAACATCGTCTGTGACATTTCACCAACATGAGCTATGGTTAATTGAAACATACCTGTTGAAAAAAATATAGGGCTGCCATCACCTTTATCTTGGGGGTCAGCACAGTAGGATACCTGTGTTGTGGTTGGAGATGTGGTGCCAGCTTGTTTGTCAACTCCTGAATCAACTGTTGAGTGAATCTGTAACATCGGATGCAGGCACATTCCCTCATGGTAGCCAAGTCTTGGAATGGCCATGATAGAGGCAGTGCCCTGCAGGACATATTTGGGAATAATGGAGATTGACATTCAGCCAACATCAATGGCAATGTACATGGCACATGCAAAACTGCAACTAGACATCAGATCGCTATGGAGTCTGGCGTGTGCTATACATCCAGGACACATATACCAGCTTGCTGGCACTCCTATGAAAAGCCAGATACACCTGTTGATTGACAAATCAACATGACATGCCCTGAAATGAGCTGCTGGGCCGGTTCGAGTGAACAGCCCGAGATATCACCGGAGTGACACACGTCACAATACCTGCAGTGGAAGGATGTCATCCCATCCAGACAGCTGACTGCAAGGCACACGCACAGGTCACATGGAATGTCAAATGTACATATCAAACACATTGCGATTAAGGTGTACATGTGACAACAAAACAACACATCCATTGACACGACGCAGACATGTATGCCTGGGGAAATATGATGTCTGATGCACACAGACCCAACAGCTGTGAGAATCCACATGTGGCATGGTGTACGTTGATGTGAAATGATTCCCATCTCAACACAGACCCATGTTCGATGCACCAACAGCAGATGCAGTTTACGAAATACAAACAGCAGGCTCAATATAACACATGACACATACCTGACATAGTCACATAGGATGCTGCCGAGCGTGACATGTCAGTTGACAAAGTGCCCCAGTCCCTGGCATCAGGAGACAGGTGCCGGTAGTGATGACTGAGCCATCCCAGTGTTGCTGTGCATGACAAAATTGGACTAATTATACACATGTGACAAGTGTCAAGGTGATGTGTGCGACATAGTGCCCCATCACACATGACATGTGTCCACAGGTCATCCGACATTGATTGTGCAACAAGATTAGATGCACTGTGCTATGTCACTGGCTGCCACACCTAGGGCCTGCACATGAAAGTATGAAATTACAAGTACTTGATAGACATCCTTGTGCGAACCGTACCCCTGCATTGGCATCAGCGTGTGAAACTCATCCTACCCCTGCATTGGCATCAGTGTGTGAAACGCACTGTACCACTGCATGTGAAACGCACCATGTGAAATGCACCATACCCCTGCATTCGCATCAGCATGTGAAACACACCTACCCCTGCATTTGCATCAGCGTATGAAACGCAGCCTACCCCTGTGTGTGAAACTCACCATGTGAAATGCACCGTATCCCTGTATTCACATCAGTGTGTGAAACACACTGTACCCCTGCATTCGCATCAGCGTGTGAAATGTACTGTACTGCTGCATTGGCATCAGCGTATGGAACGCACCCTACCCCTGCGTGTGAAACGTACCATGTGAAACACACCATACCCCTGCATTGGCATCAACGTAATGTACTGTACCCCTACTTTTCGGGCGTGTGTGCGCATCGTATCACTATTGTAATGATGCCATACGCAAGCGCGTGAAACGTAACGTACATGTGTGTGGATCTCAAAATTACTTAGGGGACACACAGGGGACGAGTCGTAGGCCCTGAATGCATCCTGGTGTCATGGATACTGAGTTTTGAGTAGCTATGTGTCCAACAGGTGTCCTGCAAAAGTCAGTTGGCCCAAAAAATACAATGTTGCAAAATGATTGATGAGCTGAAGCTCAAATTTTAAACGATGCGAATGCGTGTCAGAGCCGTATGTTTAAAGGGATTGGAGAAAAAGTATGATGCGAACAAATCTGACCTATCACTCTGTACTCCTCGAAGTGACAGCCCCTCAGCAGCACTGATTTAAAGCAGCATGAACCCCTGAGAGGGCACTTGCCTGCACAACATTGGAGTGGACCACACTGCTGCTGTCTCTGCATCCTCTGTCTCCTGCAATTGCACATACTATGGAGAGGGCTCCAACCTTCACAGAGAAGAAGAACCAGGCCCTGCTGGACATCCTCCTACAACAGTACAGCAAGCTGTGTGGGAGACCAGAGGAGCAGGTGAGTGCTGAATCCACTACCTTTGACTGTGCACCTGTTGTGTGAGAGTCACAACAGGCATTGTGTATTGGTGGGACAGGCATGCAATGTGGTTTGGAGTGAGTACCAGGGGGTGTACATGGTGGTGTCTCTCATGCAGAGCATTATTTAGTTCATGTGTGATCACTCCTCACTTGCATTGTGCTTACTGTGACATTTACTGCATAGTGAATGACACATTCAGCCGTGCCAGACCTTAGTGGCTTTATTTCCAAATGTCCTGAGGTGGAACAGTGGTCCCCCCAGAGTGAGAGGTGACTGTACTCACAGATGTCTATTAATTGAGGGGACCTGTGGTGAGATTGTCCAAATGAAGTATACAACCTCAAGGACATTGATGTGTGTGAATGTACCTTGTCATGTGGGTGAGTGTGTATGTGATGTGTTGCACCACTGCTGCATGGTGTATGCAGCAGCTCTACCCATCTGATATGACAAGTAAGCAGTGCTGTGTGCCTGACTTGCAAAGCTGGCACGACACCTGTGACACCCCAGTGGCAAGTGGCACATGTGCAAAGTGAGGGTTGTATCCGGTGTTGTCAGTGACAGGCGAGTGATCTGTGGCAGGGTGTGTCTGTCTGGTCTGCTGAGGGTTCTTCAGTGGAGTGGGATATGTGACTGCTTGGCACGTGCTGTCCCACACCCTACAGTTGCATGTGTTGCCCAGTGTGTACCATGATCAGTGAGTGTGTTGCACCCGTTATGCCATCTGTTGCCTTTCAATGCGATGTAGTGCATTGGGGCTTGCACACAGGCCAAATTCACAGTGACAATGATGCAAGTCCTGTCAGCATACTATGCCCTGTTCATATTATCAAAGATGTGCAAGTGTGTGTCTCTGGGACATGGAGCAGGTGTAGTGGTGTTGTTTCACTGTGTCTTCCTGACAGGTAACTGCCTACGAGAAAGGGGAAATCTGGCGGGACATCGTCAGGGCCATCAGGTCTGCGGGGGGCCCTCGCAGGTGCCTGAGGAACATGCAGAAGAGGTGGCAGGACATCCAGTGCTGGACCCGGTGTATCGCCCGGGTCCCTCTGAAATTGTCACCTCCACGCTGGCATGGTGGACTCCGTCACCTGGCCCCCCACATGCTTTGTGTCCTGGCGGTGGTGTTCCCAGACATCAATGGGCAGTTGCAGGAAAGACAGCAGCAAGGAGAGGGTAGGTACATGGCTGTTTGTTGTGTTTTGTGTCACCTGCTTTTTGAAGTGGTCTGAAGCCTGGCTACACTCCCACAGTTGGGGTGTCAGCTCAGACAGGTTATATGTGCAGTGCCTTTTCGTCTCCCCATTGTCACCTGGTGCTCATTTTCATCCCTTCCCCTCCTTAACATGTGTCCCCTGGTCTGTTTGTAATCACATTTGCACATGTTCATCTAGGGTGTAATAGGCCGTAATATCTTTTAACTATTGTATGATTGATTACTGTGATGTAAGCCCATAATGCATTATGAAGTTCAAGATTGCCTATATCAGTTATATGAACATCCGTATGCATGTGGCCTAAACAAATGCTTTTGTCACCATTAGTATGCCTTACAATGGTAGTTTTTAAACTTCACCTTACTGCTTGTGCACAATACTCTGTAGGCCCTTAAGGCAGGACGTAATGTCACTCATGCCTTATTTTAAGATCATGTACAAACATAAGTTTGTAGCGTCCTCTAATATGCGTCCTCCCTTGGACAAAATTCTCTATTTTTCTCCCTTTTCCTTTAGGCTATCATGACTAGGAATTTTTAGGCTTCATTTAGTCCTGATGATGATCCCGGCAACCATTTAAGGGGATCGAAACGCCGTCGACAATTACTACACCGTATACTGTGTTGTGTATTAATCACTATGACTCCAGTAACGGTGTGAATGTAAATTCTGTTATTGCTATATGCACAGAATAGAATAGCTTTTGCCTAAATACTTCTTTCCACTTTCTATCCACTCTGCTAACCATGACAATTTGTAAACGTTCGGGTACAGGCTTGTGCCCATCTCCAAGAAATTGTTGAAGGTATTTTTCTAAAATTGTGTTCAAAATTAAATATTGGACCTCTGCCCGGTTGGGCAAGTCAATGTACAATATAGTTTCCATTGTGTCTATATTTATCCCTTGTCTATATTCCCCCCTTGCATAGGACCACTGTTGTTTTCACTAGCATGATAGATGTCTCACAAGGTAGTGCACCCAAAATGACATTTCCACTTTCATGTAAGACGCTGGCACCTTTTCACAGAAGCCAGTGATAGCGATAAATGGTATGCCTTGATCTCCATCTACATGTTCCCACAGTGGTCTTGGGGTTGTGAAAGTCCTTTGTTGTCGCTTATACAAACTAAGGAGTGTCAAGACATCAAGACCTCCGTTGGCCCATGTATATGGACAATCTGCAAGGCCATTTGTTTCTAACAGTGTTTTATTTAGAAGGGTGCCAGCTTTTTCAATGAATGTGCAAATGTTTTTTAGTGTGCATTTGCTTGTGAGACATCTTTCATGCAGGCACATAAGTGTTCTTTTCTCAAAAAGGCGAATTACCACATTCAATACACGTAGATTGTGTAATGTTTCGCGAGTCCCAAGGTAGCAACACTTATTTCAATTTAATTTTTGGTCAATGTACTTACAGGGATCTGAGTGTGGTGACACCTTGGGGAGTGAGGTTGTGTAGTTTGTCCTGAGGGGAACCACTACTGTTTCTTTCTTGGTGAACAAGAGGTGGCATCACTTCATTGTATTGATCTGCTCTCCTGTAAACAAACACTAGCTTCTCTGTGTATTTCTCATTCAAGTTGTGGCCTGGTGTGTTCTTTGGATCATTGTGTCCAAGTAGCATTGTGTCTATACCAACTGGGCAGTACAAGACTCAAATATGGGCAGAGTTATCTGGCTGTAAGTCATGGCATGATTTGCAGTGTGACCTATTGATTTTGCGATCATGTGTCAGATGTTTACAGGTGACTGATGCATTTCTGTTTCTTCTCCTTGCCCACAGCATTATCACCCGAAACTGGAGGAGACAGCTGCACGGACCAGGAGGAGGGACTTAGCCACGGTGCCACCAGCGTGGAGGAGTCAGAGGGAGCCAGTTGTACGGAGAGTGAGGGGAGTCAGTCTACGGACCTGTTGGAAGGTGAAACATCTTACCACACCGATGGATCCGATTCTGACTCCCAGGAGAAGGGGGAATTTGCAGCAATACTGGGCAGCAGCACCGAGTCTGTCCCCGCCCCCTCCAGCACCATCTCCACCCTCCCAGTTGCTCTCATCCCTTCTGTCTGTGCATCCCCCCATGTCTCCTTCAGCCCTGGCACCGCAGCCCCTGCCCCTGTCACCACTGATGCCCTCAGTGCAGAGTCTGTGGACTTACTCCACCAGTACAGGTTGGTCAGACATCGATGCTGAATGTCCTCATGCCCACACACAAATCTTGACACAGTTGTTGTCTTTCATGGAGGGCATGTCAGCAACGATGTCTGACCAACGTCGGATCATGCAGTCCATGGACTCATCACTGACAACATCAGTTTCCCTCCTCCCTCCTGCAGCGGTCCATCCCCCCTCCTTTGGACCCATCCACATTCCCCTCTCCCATATCTGTCCTATGCGCACGCAAGAAGACACCATCACGCACATCAACAGACACAGGCAGCACACCCCCTCAAAAGGCGAAGCGCACACCTCCTGGCACGCACACTTAGGGGGCTGCAGGCACACCCACAGGGACTGGGGTCAGCCGGCATACACACGGCCAGAGTCACAGTCCGCAACACTCACAGCCCTCTCCCTCCACTCCCATTGTGTCCTCGGGTATAGTGGTTGATCTGGACGAACTGGCAGCAGTGTGCAGCGCAGAGTATCTGTCCACCTTTGGCACTGTACAAGCCACTGAGGAGGATACGTCCACCCCGGCACCCACCGCACCTATCCTTCCCACTCCTTTCCCTGCGGTGCCTGGTCCTGCCCCCGATGATGCCCCCCAAGGGTCAACATCCCATCAGCTACTCCATGTGCAGGCAAGTTAGGGGTAGACGGCTTACCCAACGCCCCCCTACAAGGACATTTGTGTGGACTGGCCTTTGGCCTTATTTGAGCACGGACTCATTTTTGCACATCTTATTTTTTTCCAGCTGAATAAAGCCTTTTATTTTACATTCAACACCATTGCATTTCAGGTACTTGATGTTGGTGATGAGGGGCCTGGAGTTGGTGCCGTGGTAATGTGTTGGGTTTCTAAAAGATGTTTTTTGTTGATGGTCATGAGGTGGACCATGGTATCTGTGTGCCATCACAATGCCTCTGCAATTAATCATTGGTTGTGTGTGTTCAGTTTGGCTGGAGACATTGTCCCAAGGAGTGTTCCTTCCTCTGTGGCACCTGACATCTTCACTGCAGACAGTTGCACAATTGTTGTGCTCACATGTGTTCACATTTCCTTTTTTGGTGACAGTTCCCTACAACAATGGCCATGCCTGTTCACAGATGTCTACTGCTCATTCATCTGTGCCATGCTTGCAACTCACTGTACGTGTGTTTTGAGTATGTACAAATGCCTTCATGGACACATTTACCCTTAACACCACTATGCATGTGCGTAATCACAGCCTACTCCTATGTTGGAAATTGTTATGCAGAGTATTTGGGCACGACTCACAATTTTGTGCATTGTATCTATAGGGTTTCAACCCTATTCCTTCCATGAGCGACTACATCTTGGTGGTCTGACCACCACATGGACATTCATATCAGTCCTGGGATGTGCGTGACAGTGTGTGTTCCCTTTCGCTCTCTTTGTTTGGTAGGCTGTTACATCGCTATGCACTATTGTGTCATGATGGTAGGGTGTGTATTTGGCCTGCAGCCTCCATGGGTGGGTATGTATGTGGAATTTGACATCACACCCACATGTGGTGTGTCACGCAGTGTGTAGAAGTAATCCATCCTCCAGGGAGTGGGACACTGCTGTAAGTGATATGTTGCTATGGCACTATCATTATAGTCACAAGTTAGGGATGTGCACATACCCCCATGTAGTTGTGGTATGCTGATGATGATATACCCCCATACATCTGAGCACTGTTGGTAGTCATATCCACCCACCCCTCATATGTCTGGGCACTGCTGGGAGTCCTCTGCACCCACTCCCATACTGGTGGCCACTGCTGGGAGTACTTTGCACCCACCCCTCAAATGTCTGGGCACTGCTGGGAGTCCTCTGCACCCACCCCTCATATGTCTGGGCACTGCTGGGAGTCCTCTGCACCCACCCCTCATATGTCTGGGCACTGCTGGGAGTCATATCCACGCACCCCTAATATTTCTGGGCACTACTGGGAGTCCTCTGCACCCACCCTTCATATGTCTAGGCACTGCTGCGAGTCATATGCACCCACCCCTAAAATGTCTGGGCACTGCTGGGAGTCCGCTGCACCCACCCCTCATATGTCTGGGCACTGCTGGGAGTCATATCCACCCACCCCCATACTGTTGGCCTCTGCTGGGAGTCCGTTGCACCCTCACCCTATTCCTTCCATGAGAGATTACATCTTGGTGGTCTGACCACCACCTCGACATTCATATCAGTCCTGGGATGTGCGTGACAGTGTGTGTTCCCTTCCGCTCTCTTTGTTTGGTAGGCTGTTACATCGCTATGCACTATTGTGTCGTGATGGTAGGGTGTGTATTTGGCCTGCAGCCTCCAAGGGTGGGTATGCTTGTGGAATTTGACATCACACCCACATGTGGTGTGTCACGCAGTGTGTGGAAGTAATCCATCCTCCAGGGAGTGGGACACTGCTGTAAGTGATGTGTTGCTATGGCACTATCATTATAGTCACAAGTTAGGGATGTGCACATACCCCCATGTAGTTGTATGCTGATGATGATGCACCTCCATATATCTGAGCACTGCTGGTAGTCAGATCCACCCACCCCTCATATGTCTGGGCACTGCGGGTAGTCATATCCACCCACCCTTCATATGTGTTGGCACTGCTGGGAGTCCTCTGCACCCACCACTCCTATGTCTGGGCACTGCTGAGAGTCCTCTGCACCCACCCCTCATTTGTTTGGGCACTGCTGGGAGTCCTCTGCACCCACTCCTCCTATGTCTGGGCACTGCTGAGAGTCCTCTGCACCCACCCCTCATTTGTTTGGGCACTGCTGGGAGTCCTCTGCACCCACTCCTCATATGTCTGGGCACTGCTGGGAGTCCTCTGCACCCACCCCTCATATGTCTTGGCACTCCTGGGAGTCCTCTGCACCCACCCCTCATATGTCTGGGCACTGCTGGGAGTCCTCTGCACCCACCCCTCATATGTCTGGGCACTGCTGGGAGTCCTCTGCACCCACCCCTGATATGTCTGGGCACTGCTGGGAGTCCTCAGCACCCACCCCCATACTGTTGGGCACTGCTGGGAGTCCTCTGTACCCACCCCTCATATGTCTGGGCACTGCTGGGAGTCCTCTGCACCCACCCCTCATATGTGTGGGCACTGCTGGGAGTCCTCTGCACCCACCCCCATACTGTTGGTCACTGCTGGGAGCCCTCTGCACCCACCGCTCATGTGTCTGGGCACTGCTGGGGGTCCTCTACACCCACCCCTCATATGTGTGTGCACTGCTGGGAGTCCTCTGCACCCACCACCATACTGTTGGCCACTGCTGGGAGTCCTCTGCACCCACCCCTCATATATCTGGGCACTGCTGGGAGTCCTCTGCACCCACCCCCATACTGTTGGCCACTGCTGGGAGTCCTCTGCACCCACCCCTCATATGTCTGGGCACTGCTGGGAGACCTCTGCACCTACCCCCATACTGCTCGCCACTGCTGGGAGTACTTTGCACCCACCCCTCATATGTCTGGGCACTGCTGGGAGTCATATCCACCCACCCCAAATATGTCTTGGCACTGCTGGGAGTCCTCTGCACCCACCCCTCATATGTCTGGGCACTGCTGGGAGTCCTCTGCACCCACCCCTCATATGTCTGGGCACTGCTGGGAGTCATAACCATCCACACCTAATATGTCTGGGCACTGCTGGGAGTCCTCTGCACCCACCCCTCATATGTCTGGGCACTGCTGGGAGTCATATGCACCCACCCCTAATATGTCTGGGCACTGCTGGGAGTCCGCTGCACCCACCACTCATATGTCTGGGCACTGCTGGGAGTCATGTCCACCCACTCCTCATATGTCTGGGCACTGCTGGGAGTCCTCTGCACCCACCCCTCATATGTCTTGGCACTGCTGGGAGTCCTCTGCACCACCCCTCATATGTCTGGGCACTACTGGGAGTCCTCTGCACCCACCCCTCATATGTCTGGGCACTGCTGGGAGTCCTCTGCACCCACCGCTGATATGTCTGGGCACTGCTGGGAGTCCTCAGCACCCACCCCCATACTGTTGGGCACTGCTGGGAGTCCTCTGTACCCACCCCACATATGTCTGGGCACTGCTGGGAGTCCTCTGCACCCACCCCTCATATGTGTGGGCACTGCTGGGAGTCCTCTGCACCCACCCCCATACTGTTGGCCACTGCTGGGAGTCCTCTGCACCCACCCCAAATATGTCTGGGCACTGCTGGGAGTCCTCTGCACCCACCCCTCATATGTGTGCGCACTGCTGGGAGTCCTCTGCACCCACCCCTCATATGTCTGGGCACTGCTGGGAGTCATAACCATCCACACATAATATGTCTGGGCACTGCTGGGAGTCCTCTGCACCCACCCCTCATATGTCTGGGCACTGCTGGGAGTCATATGCACCCACCCCTAATATGTCTGGGCACTGCTGGGAGTCCGCTGCAGCCACCACTCATATGTCTGGGCACTGCTAGGAGTCATGTCCACCCACCCCCATACTGTTGGCCTCTGCTGGGAGTCCTCTGCACCCACACTCATACTGTTGGCCACATGGGGTTCATGGCGTGTGTGTGCCTCGTATCACTATTGTGATTTTGCTGTATGCGAGCGCGTGAGATGCATGGTACCCCAACATTCCTGGCGTGTGTGCGCCTCGTATTACTATTGCAATGGAGCCGTATGCGAGCGCGTGAAATGCACCATACCCCAACATTCATGGCGTGTGTGCGCATAGTATCACTACTGCAATGGTGCCGTACGTGAGCGCGTGAAATGCACCGTACCCCAACATTCATGGCGTGTGTGCCCATAGTATCACTATTACAATGGTGCCATACGCGAGCACGTGTAGCGCACCGTACCCCAACGTTCATGGCGTGTGGGCGCATAGTATCATTATTACAATGGTGCCGTACGCGAGCGTGTGAAATGCACCGTGCCCCAACATTTATGGCGTGTGTGCGCATAGTATCACTATTACAATGGTGCTGTACGCGAGCGCATGATACGCACCGTACCCCAACATTCATGGCGTGTGTGCGCATTGCATTACTATTGCAATGATGCTATACGCGAGCGTGTAGGCCGCACCGTACAAGTACACTTCCGTTGTTGCGGGACGCTGTTCTCACCGTATACGCTGTCATCGGTTTCTGTGCACCAGGTCGTAGGCGTACAGGACTGGGATGGCACGGATGATGGGGTTCATGGCGGGTATGTCGCGTACCGGGGATGAGCTTCGGCTTGGACTCTGCTTTTACGGACATTTTTGGGTCCCGTAGAAAAAGGGTAGTAAGGAATATCCCAGGGACGAATCGTACTTGCTGGGCTGGAAACTGCTGCTTGATTACGTACGGACGTAACGTAATGCGTGTTCCGGATACAATTCGCACCGATTTTTTGTTCGTACGGTGTTTGGAACGATTCGTACGGTGATCTGCTTTGGGTACGATTCGTACTTCAACGTACGTACGGGAACGTTTACAGGTACAATTTATATGGGAAATATGCAACGTGCGGCTATTTGTAAGGGATTTTACCGAATCGGAATCGGCCCCTTAGTATGTGGGTAGCGATGATAAATATATGTGGGCTGAATGATCTGGCAAAACATCGAAAAGTTAAATCAAGAATTACAGACCCTGCAGGCCGATATAGTCTGCATACAGGATATACATATTGAGGGGACCAGGAAAAATCTACTAGAGCAGCTGGTGTTTCAACTAATAGCATGTACTACGAAAGGGACCAGATCTTGTGGGGTGGCTGTCATGGCTCAGAAGGGGGGGGACGCTATTTAAAAACCATTCAACTGACAGATTAGGGCAGTGGGAAATAGTTGAGTCTCAATTTCTGAGGTTTCATTTTGGGCTATGCACAATCTATGGCTCCACGGGCGATGACCCTGAAGTGTCTGAATTTCTTAGCTCTGAGCTTGCTGAATGGTGTTAACCAATTATATTATACTGTAACTTAATATAAAAGGGTTGGGGGCTTTAGAAGGGGAACCCAGGCAACTACACAGGTCGGAAGAAAAAAGCACATTGTGCCCTCATTCATTTGATGCAAGACAACAGGCTCACTGATGCTTGGGCACAGTTAAAGCTGCAGGAGGGGGCAGCACATTTTTCTTTGCAACAGATAGAGCAGTAGCATGGTTGGATTACTATCTGGTCTTACATTACCTTCTTAAAATATGCACCATTAAGAAATTTCCCGGGGTTATGTCTGATCATAACCCCTTGGTGTTGTAAGTAACAAACATAGAAGTAAAAACACCAGAACGCACTTGGACATTTGGGAAGGGTCTGCTTCAAGACCCTGAATATGTCCAATATATGAACAAATGGCTGGGAGATTTTCTAAATGTTAATAGAGGCAGTGCTAAGTGTGGGGTGGAGTGGGATGCTTTTAAGACCTGGGTTGGAGGGGAAACCCTGAGCTATTCTCTGAACCGGATCAAGGAAGCTAGACAATGCCTAAACATAATTTATAGCACAATGTTAGATACAGAAGAGGAGCTGGTTAGGGCTATAGCTAATGGCTTAGGTATTGAGGGGATTCTCCAGAAACATACACTAGTAAAGGTAGCTGCAGGTGAAATTACGGTAGCAAGAGCAACAGAAAAATACCTGGCCTGGAGGCTAACCTACCATGAATATATAGCGATGAAGTTGGGCATCTGCTAGCCCCCCGGACAAGACAGAAAATTGTTGGGGGAGAGATTTCAGCAGCAGTGGTCCATAAAGATAACAGCAATAGGGCGGTGGGGCTGGGTAAGGGGGGTTTTGAGGGACAATGCAGAGGGAAATTTAAATAAATAATGAATTTTCCCTAGAGGATTCATCCGAGTCTTCTTTTGAAGAAATTAATCTGAAAAAGAAGAGTAAGAAGGTAATAAACATTCCCAGGGTGGGAATAAAAGAGGTGGGATAATCTTAGCCTCCGTGTCCTTAATAAAATCCAGATTTTCTGCCCAGCAGGCTGTGAAAAATCTAAATTTTATGGCACGACACGGAGGCCAATATTATGCAAGTTAAAAGTGTGTTCAAAACATTATCAATGACATTTGAAACAGGTTTAAAGTAACATCTCTTAAAGATACATTCGTTTGACCAGTCTGCAGCCCTAAGGATATCCTGGAGGCCGCCACCCAAGATAAAAGCTTTTGAAGCCGAAGCACCTCTGAGGGAGTGAGCTCCGAAAATTGAAGTATCAATACCAGCTTCTTTCATGACATCTTTAACCCATCTAGCCAAGGTGGGAGAGGAAACAGCTTTATGAGGGAACCTGTGGGAAATAATTAATTGATCTACAGAACCCCTTAGACCTAAGGTCCTTTTCTCATATTCCAAGAGACAACGTACCACACACAAGATCTCATTTTGAGGAAAAAAGGGATAGAAGACAGAGGTTGACAACGTTTTAGTCCGCCTTTTAATGAAAAAGCAAACACCCTCAGGTTGAAAAGCTCTATTAGAGACATCTAAGGCCTTAACGTCCGAGGTACGTCTGAAGGAGACGAGGCAGAGAAGAACAGTTAATTTAAAAGACAGTTTCTTCAAAGAGAGAGAAGAGTTCTCGCCCCAAGAGGAGGGTAGTCTGAGGACGTTTCTCACGTCCCAGAGAGCGGAATATTTTGGTAGAGGAGGATTCAAAACCCTCATACTCCTCATAAGTTTTTTGGTCAGAAGATTTTGGCCTACCGAAGAACCATCTAGCAAGCAATGACCTGCAGCAATAGCTGATCTATAAACGTTAACGGTCCGATAGGCCAGACCCGAAGCGAAGATTTCAGTTAAGAAGTTAAGGACTTGAACTATATCAGCTGATCAGAATCTTTTTGTGAGAAGCGTATTTCTCGGGGAAGTCTCTCCTGGACAGGGGAGCCGACGAATTCTATTTTGTACCCTCTGACGGTGTCTAACACCCAGGGATCCTGACTTACTACGGTCCAGTTCCCAGAGAAGAGGGCTAGTCTCCCGCCCACCTTTATAGGGGTATCTGAAGGGTCTTTGGGAGATCTTACCGGTAGAGAAGGGTCTTGTCCTCCTTTCGCCTCTGAATCCTCTTCCTCTGGATCGTTGTCTTTGGGGAAAGAAGGATGATGACTGGAAGCCATAACCGGACTGAAAGGACCTTCCTCCTCGTCCTCCAAAGGGTCTTGTCGAGCCATTTCCACGGCCGGGGAATCGACCCCGCATCCTCCCGGCCCGGGAAAAAACACCTCTGGTGTTGAAAACCCTTTTAATGTCTTTCTGGGATTTTTGGATGGAGTTAAAAACTCCCACGTATTTGGCCATATCCCTAATGAATTCTTCTCCAAAGAGAAGACCTTGCGAGGAGGCGCCACCTTCCTTGTTGGATAGCTCAGCTAGTTTAGGGTCAATTTTGAGAAGCACGTCTTTCATTAGAGAGGGCAGTGTTTGCATTGCCCAGGAGGCATATAGCCCTTTGCGCCCACTGTCGCAGTTCCTTTGGGTCAATGGGGGAATCAGAGACGTAAGCTCCTTCAGCCATCTCAAACATTTTGGTCAGGGGGCCTGTAATATCCAGTAATCTGTCCTGGCAGGATTTGAGTCCTCTGTCAAGTCCCCTCCTGGGGTCCTTCCCCGTTTTGGCAATGAATGCCACCACTTTGGTGTCTAGTTCGGGGGTCATGGCTATTTTGTCGGGGAGGGAGGGGCGAGGACATTCGGACCTGAGGCGGGCCCTGACCTCCTTTGGTATCTCTTTGCGGAGCCAAAAGGACAGGTATTCGGCAATGTGTTGGGATGGTGTCCACTCTGGGGAGAGTGGATGCTTGATGAGGAGCGGGTCGAACATATGTTCCCCAAAGGGGTCAAGTATCCCCATTTTTGAGCCCGAGGCCCCTGATGCCTCACCAGATAAGTTTCTGATTTCGCCTTCCTCCTGGTCAGAGTCAAACTCTGAGGAGCAAGACAGGTCAATTTCATCTTCGCCTCCATCGTCGCTGTCAATGGGGATAGGAAGGCTAGGGCCTCTGAGTTGCCCATCTAGCGTGCCCGAGGCACCAGCATAGTCACCGCCAGAGCGTGAATCAGAGAGCAGAGGCTTTGTGCTTCTTGGTTTTTTAGCCATTTGGGGTGGATTGGAAGTGGACTGCCTTTTTCTTTGGCTTGTTGAGGGCTCGGTAGGGTCCCCTTGGGTCCTCATAGGTGGCCAAGCTGATTTGGCCAGGGTTTCCAATTTCTTGTTAAAGGTATCCTCAAGGGATCCCATTACCTTGTCAAGGGTTTTGTTAATAAGGCTTTCCAATTTGTCCTCCATAGAGGAGGAGGAAGGGTCAGAGGACATGCTAACAGGCTGAGATCAGAAGGAGTGAAAATCAACTGAAAAAGAGAGAATGTTGAAGACAAAATGGATGTAGGTAGTTATGGTAACAGGGGTAGTGGAAAGGGTCTTTCCTCTAACAGTTCGAGTAAGGGTTGTAAGTCCCTTGTTGGTTTCGTATAAAATATGCCCTTTAGGCCTTTAGTCCTTCCTTTATGTTTGTGATCATCCCCCTTTTTTTTTTTTTTTTTTTTTTTTTTTTAATATGTTATTAATTGGTTAGGATGGCGGAGGGCATGGGGTCGATAGCGCCGAGGATCCGGGAGGAAACGGAGGCAGGTAAGGGTCTTTAGGCTGTTGGAGCCTCTCGCGTGTGGAGCGAGGCTCATTCGTCGGTCTTGGATCCGGTCTCCATGGTAACGCGGCGCGACCTCGCGTTGAAGCGAGGGCGCCGTGCTGTCACCATGGAGACGCGTGTGAGGCCAGAGTACGGGACCGGTGTTCAAAAGACGCCGGTCCCCGTACGAGTCCCAGCGTGCACCAACCAGGGGCGCGGGCCGGCGTTTCAAAGGACGCCGGTCCCGCGTGAAGGGGTAACAAGGAGCGCTGGAAGAACGAAAGAAACAGGGACTCGGGAGCCCCGCTCGGCCTTAAGGAGCCAAGGGGGAAGGAGGGGGAGCGGGCGGGTGGGGGAAAGCACCGAGCGCCGCTCGAGAGGCAAGAAGCAAGAGAAAACCACGCGCAGGGGGGCACAATGTTGCCCAGGTTAAGGAAAAGGATAGGTAACAGGCAATATGTACAAGCAAACGGAGTACGTAAAGTATACAAAGTATGTGAAATATAAGAAGTATATAAGATATGCTGCTGGATAAAGGGAAGAGGGGAGTAGGGTGGGAAGAAACACTCAATACAGTCTCCCTCGACCCAATCTAATACATACAGAGCGCACAGACAGGTAAAGTGCGGAGAGCAAAAATAAGGTACTTATCTTGTGAGCAGCAGCAACAAAGAAGGAAGTCTACTGTGTGTTCATGGACTATATCCTCTCTGTTGGAATGTTCATTCAAGTTCTAGATCTAGCAATAATAGAATAGAACTTTGTGAACATTCTGAAGAGATGACTACTTCATCTCAGACCAAGTATCTACCTTCTTGTCAGGCTGCGAAGAAAGATGTTCAACAGGAAAGGAACAGTATTCCAACTAATAAATTTCCAACTTGTAATCCAGAGAGACGTAGATTCTTATTCTGAAAGAGAAGAAGAATACATTTCCAAATAACATTGATCGAATAAAGGGTGGGTTATACATGAGAAAAGAGGCGGGATAATATTAGCCTCCGTGTCCTTAATAAAATCCAGATTTTCTGCCCAGCAGGCTGTGAAAAATCTAAATTTTATGGCATAACACGGAGGCCATATTATGCAAATTCTCCTTTATTACCACAGCTCAGCAGCAATAATAGAATATAACTTTGTGAACATTCTGAAGAGATGACTACTTCATCTCAGACCAAGTATCTACCTTCTTTGTTGCTGCTGCTCAGAAAGATAAGTACTCTGCTCTTCAAGCTTAGTAACTTAGCCTTAGAATAAGCTAATTTATGACACTTAGTGTCTTGCTGCTTTGTTAAACAGTTTGTATAATGCTTAAAACACTTATAATAATTTAATTTTTATTTTGTGCCAGCAGTGACTAGATCTTATACCTATTTATATATCTCTTTATAATACTTCCTTCAAGGAAGTCACTCTGTGCCTCATTCTACCCGTATATCGAACTGTGTTATTGTAGACTTCACTCGCTTTGCTCTAGGGGCTTGTCATCTTTGTTTTTTACCTATCTATCATTCTATGTTTATCTACAGACGAGGATGACTGAATGAGTCGTCCTCGTCCTCATTACTTGATTGATATGTTGGGAATTAGTATTTTGATATTTCTACAACTTGTACACTAATCCGACAAGCTTCCGTTACCCGGTGCCTTTTAAAATATCCCTCGCGCACACACCCACATGCAATCTGATCCTCACGCTCACCTTTTAGTTTAACATCAGATTTCCCCACATACTCGTAAGTCTGAGCCCCACACCTCGGTTCCACGTTGGGAACGTTTAATCAAATTTCGGACACCGGTCCTTATCCTCCCTTGCGATGTAATCAAATACGGGGCAATGACGCGCACGCGCGTTAGAGGAAAGCACATTAACAGAGGCCACGCTCGTGTAGTAACGTGCGTGGCAACCATTTTGTGCCCCTTGACAACCCTTCTCAACGGACTTCGCGAAGGATCTCCTCACCCTCTCGTGAGTTTCTCGATCGCCTTTTTCTTGCGCTTACAATCGGTAACTTTTCCGATTTACTATTAACATTAACAACAGTTTGAAATTTATCTAGACACAAAAAAAAAAAAATGGGAGAATCACCATGTCCACATCCCCATCGACTGACCTAAAATTAGAGGAGCTCGTCAATAAGGCTGTAGAGAAAGCCTTAGGATCAATTGACGATGCCATTAACAAAAAAATAGATTTAATTACTAGCCTTGCCTCCACTCCCTCTACTAGTAAGGTCAATGGGGGTCCAAAAAAGATAGGAAAAAGAGCTATTCCTGTGTCTAAACCTAATAAGGGGGCGAAGAAGCCCAGAAGCTCTATTATTTCAGGCCCTAGGGGCGCTGACAAGACTGGTGCCTCGGGCACCCCAGATGGGCAGTATGAAGGCCCAGAGCTTCCAATCAATATTAATAGCACCGATGAAAGCTGCAAGGAGGAAATAGAACTATCCTGTTCATCAGGATTCAATACTGATGTGGAAGACGACCACACCAGGGGAACTGGAAGCCGTGAAGAGGCGTCTAAGGCCTCAGCACCCAACAATATGCTCCTTGATCCCTTTGGGGAAGAAATGTTCGATCCCCTCCTTATAAAACATCCTCTGTCCCCAGAGTGGACCCCCTCACAGCACATAGTCGATTACCTGTCTTACTGGCTTAGAAGGGAGATTCCCCAAGAAGTGAGATCCAGACTAAGATCCGAGTGCCCACGCCCGTCCCTGCCAAATAAAATTGCTATGACACCCGAGCTGGACCCCAAAGTGGTGGCATTTATAGCCAAGAACAACAGGGACCCAAGGAAGGGCATTGATAAAGGACTGAAGTCATGCCAGGACCGTCTACTTAACATTATAGGTCCTTTGTCTAAAATATTTGAAATGACGGAATCCGCCTACGTAGGCAATAATCAAATTGACATCAAGGAGCTCAGAGAATGGGTGCAAAGAGCTATATGCCTTGTAGGCAACGCCAATACAGCCATCTCCACGGAGAGGAGAAAGGGAGTCTTGCTTAAAATAGACCCTAAACTCATTGAACTGGCTAAAAAAGACGGAGGTGCTGATTCTCAAGGTCTCCTGTTTGGAGAAGGCTTCATCAAAGAAATGGCAAAATACGTCAGCGCTTTTAGCTCCATTCAGAAATCGCAAAGGGAAATAAAAAAGGTATTCAACGATAGAGTTTTTACCAGGGCCGGGAGAACACGGGGTCGTTTTCCCGGCCGCGGAGCTCAACCTACAAGACCCTTCAACACCCGCGGAGGAAGATTTCAGAGCAACTACAACTCCCAATTCTTCCCACAAAGACAAAGAAATCGAGGCCGCACCTTCAGAGGCGAGAGAAGACAACGTTCCTTTTCTTCAGGTAGGAACCTTCAAAGACCGTTTAGATACCCCTCCAAAGGTGGGAGGGAGATTACACCAGTTCGCTGGGAACTGGAACTTAATAACTCAAGACAACTGGGTCTTACAAACAGTAAAGGGTTACAAAATAGATTTTCTGGGGATCCCCTTTCAAACACGTTGCCCTCACGAGATCACTTTCTCTCCCAAAGACAGAGATCTGGTCTCCAAGGAAGTACAAGCACTTTTAGAGAAAGGGGCTATAATCGAGACCAAAACAAAAGGATTTATCAGCAACGTTTTTCTAGTAGAGAAGAAAAACAAAGAACAGAGACCTGTAATAAACTTAAAAGACTTAAATCGTTGGGTAGTTTACCAACATTTCAAAATGGAGGGGATTCACCTCCTAAGAGACATCTTAAGGAAAGGGGACTGGCTCACCAGGTTGGACTTAAAGGACGCTTACCTCACAATTCCCATTTGGGAACCCCATCAGAAATTCCTCCAGTTCACTTGGTTAGGAAAACTCTACCAATTTTGCAGTCTCCCCTTCGGACTATCGTCTGCCCCTTGGTGCTTTACCAAGGTCCTACGACCTGTGACCGCTTGGCTCAGGGAAAGAGGGGTAAGACTGATCATATACCTGGACGACATTTTAATAATGGCCCAATCGAAAGAGACTGCCTCTCTTCACACAAACCTCGCAATCCGAATCTTGGAACATCTGGGGTTCATCATAAATTTAAAAAAATCCTGTACAATACCCAGTCAAGAAACCCAATTCCTAGGCTTTACGGTAGATACTATCAAAGCGGAACTAAAATTACCATCCGAAAAAGTCAGGAAGGTAAGGAAAGAATTGAGGAAAGCTCTTCTGAAGAAAACCTTTCCTCTGAGGGTACTAGCAAGAATAGTGGGACTCTTGTCTTCAACGATCCAAGCTATTTTCCCAGGACCTCTCCACTATCGAGCACTTCAAAGACTAAAAGCGAGTGCTCTAAGATCAAACCACTCGTACTCCCATATGATCTCTCTAGATCAAGAGTCGAAGACAGAACTCCTCTGGTGGTTGAGGAATGCGGAAGCGTGGAATGGCAGAGCCATTTTCGGGGAACAACCGGATCTGATAATAGAATCAGATGCCAGTTTACAAGGTTGGGGAGCGAGATGTGGGAAATACTCAACAGGTGGTCGTTGGACCACTCAGGAGAAGAGATTGCATATCAACTGCTTAGAACTACTAGCATGTTCATTTGCAATTTGTTGCTTTACACCCAAAACAGCGAAATGCTGCGTGACACTACGAATGGACAATGTTTCAGCAGTCCGCTACGTCAACAAATTAGGAGGTCCACACTCTAAGGGCCTGACGGACCTTGCGAAGAGTTTTTGGGAATATTGCTTGAACAAAGACATTTCGGTAGTAGCGGAACATATTCCGTGTTTGAGCAATGGTGTAGCAGATTGGTACTCAAGGAATTTCAGGGACTCAAGCAACTGGAGATTAGACAGACAAATTTTTCTGACTATTCACTCAATGTGGGGTCCTTTCAGGACAGACCTTTTTGCAGATCGCCTGAACACACAACTGAAGGAATTCTTCAGTTGGAGGCCGGACCCTCTAGCTCGGAAAGTAGATGCCTTCTTACAAGACTGGAGAGGTCTGAAACCTTACGCCTTCCCACCGTTTGCCTTGCTTCCTCGACTTCTTCTTCATGCTCGACGCTACACCGAGATTATAACCGTAATAACTCCTCTCTGGAGGTCCCAAGCCTGGTTTCCAGTCATCCTGGAAATGAGCATAGACTTTCCAATTTTTTTACCCACGTTCAGAGAAATCCTCCTGGGCCCAGAAGGAGACATCCACCCCCTTGTGGATCAGGGTCTTCTAACCCTGACGGCATGGAGGATTTCAGGAGACAATGGCAAATCCCTGGGCTTTCGCCTAATGCTTTCAGACTCATCTCTGAGTCATGGGCTCAAGGAACAAGGAAGGCATATAGACTGGTTTGGAACAAATGGGTTCGCTGGTGTCTTCAACGGAATTACGATCCCGTTTCAACTGATCTAGTTCATGTCATTAACTACCTATCGGAACTATTTACTTCAGGACTTTCTTATAGAACGGTTAATGTCTATAGATCAGCAATTTCTGTAGGCCACTCCCTTATTGATGGTCTATCCGTCAGACAGAACTTACTCACTAGGAAAATTATGAGGAGCATGAGAGTCATCAATCCTCCAACTGCTAAATATACCGCCCTTTGGGACGTTACTCTGGTACTCAGAACCTTATCTTCTTGGGGAGAAAACTCTTCCCTTTCTCTAGAACTTGAGATCTAGAACTTGAATGAACATTCCAATAGAGAGGATATAGTCCATGCACACACAGTAGACTTCCTTCTTTGTAAGCGAACAAGATAATCAGGAATAACTTAGAAGACTCTGGATCCAACGTAGAACCATAGAGAATTCATCCGAGTCTTCTTTTGAAGAAATTAATCTGAAAAAGAAGAGTAAGAAGGTAATAAACATTCCCAGGGTGGGAATAAAAGAGGTGGGATAATCTTAGCCTCCGTGTCCTTAATAAAATCCAGATTTTCTGCCCAGCAGGCTGTGAAAAATCTAAATTTTATGGCATGACACGGAGGCCAATATTATGCAAATCTCCTTTATTGCGTAGCTCACAGCAGCAACAATGAGAGATCTAGAACTTGAATGAACATTCCAATAGAGAGGATATAGTCCATGCACACACAGTAGACTTCCTTCTTTGTTGCTGCTGCTCACAAGATAAGTACCTTATATTTGCTCTCCGCACTTTACTTGTCTGTGCTCTCTATATGTATTAGATTGGGTCGAGGGAGACTGTTTTGAATGTGTTTCTTTCCACCCTACTCCCCTCCTCCCTTTAATTGGCAGCATATTTTACAGACTTTACATATTTTATATATTATATATATTTTCATGTTTCCTTATATCTTGCTTGGCGGCTATCCTGTCCCCTAATCTGGCAACCTTGTGCCTCCCTGCCTGTATCTTCTCTCTGCCCCTTTCCAGCCTCCTGCTCTCAGGAGCGGCGCACGGTGCTTCTCCCCACCCGCCCGCTCCCTCACTTTCTCCGACCCCCCCCGGCCCCTTAAGGCCGGGCGGTTCCTCTTCCGCCTACGGGCCTAAATCCTTGATTTCCTTCGTCTTCCCCCAAGACCGCTTGGCCTCTCACGCGGGACCGGCGTCTTTTGAAACGCCGGCCCGCGCTCTTCGCCTGCACGCGCTGGGGCCTCGCACCGGGACCGGCGTCTTCTGAACACCGGTCCCGGCCTCACACGCGTCTCCATGGTGATGACACGGCGCCCTCGCTCCGACGCGAGGCCGCGCCGTGTTACCATGGAGACCGGCTTCAATTCAAAGACGGGCAAATGAGCCTCCCTCTATACGCGAGGATAGAGCGAGGCATTTACGAAGCATTTACGAGGCATTTACGAGGCTCTCTCCTACCTGCTAATTTTAGGAGTCTTGCCCGCCTTCGGTTTTTCCCGCGGATCCTCGGCGCTGTCGAGCCCACATCCTCCACCAACCTGCACAGCTAATCCAAAAAAAAAAGATTACTGATACAGAAGAAGGACTAAAGGGCACAATTTACAAGAAACTAACAAAGGACTCACAACCCTTCACTGGGACTGTTAGAGGAAAGACCCTTTCCACTACCCCTGTTGCCATAACTACATTACATCCATTTTGTTCCCAACATTCTTTCTTTTTCAGTTGATTCCCACTGCTTACTACCTTTCTGATCCCAGCTTATCAACATGTCCTTTGACCCTTCTTCATCCTCTATGGAGGACAAATTGGAAACCCTTATCAACAAAACGCTTGACAAGGTAATGGGATCCCTTGAGGACACCATTAACAAAAAATTGGAAACCCTGGCCAAATCGGCTTGGCCACCTATGAGGACCCAAGGGGACCCTACCGAGGCCTCAACAAGCCATAGAAAAAGGCAGTCCACTTCGAATCCACCCCAAATGGCTAAAAAACCCAAAAGCGCAAAGCCTTTGCTCTCTGATTCACGCTCTGGCGGTGACAATGCTGGTGCCTCGGGCACGCTGGATGGGCAACTCAGAGGCCCTAGCCTTCCTATCCCCATTGATAGTGACGAGGGAGGTGAAGACGAAATTGACCTGTCTTGCTCCTCAGAATTTGACTCCGATCAGGAGGAAGGCGAAATCACAAACTTATCTGGTGAGGCATCAGGGGCCTCGGGCTCAAAAATGGGGATACTTGACCCCTTTGGGGAGCATATGTTCGACCCGCTCCTCATCAAGCACCCACTCTCCCCAGAGTGGACACCTGCCCAACATATTGCCGAATACCTGTCCTTTTGGCTCCGCAAAGAGATACCAAAGGAGGTCAGGGCTCACCTCAGGTCCGAATGTCCTCGCCCCTCCCTCCCCGACAAAATAGCCATGACCCCCGAACTAGACAGTAAGGTGGTGGCATTCATTGCCAAGACGGGGAAAGACCCCAGGAGGGGACTCGACAGAGGACTCAAATCCTGCCAGGACAGACTACTGGATATCACTGGCCCCCTGACCAAAATGTTTGAGATGGCTGAAGGAGCCTATGTCTCTGATTCCCCCATTGACCCAAAAGAACTGCGACAATGGGCGCAAAGGGCTATATGCCTCCTGGGCAATGCAAACACCGCTCTCTCTAATGAAAGACGTAAGAGCGTGCTTCTCAAGATTGACCCTAAACTAGCTGAGCTATCCAACAAAGAAGGCGGCGCTTCCTCCCAAGGCCTTCTCTTCGGAGAAGAATTCATTAGGGATATGGCCAAGTACGTGGGAGTCTTTAACTCCATCCAAAAATCCCAGAAAGATATTAAAAGGGTCTTCAATACCAGAGGAGTTTTTTCCCGGGCCGGGAGGATGCGGGGTCGATTCCCCGGCCGTGGAAATGGCTCGACAAGACCCTTTGGAGGACGAGGAGGAAGGTCCTTTCAGTCCGGTTATGGCTTCCAGTCATCATCCTTCTTTCCCCAAAGACAACGATCCAGAGGAAGAGGATTCAGAGGCGAAAGGAGGACGAGACCCTTCTCTACCGGTAAGATCTCCCAAAGACCCTTCAGATACCCCTATAAAGGTGGGCGGGAGACTAGCCCTCTTCTCTGGGAACTGGACCGTAGTAAGTCAGGATCCCTGGGTGTTAGACACCGTCAGAGGGTACAAAATAGAATTCGTCGGCTTCCCTGTCCAGAAGAGACTTCCCCAAGAAATACGCTTCTCACAAAAAGATTCTGCTTTAGTTTCCCAGGAAGTAAAGGACCTCTTTTCAAAAGGTGCAATCCGGCAGGGAAAAGAAATCGGCTTTATCAGCAATGTCTTTCTCGTAGAGAAGAAGGACAAGAAAATGAGACCCGTCATAAATCTCAAAGATTTGAACCAGTGGGTGGTCTTCCGACATTTCAAAATGGAGGGAATCCACCTTCTCAGAGATGTTCTGAGGAAGGGCGACTGGCTCACTCGCCTAGACCTCAAGGACGCATATCTGACTATTCCAATCTGGCCCCCTCACCAAAAATTCCTTCAATTTCTCTGGGAGGGCAAACTTTGGCAATTTTGCAGCCTTCCCTTCGGCCTCTCCTCAGCCCCTTGGTGCTTCACCAAGGTTCTTCGTCCCATAGCTGCTTGGCTAAGGAACCAAGGGGTCAGACTGATCCTCTACCTCGACGACATCTTGATAATGGCCGAATCCAAAGAGGTCGCTTCTCGACACACTACCCTTGCCATAAATCTTCTGGAACACTTAGGGTTCGTGATAAACACGAAAAAATCCTCCACTTCTCCAACCCAAGTCACTCAGTTTTTGGGTTTTTCAGTAGATACTCTCCATGCCGAACTGAAACTCCCTGGCGACAAACTCAGGAAACTGAGGAAAGAGCTGAGGAAAGTGCTAAAGATTCGCTCCTTTCCCCTAAGGACCCTAGCGAGGATATTGGGTCTACTCTCCTCAACTATCCAAGCAATCTACCCAGGTCCCCTTCACTATCGAGCGCTTCAGAGGCTCAAAGCCAAAGCCCTCAGATTGAACACATCCTACTCCCAAATGGTCTCCCTGGACACCGACTCCAAGAAAGAGATCATATGGTGGTTGAAAAATGCAGAAGCCTGGAACGGCAGAGCAATCTTCGGAGAAGAACCAGACTTAGTCATTCACTCGGATGCGAGCCTGGAGGGATGGGGCGCGACCTGCGGCGACTGCTCGACCGGGGGACTTTGGACCCAACAGGAAAAGGATCTTCATATCAACTGCCTGGAACTTCTGGCGGGATCCTTTGCCATCCAGAGCTTTACCAAAGATCAGATGAAATGCTCAGTCATGCTTCGCATGGACAACGTGTCCGCTGTGAGATACGTGAACAAAATGGGTGGCCCTCATTCCAAGGGCCTCTCGGACCTAGCCAAGAACTTTTGGGCCTACTGCCTCAACAAGGGCATTTCGGTCATTGCCGAACATATTCCGGGGTTGAACAATGGGGTAGCAGACTGGTTCTCCAGGAACTATGTGGATTCAAGCAACTGGAGACTAGACAGGAACACCTTCCTTGCGATTCAATCTCGGTGGGGCCCCTTCGGGATAGACCTTTTTGCGGACCGTCTCAATACTCAGCTGCCCAAATTTTTCAGCTGGAGACCGGACCCCCTGGCCTTGGGAATAGACGCGTTTTTTCAGAACTGGCTTGGTCTGAGACCTTATGCATTCCCACCTTTTGCCATGCTTCCTCGCCTCCTTGTTCAAGTCCGGAGGAACAAAGAGTCCATAGTAGTAATAACTCCCCTTTGGAGCTCCCAAGCGTGGTTCCCCATCCTATTGGAAATGAGCGTGGATTTCCCAATCCTCATCCCTGTTTTCAAAGACCTACTGGTAGGACCTCACGGAGAATACCATCCACTCCTTCTTCAGGGCACCCTGTCTCTGATGGCCTGGAAGATTTCAGGAGACAGTGGCAGATCCCTGGACTTTCGGAAGGCGCTTTCAGGCTCATGTCAGAATCATGGGCCCCCGGTACCAGAAAGGCATATAGATTGGCCTGGCACAAATGGGTTTGCTGGTGCCTTCGACGGGGTTATGATCCCGTTTCAGCTGATATAGTTCAAGTTCTTAACTTCTTAACTGAAATCTTCGCTTCAGGTCTGGCCTATCGGACCGTTAACGTTTATAGATCAGCTATTGCTGCAGGTCATTGCTTGCTAGATGGTTCTTCGGTAGGCCAAAATCTTCTGACCAAAAAACTTATGAGGAGTATGAGGGTTTTGAATCCTCCTCTACCAAAATATTCCGCTCTCTGGGACGTGAGAAACGTCCTCAGACTACTCTCCTCTTGGGGCGAGAACTCTTCTCTCTCTTTGAAGAAACTGTCTTTTAAATTAACTGTTCTTCTCTGCCTCGTCTCCTTCAGACGTACCTCGGACGTTAAGGCCTTAGATGTCTCTAATAGAGCTTTTCAACCTGAGGGTGTTTGCTTTTTCATTAAAAGGCGGACTAAAACGTTGTCAACCTCTGTCTTCTATCCCTTTTTTCCTCAAAATGAGATCTTGTGTGTGGTACGTTGTCTCTTGGAATATGAGAAAAGGACCTTAGGTCTAAGGGGTTCTGTAGATCAATTAATTATTTCCCACAGGTTCCCTCATAAAGCTGTTTCCTCTCCCACCTTGGCTAGATGGGTTAAAGATGTCATGAAAGAAGCTGGTATTGATACTTCAATTTTCGGAGCTCACTCCCTCAGAGGTGTTCGGCTTCAAAAGCTTTTATCTTGGGTGGCGGCCTCCAGGATATCCTTAGGGCTGCAGACTGGTCAAACGAATGTATCTTTAAGAGATGTTACTTTAAACCTGTTTCAAATGTCATTGATAATGTTTTGAACACACTTTGAACTTGCATAATATTGGCCTCCGTGTCGTGCCATAAAATTTAGATTTTTCACAGCCTGCTGGGCAGAAAATCTGGATTTTATTAAGGACACGGAGGCTAAGATTATCCCACCTCTTTTATTCCCACCCTGGGAATGTTTATTACCTTCTTACTCTTCTTGTTCAGATTAATTTCTTCAAAAGAAGACTCGGATGAATCCTCTATGGTTTTACGTTGGATCCAGAGTCTTCTAAGTTATTCCTGATTATCTTGTTCGCTTACAAAGAAGGAAGTCTACTGTGTGTTCATGGACTATATCCTCTCTGTTGGAATGTTCATTCAAGTTCTAGATCTCTCATTGTTGCTGCTGTGAGCTACGCAATAAAGGAGATTTGCATAATCTTAGCCTCCGTGTCCTTAATAAAATCCAGATTTTCTGCCCAGCAGGCTGTGAAAAATCTAAATTTTCCCTCAGCATCGTCCCTCGAAATCCCCCCTAACCCGGACCCACCACCCCACTGCTGCTACCCGCACATCCCGCAGCTGGATTTCAGAGGTCAAAAATCAAAAGGGTGAATGAGTTACAGGTGTCAGGGAAATACATGAGGTATTACAAAGATGTTATGATAAACTATATGGAGAAGTAGGACATAAGGAGGCAAAGTGTATAAAAGAGTATCTACAGTCGCTTACTATGGAACAATTCTCACAAGCAGATTCAGAGGCCCTAGAGAATACATTTGCAGAGGAAGCAACTCAAAGGGCTTTTAAAAGAACTCCCCTCCAGTAAGGCTGTGGGCCCAGATCAAATCCCATTAGAGTTTTATAAAGTTTTTTTTACTGGTACTGGGGAGGATCTAAGACATCTATTGTGTCAGGTACAGAAAGGAGAATCCCCAAGGCGTTGTGGGCGGAAGCCAATATAGTTATCTTTCCAAAGAAAGGGAAGCCCCCAACAAGGCCCATTAATCTTATGAACAGTGCCAAAAAGGTTTATTAAAAAATCCTACCCAATCAGCTTAGCGTTATTATAGGGAAGATGATATCCCTTAGGCAGTATGTGTTTATTCCTGGTGGAGGAACAGCCAATCATATCCGCAGAGTGATTACCCTATGTAATGGCACTTCAGTCAATGGAGACCAGATGGCTCTTATATTACTCAACACCATGAAGACATTCAACAGGTTTTGGTGGGCTGTACTTGAGAAGGTGGGGATTGGAAATGGGTTCATTATTATTATTATTGTTATTGATAAAGGTTTATAAAGCGCATTACTACCCGGAGGCCTCGTAGCGCTATCATGGCAATACAGACACTATGTAGAACCCTTGGGCCCAACTTTATTTAATGGATGGACAGAGTGACCCTATCTTTATTACACAGGGAACCAGGCAGGTGTGTCCGTGCTCTCCACTTTTATTTGCACTTTATATAGAACCCCTAATCTGGAAAATTGTGGCTGATACAGGAATCCAGCCTATCTGGCTGCACAGATTTGAGACCAAAATTTTGGGGTATGCAGATTATTTGGCGATAACTGCAGCAAACCCACTTGAAGCCTTAAGGGAAATAGATGCGAGGCTAAATATTTCGGTGTACATTCTGGCTATTTAGTCAATCTGGAGAAAACGCAAGTAGTAACCAACAGCAAGATCTGCTTGTCGGATCCATGAGTGACCGAATGTGCAATTTATCTTGGGGTGACAATAACCTCAGATTTGGGCAAAGTTTTAGAAAAACATCTGGCCCCGTGATCCAAAGGGTAAGAATGATCTAGATAGGTTTAACAATCTGTATGTTTCAATTGTGGTACAATGTAACATTATTAAGATGATACTTCTTCCCCAAATTTTGTATTTCTTTAAAACAATACCCCTAGTGTTTGGGAATCACTGGTCAATAAATTTGCATGGGTGCAAGGAAAGACCAGAAGAGCCCTCCGGTTCATGTCCTTCCCCAGGGAAAGGGGGGGATGGGCAGTCCCAGATTTAAAATGTACTATTGGGCTGCACCAATCCAATATTTCTGGGGATTACTCAGAGGAAACATTGTGGATTCGTGGAGAAAAGATGCTTTTCCGGACGTATATGAATTGCTGCTAGAATGGCTCCTAATTGGCTATTGAGATACAGCAACGCTAGCTACTATAAAAAAGTTAAATTCAAGACCCGACGTGCAGCAGTAGCAGCCTGGACCACTGTCAGGAAGAAGCTGGGGCTAGGTAGGATGAATTATTACACTCCTCTGTTTGGAAATCCATCACTCCCGGAGGTATTCCAAATCAAATTATTTCATGATCCGAGATATTAGGGGTGAGGAAGACAGGGGATTTTTTTGATCTAAATTGCAAAATTTCACTTGAAAAGGCTCAGTTGCTCAGGCTCAGTTGCTCAGTTGCTTTTCGAACTTGACCCTAAAGAGTTTTTTTTTAATATCTTCAATTACAAAGCTGCATCGCAAAAAAGTATGGGGCGGGTAAAGCTTTTTCCAAAGATCTAATCATGGAGGCAATAAGAGAACCAGAGGCCTGCACTATTACTCAGATTTATGGCTGGTTGATACAATTACTGGTCAGTGACCTAGACAAGCATCGTGAGAAATGGCAGCACACGCTAAACATTGAAGGGGACGAGTTTATGTATTCACTCAAGCTGGGTCACTCCTTATTGAGGTCAGTCGGACTGCAAGCGCATCATTACAAGATGATCTTTTTACTAGACTATATGCCATCCAAGACCACCTAATGGGTGGCACAGATGAGTCATATGTCCCTGATGTTGCAGTTCTGATTCTGACATTGTTCACGTTTTCCTCTTGTCCGGCTCTAGAGCCTCTCAAGAGAGCTATAGAAGAATTTTTAACACAAACGTTGAGGATTCAAACAAAATTCACAACTGATTTGATGTTATTAGGGGTCCCAAAGATAGGAGCACCACCAATACAATGTGAGCTTATCTTCTTAGGCATGGCTGTAGTAAGAATGTGTATCTCATCATCCTGGGTGGATACTGGCCCCCCACATCTCAGCGGTGGCTTTCACGGCTTTTAGCTATTTACAATCTCGAAAAGGGTTTATATGAGAGGAAAGGATAAAGGGCTAAAAATCTACTGAATCTTATTTGGGCCCCTATAAACAACTGGAAAGCCAAATTCATAATAAGTCTAGCACATCTTAACGATCCAGGGCCTCTCAGGGTATAAAAAATAGTTGAATATGATATTCTACGTCTTGTAATAAAATATTTGCTCCATGTTTTGTATTCCCTCTCTTATTTTATTCATAATAGGTAATGTTTCCTCGTGTATTTATTTATGGATGTTTCTGCACAATTGTTTTTTACTGATGGTGGCAAAAAGAAAAAGAAAAGCACATTGAAAAGGTCAGAACAGAGATGCTAAAAGAAAATCCAAACTGTCTGATCATATCAGTCATTATTAAAGCTAACTAGACCATTCATTAGTAAACAGGCCTAATTTGATAAGCACCAAACCATGTAAGCACTTTACTAGGAAATCCTTCAAAAGAAATAAAACTGGTGTTTTGCTGCATTTATTAATTCCTTTCAGACAGTTAGAGCTTTTTGACTTTTGCCTTTAGTTTTATTAAAGCGGGTAATGGTGGCTGTGATTCTAATCACATCAAATCTAATGGCCCTAGGGGGGGCATCAATATATACTGCTACTGTGCCACCCACTGCATAATTTTAAACATATTTTTGACAGAGAGTGGCAAAGCATTGTTTACAATTTGTCTTTTCTCTTTCTAGCTACTCGTGGTCAACATCATCCATCTAGTTAGGATGTAGCAGACTCGCTGTGACAGCAAAAGCTGGAGGCGATACAGGCCAAGTACCTGCAGCTGGTGGCCGAGGAGGAGGAGGCAGCGACCCAGGGCCTGAGCACCTTCAGCTTCCCAATCCCAACATTGGTGCCACAATCTTCAGGCAGCTGCCTGCAACCCAACCACTCACACTGCTGCACCTCTTGCCCCTTATCCCTTTTTTAACTTTTATTTTGATGGGTGGGACTTGTTTGTTTTTGAAGTGGGGAGGGTGGGGATTAGGGATTTATGATTGGGGATGTATGATATTACAACGCATGCTTTTACCACGCATGCCTTTACAATGCGGTATTTACAACGAATACCTTTACAACGCAGAGTGCTTTGGGGCGCTGGATAGTGAATAGTTTAATTTACTATTCCAACTCCAGTCCCCGTGGATAGTAGGAAAGGTGTTGGATAGTAAATTAAATCTATTCCCTATCCTAGAGCGCCCCCCAGCGCAATGCGTTGTAAAGGTATTCGTTGTAAATACCGCGTTGTAAAGGCATTGCGTTGTAAAAGTTGAGTTGTAAAGGATGTTTAACATTATTGGGGTTTCTGTACTTTATTTGTTACCGACAATGGTTGGGAAGGGATATTTAATTTGTTTGTGGAGATGTGTGAGACAGTTGTTGTTGAGGGTAGGTGGAACGGGTGGGTTTTTTGTTTGTCTAGAAAAATAAATATTTACATTTATTTATTTATGTCTCTAATCTCCAGTCAAGGTCTTTGGGAGTGTTTTACTTTGATAAACTGATATTTAAAGCAATTGCTGATTGCATGTGACCAATATGTGATATGTGCTATGCCTATGTGGCATTTTTGGTCTAATACTCTCCTAGGGCCAGATGTAGGTCGGTCGGTATGTATGAATTGGTATGTAGGGGCATATTTTACAGAATCCGTAAATTTACCGATTCGGTAAATTTACCGATTCTGTAAAATACCGAATCGGTATTTTTTACCGATTCGGTATATCCAAATGTAGGTGGCACTCCTGAGAGTGCCACAGGCCTTACAGATTCGGTATTTTACCACACAATCCAATTGTGTGGTAAAATACCGAATCCAGGTGTGCATGCACATGTGTGCATGCACACCCTAGCCATGTGACAGACAGACATGCCCTTAGGGCATGTCTGTGTGCCACATGGCTCACATGCCCGTCTTTGGGGTGCTAGAGGGTGTCAAAGTGACAGCCCCTGCACCCTTGCTAAAATCGGTATTTACCGATTCTGTAATTACAGAATCGGTATTGCCCATTGATTCCTATGGGCTTCAAGGCCCAAAGGAATCAATGGGCAATACCGATTCGGTATTTACAGAATCGGTAAATACCGAATCTTAAAGATTCGGTATTTACAGATTCTGTAATACCTACATCTCCCCCCTTCATATTTACCGACTCTTAAATACCGAATCTGTAAAATTCGGTATTTAAGAGTCGGTAAATATGAATTACCTACATCTGGCCCCAGGTCTCTGCAATTTGCAACTACATTTCTTACTAAAGGGGGTGTGGAGGTTTGCCGATGCCTTTCCTACAACAACATAGTAGAACAACGAACTATAATTCTCTTACTGAAGAGAAGTAGAAGCGAGGTCTGCAGGGTTTCCCAAGGTGCCCTGATAGTAGTAGTAGCTGGCTAGTGTCCTAACAACAGGGCAGGAATCAGACATTCGGTTCCACTCCCACCTAGGTGAACTTCAACTGTAGGATTTTAATCAGAGGGATTATTCATTGCAGGCAACTATTTGGAAATGTAAAAAAAAAACTAAGTTAGTGTGGGATGTATTATTAGCTTTACAAACACTTGGGAGTTGAGACCAGACTAGTCTAGTATAAAACAAACAATACTTGATGCAGAATAACAAGTAATTATTCTGAGCAATGGTCCGTGAGCTAGTATTTTGAGGAAACAAATGTGACTCATAGTCTAACATTGTGATTTGTTAGAAAGAGGACTTAAAGTCTGGAGTGAATAGTTATTGTTGGTTAATCATTTAACGTAACTCACAATGCCTGAATGCTGATACCGATGAATGATGTTCCACTCTAATTTAAATATTGACCACTTTTATGCATGGGTAGCTAAGTGGGGACAGTGTAGAATTTTTTTCAGTAACACGAGTAAAAACTGAAGATCCTGCACTAAGTTGGTGTTGCTTTTACTCCATTCACCCCACCATGTGCGTGATTCATTGATGATGTAACTTAAGCCGCACCTCAATAAAACACACGGCCCAGGGGAAGAGGGTTAGGGGCTTTTGATGAGTGGATAGCAAGGGGGATTTGGGGAAAGGTTTGACAAAGACAAGCACTACACAAGGGCAACATTCATCTGGGCAATGAGCAGTCAACCATCATAAATCTGTTATGGGAGGAAAAGGAAACACGGGAAAGAATACAGGTAACTTAAATGCAAACCAAACCAAATTGCCGGTTTTCCCCAGAGAGACCCAAGTTTCATAATGTTATATTTATAAATGTCCTATGTTACCTAGCTTTGAAAGATAGCAAATATATAACAATGAGTCCAGCAAATAACACACAGTTATAATGAGTATTAAAAGAAAAAATTATACTGTATTGCCAAATTGGGGGTTACATCTGCATTCCTCTTGGAATGTCCATTAATCTAGGGTGCCTGGTGTGGATGCAGTCTGGTAAGGTAAGAGTGAGTGTTATGTTGCTTTTCCCATTTGGCGCAGGGTAATAGGACCTGTGGATTGAAAGACTAAAATGAAATTTTGTAGTTTCAATGAGCAAGAAAGAAGTTACAGTTCATAAGGAGTGCACTGAGAAGAGACAGTGCAAGAGAGAAGAGAAGAATAGTTATTTTTGCACTCATTCATTTTTATGTCTGGTGTGTAAACAATTAGGTGAGGGCACTTTTACAACAACAAAAAATTAAACAAAAGTGGTTGCATGTAACTATCGGTATCGGACTGATCAAACTCGTAAACGTCACGATCATCAATTCATCATCATTGATTAATCATAAGAATAATATATAGCTAACAGCATGTGCATAATGTGATGATCATTCACGTATAAATATCTGTCTATAGTTATCTAGAACAAGAGGCTCCCACCCAACCACCACTTAGCTTTAAATTTGAGCCAGACACTGCTGACTGAACACACACCCAGCAACACTGTATTTTCAAAATCAAGTAAAATAATCAATACATCTCTGTCACCACCACCACCACTCCACAGAGTTAGGTTGGCAAACTACTTTAAAGTCATCAACAAACTGTCCCTCACTACACACTAGTCACCAGACTGCACGACACCGGCATACAAGGAACAGCTTTGGGCTGGGTCTGATCATTCCTCATGAACTCTATGCCGGTATCAACAAGTCCCTACTCTGCAAACTCCAGACAAAACAGAACACTGCCGCCAGACTCATCCTTGGCACCCTCTTCCACGAACACATCAGCCAACACCTACGAATACTCCGCTGGTTCCCGTGGAGAAAAGAGTCAGATTCAAATTCATCACTCAAGCCTACAAATGCCTACACAACAACGGACCCAAATACCTCAATGACATAATCAACTTCCATGTACCCAAAAGAAACCTCTGATCTTCCAACCTCACGCTGGCTGAAGCCACATGCATCCACAGAGCCAGAGCAGGTGGAAGATCCTTCTCTCACATCATGGCCATGACCAGATGTGCCCCTTCCCTGATCACCTTCAGGAAGACTCTTAAGACCAGGCTCTTTGGCTAAACAGATCTGCGGACCCCCGCTCCTCAGTGCCTTGAGATCCTCACGGGTATGTAGCGCGCTTACAATTCCCCTGATCGATCGATTGAAGTAGTTTGGTTTCACTGGAGGTGGAAAATGTTCTTCTTCTGGTGGCAGTTCTCAAAGTAGTCATCCTCACACTTTGAGTTCTTCTATCATCCCTGATCCTCCTGACTCCGAGAAAGGTGTCCAACTCTGTACCAACTCTGTCCCGACTCAAATGCAATTGTTCCACCTCTGGTACAATGCTGTTGATGCACAGCAAGAGAAACATTTATTCATTTTTTATGTATACTAGATTTGTATGTGTGTTATCTATTCTAAAGGGACTGGTCGGGTCTGACTCTTTGAGGATTATAACCTAAAGTAGAAAACATAGCAGTGTGGATTGGACCCAGAATCAGTGAACAAATCTTGCTAACTCTCAAAGGGTCAGAAAATAATCACCTTCAGGGAAAAAAATATCAGCCCTCTTTAAGCCACCAACATTGTAAATCATCACAAACACATTTATGCCTAAAAATGATGGATTAAAAAAAACACCCATTGTCACTGCCTGCCACCGCATAAATCATCTCAACACACTCCCAAACAACAATAACTCAGTGTGGAATGCATGCCATTTACCTGTTCTTCGAATTCAGGTGTGTTCACTTAGACTGTGGTACATTGCCGATCCATTATTCAAGAAACAGACATTGGCCAGTCTAAAACAAATAATGTGGTGCAATAAGGCTAGGGTAATAATAAACTAGGAAACAAATCAGATAAATAGTGATGGGCCAAGGCGGGAGGGTTGGAGGTATGCAAAAATTTGCTTGAATCTCTAATGTCCTTAAAGCAAAAGGGTGGGAGTGGACTTCTTCACTGCACACTGTTGCAACTCCAATCCGGCAATGAAATATGTCTAAGAGTAAGTTGGTGGGACGGAATTAGTCAACCGGACACAAACAAATCAAATTAAATAATGTTCCTCTAGCTAATTTTCTTTTTTTTTACGTCAAAGAAAGAAGACCAGCGATAAAGATAGAAATTTCAATGGTAGTTGGCCCAGGCCTCATAGTCAGCTCATCCTCAAACTCAGGTGGTTTGCCCAGAAGTAGATCATCTAACACAGTACTTCCATGACCCGAGTCTCCCTCATCTTCCTCTTGTCGTTCTTCAGGTATGTAGTAATCCTGTGGTTTAAAGTGATGATTCCTTTTAATCATGGTTAATCTCTCCATATGTTGGGGTGAGAGACTGCTCCTTTTTACTGTACTGAAAACACGCTGAGTGGAGACACTGACTACTGGGCAAGCCAGAATGTTTATTGTCAGCCTTCTGAGCACAGGCCATTGGCGCCTCATCCCATACCAAAACACAAATGGGTTTTGATTAAGGTAGACATCCATTGGAGCATCCAGATAGGCCTGAACCATCCACTGAATGGTCATTTGCTCTCCACCTTGCTGGACCACTTTTGCCTTCACCTCTGCACTAGACTTAAGCCCTGCTAGTAGAAACCATTATTTTGCATATTTTGGGGCTGAGGTTTCTGTTCTCGTTGTTGGTTTTGGCTGCTGTGAGCCAAAAGCACTGCCCTCAGGCTCTGAACATTAAGTTTGCCCTGCAGAACCTGTACACCAGAGGACTATGTTTCTAATTCATGGTCGTTCTTTTTCTAGCTCACTGGCTTGCTCAGCTATCCATATTTTGTAGTTTGCAATATCTGCATCTGAAAAAGGAAACTGGACAGCAATGCTTTGTACTGTGGATCAAGAATTGTGACACAGATGTAATGTTTGGATGGACAATGTCTCTTTGCACCCTTGCATTAACAGATAAGCACAGGAATGAGCTCTCAAAACAAGTCATACACATCTTTTTTCACTCCACACCATTGTACATTGCAGACACCTCCTTTAGTTGTTCCTGTAGCATGTGCAACAATGGGATATCTTTGCCTGTGGTACTGATCTCCTTCATGAATTCCCATATGAACAGCTCATAAGGAAGCAGCATCTCTGTCATGCATTTGACTAGGCCCCTTTGGTCCATCTCAATGATCATTCCTTTCACAGTTGCATCCCCTCTTTGCATGACATATTCATTGATCAGTCTGTACTGCTCAAACAGGTGTTCAACCATGTAATTAGTCAAGTTCCAATGTTTTGGCACAACTCCTGTATAAGTGCTTTAACTGGCATTCTATTATCACGCTGAATGACCCTCAGCTGTTTCCAGTCATTAAATAAATGGCTGAAATGAGTGCAGATTCTTCTGTAGGTGGACAGTAAGTTGCTTCCTTTGTCTTCTTATTTGAGAAAGTCTTGTATAGTGATGTTGATGCAGTGCAGCAAACACAGGACCCTGAAAGAGCCACCATTGGCCATGGCCTTAACTATATTACTACCAATGTCCATGGCAACTGCCATTGTCCATGGCCAGCTTGGTCACAGCCATTCAAAGACCTAGCTGTTCAAGTCTTCCAAAACGTTTTGCAGCATTATGGGATTTCTATATGGCGAACATGGCTACTGTTGCATGCTTTGAGTGGCATTAGAAACATCAGCAGTGTCAACACCTGCAGATATCTTTTCCCTAGCCCCCACAAAAGGGATCCAGCGTGCAGTGAGGCATATGTAATCAGTGCCTGGTCAACTGGTCCACATTTCGTCATCAGGTGGATAGTGGTTACAGCACTCTGCTGCAAAGCTTGTCCAAGCAATTCCTGCACATCATGATGTAGCTCTGTAACAGCAACTCTAGCAAAAAAGCACCGGCTGGTAAGTTTCCATTTCAGGCAGGTGTCTGTCACAAATTCAAGAAAACCCACCCCTTCCACAAAAGTAAAAGGTTGGGGGTGCAGTGCTAACATTTTAGCCAGCTTCACATTGTACAAACATGTCGTTAGGTGGCTGCGTTCATACTGTTCCTCTGGCCTAAACATGTCTGGAATAATAGCCTGGATTTTCTTGTTTTCTGGTGCCACTGATACAGGTGACTTCTTGAGAGCAGAGAGTGGTTGGCTCAATGTGCATTTCGGACGGGCAGTCACGTCTTGTGCCATTGCGATGTTGCTGATTTGGGCAACACTACTGCACTGCTGGGAAGAGGGCTGCTTTGCATAACAAAATTGTCTCCCTTTTCTTAACCTTCCACCATGATCGGATTCCCTGCTCACCCTTTCACCTCCTTCACCAACAACACTTTCAGTTTTTTTCCTGCAAAGGTACGACTCCCACTGGATCATATGGTGCTTTCTTGAATGGGTTGTTTGTCCGCAGGTATCATAGTTTGTACCAAGGTTAACCCAACTAACACTTGCTCTGCAAAGGGAGCATATGGCAATGTTCACCTTCTTCTTGCTAACTGTAAAGTTGCCCCAAACTTGGGAGGTCAAATGTCTGATGCTGGTGGCACTGCCAATGTCAGACGAACTGGCGGTAGGTGGGCATTTTGACGTTTGACTCTCTGTAGTACTTACTTCTTCTGAGGTGATTGTGGATGAAGGTCACTGCCAGGACTTTGCAAATAAGGCAGCTGGTAGTAGTGGTGTTGGTATCGGTGGTGCCACATCCCTCCCAGCAAGTTGGGATGGAGTAATGTCGTTGTCCACTGGGGTTGGAATACCATCCATGATGACTGGCTCATCATCATCCTCCTCTTCTACATCTGCCTCCATAACTCCAAGGCTTTCTGGAACCTTCCTTTTCTCTAGCCTCATCTCATGGCATGTCTCACTCTCAGACTGAGGCGGGACCCAAGTGGTGTCTAGATCATCGGAGAGGAGGCTTGGAGAAGAAGATTGTACACTAACTGGAGATCTGGAAGACAACCGACCTTCTGGAAGAGTGGCTTCCTCTTCTTCCTCAGCATGAAGCTCCATCTCCTAAACTGCTCCTACTTCAGTAGGAACTACTATTGGTGGTTCAGCTGTTGCTCTTGTTGTACCCTTCTCTGAGTTTCCTCCAACAATTTGGTATCACTTTGCAATAGAAATATGTCAATTTCATCATCACTGCTCGTCGGCGTTGCCGTGATTACACTGGCTGCTTCTTTGACAGACATAGATTTGGGCTTACATTGCAGTGGCTCCACTCAAATGGGGCATTGCTACCAGCTTGCTACCCAGAGGCCGATGCAGAAGTCATAATGTTTCCCAAAATTGATCTGGGTAGAAATAGTAGTGGTGGCAAGGTCCTTCTTCTTCTCACTAGCCACTTTCTGGGGACACCTTTCTTTGGGGCCATCTTGAAGCTGTCAGTTAGCAGTGGCGGCACATAGCTGCACACAAGTTGAATAGATGTTTGTGTGAAGTGTGGGTCATGCATCACGTTGCGCACAGGCCTAATGTCTGGCAGTACTCTGCACCTAAAATAAAAGAAGCAAGAAGAACATCAGTGAAACATAGCATTGTTCCAGTTAAATTAGTAATACGAACAAACAAGATCATTCTGTGTGTCTGGTCACTAGTTACTTTATTATAAATAATTAACAATACAGTGCATCGATTCGTAAAATGGTAAACCACACCAACATATATGTTCATGGTGACTTACTGTACACTCAGGTAGGATAAGGAAGAGCAACAACAATATACAGATATACCTGTTTGGCTTATGTGCATCATGTCACATGAGTTGTGGCACTCAGAGAGGTGCAGCTGACAAATGATAATGAAATAATCCTTAGAAAATGAATGCTGTTGTGCACCTATAGGAGGCAAGGGGTTGATTAATTGATGCCAGATGTAGTATAAATGGTTTGGAAAATACTAAAAAAAATAGCAATTAAAAAATGATAAATATTTTAAAAAGTAGACTTTTTGAAAATAAAACTAATTAATAAACAAAATGTGTTAAAAACAATTAAAATAAATTACATAAACAAATTATAAATAACTGAAATTATCCTCAAAAATATGACAATACTTTTTTTTAACTGATATCTCAATGCTCAACCATCCATTCAGGCATATGGCAAAGCCAATGGCCACAATGGCTGGATGCACAAAATGTCTGCCTGCCATTGCCACATTGTCAGCAACAATAACAACAACAACCAGCAAGCAAGATAAAGCCTGGACAAAATACTTTCTCACCAATCGCAGACAAGGAGTGGCCCAAGGGACTTTCCTTTCAACAAAATGCCCCATTGCATCAGGCATCCCACAGGGCTCATCTCTTAACCCACTGTTGTTTAACATCTACATGGCCCCTCTCATCTTACTGATAGACTCGTTTGGCATTGAAACATCATCATATGAAGATGATACGTAACTGATCCTAGCCTTAGACAAAGACTCTGATAATGCAGAACTTAATTTTAAGCTATGCCTCACAGAGGTCATCCGTTGTACACAGATACAACTAAGATCTTGCTGATAGGGAAGAACAATCCCGCCAAGCCAAAGGTGGCCTGAAAACACACCCGCCCCACCAAACACAATAGAAGTAGCTAAGAATCTGGGAGTGAAATTTGATGCCTCCCTCTCGTTTCGACTTATGCCCTGATGGTGGCAGGGACGGGCTTCAACATAATCAAAACCCATAAAAAGTTTTTGGACTACATTCCGTTCTCTGCGAGGAAGACAGTTGAGGGGGCACTTATTCTGCCTAGACTAGACTACTACAACAGCCTACTCGCAGGAGTAAACAAACAAGAACTAAAGAGATTACAGGTGGTACAGCATGAAGCAGCCCACTTAGTGTTAAAACTGCCCCACAGATCAGCCTCCTTAGCAGCCCTCAAAACCCTCCATTGGTTGCCTATGCATAGGATAATCCTATTCAAGGTTCTGCTAATCACTTTCAGAGCCTTTAGAAACCTAGGACCAAAATATCTATCAGCCAGGTTTACCCCCTACACCACTGTTATGACACTCAGATACTCATCAGCAAATTTTCATAAACCCCCTGCCTTTAGTTGCAAAATCAGAGGAGGTAAATCTTTAGCTGCTGTAGGAACCAGAGCATGGAACCTCATGCTAACACACTTAAGGCTGATGGAAGTAGAAACACAGTTCAAAACAGCCTTGAAGACTTGGATCTGTGGATCCTCAGATGCATTTTGCTCTGCTCTTATATAATTGAGGTCCCTGTCCCCCTTCTCTCTCTCCCGCATAGCGCCATGATGATCCTTTCAGAGTGATAGTCGTGCTCTATAAATAACCAAATCAAAATCAAGAAGACCTGGCAACAAACAAAGAACACATGCAGGCCAATGGCAAAAACACACTGACTGCCTATGGAAACTGCCCGCTAGTCACTGGAAAATAATGAACACATGCAGGCCTATGCACACTTGCTATACAAAATGGCCCCTGCCACATGGCACGGGGAACAGAGGCAAATTTTGGACCATGGCAAACACTCACAGGAGGCATAGTTAAACAGACAGAACACAGCATTGGTTAATTAAGAAACGCCAAAAGTGAAAATTTCAACAACAAGTATCCTCCAAAGGCATTACCAAACCTATACACTGTTTGCAGAAACAAAATGAGAAATACTCCAAAAAACACATTTTTATTTTAATCCAATACCATACATGGCCTAGATGATGTTTCAGTTTCACAGACACAACAAAAACAGCACTCATGACTAGCACTGGGCATACTGGCTGAAGGCCCATGACAGACTATGCCACATAGTGTATTAAAAGAATACAGCAAATTCATTAAAAAACATGGGGAACATTTACTAAACTATGCAACATTTTCCTTAACATAAGAAAAAAAAACACATGCAAAATAATAACAGCAACAACCATCAAGAAGGCATGGCCAGAAACCAAGAACATATGAAGGGGTATGTCAAAAGTACATTGACTCTCTATACAAAATGGCCACTCGCCACTTGGTCAGAACAACAAGCAGCAAAAAGGCATGGCCAAAGCAAAGAAGACATGCAGGACTATGGTAAAAGCCACATCATCAAAACACACATGCAACAACAAGCAGGAAGCCTGGAAAACAAATAAAACATGCAAGCCTATGGCAAAAGCACAGTGGCTGCCAGTGCCTACAAAAAATGACCACTGATCACATGGTCAAACAGCAAGCACAGAGGCTTGGCCACAATAAAAAAGACATGCAGGTTCATACCAAAAGCACACTGTCTGGTTACACAAAATGACCGCCAGCCACATGGTCCTAACCACAAGCAGAAAGCCTAGAAAACAAAGAACACATACAGGCCTATGGAGTCTGACTATACAAAATGGGACATGGTCACATGGGGAACAAAGCCAAAAGGTGGATTATGGCAAACACGCACAGCAGACAGACTAAGGAGGCATTGGCAACATAGGGAACACAGCATTAATTCCGCAATGCCAGAAAGTAACAGGACTAAAACATTTTACAATAACACACATCCTCCAAAGGCATTGCCACACCTAAACTGTTTGCAGGAAAAACAAAAATGAAATACCACAAAGAAAACCCATTTTGTATTTCAATCCAAATCCATCAATGCCCTAAATTATGTTTCTAATTCAACAGACACCACATAAATAGTTGCTTTATGCTCCCATGACTAGCACTGGGCCTACTGGCTGAAAGGCCCCTTGGCAAACTACGCCTCATAGTGAATTAAATCAATATTGCATTTTTAAAAATGGAAAAATGTAGTTAACTTTGCAACACTTTTCCTTCATAAAAGAAGAAAAATAATCAGAAAGAAATAACTAGACTCCTACTGAAACTACAGGCCACACACCACAGTAAATTTTAAAAATCAATTAAGAGTCCAAATAAATCCAGTTGCATGGCCCCAATCAAACTTACTTGTGAAATCTCAAATACATAGTCCTTAAATCCAATGATATCTACAACAAAGACAAAGAGTGATCCTTCCAGCTCCAAATCCAAATGAAAAGGGACCTGCACGTTTGGGATTGCATATGGCAAGCAACATCCGCTAGAAGTCGCTGGTAAGCCTGAATAGTTGTGTTGGTGACTGCAAAATCTTGCAAGAGCATGCGACCGACAGCAAAACTTGTGGTGACCGTGAATGGCTCTGAAACTCTTGTGAGCAGCCACAAGTCACTTCCGCTCATGCCAAAGGACTTTCTGAGTATTTTAATGAAAAAAGGCTCTAATCACAAAGTTGTTTGACCTTGTTACCAGGTTAAAAAGTGGTTTACAGGTTGGAATTAACTGCCCATCTCGTAATCAGGGCCTATGTTTCTATTGGTAACTCTGCGTTTACCACGGAGTGTGGAGTTGCCGAATTCCACAAACTCTGCGCTCTGAAATTGAATTGGGGGACAGTAAAGTGGGATAGAGATTAGAGTGGAATAGACTGAAGTGGGGTAGAGTACAGTGCAGTGGCATAGAGTGCAGTGGCTTGAAGTAGAGTGGTATAGAGTAGAGTGGAGTACGGTGTCTTGGAGTGGCATAGAGTAGATTGGCATAGTATACAGTAGCACAAAGTAGAGTTGCGTAGAGAGAAGTAGGGTAGAGTAAAACAGGGTTGAGAAGAGTGGTGTAAAATAAAGAGGAGAGAAGTACAGTGAAGTAGGTTAGAGTTATTTAGGGTACAGTCAAGTGGAGATAGAGTATAGTGGCATAGAATATAGCGGCATAAAGTAGAGTGGCATAGACTACAGAGGCATAGAGTAAAGTGGGGTAGACTGAAGTGGGTTAGAGAACAGTGCTGTGGTGTAGAATAGAGTGGTGCAAAGTACCGTACAGTGGAATTGAGTGGAGTGGAGTACAGTGGCTTGGAGTGGCATAGAGTAGAATGACATGACGTACAGTGGTGTATAGTAGAGTGGCATAGAGAGAAGTTGGCTAGAATGAATTGGGGAAGGATGAAGTGAGGTTGAGTAGAATTGCATAGAGTAGAGTGGAGTAGAGTAAATTGGGTGGAATGAAGTGAGATAGAGCTAAGTTGGGTAGAGTAGAGTGGTGTAGAGTGGATTCGATTATAGTGGTGTATAGTATAATTCTGTAGAGTGAAGTGGGGTAGAATGAAGTATGGAAGAGTGAAAACAAATGTTTCTGAGGAGAGATGTACAGTAAATTGGCATAGAGTAGAGTGGTGTTGAGTAGAGTAGGGCGTGGAGTAGAGTTGGGTAGAGTGAAGTGGGATAGAGAGAAGTGGCATAGATTAGAATGGGCCAGAGTTGAATGGTGCACTGTAGAATGTTACAGGCTGAAGTGGCGTAAAGTGCAGTGCCTTACAGTAGAGTGGCACAAAGGTTAGAGTGAAGTGGAGTAGGGTGGCATAGAGTGCAGTGGGTAGATTGAAGTGAGGCAGAGTAGAGTGGCATAGAATAGAGTTGCATAGAGTAGTAGCGTACACTAGAGAGGCATAGAGTACAGAGGTATACAGTAGAGTGGCGTACAGTAAATTGGGAAAGAGTGAAGTGGGCTGGAGTGAACAGGCACAGAGTCTTGTGGCATAAAGTGTCATGGTGGAGAGTGTTGTGGGGTAGGATGAAGTGGAGTAAAGTAGAGTGGCAAGCCTGAGGCACCTTCACGGGAGCCTGGCACAACTCAACCAACAGTGATCCTGTCATTGGATGCAGCACAGGCCTCTATTCCTTTCCATCCAATCAACTTGCTTATCTCTCTTTCTCTTCAATTGTGAGATTTATTGCACCATAATAAAATCTGTCCCCTTTCAACAGATCTCACAGTGGTGTTCCATATATGTTGTAAGCAATGGCATACCAGTTTAAAGGGAAATACACAATGACCTGCAATATCTATTGTGGAAAGACCCAGTACCACTTACTTGGTGTCTTCAGGAGGGCTTCAGGCTCTGGTAATGATCTCCTGCTTCAGGTTGTCTCACACATAGGACAGCCTTGAGCTATGAGTAATCAGAAGAATGATATAGCAAAACTCACTGTTAAAAACGCACAGTAAATTTGGTGGTGTCAGGAATATGTGGCTGATTTAAAACAAAATGAAATACTTTAACTTCATTGTGTTGTATGCAGGTGTAAGAAATTGTTTGCATACCCTGATTTAAGCTAATATCAATAAAGATACTGTACATTCCATACTGCTGTTTTAGTTTGAAAAAGAATATTTCTAAAGCCTGGTCAGCTTCACCTATATATGTACTTCTTCCTAGAAACACCTGATCTCCAGCACACTTTGGGGCATATTTAAGAGGAAGTGGTGGAGCGCAGTGTTAGGTTCCTTGGCTTAATGCAGCACTCTGCCACTTCTAAAAGGCAGGGCTACACCGCACATACAAGGATACAGTACAGCCCTGCGTTTCCCCCTGCGTGGGCCCTAATTTCGCTGTTTAGCGCCAGCACAGACACCCTTGCACCAGAGTGTAAGGGCGCCTGTGTTGCAGGGGAAGATTTATTATATGCAGGAACGTGTCTCTTCCTGCACAGAAACAATCTGAAATGTCGCTTTGTAACTTCTATGTGTGCTGCTTAATGCAGCACAAATAGATGTTGCAAAATGCCATTTTATTAATTACTATTCATGTGCAGGAAGGAACACCTCCCTGCACATAAACAATCAATGGCCTTTTGCTGTTTCTATGTGTGCAGAACAATGCAGCACACATGGAAACAGCAAAAACAAGGAGAAATTTAAAATGTGTCCTTGTTGCTCCAGGATAAAACTATGGTCTTAATGTTGGCAGTGCCCTTTATTTAAGCCACCCCTGTAAATATGGGGCAGTGTCAAAATCAATGGGTATTGCTGTGGAACGCCCACCAAAATATCCATTGCCCGACTCTTTCACACTAAGGAGCCCATTAGGATGTAGGGTGGATTGCAACCGCCATGCGGGCGGTGGCGATCCACCCTACATCCTTGCCCGCCTGCCACCCATTTCCCCCCGCCATATTAGTATGGCAGGGGTTACCACGGCAGACAGGAAGACCCTCCGCCACTTTTCCGCCCGGTAGACAAGTTGTACTGGACGGCAAAGGGTTTAATATGGTTATGGTGTCTGAAAGACACCGCCATCCATATCAGGATGCAGGTGGTGGCAGCCCGTCTGCCGCTATTCCGCCCGGTCGACAAGTCGACTGTGCGGAAAAGGGTTTAATATGGTGGTGGTGTCTGCTAGACACCGCCATCCATATCAGGATGCACGCGGGAGGCAGCCTTTCAATGGCGGCGTTGCTGCCACAGAAAGGCATGCGGATTCTGAAGTTGGGGGCCCATTGCGGGCCCCCAGGATGTTGGGGGTGTGGGGGGACACATGGGGGGCCTATGGTACCCCCGTGCATATGCATGCTCAACATGGCAGGCACCGTGTGGCAGGTGCTGCTGAACGCACCGCCTGCTGCAATGTTAGAAATTAAGAACGCGCCCGCCACACTGGCGGCGCATCCTAATTGTGTATGCAGGACTGCTGCACACATAGCGGGCGGTCCCATTTCACATCAGGATGGCGGGTGGACAAAGTCCGCCCGCCATCCTAATGATGCCCTTAGTATTGTGTGAAAGGGTACCTTACTCGCAAGGCAGCGTTTAGTCCAGTTAAGTGGCTTAATGCTGCCTTGTAAATAAGGCAAAGCCCCTATCACCGCCACAACATCAGATAAAGTGACTAATTGGTGCCGACAGGGGCTTGCAAAAATGCCCCTTTGTCCGTAATTATGGAAATGGCGTACTTTTTTGGTTATATTAAAGTTAGAACCTGTTCTACATAACTGCACTGCTTTTACATGATTAATCAGGCTACTGGAAAATATACTGCTCATAATGTGGAAGTATTATTTCCATTTAAGCTTCTGCTGTTTTATTTATTGCAGCATTCTTAAAGATACTATGGTCTAAATTAATTAAAGGCTCTGTAATCGATTGGCTCACCTATCCAACCAGTCCCAAATTATAAGTACTGAAGGACATGTTTACATGGAGTCTACACTTTTAACTTGTGACGTCCTCAAAGGTGTTATTTTAGCCCCAACACTTTTCAACTTATGCATGAAACCGCTATATTTGAAGGAATGGGTGTCGCAATCCATCAATACGCAGACGGCACTCACATCTACCTCAAATACTCATACTACTTGAAATATTCACCCTCCATTCTGCACGTGTAAACATCCAGACCTGGATGTCAGAGAACGTCCTCGCTCTCCATTCCCCAAAAAACGGAATTCATTCTGGCCTCCCTAAAACACAAACATACTTCATCTGGATCCCCTCACACTACAAAATGTTGTAGACTTTACACTTTCACACACTGTATTTTCCCCTGGAATCATGCTAGACCCAACTCTTTCTGTGATCCCCATATAAAAATTCACCATGGGCTAGATGTAGGTAATCATATTTTACCACTTCTTAAATACCGAATTTTACCGATTCGGTATTTAAGAACTGGTAAAATAGAGGGGGGGAGATGTAGGTAATTCCACATGTGGAATTACCGAATCGGTAATATTCGGTATTGAATCGGTATGTCCTATTGATTCCTATGGGCTTCACAGCCCATAGGAATCAATGGGAAATACCGATTCGGTAATTACCGAATCGGTAAATACCGAATTCTGCAAGGGTGTAGGGGGTGTCACTTTGACACCATGTGGCAGACAGACATGCCATAAGGGCATGTCTGTCTGTCACATGGCATAGGTGTGCATGCACACATGTGCATGCACACCTGAATTCGGTATTTTAACACCCAATTGGATTGGGTGGTAAAATACTGAATTTGTAGGGCCTTTGGGACTCTGAAGAGTCCCACCTACATCTGAGATTTACCGAATCGGTAAAAATACCGATTCGGTATTTTACAGAATCGGTAAATTTACCGAATCGGTAAATTTACCGATTCTGTAAAAATCTGCCCCTACATACCGAAAACCCATTTACCGGTCGGTAACGGCCGAAATTGGCCGTTACCGGTCGGTAAATGGCTCCTACATCTGGCCCCAGATCTGCAAACATTCACTTCGAAAAAAGGTATGCTTTTTTCCCCTGCTCTTCTGAAAACAGCAGCGCACACTATAATCCAGCCATGTGTGAATTTTGGTAATGCCATACTTGATGTGTTACCACAATCTTCTCTCTAAATAAACAAAACTGTTCCACACTCCACTGCCAGACTTACGGCCACATGCAGCATTGCTGCCGTTTGCGATTTCTTAATTGCGAAAATTAAGGAATCGCAATTAAAAAATTGCAAAAGGCTATGCACTAAGAAATCGCTATTTTTTTTGCGATTTCTTAATTTTCTTTAATTGCGATTCCTCTACTATCCAACCCCTTTAATGATCTTGTAAAGCCTTTTCACCATTCCTCCTGTTTATTGCCAACTATTGTCTGCACAGATTTGAGTCTGCAAGACTGTCCCTGCTGAGCAGATATTTGCCAATACCCCTAACTCAGGTTTAATCTCTTTACCCTCATTCCTTTCCACCAGATTACTGACTACACAACTCATTTTGGTTGTCAAGTGAAGGTTTCAGTATCTTTACACCGGAGCCGACTCCGAAGTTCTTTCATTTGTTATTTGTTTCCTATCGGAAGAGGGCCATTATTGCCTCTATACTCTCCAGGCCTAGTTCACTAGTTGCAGAGTGAGACTTAGAACTTGCTTTTGCCAAGCAGAAGCTAACATTAAATGGCAGCTGATCTTGTATAACCTCGTATGAGCATATGCACTGTGATGTGCGCTCTAGTCTACGAGCGTGAACGCGATGACGCGTCACGCCGTAGAACAGAGCGGAAGGCGCGCGCATGCGCAGCGGAGGCTGAGAGTGAAGGCGCGAAAGGGAAAAGACGGAGTTAGCGACCGGAGCTCTGCTGTTGAGACGCTCGGCGCTTTATGCTTACGATAACTTCTTGTTCACTTGAAATAAATAGTTTACCAACTACATTGGCTACAGTGAACTCTGTGGGGGCAAAAGGACAACATTATATTGGCGACGAGGCTGTGACACGAACACCACCGAGTACAGTGGAAAGAGGCACCACCCCCACCAGCCACACCAGTCGGTAGGAAGAACAGTTAACCCACCAGCAAGAGCATAAAGCGTGGCAGCAGCGCTACAGCACGAAGCGCCAGGACTACAGCCACCATAGGCACCAGGTCAGTGCTACCCTAAGGACATAAAGCCACAGCCATCATCCTGGCAACCAAGGGCACCTCCCCACTACCAGAGGAGGGGGTACAAACAGAAAATCCCACGCAGGATATAAGGGACAACACCCCAGGCAGTCCAGGGGGCCAAGGTGAAAGGGCAGAAAGCACAGGAACACCCAGAGTGCCTGACCAGGCCAGAGCCCGAGAAGCAGAGCATAGAGGCGAAAACAAGATGGCGAACCAGACTTCGTCCCTGATGGCTCCCATTCCATTCCTGCCCAGACCAGGGGAACCCCAGTTAAAATGGGAGGATTGGAGGGAATATTTTAAGAATTACATAGAGGCACGTGAGGACGACAATGGAGAAGAATACACGCCTGAGAGAAAAAAGAGACTGTTACTCCACAATTTAGGCCCTGAGGGCGTGAGGATATTCGCAAACATAGTACCCAAGGAAAGAGGTGCAACGGAGACGGATGTCTTCAAAAATGCTCTAGACGACCTGGACAACCACTTCCGTCCCGCGGTATGTGTCTCAATAGACCGCTTTAACTTTCAACAAAGGAAGCAAGAGGTGGGTGAGTCAATAGATGACTACGTGGCGGCGCTCCGACGTCTGGCCATCACATGTCGTTATGGGCCTCTACAGGAGGAGTATATCAAAGACCAGATAGTCATGCATACCACCAACAGGTCTGTCCAGGAGAAACTGTGGTCGCAGAATGAGACCTCACTCAAGGACGTTATAGCGATGGTTAAGAAGGCAGAAATGGCTAAACGCTGCGCAGAAGCGGCAAAAAGGGAAAGTACACAAAAGCAGATGGTCAACAAGATAGACGAGGCCTCGACATCCTACAGACAAAAAGGATCATATGGAGAACAGAGGAAGGAATCCAAATGGACCGGGAAGCAAACGGGCCGCCCCAACTCAGAGGGCAAATTCTCTTGCTATAGATGCGGCAGTGCGGCGCACTCGGCTCAGGATAAACGTTGTCCGGCGTTTCGCGCCAGATGCGCGTTCTGTGGCCTGGTAGGCCATTTTGAAAAGGTTTGCCGCAAGAAGGGAGCGAGAACTACTGTCAAGTGTGTGGAATCAGCGACGGTGGAAGCAAGTGAGGATGAGGACCTAGAGGACGGAGACATGGTATTGTGTGTGGACGATCAAGTGTTGGAAGTGTCGGGGAAACGCAGTGATAAACCCCGCACGGACATGCACATTGGAGGAGTGAAAGTACATGTGGCGGTTGACTCAGGCTCACCTTGGACCATAGTACAAAAATCCATATGGGAAGAAGATTTTGCGCCTGTGGTTGGGCAAGAACTATGGCCGCCGGACATCAGGCCCATCTCGTACACAGAGAATGCCATTCCCTTGGTGGGCTGCCGAGACTTTGAGTTTGAATTCAGGGGTAGGTCTGCCACCTGCACATTGTATGTAGCGGAAAAAGGCCCATCGGTGCTGGGATGGAGAGATGCAGGAGATCTAGGGATCATACTCAATCCCGGCGGAAAAGAACAGATACTCCTAACAGATGAGTGGCCCCTCACGAAAGAAAATGAGTGGAAGGCGGCATACCCCAAAGTATTTGAAGGAATGGTGGGAAAATTGGACAAATTTGTGCACAAGATGGTCCTCAAGGAGGGAGCAGTGCCAGTGACGCATAAAGTCAGGAACATCCCCATCTCCACCAGTGAAGCGGTGCGGCAGGAACTACAGAGACTGGAGGACCAAGGCATCATTGAGCCGGTGGACAGCTCAGAATGGCTGTCCCCCTTGGTGGTGGTCAAGAAGCCGAACGGGAAGGTTCGTCTCTGCGTGGACCTTCGGGAGCTGAACAAAAGCCTGATTGTGGAGAAGTTTCCCCTTCCCAGGATAGAGGAGATGTTGGCAAGAACGAAGGGCATCTCCCATTTCTCCACCATAGATCTCACATCTGCATACCATCAGATTGAGCTACATCCCACGAGTAGAAAGTACACCTCCTTCATCACACCCTTCGGGTGTTATCAATTCCGTAGGATGCCCTTTGGGCTGGCATCCGCAGCTGCTGTATTCCAAAAGTTGATGCATCGGTTGTTTAAGGACATATCCGGAGTACAGTATTTCCAGGATGACATTCTGGTGATGGGCTCCACCAAAAGGGACCATGACAGCAAACTGACCAGAGTTCTTGAGGTGTTACAAAACAGAGGCCTGACAGCGGAATGGAGCAAGTGTAAGATTGGGATGCCCTCGGTCACATATTTGGGTCACGAAATAGGAACACATGGTATATCCCCGAAGGAGCAAAATGTGAAGGCCATCAAGGATGCTAAAGCCCCGGGAACCAAGGAGGAAGTGCGGTCATTTTTGGGCATGGCCGAATATTATAGTAAGTTGGTGAGACACTTTGCCACCAAAACACACAGAATGCGACAACTCACCAGAGACAAAGTGAAGTTTGAATGGGACAGGGAAGCACAAGAGGAATTTGAGATGGTAAAGGATTGCATCAGCCAAGCAGTCCCCTTGCAGGGCTTCGTATCCGAAGACAACACAGTAGTAACGACGGATGCAAGCGACAAAGGCCTAGGGGCGGTGCTGGCTCAGGAAAGGGAGGATGGATCAGTGGAAACCATCAGCTTTGCCTCACGTGCTCTTTCCCCGACGGAACAAAGGTATAGTGTCATCGAAAAGGAAATGTTGGCAGTCACGTGGGCAATGGGCAAATTTAGGCAGTTCATATGGGGTACCAGGTTCAAGCTCCAAACGGATCACAAGCCCCTGGTTAAAGTGTTGACATCCTCGGGCCATGAAACGGCGACACCCAGGATTGCGAAAATGACATTGAAACTACTGGACTACACATATGATGTTGAGTACTTGCCAGGAACGCAGAACAGGGTGGCGGATTATCTCAGCCGGGCTGCGGCGATGGAGGAAGCCCCGGAGGTGGTCCTTGACAAGGAAGAGATGGTAGCCAGTATGGAAGATCATGAGACGACGATTAGCCGGCAGGAATGGGCAGCTGCTTACGAGCAAGACGTGGAGAAGGAGGAAATTAAAAGACACCTTACGTCGGGATGGCCAGACAAGAAGAAACTCACAGAAGAAGTAAGGAGGTTTTATGAGATGAGAGAGGAATTGTCTTTGAGTGACTCTGGAGTCTTCCTATACAGAGGTGAAAGGGTGGTACCACCGGAAAGCCTGATACCCAGATTATTGAAACAGCTACATGAAGGACATTTAGGCATTGTAAAGACCAAGGCGCGAGTTAAGCAAATGTATTGGTGGCCGGGCATGGATTCCCAAATAGAAAGGCAAGTGAGAGAGTGTGAGCAATGCCAAGGAGCGGACAAAGTTCTTCGACCCCTCAGACCAGCCTTGGGAAAGTTCGACACTCCCCAAAACCCCTGGGAGAATGTGGCTATAGACATACTAGGGCCTGTCCTGGATAGCAGAGGAGTGAACAAATACTTGTGTGTAGTCATTGACAAGTACTCGAAATGGCCTGAGGTTGATATACAAGAATCCATGGACACAGACACAGTGTTAAGTTTTTTGACGTCCTTGTTTCTACGAGAAGGAATACCAAAATCCATACTCAGTGATAACGGACCGCAGTTCGTCTCGGACAAATGGAGGCGATTCATGGAGAGGAATGGGATTGAGTCGAAACATACTGCCATCTACCACCCAGCTTGCAACGGCCAAGTGGAGAGGTTCAACCGTGTGTTAATGGGCTCCATCCAAGCAGCCATCTCGCAAGGAAAAGACTGGGAGAAGGAAGTGATGAGCATGCTATGGGCGTACAGGATCACCCCCACGGTGGTGGGGTACAGTCCCTTCCAGGTGCTGAGAGGCCGCCTCCCATTCACCAAGGACAATGTGGTATGGAGGGAGAAAACCGTCACTAGCAAGTGGTCCCCGGCTGTAGTGCAGCACAACTTGGAGAAGGCACAGAGGATCTACGCGGCCCATTATGACAGGCGACGCAACACAAAGGACACTGTACTAGAAGAAGGAGAATGGGTCCGGGTCAAGTTACCCCTCTTACAAAAGAAAGGAGAAAGCAAGTATAGTCAACCCCTGCAGGTCAAGGAGGTGCGAGGCAGAGCAGCCCTCCTCAGTGATGGCAAGGTATGGTCACAAGACCGCATGGCAAAAGTCAACAAAATCATATCGTGGCCCCGATCAGTGAAGGAGGAGATACAGGAAGAGTCCGATGAATCCAGACTGCCCGCCAGGCGGGGTGCAGAGGGCTTGTGGGAAGGAGCAAGTGAGGACAGAGAAATGGAAACTCCCACCACATGGTCGACCATGGAAGCAGACACACAGATCAGCGAAGAACAGGAAGCAAATCAGAGTGATGGTGAGAGATTACGGGAAGAGAGAGAAAAGGAGGAAAAGACCCCGGTAAGATGCACCCGCAGCAGCAGAGCTGTTAAGGTGCCTTCCAGATATAGAGACTTTGAAATGAGTGGACACTAGAACATAGACTGGACTGGGAAACTATTATAAGGTTAAAGGAGGGAGATATGTGATGTGCGCTCTAGTCTACGAGCGTGAACGCGATGACGCGTCACGCCGTAGAACAGAGCGGAAGGCGCGCGCATGCGCAGCGGAGGCTGAGAGTGAAGGCGCGAAAGGGAAAAGACGGAGTTAGCGACCGGAGCTCTGCTGTTGAGACGCTCGGCGCTTTATGCTTACAATAACTTCTTGTTCACTTGAAATAAATAGTTTACCAACTACATTGGCTACAGTGAACTCTGTGGGGGCAAAAGGACAACATTATATGCACTTGAATGGTCTCCGTCTCAGTTTCACCTCACCTGCCCATGTGTGGATAAAATGTACCCACCCGTTTTTGGTTGAGGATATCCAACTACATTGTTTCTTGTCAGCTCCGATAATATCCACTGAAACTGTTTAGTAGTTGTGTGAAGTTTTATAACTTAGATTTCAGTAACTCGGGTTGTATTCTTGTCTGTTACACGTGTTCTACCAGGGGCTTGAGCGTTTTACTCTTGCATTCAAACTCTTCTTTAGACTTATCAAACTACGAACTCACACTTAACTTTCAAAGCAGATTCATCTGGCTAGCTTATTTAGTTGTCAGAAGAAGGAAATTATGATATGGTACATTTATGCAGAGTAAATATAATACTATCTGTCTCACATATATCTGCTTCACCTCATTCTTAAATAAAGTTATAAATTCCCCTCACTTATTTTTCTTGACTATATGTTTATGAAGGGGCTATGCAAATAACAGTACAGGAAAAGAGAAAGCAGTGACAATAATTTCCGCAACTGGACTGACACCTAGGCAGCTTAATCAACCTACCGTTACAAGATTTTTATTAGCAGCATGTAAAATTCAAGTCAATAATTCATTAACATAATCCTTGGTTGCTTGAGCATGCGCAGTCACACTTGTGTAAATTAAACATCTCAATCAATAGGAAATCCCGTTTCATATCATTAATAAGTGTGGGCTAGATCTATGAAAATAGGAATAGCGATTACATAACTTCCAGTTTTTATGACTTGCAATTAGGAAATCGCTGTTCCTAATCTAGGGAACACGTTTAGGTTTCATTAGCAACTCTGATGGGCCGCAAATAGACCTACCTCATGAATATTAATGAGGTGTGTCACAATTTGCAACCCACTACAATTCGCTGTCATCACAGGGATGGTTGGCCTGCTGGGGTCGGCAAACCACCATGTCTGTGATTGCTTTTAAAGAAAAGAATGAAAAGGGGCACTACCTGCTCTTAAAAATTATTTTGCCAATCATTCTCAAATGGTCAAGAGTCCCTTGGGACACCTTCTCGTTTGCGAATGTGCCTTGGGACACCTTCTCGTTTGCGAATGTGTTACCACCAGTTTTCAAATGGCAGTAAATTGTGAAATGTTTGTGACCACCGAATGGTCGTAGAACATTCATGCATACCATTTCAATTCGGTAATAGAGAGGGATGCCCTCAACGTGCCCCCTCCAAATGCCGAATCGCAAACCCCAAATTGCACTTCGGTAACATGGTACCGAACAGCACTTAAGGCTTAGTACATCTCACAACTAATTTTCGCGGTCGCAATTGGCCCTATTCGTAGATCTAGCCTTTTGTTCCCCCCACATTTTAGTAGGAGGGAGGCGTATGGAATTTGTACCATACATGTGACAAATTTTGTGTAGATTGTCCAGATGGTCCAAAAGTTATAATATGGCGTTTTCCAGCTAACATTTGTAGTAATAAAAGCAAAATACTTCGGGAATAAATCCAAAACCGCAAATTAAAAGAACATCAAACTTCAGAGTATACATTTTTAAGAAATATGGGCCCTGATTACGAGCTGGGTAATTACTTCCGACTAGTTATCCACTGTTTAACCAGCTAACAATGACAAACAATTTCGAGATTAGAGCCTTTGGGTTGAAGCGTTCAAGCTAACATCTTGACCACAAGAGCATATAACTTTGTTGAGCACTGCGCCAGCACTAAATTGCAAATAATATCGAATTGGATGGTTTATAGTATTTCCTTACATTAAGAATATATTAGTGTTTTCTAATATGGTGCGTTTTCAAGACTGCAGACAGCACTAACTTTCGTTCCAAGCTGCTTTCAAATTATTTTACAATGCTTGAGAACTTCAGGGCAAATGCAGCATGTTTGGGTGCAACACAGTGTTAGTGGCCGAGTAGTGCTTACAGCTTCAGAATTATGGCCGGCCATTTTGATATACTAAGCATATTCACTTCCCTCTTCACATTAGATTGTATTCAGTTCTTGGCTCTAAGGTCGTTAAAGTCGCCAGGCTTTACGTAGAGGAGGATTTGTTTTACATTATGTATATTGAAACCTTCCAATCTATGGTTCATTACATAACTTCTTACAAAGCAGTAGATGTATTTAGTGTAGAATTTGTGCCTGTTCAAAACTTCCGCTTTTATTTAGCAGGTGCATTTATAAAAAGGGTTAGATAAATAGCTAGCCGATGCAAGGAGAGGTGACAATTATCAAGGCACTCGATTCTTTTAATGATGGCACCTTTACTCTTTGTAATGGAGCTCTTCTGCATTTTGTCACAGAGCAACAAATCAATGTTACTCCTACTTTGATTAATAAAATCGCCCTCGATTGAGAATATAAAATGAGGCTCTATCTTCTATCACAGTGGATTCAAAGGTCAAGTCCAATGACAAAGCTTGTCAAAATAAGCAATGTCCCAATTTCTTAAGCCTCAAGTACTTTCATATTTTCTGAGATGTGAGATGAAATTTAAAATGATGCATGACATCTGTATTATACCTAACTGATATGGTGTGTCTCTACTAGCTGCCAGGTTCTAATGCTTGCAGCAGTGTCTAAAATATCATATACACTGCAATGGGTACAATCACTTGTGCGTCTGAGGTAGGAGCTGGAATTTACAACTAACAACATTTTGCTATTGTCTTTTGCTCTATTCGTCTAATCATTTTAGAATTAAATGAGCAGCAATAGGCGCCCTGCACCCAGCCCTGTAGTTAGTACCTCTCAATTGGAAGTTCCAGATGTATTTAATAACGATAGGTGAACGGTCCGTTTATACATTTTTCAGAGTATAGCAAAACATTATTAAAATGTTTTCCCCAATTAAAATACCAAATAAATGTAAATGAATAAAAACATATTAAGACAACTTCAGATAAGATATTAAGACATACATATTGACATGGAAGAAACAGTATAACTTGCAACATTTATTAGCATAACCACCTTCTAGGTTGAATGAGTGCTGGACAGATAAAAACCAAATGACACATAACTTGTTTGCCTCCTTTATAAAGCTAGCACATATGTTGGTAATTTCCCTGATCAACCCCGTATCCAGTATATGACTTAAGAGGAAGGATACCAAGTATTAACCTTCTTGCACGTGGGCCTAGAGACAGCGGCAAATAATCTTGGACCTCACCACAAGATACACATTCTTTGCAAAGAATTATACAATATTTAATCTAGCACAGTGTGAGAAATCAGGACCAGTTTTCAGTGTCCCCCTACTTTTTGCCCCTATTTTGGCTTCTAGGTGTTGGTTTTCTGAGTCAGATTGTGCCCTGCACTCTGCTATCCAGACCCAGGGCCTGTGCTCTGATTAAAAGTACATGATGATTAGGTTTAATTGTAATTATGTGTAATCATTTGACTTTGGAATTATAGGTACTTCCAAAGTAGTAATGTACCTTTTTTACATTTAACTTACCACCATGGTCTCCCCTAGGTGCCTGATGGGTAGGGTGCCATGTGACTGTAAGCAGGGATATTATAAAATATGTTTTTTTTTTTGCAAAAGTAGTGCCCTCAGTCAACTATGGCTATTTAATCTTCCCTGGTGTCCTTACCAACTTTTACATGAGTTTCCAAATTTCTGTACATAAGAAAGTGTTGGGAATCCCACGACAGGCCAGGAGAGCTAGAGTAAGACTGGGAGGCACAATAAAATACTATATTAGCACTTTGAGAACTCCAGCAACAGCCTTGAAAGCGCAAATTAAAACAATCTTCGAAGAAAGCGGATCCCCATGGCAAGCACAACTGACAGTAGCCAGTCATCTGCTAGAAATAGAGGTGCAAAACCTGGTCAACGCTAATATTCCAATAGCTGCATGGAAAAGAGCAGTGAACAGACAGGTCAAGCATATATCATTCGCCAGAGATCTCGATAGCCTGCATCACCATTCAAACTTTTCTACATTGGATGCTTCTTATAAAGTGGGAAAAGCACAGCATTATCTTGAGCAAGCACTATCCGTCCAAACCCGAAAAAGATCACTTACATGAGGCTCCTCGCATTACCCATAACGGAGTTTAATCAAAGTTGGGCCCGCGTGGATAAATCAGCAGCATGCAGACTTTGTGATTACCATCAGGAATCCTGGTACCATTTGTTGTGTTGCTGCCCAAAGCTAGCCAGTGAGGGGCACCGTTTGCTCACCCCAATCTGCAGAGCTCAGGGCCTCACTCGATGCAGCGAAATCTCTGACTTGTGTTTTTCTTCAACAGCAAGTCAAACAGTAGCACGGCTGGGGAAATTTATAGAACTAATTCGCGCAGCATTGTCCGCGAATGCAGAGCCGTACTAAGAAAATTGTAGGTCTGGAAGCATGGGAGAGGCGGACACACCTCCCACTTAAAAATCAATGCACTTTGTTCTTAAACTGTATGGTCAGATTATGATACTATACTGATTGTTTTATGCTTTATTAGGCTGTGATAACAATTAGGGAATTTAACTTATTTTGTTTTTAGACAATTATTTTATATTGTTAGCATATTGTAATGATTTTAAATAATCGAACAATAAAAGCCTTTTTCACGTTCAAGATGTTTTATAAACCCTGGTGAAAGTAGAACGCCAATTTCATTTTTCCCATTATAAATAATTGGCTCCATATTCTAACATTTTAATATTTTATTTAAGTATAAATATTGACAGAAAGGAGATAAAATATCATTCAAGGTATTAAGATCTTAGTTATGATAAATCCACCAGCTTGTCACAGTTAGATTTATAATAACTATCACAGAAGATAATTTATTAAACTTTCTTTTTGTAAGCCAAAATCCAGCCTTCCAGCTGATTGGCTAGCCTGTGCCACGCTGAGCCAAGCTGTCTTAATTAGGTGTGAATTTGTCTGCTCTGAGACAATAGGTTTCCTGTGGGTGGAAAACTGTACCTGCAGAACCAGATGGCAGGAAGAGGGGGGAAGTAGCTAAACTGGACTTCAAAGGGGGACTGACACTTTAGGATGTATGTACGATGGAATCCTGCAGGCATTTAGCAAACATGCCTTCATCACCACCTCATTAGAACAAACGCGTTGTTAGTATTTAGCATTTATTCAGCATGCAATTCATAATAATGAATTGCATTAGAGGGGTGCTGGGCTTTGGAATAGGGTAATTTACTATTCCAACTCCAGTCTGCACAACAGTCACCAGTAGGGAAGGTGTTGGACTTTAAATCCACAACTGTTTCACCAATGTGCTCCCTCTAAAGCAAGTCATTGTAACGACTTGCGTGCTTATCCAATGCGTGCTTACGACAGATTTGTTCTATTACTGGTGTTGTAAAAGCACAGCATGATCGCTGCTATGTCCTAAAGGACGTTTCCCCTTTAGGACAGCCTAGGCTCACCCCCACATCCTGCAACCCAAGACACACAGGAGCCCTGGTAATTAGATTAGTGAAGGTAGTGGAAGGGGAGTGTTAGTGAATCTTAGGAACACCAGTGGGTTGGCTTAGCCTGATCTAACCTTCAAACAGAAAAAATTCTTCACGTTGGATTTTGGAAGAATTGTGCCTCACTTTGGAGGAAGTGGTCATACACCAGGGTGGCACTCTGCATCCCACTGATCAGGTGTGCCCCCTGCTTGACACCCAGACCCTGTGAAAACATATGGAAGAGCTGCATTGCAACTCAGATCTGTTGACTGAACCTACAAGGAGAAGAAGGACTGCCCTGCTGGAATCTGGAGCTGCACCCAAACAACTACACTCTGGAAGACTGCATCTCCTGCACAATCTGGTATTACAGCCTAATGACTGCCTTGCTTCAAGAAGGATTAAAGAGTGGACTCCCTGCAAGCTGTAGGTTAATGGAGACCACCTGCATCAACTCCACCAAGAGTCCCTATCCCGGAGTGTGCATACAGTGGACCTTTAAGGTTTTGACCAGGTGCATTTTGGGAATTGTAGTCCATACATCCCAAAGACTATCCAGGAGATTCCATAAACACTGCGATGTGTGTTTTGGGCACTTTGTACCCTCAAGAGGAACTTAAGGAAGAAGTTCGAGAACTTTAGTGAAGCTTGGGGATTTTTTCTCAAAAACTTCCATAAGGAGACCACCTTGATGCCAAGAGTTCAGCCGGCAACCTTCAACAGTGACCCAGCCTGGATTTCAGGATCATGCCGCTGAAAGCTCTGGAGCTCCACACTTCCAGGATTTAATCAAGGCCTTGCAGAGAAGCAATCCGATGATGTCACATCAAAATCGGCCTGCTGGAGGGGACCGCTCAAAGTCAAAAGAAAAATCTTCTAGGCAAACTTCTTAGTCCTAAGAGAAATCTTTCGACTTAGGCCTCCCATTTAGTATATCCGATCAAGAGTCCATCGTGGTCAGCCTCAAACTTTGACTTTGTCCGTTCAAGCTCGACCCGATTCTAAAAGTGATGCTGTATGTTTTTAAGCTCTAGAAAGTGCTTATTCTTTAAAAATGGTTACCTACATTGGATTTCTGTCTTTTGTCTGTTTATTTTTTCATTAAAATATAACATATTGGTGCAAATTGGGGTTGGATTTTTATTGGGTGTTGTGTCTTACTTATTTCATGTGTTAGTGTTTTAAAACATTTTACACACCTGTCTCCTAAGTTATGCTTGCCAGTTACCAAGGGTTGAGCAAGGGAATAATTCATTCAGACCTTGACTGACCCTTTTATTGTGTTTGTAGCCGTATTACTAGTGGAACATCACTACTAATAACCAACTTTACAACATACAGTATTTCTGTAGAATGCACAAATTCTTTCTCAGTATAACTTTTTAAAGGAATAATGAAAACTGTTATGGAGAACATGAATCAAGAAATGCTATTTTACAATCTGCTTTACTTTGCGGAAATTATACATTTATCATGGTGTATTGTTCTTGTATAAAACTGTAAATACTTCCTGTTTTAGTAATTCTTTACAAGAGCCCCTTGCAGCATGTATTATACTATATGCCTGTCTTATTATGTTTGCAATCGCATGAGGGAATGTCCTAGTGAGGCCAAATTGTAGGTGTGGAACTTGAACAGAAATCGCTGAGTTTAATCTCTAATTTCAGTCCAGATTTGACCAAGAGCCCTGGTAGGAATACAGTCCTAGTCAGGTGTAGACAACTGAAACCACAGTGGAACAGAATTCCCAACAGACTTGAGGCAATCTTAGAACATCAGTAACCTAAACAATTGCATCAGTGAGTGGAAGGCCCTCTGCATACACGCTTTCTCTTAGCAATCAAATGTCCTCAATCTCTCACACAACATGTCCTCCTATAGAAATGATGGAGTGTCCATCCAGTAATCATAGCTAGATTTTTCACCAACTTCTTCTCCAACACTGGCTAAGTAGCATTGTGTTGGACATGACCCTTCATGCAGGGTCACCTAGATTCTTGCCATCTGTTACTGAAAGTGTTTGTTAGCATTAGGACTCTGTGCACTTTTTTCATTGCCTACCCATGGTAAATTGCTTGTGATCGCTCCCTAAAGCATGGTACAGTTGGCATTTATGTAATTAGTTCATTTAATTTAAATGTAAGCCCCTATTATATGCTACTACATGTCCTCAGGTCCTATAAATTAAATGCTATTAGTAGGCGGCAGCACTCATTGTGCGACCCACTAAAGAAGCCTTTCAAAACATGTCTCAGGCCTGCCACTGCAGTCTGTAGTACAGTTTTACACTTCTATTTTAACCTGGCAAAATAAATCTTTTGATAGGACTAAGCCTGCCTTTTTAATACTTATAACTATCCCCTAAGGTAGACCCTAAAGGCTTGTAGTGAAGACTTTGCACAAAAAAGATAGGACAACCCTACCATTTTATGTATGGAGTCTACGCCACGAGTATGGAGACTCTGCAGTCATAACGATACTGCCTGTAAAATACAGTTGTTTTTTTTTTGTTTTTTTATTTTGCAATCTTTGTGCAAAGAGTAAACAAGCATCACATATACATGGAAGAGAAAAAGAAATGAAATACATTTACATGGGGTCAGAAAAAAAACCAAGCTATTACCGCATAAATTATGAAATAAAAGAGAACATCAGAAAAAAAAATATGTACATCAACTAATCAAAACAAAAACAGAGAAATCAAGGGGAGGAAACAATGTAGCTTAAACCCAGTCAGTCACAGAGGCCCACAACCTTGCCCCAAAGAGCCTCTTTCTACTCCCCGTAGTCTTATGATTGGCGGCTTCCAGATTATACATCGCCAGCAGTCTTGCCTGCCAAGAAAGGAATGCAGGAGGGTCCGGAGAAATCCAGTCCTTTGTAATTCAGGCACGTACAATCGACATACAAATAAATACGAAAGCAGTTGTTGTTTTAGATGTAGGTAAGACAGGTTCTGTCTGAACTCCTGTCAAGACCAGTTCCCCGGTAATAAGCATGGGCTGAAAATTCGTTCCTCTCGCGGAATTTGCAGATTTTCCGCAATTTCGCGATCCGCGAATCTCGTGAAATCGCGGTAAGATCCGCAAATCAGCGGGGACCAATTTTCAGCCATGCACTTACAGGGTTACAGCAGCAGGTGCAAAAGTTGAAGCAAATTTTTTGTAACCTTTTACAAAAGGGTTACAAAGAAATTAACTTCAACTTGGGCACCTGCTGCTGTAAGCCTGTAAGTGCTTCCTGGCGCCTCGTTGCCTACTTGCAACTATTCTCTAACCCTCCTCTGACCCTTGAAGCAGGGTCAGAGAATAGTTACAAGTAGGCAATGAGGCGCCTGTCACGAAACAAAACCTCAACAGGAAGCACTGACAGATATAAAAACAAGCATTTGCAATGCAATAGGTCTCGCATTAGGAAAGTTTGAGCTATTGGTCTTGTAAATGACAATTTTTGTTATTTATGTGTTAGTTTTGAAAATAGCTAAATTAATAGCTTTGTCATTTACAATGCCAATAGTTAAACGAATTTGTTGAAAATACGGGATATCTCCATCCATCCCAATCAGGCTTTCGCGCCAATTATTCCACCGAATCCGCACTCCTGGGGGTGACTGAGCGACTCCGACACGGTATTGATAGTGGTGAGACCTTTGCGCTTATACTATTGGATTTAAGCGCGGCTTTTGATACCGTGTCGCATTCCATTCTCCTAGAGTCCCTTCGCTCCCTTGGTGTTGCAGGATCTGCGCTTGCCTGGGTGGCTTCATTTCTTAATGAGCGCACCTTTCAGGTATTTTCAACCAAAGCTGAATCGGCGATCTGCTCATCTGCTTATGGCGTTCCGCAGGGGTCTATATTGAGCCCTTTATTGTTCAATATTTACATCAGACCCCTTGCCACGATAGTAGAGGACGCCGGTCTGTCTATTTACTCCTATGCAGATGATACGCAGATCGTGTTCTCCCTGTCTGACAGTAGGTCTCAGGACACCTCTGCCCTTAAAATCGGCCTTTCTCGGGTTGCAGCCTGGATGCAGGTCAACCTGCTAAAACTCAATGGTGAAAAGACCGAGGTTATCGTACTTGGCAAACATAAAGATCTGTGGGGTTCGAGACACTGGCCTAGTGACATGGGTCCACTGCCTACCCCCGTGCCAGTTGTTCGTAACCTCGGCTTTCTAATCGACGAGAAACTCTCGATGCGTCAACAGGCAACTAAGGTCGCTGCAATCTGCTTTAACACTCTACGCTGGTTGCAGAAGATCCTATGGATGCTGCCTGAGTCTACTCGTCGAACTGTTGTCCAGGCTCTTGTAATGTCCCGTATCGACTACGGCAATGTGCTCTATCTGGGAGCTGATAGAGCTACAATGAATATACTCCAGGTTGTGCAGAACTCAGCTGCCCGCCTTCTGTGCAATGTCCCACGCAGAATGTCTGCAACACAAGCCCTATGTGACCTTCATTGGTTAAAAATTGCTGACCGTGTAGCTTTTAAAACTTTGTGCCTTATGTTCAAAATCCGTCAGGGTTCTGCTCCCACATACTTGCACAATCTTGTCCGGCCATACCAGCCAAATCGCTCCCTTAGGTCATCAAATCAAGCCAATTTTGTAATTCCTAGAATTCGCTTGACAAAAATGGGAGGCCGCTCTTTTGCCCATTTGGGGCCGAAGATGTGGAATGCTCTTCCGCTGACGCTTAAAATGGAGACCAATCTTCTGGCCTTTCGCAAAAAACTAAAAACTTTTCTGTTTTAGTTGGTCAAATGTTCTCTGCTTCTCCTGTTTCAGCAATTACCTATCTTTCTTCTTTAGGCTGTCCCTGGCGCCGGGAAACCCTCTACGGGTAGCTGAGCGCAATACAAATTCAATAAAATAAATAAATAAATAAATATAACTTTCGCAAATGTGACACCTATAGCATTTGTAATGCAACATGTTTTGTATTTACGTGACTTAGCTGTATTGATATTACAAATTACAATGGCTTTTAATTTTTTTAAATAATTAATACTTAAATAAAAGTGATTTTAATTTATAATGGCAATAGCTTAAACTTTTGTAAATAACTTTTGTGAAGATTATGTTCAGTGTATTTTATTGTGACGAAAATCCAAGAACAGAAGTGAAATATTAACATATTTTTGTGACATTTGTAATAAAGTTTGAAACATTGAGAGAACATATTTGAACCAGTTGTTGTTGAATGGTTGCGCAGATTGATGATGGGGTGGCGCTGAGTGGTGCTGTGATGGTGCTGAGTGGTGCTGTGGTGATGCTGAGTGGTGCTGTGGTGGTGCTGAGTGATACTGGGATGGTGCTGAGTGATGCTGGGGTGGTGCTAAGTGATGCTAAGTGGTGCTGTGGTGGTGGTGAGTGATGCTCTGGTGGTGCTGAGTGATGCTGTGGTGATGCTGAGTGATGCTGTGGTGGTGCTGAGTGATAATGTGGTGGTGCTGAGTGATGCTGTGGTGGTCCTGAGTGATGCTGTGGTGGCGCTGAGTGGTGCTGTGGTGGTCCAGATTGGTGCTGTGGTGATGCTGAGTGATGCTGTGGTGGTGCTGAGTGATGCTGTGGTGGTGCTGAGTGGTGCTCGGGTGGTGCTGAGTGATGATGTGGTGGTGCTGAGTGATGCTGTGGTGGTACTGAGTGATGCTGTGGTGGTGCTGAGTGATGCTGTGGTGGTGCTGAGTGGTGCTGTGGTGGTGCTGAGTGATGCTGTGGTGGCGCTGAGTGGTGCTGTGGTGGTGCTGAGTGATAATGTGGTGGTGCTGAGTGTTGCTGTGGTGGTGCTGAGGGATGCTGTGGTGGCGCTGAGTGGTGCTGTGGTGGTGCTGATTGGTGCTGCGGTGGTGCTGAGTGATGCTGTGGTGGTGCTGAGTGGTGCTGTGGTGGTGCTGAGTGATATTGTGGTGGCGCTGAGTGATGCTGTGGTGGTGCTGAGTGATGATGTGGTGGTGCTGAGTGGTGCTGTGGTGGTGCTGAGTGATAATGTGGTGGTGCTGGGTGATGCTGTGGTGGTGCTGAGTGATGATGTGGTGGCACTGAGTGGTGCTGTGGTGGTGCTGAGTGGTGCTGTGGTGGTGCTGAGTGATTCTGTGGTGGTGCTGAGTGATGCTGTGGTGGTGCTGAGGGATAATGTGGTGGTGCTGAGTGATAATGTGGTAGTGCTGAGTGATAATGTGGTGGTGCTGAGTGATGCTGGGGTAGCGCTGAGTGATGATGTGGTGATGAAGAGTGATGCTGGGGTAGCGCTGAGTGATGATGTGGTGATGCAGAGGGCAGAAAGGCACAAAAAGCAGTTCAACAAAGGGAAGAAGGGCAGAAAAACAAGGGAAAAACGAGTCTAACAGAGGGCAGAAGGGCAAAAAAAAACAGTCTAACAGAGGACAGAAGGGCAGAAAAACAAGGGAAAAACGAGTCTAATAGAAGGCAGAAGGGCACAAAAAACGAGTCTAACGGGGCAGAAAGGCACAAAAACGAGTCTAACAAAGGGCAGAAGGGCACAAAAAATGAGTCTAACAAAGGGCAGAATGGCCGAAAAACAAGGGGATAACAGAGGGCAGAAGGGCACAAAAAATGAGTCTAACAGAGGGCAGAAGGGCAGAAAAACAAGGGAAAAATGAGTCTAATAGAGGGCACAAGGGCACAAAAAACGAGTCTAACAGGGGGCAGAAGGGCAGAAAAACAAGGGAAAAATGAGTCTAACAGAGGGCAGAAGGGCACAAAAACAAGGGAAAAACGAGTCTAACAGTGGGCAGAAGGGCACAAAAAACGAGTCTAACAGGGGGCAGAAGGAATCCCGCCCTGCGTGTTTGTCCACGAAGATGCCACCTTTTTGTGCAAAACCTCTACTCAACTGGAATACTTTCTACTGTCTAATCAGTAAGTGCTCCCTCGTTGGCTAAATTTATAGGGGCAGATTTACAATAACTGGTGCATCCCCAGGGATGCGCCAGTTATTGTGCGCGCAGCTCCGCCACCCATGGTGCGCCGCATTTACAATGTGGCACACCATGTTGCAAAAACGCAGTGCATTGCTGGAGCTGCGTCGCTCTTGTGACGCAGCTCCAGCAATGCTCTGGGGGCCCTATCTCCCCAATGCTGCATCAAGCAGGCGCAGGGTTTTGACGCAGCTTTGGCCTAAAAGTGACTGAGTGAAATCTTGTAGATTTCACTCAGCCACTTTTAGGAACACCTCCTGATGGCGCAGGGCTTTACAACGTGATGCATCTCTCAGATGCGTCACGTTGTTAATACCCAGCACCATGGCGCATCTTTTGTGCTGCCGCTGCGTCACAAAACGTCTCGGTAGACGGTGGCAGTGGTGAACCAGAGGGTGGCAGTGATTTACCAGAGGGTGACAGTGATGAACCAGAGGGTGGCAGGGGTGAAACAGAGGGTGACAGTGCTGAACCAGAGGGTGGCAGTGCTGAACCAGAGGGTGGCACGGGTGAACCAGAGGGTGGCAGGGATGAACCAGAGAGTGGCAGTGATGAACTAGATGATGGCAGGGGTGAACCAGAGGGTGGAAGTGGTGAACCAGAGGGTGGCATGGGTGAACCAGAGGGTGGCAGTGGTGAACCAGAGAGTGGCAGTGGTGAACCAGAGGGTGGCAGTGCTGAACCAGAGGGTGACAGTGGTGAACCAGAGGTGCTGTGATGAACCAGAGGGTGGCAGTCGTGAACCAGAGGGTGGCAGTGGTGAACGAGAGGGTGACAGTGCTGAACCAGAGGTTGGCAGGGGTGAACCAGAGGGTGCTGTGATGAACCAGAGGGTGGCAGTGGTGAATGAGAGGGTGGCAGGTGTGAAGCAGAGGGTGGCAGTGGTGAACCAGAGGGTGGAAGTGCTGAACCAGAGGGTGACAGTGGTTAACCAGAGGGTGGCAGTGGTGAACCAGAGGTGCTGTGATGAACCAGAGGGTGGCAGTGGTGAACCAGAGGGTGGCAGTGGTGAACCAGAGGGTGACAGTGCTGAACCAGAGGGTGGCAGGGGTGAACCAGAGAGTGGCAGTGCTGAACCAGAGGGAGGCAGTGGTGAACCAGAGGGTGGCAGGGGTGAACCAGAGGGTGGCAGTGGTGAAACAGAGGGTGGCAGGGATGAACCAGAGGCTGGCAGTGGTGAACCAGAGGGTGCTCTGCCCATACACGACCACATGGGTAACTTCACCATGCAAGCGGCCCGCGAACACGCAAAAAGCCCCGCGAGCATGCAAAAAACCCCGCGAACACGCAAAAAACTAAAATCCGCAAATTCGCACGAATTCGTGGATTTGCGGATTGCGAATTTCATTTCGCGCGAATTCACGGAACGCGAATTTGCAAATTTCGCCCATACTTAGGTAATACACAGTGGTATGCCAATTAACAAGGCCAGAAAATTTTCAATAGCTGTAAAAAAATCAGACAGTATAGGGCACGAAAAAACATATGGAGCGAATCTGCAGCAAATGCCCCGCATCTACTACATTTGGTTCCAGCTCCTGTGCGCCACTTTGAGATTTTGCCAGGGGTATAATACCTATCATAAATAGACATATAGTGCTGTGCCCGCATCCGACCTGGCAATAAAACTTGATTTGCCAAAGATATAGAATTAGTTTGATCTATCCCTTATATATTTAATTTACTTGCCTTTTTCTCTTGGCATTGCTCTAGATTGGTTGGAAATAACATTATCAAATTAGATTACAATAGGCCAATAGGTGTTCGTTTCTCCAAGAGATCTATCAATGGGAGTTTTCTAAATTGGGCATCTAAGCCAGGCCCCAACGTATTCAAAAAGCTACGGACTTGCAGGTATTTAAAAAAGTCCTGTCTTGGCAAGCCGTATTGAGCTTGGAGATCTGCAAAAGCTGGTAGAATGCCATCAGGACAAATATCTCCCAAGCGGCGAATTCCCTTCTGATGCCACCTATAAACCGTTTGGTCTCGAAAAATCAAAGGAAGAGCACCAACAGTCTCCAAAGGGGTATAAGCATTCAAATTCATAAGGCCTAGATGCCGCTTCACCCGTTTCCAAACCAAAAAGGCGTCTTTCAAAATTTTGAATGCAGTTTTTTTTAAATAACTTGGCTCCAGATCTTTGACTAGTCAGCTGTTAACTGCTTCCCCCAACCCAAATTAATAGATTGAAGGGGAATGAAAGGGCAATATGATAGCTCTATGCCCGACTATCAGTGGGGAAATAAACTGCAAAACCGCCGACCAGTAATAAAACAGAAAGTATGGAATACCCCAAACCCCCATCAGATCTAGGCAGAGCCATCTTCTTATACGCCCTTCTATGCCTCTTATATCCCAAAGGAATTTAGAGCAAGTATTTTCAATTTTATTAAAGCAAGACGCTGGAAATTCGAGCGGAATAGTTCTAAAAAAATAAAGAAATTTGGGTAACACAATCATTTTCAAAACATTCGACCTCCCATGCAATGATAGATGGAAATAATCTATTTGTTGTAACATAGAGTTCACCTTATTTATTACCAGATTAATATTCAACTCTGGAATCTTATTGATTGACGAGGATAGCTTAACCCCTAAATAAGTGGCTTCTGCAACAGTGGATATGCCCTCTGGAGTGCTTCGGCCAATACATAAGATCTGTGTTTGGTAAGGTTGAGCTTGTACCCGGAAAAGAGCCCAAACTCTAATGCCTGTTCTTCAATTATTGGCAATGTGGAAGCTAAATCAGTGGTGACGACAACAATATCGTCCGCATAGGCCAGAGCTCTATATTCGAAATCATTAATTTTAACTGGTTTAATATCAGCAGAGTAATTTAATTTGGCCATAAAAAGTCAATATAAAAGGCAAACAATAAAGGGGAACAGGGACAGCCTTGTCGCGTACCCCGACTGATTGAAAGCAGGCCCGAATCTCTACCGTTTAAGCGATGAAAGCAGTAGGGAGGTAATATAAAGACTTCAATGCTTGCACCATAACCGGGCCAAACCCCTTCACATGGAGCACTTCCCACAAGTATGGCCAAGACACCCTGTTGAATGCCTTCTCGGCATCCAACAGGGTTATTCCAATCGTATTCTTTGTGGCTTCTGCCCATTCCATCATTGCTATCACCCGCCGAACATGATCTGCAGTATCACGTCCAGGGATAACCCGTGCTGAAATTCTGATACTAAAGTTGATGTGATTCTTGACAAGCGCCCGGCCAAAATTTTAGAATCAATTTTGTTGTCAGAATTAATTAGCGAGATTGGTCTATAAGAAGATGGTGAGAAAAGAGATTTACCCTTTTTTAAAAAGACCATGACGGTAGAATTCCGCCAAGACATCGGGGAGGTAAAAATGAATAAAACAAATTTTGTCGCGTGCACTGCATCACCAAATGCGATGCAGTGCGGGCAACAAAATTCGTTTTATTCATTTATATGTTTACTTACATGTTAAGGTCCGTAATCCATACATTATTACCCCCCACCCTGCCCCTTCCCCTCCCCACGTGACCGCCCGGCAGTTACTCCCACTACCGCCCATAGCTGGGAGTGGTGATGTGTAGTTTCTGCTAAGCTTTGCGCTGCACAGCAGAGGAGATGTATCGTTTCTGCTGGATCCGCATATTCTGTCAGAGCACCTTTGGCACACTTTCAAGGGTTCGGGATGGGGGTGGCACTACTTGGCAGGGTAGACTCACAGATGACAGAGTTCAAGTGATGCGGTAAAGGTAGTTAGAGCCTTCTGTTCCTGAGGTGCAGGCCAGGAAGCCAGTCAGCTAGTCATTGAATTCACTCTGATGTCCTGGGTTCAACAGATGCAGCTAGTGTTTTTCTCCCTCATGCAAAAGGGGAGCGGTAGCAGGTCAGCAGGGCAGCAGTACTTTGAAGCAGCAGTCCAGCAGAGTGGAAGTCCTCTGCCACTCTGCTGGACTGCACTCCTTCTTACTGTCAGAATATCCATCAGTCCTGAAGTGCATTGAAATGTTGGTATTGTAAGTCCAATATGTATACTCAGTTCAACCTTTGAAGTGGGAGAAGCTTCTGGAAGGCATGCCCTTAAAGTGTGCAGGTGCCCTACCTTTCTTGCCCTGGTTCCAGACTAGTTACAGGGGGTATGCTGCTCTTTGTGTGGGTATCAATCTCTCAAAAGGGTGATATTTGGAGGTCATTTACATTTAGCACAATTAATTGCTGAGAATTAAATCAAAGAGGGAAGAAAACCAGGGAGACATTTCTTTTGTGATATCAATTGTATTTCAGTGAATATACACATTTGATATGTTGAGCTTCATATGTACAATCATATTGAAGGGTAGCACTATGTTACATTGAATGGCATAAAGCCTGTCAGATACTGTGCACAAGTGCTCATAAAGGATTGTGACCGCTTAAGTGACACATGAGGAAGTATGTACAGCGATAGTGACGGGAGCAACAAGAAACAAGTGGAGTTAAAATTTTACATATTTAGGATACTCAAACAATAAATGGTAATGAATACACCGCTAATTAAGTGGGGTATCCTTGAAGGAGGCACTAAGAGTTCCACTGTAGAAGTAGACGATGTTTCGGCCTGTAGAAGTATAGGGCATCATTAGGACAAGGTTACAGTTACTTATATGGCAGTGCAGGGGATAGAAGGATACATATATCTCTATACATGTGGTCATTCCGTCGTAGACCAAGAAAGCGGGACAGATAGGACACAGTATGAGAGTTGCTTAAAATTGAGCCCAAACAGGGGAGGAGGAGGGTTAGAAAAATGCAATGGAGGCCGCTGACAATAACCGCAGGACTACGCTCAGAGTGGAAGTATGTTAGAAATAGCGCTAGTCTCAACACGTGATGATGATGAACGGGCACTCTTCCAGAGTTCCGGGTGAGGCAAGGTCCAAAGCAATAAAGGGGGGGAGGAAATGAAGAAAGAAGTGGGTATGAGGAGGGGGAAAGAGTTGGAATTAGTGGAGAGGATGGTGGTATGAGATTTACTAGAAGGGTCGTAAATATGGGTCCCAAGAAATTCAGCAAGGGCTACAGAGCATCGCTCCAGTCGTGAGAACCAAAGGGATGCTGGTACGATCACCTGTAAGGCAAAACAAGTCTGATGAGCGGGGGTCCTGTGCGAGGGCAAGGACAGTGAGGTGAAGACCCTTGTTGGCATTCCCATGAAGGGTGGTGGAAGGCAGCCGTAAAGGACAGTGAGGAAAGGTTAAAAGCCTTAAATATGAACTGGCTGGCAAGTGAAGGAATGGGCTTGGCTGGTGGCAAGTACCCGCCGGGCTGTCTGGGAGCGGGAAGGGGGCAAGAAGATTCTATGTGGCGAAGCAGGAGTATACCGCAGGAAGTATTCACTGTACGGGGAAGCGGCAAGCTGGAGCTCGGGGTCATGTGGTGTTCAGGAAAGACTGGCCAAGAACCTATGAAAAGGTAACAGGCTCTCAATGCTTATCTGCTGAGGAAAGTTCTCCCGGAGCAGGGAACTGACGGGCTGTAGCTCGTGGGATTGTGGCGGTTGGGAAGGGGGGCCGGCCATAAGCACGTGGGCAGCAGGCACGGCACTCATTGGAGACTGTACCGGGCTACATTTATAAGGGGCGAGGCACATCACTGGGCCGGCAGTAGTCAGGCTATGTGTGTGTCTCATCACAGGTTCCGGCTATGTGCGTGAAGCAGGTCACGTGGTGCGCTCTGAATAAGAAGCACTAGAGCGTTCACAGAAATACCACTGTAGAAAGGATACAAAGGGAAAAAATAAGAAAGACTGCGGTTGTTCGCATTGACAATTGAAGATGAAACATATAAATCCATATGTATATGAACATCATTAGTGTAAGTTGGTACTTAATACTTTAAATTGTAGTTGTCACAATGACAGTGGGAGTGTGAACTAACCCACTGGGAAATGCTTCAAGGTGGGACAGGAGTTTTTTCAATGGGGGAACACATAATGTATTGAGAATTATTTTGAACAGCATATCGGAAATGGTTCAATTTACAAAATAATATGAGTGGTCTATGAAAAGTGAGAGGTACATCCATGTTTAATTAACGTAGAAAAAACACTTAATTGGCTACAGTAGAGATAAATTAAATACAAAACTGTAAAGGTAGTTGCAATGAGAAGTGATTAAAGGGAAAAAGGGAAAAACAGTGTCAGTGAAGAAAATAGTGGTGGGAGCACTCTTTATGATCAGGAATTTACAGTAAGGTATGTGTGACTCATGTGAGTGTGGTATTCCATTCATCCAAAGTGTTCAAGTCATGCTCAATGGTATTGCAGCAAGCTATCCAGCAGCATTCACATCTGTTCAGGAGCCTATGAATGTCATTGCCCCTGGCTGGTAAGGTGGGTTGGTCAATAACCATCCAGGTAAAGTCAGTGTCATTATGATTATGTTCCTTTAAGTGTGTGACAAAGGGTGCTGTCAACACACCGCTTTTATGTGATTGCGATGTTGGATGATTCTGTCCTTGACCATTTGTGTGGTTTGGCCAACGTATAGGAGAATACACGGACAGTGTATTGTGTAGATAACATTTTGGGATCTGCAGTTGAACAGGGATGCTTCCGTCGATTGTACTCAAAGTAATTTGTGCTGAGTGAAATGGAACATGCTGAGCATCTTTGACATTTGTATTGTCCAAGTAGAGGCGGAAGGACCCATGGGCCCCTTACAGATTTGTCTCTGGCGTTCGTTTTGGGCTATGTAATGGCATGTACCAGGTAGTCTAAAAAGGTTTTTACCCCTGCGGTACGAGAATAATAGAGGTTCACTGAATATGTTCAGAGGGGCAAGTGTGTTCCAGTTTCTTTTACTGATTTCAGAAAGGTTGTTGCTGGTAGGGGAGACAGTAGAGACGAAAGGATACAAGAGTACACCCTCTTTTCCTTAGGTGTAAGTAAGGTATCCTGATGGTTGTACCATGCATGTTGACATGCTCTGGATACCACTTTCTTTGGGTAGCCTCGGACGATGAGTTTTTCAGTAAGGACCGCGGCTTCCTTGTTGAAGTCCTTCCTCCATTTGCAGTTGTGGCGGATCCGTAAAAACTGTTCAGAGGATAAACCACAGTGTAATCCCTGTGGAAGGTAACTGAAGTATAGTAGTAAAGTGTTTTGCTCACTTGGTTTCCAGAATGATGCCATTCCGATTTTGTTGTCTTCTACTTGTAGTGAAAGATCAAGGAATGGTAAATGGTTTCTCTAGGATCAATTGTGAACCTATGGTGTTGTTGGCAGGTATGTAGCTAATCCACGATTTGCAGTAAGTTCTCATTACTTCTTGTCCAAATAGCAGAATATTGTCTATGTAACGACGCCAGAAGGAAATGTTGGTTCTGAATGGGTTGAGGTCAGTGACGATCTTAGTTTTCTCCAGGTGGTAGATATAGAGTATGGCGAAATTAGGGGAAAAGCAGGCATCCATTGATACCCCTCTGATATGAAAATAGTAATTATCCACGAGGGATATCATAAAGTCTGTTGGGATCTTCGCAGGTTGAGGTCTTGTGTCAAGGATTTCTCTTTTTACTGCCAAGCCTTCTTGGTGGAATATATTGGTTTAGTCACTTATCACGTATCTGAAAGAGATTCAAAGTCCATTGCAACCATCAAATCGGTCCCTGGTGTGAAAGGGGTGTCCTCAATAAGATTGATTAAATTCATGCTATCACGGACATATCTGTCCGTGAAAGGAAAACAATCCTTGATAATGCTGTTGATGTACTTTTCAATTGGCTTGAGGATCGAGCCACAACATGGCGTGATTGGTCTGCCAGGTGGATTCTGTTGGTCTTTGTGGAATATTGGTAAGACATAGAGCACAGGGGTACGGAATGGTTGTTTTTGAGGTAAATTGCTTTTTTGTCTGTTATAATGTCTTTTGACCTTGCTAGTGCTGTAATTTGTTGAATTTTAGTTCTTGTCACTAGTAGTGGATTGGATGGAAGGGCACAATAGTGAACGGTATTGTCCAGTTGTGTTAGGATTTCTGTGTCATATTTGTTTTCGTCCAGAATGAATATGCCACCGCCCTTGTCGGTGGGTTTGATGATTCTATCTTTGTTAGTTTTGAGCTTGTTTAGGTCTTGTTTCTCAAATAGTGAGAGATTGCAGGGAACATACTCATATTGTGATTGGATGGTCTTCATTTCATGTAGCACCCATCTCTCAAAGGCTGAGATCTCCGTCGGCATGAGAGCCTCTCACGTCCTTGATGATGTACTTCATAAAAAAATGCAACGTTGTAAGTCTTGAATGTACACATGTGCATGCACAAGACTTACAATCGACAAATATTAAAAATCCCTATTCCTGGTTTTGACTAACAGGTAAGACTTCGATGAGCAGTCTCCCCATTTCACCTTCTTTTTTTGGGTGACCAGTATGTTTAGTCAGCTTTGGAGTCCAAAACAAATTAACACATTTACATGTGTATCATGAGTATTACCAGGTTCACATCTGAATCATGAATATTGATGACCTTGACAATATGAGCTATATCTCAAAAGTGGACAGAGCAGGATTAACACAAATTTTTAGTTTTTATATTAAATTTTATTATCAAAAGGATCTGATCTATTTTTCATCATTATTCCATTAAAAACATCATAGAATGTATTAAAACATTGCAATACATTTTGTAAAAACAATTGAAAGAAAAGAAACTGTCGACGCGGCGTTTCGGTGAAAACATTGGTCACCTTCTTCAGGACAATACTTTCTTATATTAAAAACAATCTAATTGAAAGATATGTAAAAAAAAATCATTAAAAGACATTCCTCAGAGAGAATCCATCTCCACAATTTATCTATATCAAGTTATTGTTGACAATAATGCAACCAGTGATCCTCTGTTCCCATATTTTGTTCATTGCTCTTCATTTTTTTATATAAAAAAACTCATTTTACTAAATTCAAGATTTTTCAGATTTCAAGATCTATTACTCATACATCACATTATCAATATAAAATATTTATAGACATACTGATGAACATATACAAAAGGCTCAAAACCCATATTCTGGTATAAGTTTTAACATTGCATATTGAACTATTTGTTATTTTGTGGACTCACATCTGCTGACAAACTGTAGATAAAAAAGAGATCTCTCTATTTAATTGCGAAAGATACTCACTTGTATATAATTTTGTGTCACAGCCCGTCTTAATTGGCTTTAAATTGCAGTTGCGGAAACCTATAGGAATTGCAGCCACTCGGTTGTACTGAAACGTTTTTTTTTTCAATTTCTAATATCATGTCTTTCCTGCAGTCTCTATGTATTATGACTTGCAGTCCTGTTCTATTCTTTGTAGCAAATGTGATTACCTTAGAGGGGAGTCTTTTATGTATTCTTTGTCCCCAACTTCGTTTTTCCTCATAACCAGTTGGTGTTTATTCTTTTTGCCAACTGTTAGAAAATATTTCACAATGCATATACTTTTACTACATGTTTCCTAATTTTACCGTTATTTCAAAGTTGTTGTAGACTGTTTTATTCGGTTCCTACCTGAGTTTGAGTCTAATGGAAGTTCAATTTCCCCAATTAGAATTCAGGTGGCCTTCTATTTTAAATACTCCACCGTCCCAGTAGTTTCTTCCTATGAATCACCAATGAATTAAATATTTATTTGCAAGAGTCCTGTCTCAACCTTCGATTTTTAATAATAATACTCTTCTTGTGAGTGCAGTTCTTGCCTCAATTTTCACTTTCTTATTGGGACTGAGGATCTGGACAGGAAGGTCGTTGCCCTATTTTCATCACTGTGGAGACACAACCCTCCTCATTAGTTTCCTTACATGTTCTGGTCTTCTTCCTTTTTACTTGAACATGATTTAAGTTTTCTGTAAATTACCTTCAAGCTTTCTTGTAAGCTGATGTAAACCCGGTGAGCTAGACCTTCTCTTTTGTGGCTTGTCTGCACCAGGTATTAAGGGCTTCCCTGATCTGTAGTTTCCCCAGGAAGCTCTATAAAGAAAGTTTTAAATCAGTCTTTAATGTTGAAGGGTCCTGTTTAAAGTATCCCCCTATGTTCTATCCTGACAGCTAGAAGTAGGATGGACTTACTTGTCTGTTGTTTTCTAGGCTGTCTTCCACGACCGTCCTGCGCTCTTCTGTGGCTGCAACTGAGGCTGACTGTCAGTTGGCTCTTCTTTTTATACTTTTGTTGATTACTTAATTGGACCTTAATTGAAATTAATTAGAGCCTCTTACTGTTAATGTCGTCAATTCTTATGCTGCGGTGGTGGCCATCTTGAAGTGAACATTACTATTATTCTTATACCTATTGCAGGTGTGCATATTTGTTTCCTCCCTATGTGTGTTTACTTCTACGAAGTCCATAAGTCGATTTTTTGGCTCTTATACGCCCATCTGTATTTTTTGATATGTTGGGCGCGTCATTCCGCTATTTAATTGGCGACAACGAATTAGAGGCACAACTCGATTTTGAATTGTAAAATTAGCGTTCGATATTTCGCTCATCATGAAGACTACTAGAAAGCAATGTCTAATCTCTTGCTTTATCTAATATTTATTACGATTTTCGTTTCTTTTCTAGCGGAATGGTGCGGCCATTTTAGATTGGGCCCAAATCTCAATGTTAAAACGGGAATAGTGACGGCCATCTTAGAACGAGCAATAATATGTTGCTTTTTTTTGATGAATTTATTTTTTGTTATTGTGCTATGCCTTGTTTTCTTCTAGCTTTCTCCAGTACTTTATTTGATAGCCTATTGATGTTGTTCAACCGATGCCTTATGGATATCATTTATTACCGGAAAACTTTTTCGGCCATCTTATAGCAGACACAGATGTGATTGTTAATAGGAAGTAATATGGCGGCCATCTTATAACGAACCCTCATTTATTAACATAATAGAATCGGTCTTTCTTAGTCCTTTTTAGTTTACCTTTGTCGCTCATTATTCCTAAGAGTCTATTCAAAGTTTCAAAAGATTCTATTTGAATGTTTCAATCGTGCACAATATTAGTGAGTTCCACCCGTAAAGATGCTTTATTTTATACAATTTACGTTCTCATCATACCTATGTTATTGTACCTCCCCCATTTTTGTTAGTATATTTATTCACCATTATTCTATTTTATAAACGTAGAAAATGTGCCTTTATTAAAGACAGAGAAAAAGTGTTCATCTAGATTTTCGAATACTCCACTTTTTCCTAGTGATCTAGTTAGATCCCATTTTCTAGTTTTTATTGGGGTTGCCGTTGTGAGATGTGCACCTGTCTTGATTTTACTTTAGATAATTTTAAAATATGGCTTCATATCCGTTCAAGTTTTATCATATCTAAACTATATCCTCTTAACGTTTCTATTACATTTGGTGTCTAAAGGACTAGAAAACTGGGTATTTACGGTAGGGTTCATTGAAAGCATCCCTATCAAAAAAATACTTCCCATTCTTCTCTACTGTTTAGGCCACTCCTAAACCTGTCAAACTTGGACATATAATACTGTTCTCTCTTTTTTCACTTGATGTTCAAGTCGCCTCCTCTATCATTCAATTTTACTGCCTCTAGCATGCACCATTTGATTTCATCTGCCTTATGTTTTTCAGTTTCCCAGTGATACACTAAGGGTGCATTGGGCCGTTTGGTTCGGAGGGCTGATCTGTGTTCATTCAACCTCAAGCGAATTTCTCTCGAAGTTTCTCCAATGGACGCTTTTTCGCAAGGGCATTTGATCATATAGATCACATTTTGCGTTCTACAATTAGCTAGGTTTTGTTGTTTGTGATTTATTCCTTTGTATGACACAGAAGGTCCTTTTTATAATCATATCACAATTTTTACAGGAGCCACATGGATAATTTCCTGCTGGAATTTTTCCATCTATGGTTCCTAAGAGCTTTCTGTTCCCCTTATCGGGATAAGTGAGTACTAAACAGTTCCTTATTGTTTTATTGCGTCTAAACGCAAAAATGGGTCTTGGTAATGGACCTGTGTTTTCATTACTCAGAAGGTCCCAATTTGTATTTATCAAGTTTTTCACCTTGTTGGTTACATTTGAGAAGTTGGTTACACAAACTAATTGGTTATCCCCCTTTTCTCTTGTTTGTTTAGGTTCAAACAGACTCTCTCTATTGTAATATTTTGTTCTCTTGTATGCCTTCTTCACCATTTTTTTCGGATACCCTCTTTCAGTAATTTTTTTTGTTAGAGCTTTCGCATGTTTCTCGAATTTTTGTCTGTCTGTACAATTTCGTCTTACCCTAAGGAATTGGCCAAAGGGTGTATTATTTTTTTGGCTAGCTGGATGATTAATTTCGTAATGCAACATTGTGTTGCGATCCGTGGGTTTACAATAAAGTTCTACTTGTAAGGTTCCTTTTACATCCTTTATTTTTATATCTAAGAAATTACAGGTCTCGTTGCTATATGATGATGTGAACATTAAATTATCATCACCAAGGTGGATCCACTGTATAAAGGATATCAGGTCCTCCTCATTTCCTCTCCATATGAAAAACACATCGTCAATGATGCAGGACCATCTATCCACATTTTCATAGAATGGGGCCGCTTCATTGAAGATATGTGTCTCCTCGAAAGCTGCCACGTACAGGCATGCAAGACTAGGGGCGCATGTTGCTCCCATGCACAAGACTTACAACATAGTGTTTTTTTTATGAAGGACGTTGTCGAAGACGCAAGCGGAGCAGGAAGGAGAGCGGCCAAGCAGGGGCCAAACAGTGGAGGCAGCAGTAATACAGGTAAGTGTCTTCTTTATATATTTTAAGGCATTTTGGAGGGAGAGGGAGCGGCTAACTCCACTCCACCATGGAGGCAAAGTTTTTGCCTACTCCGTGTTCGCCATGGAGCACGGAGTAGGCAAATCTCCGCAACTCCACTGGCGGTGCTGAGTTACACACCCAGGATTAGTCAAAATGACAGTTTAAATCTGCACACAAAGGCTTCAATGGTATAAATGAGACAGGATTTGGAGTGACACCTTTAATGCTGCAGGCCCACTATTAGCATTTCATTTGCAGGCCTGGGACACACCTAGTGCATCTCTACTAGGCACCTGCAAGTAAACTAATTATGCCAATTGGATATAAACCAATCTTACCATGTTTTAAGAAGAGAGCACAAGCACTTTAGATTTGGTTAGTAGTAATGAAGTGTGCAGAGTCATAAGGCCACCCAAAATTAAGTCAGAAAAACAGGAGGTCTAAAGGCAAAAAGCTAGGGGAAAACCAAGCCAAGGATGCCAGGTCTAACAGCAGTGCATTGTCACACATAGTTATTCCCTTAGCACTGAAAAACAATTGATTAGGTTTCACCTACACAGCGCTTGTGCTGTGCTTTTGAAATCTATTTATTCAATATAAATCCTAAAAAGTGCTTACATCCCAACCCCTTGCTTTTCATTGGTTCCTATGCTTGCCATTTACATTTACTCAGTTTCGATTAGCTGTAGCGTACTATTTCCTAGTCTTCCTTGTATGTTTGCGCTTATCATTTTCCTGAACTCCAAGTACCATTTTAATCCGCTTTTGGGCAAATTTTGCCTGCACAGCGGTTGATCTGCGCTTGTTTATAGATTACTACAATTCATCACCCACCCTCAAGTTGCTCCCCTCTTTTCCCTCCTTCCACGTGCCACCAGTAGCTCAAAAATCAATCTTATCTCTGCCCTTGTGAGACTGCAGCCATTCTGGAGTCAGGCAACTGTCACAATAATAACAGGGCAAGCGCTGTTGTCAGAGCCCACTTACCATCCAGAAGCAGTCTCCTCAATATCTTTGGCATGCTTGACATTCAGTCCTTATACCTTCTTCTTGTTGAATTGAGGCTTTGACTGTTTAGGTTTGTCTTCCTTTATTATGATATAGTCAATTGAGCATTGTGAATCCTTCTTCGGTTTCACGCACTCGTCTGATTTGCTCTCTCACTGTCCCCCTCTCTCCGATAATTTCTCAGAAGTGTCCTGAAATGAACTAACTTTTTTTTGTGCAATCTAGGCCAGAATTTCCTCCCGACCGGTGGGAATTGTCACCCATAACAGCATTGATAGTCTGTAGACAAATGCCTGTTGTAGCCAACTGTGGTTGTGCAGCTTGAACAGTCCTTGCAGGATTTACTGTTATTGTTTACATAATGAACTGTGACAGACTTCTATATATTTGGGAGTCTCTATTTGGCAGAGGTAGGTACCTTTGACCACATAGGGACCCTTGCGTCTAGTCAGGGTAAGGGGGTACACTCCTAAAAAAAAAACTGCTCACCCCCTTCGTAGCTTGGCACAAGCAGGCAGGTTTATCTCAGAGGCAGTGTGTAAAGCATTTGTCAACACATACAGTAATCCAGTGACAACAATACAGATGGACACCACACAAGTTGTAGTATAAAAATAAGTATTTTTATATAGACTTAACAAAAGATCACAAACAACAAAAATCCACAATACTGTACTTCAATAAGGGTACAAATAGCTCAGTTCTCTTAAGATGTAAAATGCGACACTTTGAGTTGAATGTACCTTTGGATGTGTATTGCTATACAACAAAAGTGTTGAAGGGAAGTTGATGCGTTGGTTTGGTTCCTTACACGCAAGAACAGTGATGCGTCGGGCCCCTACTGATGCGTAGGGGATGCGTTGGTTCTTCTCGGCGTGGGGAGATGATGCGTTGGTTTCTTACTGTGCTTCCTTGGCGATGCGACCAGCAGCGCCGTGCTGCGATGAAGTACTAAACAACAAAAAAGGCCACTACTGTGCACAACTTGTAAACTTCTTTTCAAAAAAGCCACCTTGACCTAAACAAATGTGACTATCTGATTATTTCATTCTTAGTTTTTTATTTTAAAGATTCATTGGTTCATGATGAAAAATGTAAACAAACAATTCCATTGTTCTTGTCACAAATTTATACAATACACAAATATATATCAAAATCCCACCCCCAACTTTACAATTGATATTTATATACAATCCAGAAACACTCTAATACTTTCAAACCCCATTCAGCAAGCACACCCATTCATACTAACATCCTACCAAAAGACAGTGTATATACATATTCAAATGCATTTTTAGGAAAAAATCATATAAGACCTATGGTGCATGAAATACAAAATTGTTAGACAAACTCAAACACTTTATAAGTGATTAACTCTATAGGTCACACAAAAAGCAGGATGACGCGTTTCGAATACCCCAAGTACACGGTGTTCTCTTCAGGACCAACAAGCTAAAATGACAAAAAATCTTCTATTTTAACAGCACTACTCCTCCCTCACCCCCTCCTAGGGTCCCAAGCTTACCTTTCTCACTTTAACTATAGATCAGACGATCTATTTATATACCTGAAAAAACTGCCTCAATCTGAAATAAAGAGAGGTGATGGAAGTCAATTTACCTCCTATTCCACAAAGTCCCATTTACAAACTTATAGAATAACGCCTTAGGGACTTACTAGTAACTGGCCAGGATAATCAAACTCTGCCACAATTCCTCGACTTTCACCTGAAAAAAACACAGACAATGGATTGTTTGGACACATCCCAAACTTAATGGGCTCTTAACTATATGTTCCATATACCAGCACTTACATTCCAAATTCCATTGCGGGGGACAACCAGTATGCCGGAGCTTGTTTTCCCGCCGTCTGCACGATTCTAGCTCTGTAAAAAAATGAAAACGTAAGTACAATTGCCACACTTTGCCGATTTGACTAACAACAACGCTTCAATTGTGCCGCTCGCCCTCGTACCTTCAATCGACGATGTCTCTGTGTAATTCACCGTTATTCTGAACGACCACTGGCAACTATTTCCTGGTCTCTGAGCCGCCGGGCTTTCTTCAATGATGTAGGTCACGTGGATACCACAACGATCCTGCTTGTGGGAGATGTAGTACTATGGGCTACTGCGGTGCATATCTCGTTGTTACAAAATTGAAGACAAACTCCACGCAATTGTGGCCAACCAAAAGACATGTTGGTTGCGTGGTTTTCGCAAGTATTATCCTTCCTAAATATAAATGAAGATCCGCCTCAGTTTGTTGTCCAGCCTAATTTATAAGGCGGTATAAGTGGGCAATGGCACTCACGAGCACGTTGTAGTGTTATAAAAGGATCAATCCATTGCACAGCTTTGTGATGTGACAAAAAGACTAAACAAAGAGCATTCTTTTTGTGTTGTGTTGTCCCTCTACGTGCTAATCAAGCTGACCATGTCGTGGTTTGTATAAATTAATGTTCTAGCACAGCTATCCCAATGGTCCTATTTGTACTAGGGTGCTGTCAACATCGAGAATATTAAAGTTGTAATTGAAACATTCTAGTTGAAATAGTTACTCTCAGGATATGGACTTGTTAACGGTGTAGTTAAGATGGTCTAAAAATGTGGTTATCAAGGATCTCAAACAAACATACAGTTATTAAATTATCGCAGATTCGCACTTGGATTTTCCCGTGCGGTTTTCATAAATTGAACATTTCAGAGAGTTTGTTTAAGCCATTCACTGCTGAATTGAATTTGACAATTAATAGTGCCTCTCTGCGTGTCAGTTTCAACTCCAAATCACCACCTCTACTTCCTAGTTCGATTTCTGAAATTACAGTCCACTTCAGGTCTCGATCTGTGTGATTGTGTGTCCTCCAATGGTTGACCAAGGAGGCAGTTTGTACATTTTTTCAGATCCGAGATTTATGTTTCGAGATTCTAAATCGCATCTCTTGATTGGTTTTCCCGTTGTTTTTATCTTATGGCTATGCTTTTATCTTTCTTAAAAAGATTGTTTTTGAAGCCAAAGATTCATCCACATGTTTTATCAGGTGCCAATTCTGATGGATAACTTTATTAAGATGTTTAGAATTTGGACAAAAGGTTGATACGCAGACTATCCTTTCCATGGGTGTTCTTTCTTTTCTTTCTAAGAGTGTCTCACGTGGAGCCCACCACGCTCTTTTCATTGCGTTTTTCAGCAATTTCCTAGGATACCCTCTGTCAATCAAATTCTGTAGCAAATTGGTAGCATCTAGGATATATTCATCTTTACTGCGCTTCCGTGGCGATGCGATCAGCAACGCTGTGATGCGATGAAGATCCGGTGCAATGAACAAAACGGTGTTTTCTTGTTGATGTGACATGATGCGTGCATGCCCAAAGGCCGTGTGGTGAATCAATGATTCTTTTGAGCTGCGACAGGCCCTGCAACACAATTCTACGGGAATGCAGCGGCGTCTGATGCGACGTCTATCTTCTTCCTCGGTGATGCAAGGCGCTTTGACAACAAAGCGACAGCTGCAGTGGTGACATGCTTTCCAAGCGATGCGACTACAGCAGCTGCGACATGCTTCTCCCATGATGCTCACTCATTTTCCCTGGCACCATCCTCAACCATGAGTGAAAACTAAGGCCTCTCCTACACCTCAGAAGAGGTGGAAGAAATCATGGGGGATCTATCAATATTCGCGGATGCGAATATAGCACAGAGCATCTCACAAACTACGGACTTGGAGAACTTAACGGAACTAAAATGGAACAGGATCAGAACTATTCTTCATGGCACCATCCTGAAGCAATACCTAAGTAAGAACATGGCACCTAAGGGTCTATTTGTAACCAAAGCACCTCACATTTTTCTTGAAGATGCCACATTCCGGAAGGACTGGGCCTCTATAGCGTGGCACTGCACGCATGACTGGATAGTCCTCATCTTAAAAACAGCTCTGAGAAAATACAAGTGGAGATACAGCTAGCCGAAGGCTACATTAAAACAACAATCACTGGCTACAAAAAGAAGCTGGACGAGCTTAACAGAGAAATTAATGATTACAAAGACAACTTAACCCAGCAGAAAGTGCAGAAATTTCAAAAAGACTTGAAAAGGTTCTCTATGATAAAGGCTTACCCCTACTCGGATCCGGAATACATACCTCCCTCCAAGACAGATGATAACTCAGATGCCTCAAGCAATGCCTCCAGTGCGAGGAGCAACTACAGCACTGGGAGCACAAAACAGAAAGGAAGAGGGCGCGGCAGGATGCAAGGAAATTGGCCACCCATTAACCCAATCCCCATGCAAGGCTATCCAGGTCCCTACGATCATCCCCAAAATTTCCAGATGTTTGGATGGCAACCCCCATTCCAACAACCCTTCTACCCACCAAATACCTACAGACCGCCTTTTTTAGGCAGGGGCGGAAGGGGCAGAAGAAGAACCAGCAACCAAAGCAACCAAGTACACTGGGGAACAGAGAACCAAACCACAAATCCTTCTCGGAGCAAGACACCGCAGGCAGGACCCAGCGGTCGGAAAATTTAGTAACCAATCTAGCAACAAGACCCCTTTCCGAACAGGAAGAACGAGTACTGAACAAAGGCCTCGGCTTTGTTCCGACAGCCAACTTGGATAAATTCAGACTCCATTGCGAGCTTTTGGCTTTTTTCAGAAAGCTGAAACTCAAAGCTTTTTTTTTAAAAGAGGGATGAAATGACTACCAATGATGACCCTAATGAAACCGGTCTACGCATGAAGTCTACCTTTACGCGACCGCCACACACGATTCCGGTGGAGGTAAACACTTTCGAGCAAGCGGTCTTTAATGAAGTGGAGAAACTACACCCTAAAAAACATTCACGACCCTGACTAGACAAGAAAGAATCGCTCTGGAGACACTCAGAAATTGTGACACCATTGTGGTAAAACCCGCGGACAAAGGTGGTGGAGTGGTAATACAGGATAAATCAGCATATCAAGCCGAATGCCAGAGACTACTGTCTGATGTAATGAACTACCGAAAACTACCAAGTGATCCTACAGAAGACCTACGGAGCGAGATCAAATCCCTGGTAAAATATGGGGAAGCGGAAGAATATATCTCAAAACAGGAGGCAGATTATCCGTGCAACAGTGAAGGAAAGACTCCATATTTCTACACACTCCCAAAGATGCACAAGAACAGAATTCATCCGCCGGGTAGACCAATAGTGTCGGGTCTGGGTTCACTGCTGGAACCCCTCTCCCGTTTCTGCGATGTCTTTTCCAAAAAACTAGTTCAGAAGACTAGCACTTACCTTCAGTATACCAAAAGCCTACTACAACTTCTAAACAACCTCACAGTGGACGATGACACCATCCTGGTAAGTTTCGATATTGAGAGCCTCTACACAAGCATTCCCCAGGATGCAACCGTGGAGGTCCTGGAAAGGGCCTTAGAGAAAGAGGAATGGACAGGTAGAACACCCAGGCGGTTCATATTGGAATGCACCTCGTTGGCCTTAAAACGGAACTATTTCGAATTTGAGGGAACACTATACCTCCAAACTGGGGGTACCTCGATGGGAAGTACTTTTGCCCCCAGTGTGGCTGGGCTCTACGTCCATGATTTCAAAGAAAAATATATACTCAGTGACAGGAACCCATACAGCTCGAATATCCTCTTTTGGAGACGATATATCGACAATGTCCTGGCCATCTGGAAAGGCCCTGAGGACACTCTGGTCTCCTTTTTTGATTGGATAAACACCTGTGACAATAATCTAAGGTTCACCTATGTCAAAGATCATAACACTATGGTATTCCTAGACCTAGTCATCAAAAAAGCAAATGGACGTTCGAAACACTAACACATTACAAACCGACAGCCAAAAACAACTTGCTACCAAGAAGAAATCCCTGAAGGAATGACTGGACAACAATACCCACGACAGCAAGGAACTCTTCAGCATCGTCAAGGAGTTCTCCAACCCCAGCACCGGCACCAACGACATCACTCCGTCACAAGACCTCTGCGACTCCCTCGCCTCGTTCTTCCACCGCAAGATCGCCGACATCCACAACAGCTTCAGCGCACCATCCAGGCACCCCACTGTCGAACCAATGCCCCCCACCACCACCACCACCCTCCGCACCTGGACCACAGTGACCACCGAGAACACAGCCCGCACGATGAACACCATCCACTCCGGATCACCGACCGACCCCTGCCCACACCACATCTTCAACAAGGCCGACTCCACCATCGCACCCCAACTCCGGAACATCATCAACACCTCCTTCAACACCGCCACCTTCCCGGAGAGCTGGAAGCACGCCGAGCTCAGCGCCCTCCTGAAGAAAACAACAGCGGACCCCACCGACCTTAAAAACTTCCGCCCCATCTCGCTCCTCCCTTTTCCTGCTAAAGTCATCGAGAAGATCGTCAACAGACAGCTGGCCACCTTCCTCGAGACTAACGGATCCCTTGACCCCTAGCAGTCCGGCTTCAGAGCCAACCACAGCACCGAGACCGCCCTCATCACAGCCACCGACGACATACGGACCCTGCTCGACAAGGGGGAAACAGTGGCCTCATCCTCCTGGACCTCTCCGCTGCGTTCGACACTGTCTGCCACCGCACCCTAGTCCAGCGCCTCAGCAACATCGGTATCCAAGAGAAGGCACTGGAGTGGATCACCTCGTTCCTCGCCGGAAGAACACAAAGAATCTGCCTCCCCCCGTTTCGCTCCGAGGCCATCAAAGTCATCTGCGGCGTTCCGCAAGGATCTTCACTCAGCCCCACCCTCTTCAACGTCTACGTGAAACCTCTTGCAGCCATCGCACGCCAGCACAACCTCAACATCATCTCTTACGCCGACGACACCCAGCTGATCCTCTCCCTCACCAGAGACCCCTACACCGCCAGAACCTGCCTACACGAAGGGATGAAAGACGTCGCCAAATGGATGAAGGACAGCCGCCTGAAACTGAACTGGGACAAGACGGAAGTCCTCATCCTGGGACCTTTGCCCTCTGCCTGGGACGACTCCTGGTGGCCCCCAGCCCTGGGCACCGCACCCAAGCCAACCGACCACGCACGCAACCTGGGCTTCATCCTGGACTCCTCCCTCTCGATGACCAGACAAGTCAACGCCGTCTCCTCATCGTGCTTCAACACCCTGCGTATGCTTCGCAAGATCTTCCGCTGGATCCCGACCGAGACCAGGAAGACAGTCACCCAGGCACTCGTCACCAGCCGACTGGACTACGGAAACGCCCTCTACGCCGGAACCACAGCCAAGCTACACAAAAGACTCCAGCGCATCCAGAACCCCTCCGCCCGACTCATCCTGGATGTCCCCCGACGCAGCCACATCTCCTGCCACCTGAGGAACCTGCACTGGCTCCCCGTCAACAAGAGGATCACGTTCCGGCTCCTCACCCACGCACACAAGTCTCTCCATGATCTGGGCCCCAAGTACCTCAACGACCGCATGACCTTCTACACGCCCACCCGCCAGCTACGGTCCACCAGCCTCGCCCTCGCCGCCGTACCACGCATCCAAAGAGCCACCGCCGGAGGAAGATCCTTCTCTTACCTGGCTGCCAAGACATGGAACTCCCTCCCATCCACCTTCGGCTGACCCAGGACCATCTCGACTACAGGAGACAACTCAAGACCTGGCTGTTCGAGCAGTAGCATACCCCTTCCCCTAAGCGCCTTGAGACCCTCCCGGGTGAGTAGTGCGCTATACAAATGGTATGATTGATTGATTGATTGATTGATTGATGGTTTGAGAGTTTCCACCCTAGGCCTCTACGGGAGAACCTTCCCTACGGACAGTTTCTGAGAATCTGCAGAAATTGCAGTAAAGTTAATGACTACAAGGATCAGGCCAAGGACCTCACTCAGAAATTAAAAGATCGAGGGTATCCAGAAAGAATCCTACAGAAAAGCCAAAAACACGCACACAACCAACCTCGGGAAGCACTCCTGGACAACGCGGTGAGAACCAACGAAGATACTCCCCTTACCTGCGTCACGACATACAACACAATGTCGAACGAAGTGACCAAGGTGATAAACAAACATTGGTCAATTCTGAACTCGGGAAAAATGCAATGGGAGAAACCCCTATTCTCGTTTCGAAAAGCGAGGAGTATTAAGGACAGTGTGGTCAACACCAGACCAATCAGAAGAACCGTGGATAGCGAATCTGTGCTGAACGCATGCAGACTACCCAAGATGACTGGCCACTACAGATGTGGCAACTGTAGTGTCTGTCCACTAACAACGAATACTAAAACACTCCAGCTTGAACCAGGGAAGACCTGGACCATCCAGGGTCATACCAACTGTAATAGCGAGAACGTGTTTTACAGGATAACGTGCCCCTGCAATTACCATTACATTGGTATGACCAGCAGGAGAATTAAACAACGCATCGGCGAGCACAGAAGCACCATCAGGTGCAAAAAGGCTATGACAAAACTGACTGAACATTACCTGTCGGCCGGTCATACCCCTGACGACTTACAATGGACCGTCATTGAGCAAATTAGCCCTGGAAACAACATAAGCCAACGCCTGTTCGAAAAAGAACAGAGATGGGTCTAGAGGCTGTCCACCCACAAGACCGGCTTAAATGATAACATTCCCTGGAACTCGGTCATGGGCTAGAGGTAACGTCTTATTCTCTAACCTTTTGATCATCTCTCTGCAATAACACGGGGACGATACATCCATCCAGGACCATGAGAACACCCTCACAAACCAAATACACTTATCATATCTGGGCTGTCTCGATCCAAAATGAACCCCTTTCTTTTCCCTCAAATGTCCTGGGACAACATACCCACATTCAAAATGAAGGAGCACCAGTCGGCTCTTTACCTAGTTCCCTATTTACAAATGTCATCAAAGTGTATGAATCCCCTCGCTTTGCAGACCTTTCTTCTCGCTCGTAATTCACTATGGAGCACACTTTTACGAGTGTGAAAACGTTATTGTTACATACACTCAAAACACAGAGCTCCGGCACCATGGCAACCGACAATCATGCTCCTCTATTGCCATGCCCGCTCTCCATTGGCCTAGACCCCCACGTGACCCGGGTCACGCCAAACCACGCCCACTCCAGGAAGCGAATGCCCTCAGTATATCTCCGGACAGGACACACAAAAGTGGCTGGGCCCAATGGGAAGGAGGGTAGGCAGGGCCTCACAATATGAAAATAGAAATGATTGCCTATGCCTCCAAATTAATTAAAGTACAAACTGACTTCCGGTACGAGTAAACCACAGCTTGTTAGTTTACACAAAACATTTTATGTTTGTCAATTAAATACTCAGTTTACAAAAAGAGAAAATCACAATAAGCAGAACTCAGATCACTATCGACCTCATGTTTGAGCCATATATACATTCACAAAAAATAAATACAAAAGTGCAATAAACCAAAAATATGGTGAGCAATTTCGAAAACAATAACTTATTCACAAATACCAACATCACATTGAATACATGGACCAAAGAAAAACTTTTTACATTTGTGAAGCTAGGGCTCTTTGTACATGTTTAGAAACCCAGGGAGAAAGTAAGAAACATCATTTAGAACAGTTGTTACACTCCCAGAACCTGAATAGGAACTAATCAAATGAATTTCAGGAACAAAAAGCAGTTTCCACAATCAATGGCAATTTAGAAAAAGCAACTGCCGACGCGTTTCGAATCCTGATTCGCAACTTGCAGGATTCTCATCAGGGCAGATTGGATCTAGTCCATGGGCACTATTTAAAATAAAGCAAAAACAAAATTTTACTATCTAGCAGGTCCTCTAGCCATCAATCTCCGGACAGTGCGGTAACAAAAACAGTTTGTACCTTGTGTGATTCCTGCCCACAGTCAATTCTGGATTAAAAGAAGTGTCGTCTGTGCTTGGTGGCCTACACTGCAACAGAGTAATGGAATAAATAAGCGTTGGCCAGATGCGCAAGAAGGGAAGGCTTGAAAGCCATTGTTACTCAATTACCTGCGTTTTTGTGGAAGCCGGGCCACATCTTTGCCACTTATGGTGAAGTTCTTTTATTTTCTGAAAAGTAGGCGGTAGAGTGCGACTTAGTACACTATTTAATCGCCGATTAAATAATCGCATATGAACCTTGGTATTCGAAAAACACACTTACTTGAGCGTAGGTCCGCAGAGACCTCGAGGTGGGTTCTATTTTGTGGCCCCTGTTCCACCGTGCAGAGAACAATTGTACCTCTGTGGGGAAAAGCGGAGGGCACCATGTTACCGCGCTGCTGTTTGGATAGTAGATTATGCACAATCCAATTTCAAAATGTGTCTATGTCAGCGCTAGTCGCGTTTGAATTGAGAATTCTTACGACTGGGCCACTTACTTGGACAATGGATCGCGGTGACTTCAATGGGGGTTCTGATTTCGAATTCTTCACCAAGCGCTAGCTCGAATTAATGTCTGCAGGGGGAATGGGAGGGGGACACATTACCGCGTTGTCATGTCAATACATGACCAGTATCTAATAGGCAGTTTTGGAAAACGGCAGCTTCCATGCTTACCACAATATGTCAGTTCCGATCAAGCGTGCTTGCTCCACAGCGGTATCACAGGGATGTGAGTGTCCCTGGGCGTCGCCGGTCAGGTGGCCCAACCATCAAATTTGTGGCGGGCCAATCAGGCGAGAGACCTAGTAATGGGGCATGCTGGGACCTGTAGTGTCAAAGAACAATTCAGATTTTCGATAACCATTAAGGTGCATTATGGGACATGTAGTGTCCACCAGCAGTAACAAAATGATTATGCTCTATTGATTTCACTAAGGCTATTAAGACCCTTATTTACACTATCAAACTTTAAGATTAGGTACGCCTCTTTGCGCAACAACATTGTGTCCACATCAAGGAAGTGTTTAGGGTCAATCCATGCCAGTACGGTCCATTTGAAATCAGTCTCAGAGTGGCCATTACTGGTGAAATGTTCCACCATGGGGGCTGTGATAACTTTTTTCTTAAGCCGGGAGCGGTGCTGGGTAATTCGGGCATTAATAGGCTGATTTGTTTTGCCAACATAAACTCTGTTGCATGGGCAAACCACCGCATAGACGACATTTCTAGTCTTACAATTTGTGAAGCTATCATGCTTCCATCTGATGCCATTGTTTACGAATACGTCACCTTCAATGGTGCTTGAACAAGAAACACAATTGCCACACTTGTGATGTCCGCATATTGGTTTCAGATTCCACTGCGTGACAAGGTCGCTTTTGGGTGCTGTGATATGACTGTCTGCTCTGATTAAATGTTGCCCTATGCTTCTGTTCTTGCGCATAGCAAAGATGGGTTTTTGGAGGGGATACTCTAGAGACTCAAGAAGATGCCAGTTATTCCGAATTATGTTCTTAAATTGGTTCGTGTGTTGGCCGAAGGTTGTCACACAAACCAATTGTTGCAGATCTTTCTTGTCTTTCTTTTCAAATAATGTCTCTCTAGGAGTAAATTTGGCCCTGTTCTTTGAGTGTTTTAACAACTTTTTGGGGTATCCTCGTTCTGCTGTGATTTTGACTCTCATGCAACTAGATTCTGCAACGAGATGGCAGAACGAGGATACCCCAAAAAGTTGTTAAAACACTCAAAGAACAGGGCCAAATTTACTCCTAGAGAGACATTATTTGAAAAGAAAGACAAGAAAGATCTGCAACAATTGGTTTGTGTGACAACCTTCGGCCAACACACGAACCAATTTAAGAACATAATTCGGAATAACTGGCATCTTCTTGAGTCTCTAGAGTATCCCCTCCAAAAACCCATCTTTGCTATGCGCAAGAACAGAAGCATAGGGCAACATTTAATCAGAGCAGACAGTCATATCACAGCACCCAAAAGCGACCTTGTCACGCAGTGGAATCTGAAACCAATATGCGGACATCACAAGTGTGGCAATTGTGTTTCTTGTTCAAGCACCATTGAAGGTGACGTATTCGTAAACAATGGCATCAGATGGAAGCATGATAGCTTCACAAATTGTAAGACTAGAAATGTCGTCTATGCGGTGGTTTGCCCATGCAACAGAGTTTATGTTGGCAAAACAAATCAGCCTATTAATGCCCGAATTACCCAGCACCGCTCCCGGCTTAAGAAAAAAGTTATCACAGCCCCCATGGTGGAACATTTCACCAGTAATGGCCACTCTGAGACTGATTTCAAATGGACCGTACTGGCATGGATTGACCCTAAACACTTCCTTGATGTGGACACAATGTTGTTGCGCAAAGAGGCGTACCTAATCTTAAAGTTTGATAGTGTAAATAAGGGTCTTAATAGCCTTAGTGAAATCAATAGAGCATAATCATTTTGTTACTGCTGGTGGACACTACATGTCCCATAATGCACCTTAATGGTTATCGAAAATCTGAATTGTTCTTTGACACTACAGGTCCCAGCATGCCCCATTACTAGGTCTCTCGCCTGATTGGCCCGCCACAAATTTGATGGTTGGGCCACCTGACCGGCGACGCCCAGGGACACTCACATCCCTGTGATACCGCTGTGGAGCAAGCACGCTTGATCGGAACTGACATATTGTGGTAAGCATGGAAGCTGCCGTTTTCCAAAACTGCCTATTAGATACTGGTCATGTATTGACATGACAACGCGGTAATGTGTCCCCCTCCCATTCCCCCTGCAGACATTAATTCGAGCTAGCGCTTGGTGAAGAATTCGAAATCAGAACCCCCATTGAAGTCACCGCGATCCATTGTCCAAGTAAGTGGCCCAGTCGTAAGAATTCTCAATTCAAACGCGACTAGCGCTGACATAGACACATTTTGAAATTGGATTGTGCATAATCTACTATCCAAACAGCAGCGCGGTAACATGGTGCCCTCCGCTTTTCCCCACAGAGGTACAATTGTTCTCTGCACGGTGGAACAGGGGCCACAAAATAGAACCCACCTCGAGGTCTCTGCGGACCTACGCTCAAGTAAGTGTGTTTTTCGAATACCAAGGTTCATATGCGATTATTTAATCGGCGATTAAATAGTGTACTAAGTCGCACTCTACCGCCTACTTTTCAGAAAATAAAAGAACTTCACCATAAGTGGCAAAGATGTGGCCCGGCTTCCACAAAAACGCAGGTAATTGAGTAACAATGGCTTTCAAGCCTTCCCTTCTTGCGCATCTGGCCAACGCTTATTTATTCCATTACTCTGTTGCAGTGTAGGCCACCAAGCACAGACGACACTTCTTTTAATCCAGAATTGACTGTGGGCAGGAATCACACAAGGTACAAACTGTTTTTGTTACCGCACTGTCCGGAGATTGATGGCTAGAGGACCTGCTAGATAGTAAAATTTTGTTTTTGCTTTATTTTAAATAGTGCCCATGGACTAGATCCAATCTGCCCTGATGAGAATCCTGCAAGTTGCGAATCAGGATTCGAAACGCGTCGGCAGTTGCTTTTTCTAAATTGCCATTGATTGTGGAAACTGCTTTTTGTTCCTGAAATTCATTTGATTAGTTCCTATTCAGGTTCTGGGAGTGTAACAACTGTTCTAAATGATGTTTCTTACTTTCTCCCTGGGTTTCTAAACATGTACAAAGAGCCCTAGCTTCACAAATGTAAAAAGTTTTTCTTTGGTCCATGTATTCAATGTGATGTTGGTATTTGTGAATAAGTTATTGTTTTCGAAATTGCTCACCATATTTTTGGTTTATTGCACTTTTGTATTTATTTTTTGTGAATGTATATATGGCTCAAACATGAGGTCGATAGTGATCTGAGTTCTGCTTATTGTGATTTTCTCTTTTTGTAAACTGAGTATTTAATTGACAAACATAAAATGTTTTGTGTAAACTAACAAGCTGTGGTTTACTCGTACCGGAAGTCAGTTTGTACTTTAATTAATTTGGAGGCATAGGCAATCATTTCTATTTTCATATCTCAGTATATCTCCAGCGCTGAGAAGAGCTGCTGGTTACTTCCACGGGGCGTACCGCAATAGGAACCAAGTAGGTTACCTGTCTAAGAAGCAGAAGCCACACGTAAGTTCCGCTAGACCTGATCGTCCCGGCGCTTTTATGTAACATTTACGAACCACGCTGTGGCACTAATTGCATGCTCGCATCTCTCATTTCTCTACCTACCAGGTTACGTGAGCACACAGTTCTTGGAACCCGGACGCCTATGAAACGGTCAATTGCCGCTTTCTGAGCAAGCTGTTGCATTACTAGTTTTACAATGTACCTAGGTGATATTCCGCTGCATCTAACAATAACTATGAAATATTTAAAATTTGGAATTGATAGTTGTGGCGATCCCCAGATGTTTGTGAGACACATGTGCTTCGTATATACGCTATTCCTAACATGGCCGTTTTTACCACTGCGGTTACGAATACCCGCCAATGCGACCCTCTGTCTATTCAGGATAACCCGCCATTTCCCTAACGCCAGATGAGGGATTAACAAACCCGTAGGGGACCAAGTACAGGTGTACAACTGTATCAGAACAGAGCTGGTACAGCTCCCCACAATAACGCCACCAGGTTTAATCAAGGCTCCCTTTGATGGCGATCTACACCCTTGACTTAGATACATCTTCATGGCCCTAGTTATCAGGAGCACTCAATATATGTTTTACGTACAAAAATGTTTGTCCATTGTCCATGTGATCCCAACCCCCTTTTTTCCTAAATCTTTTCTTCACAGGTCTTTCTTCCAGAACGGGGAGAAGACATCCCTATTTTGGCAAGGGCCACAAGTTTGTGGTTCCGTTTTTCATGACCATTTCATTTGCGATTCTCTAATTGAGAATCGCAAATTGAGAATGTCTTCCTATTCATTCCTTTGGGCCTCCACGCCTATAGGAATGAATGGGGAGGTATTCCTTAATTGCGATTTGCAATTTGCGAGTCGCAATTAAGGAATGTTTAGAAATCGCTATTTTTAAGCGATTTCTACATGCATAGGCTTTTGCGAATCCTTAATTGCGATTCCTTAAAAATCGCAATTAAGGAATCGCAAAAGCCAACATTGATGCATGTGCATGTTATTCTCTTGCTTAAAATGTTCTCCCTAGACCCTGTCAACCAGGTTACTACAAAATGCTTTTAGTATTTTTAGCTATACGTTATAGAAAGATTCTGACAGCAGTCTTCAGTAGAAGTGTAACTCACATCAGATTCGAAAATAGCCATAAGAAAACATGATGGCAGTTTGAGGACTGTTCTTCAAAATTTGCTCTTGACACTCCCAATATGGCATACATTCTTATCCAAGCTTCACAATTCTGTGCCATAAGAGATTTGGCTTCCCACCTTTGCTTGAAAAACGTTGTCAAAGTTGTTAGAAATGTGGTGTACATGTTTACTAACCATCCTCACTATGGGGCTTATTACTAGTTAGACAGTACAGTGGACCGCTGTACCAGCAGTGGAGGTCAGAGCGCAGAGAGCTTGGTGGTCTGACCATCGTATTATGACTTGTTTGGTTTAGCTTTCTGTTGATTACTTAATTGGACCTTAATTGAAATTAATTAGAGCCTCTTACTGTTAATGTCGTCAATTCTAATGCTGCGGTGGTGGCCATCTTGAAGTGTACATTACTATTATTCTTATACCTATTGCAGGTGTGCATATTTGTTTCCTCCCTATGTGTGTTTACTTCTACGAAGTCCATAAGTCGATTTTTTGGCTCTTATACGCCCATCTGTATTTTTTGATATGTTGGGCGCGTCATTCCGCTATTTAATTGGCGACAACGAATTAGAGGCACAACTCGATTTTGAATTGTAAAATTTGCGTTCGATATTTCGCTCATCATGAAGACTACTAGAAAGCAATGTCTAATCTCTTGCTTTATCTAATATTTATTACGATTTTCGTTTCTTTTCTAGCGGAATGGTGCGGCCATTTTAGATTGGGCCCAAATCTCAATGTTAAAACGGGAATAGTGACGGCCATCTTAGAACGGGCAATAATATGTTGCTTTTTTTTGATGAATTTATTTTTTGTTATTGTGCTATGCCTTGTTTTCTTCTAGCTTTCTCCAGTACTTTATTTGATAGCCTATTGATGTTGTTCAACCGATGCCTTATGGATATCATTTATTACCGGAAAACTTTTTCGGCCATCTTATAGCAGACACAGATGTGATTGTTAATAGGAAGTAATATGGCGGCCATCTTATAACGAACCCTCGTTTATTAACATAATAGAATCGGTCTTTCTTAGTCCTTTTTAGTTTACCTTTGTCGCTCATTATTCCTAAGAGTCTATTCAAAGTTTCAAAAGATTCTATTTGAATGTTTCAATCGTGCACAATATTAGTGAGTTCCACCCGTAAAGATGCTTTATTTTATACAATTTACGTTCTCATCATACCTATGTTATTGTACCTCCCCCATTTTTGTTAGTATATTTATTCACCATTATTCTATTTTATAAACGTAGAAAATGTGCCTTTATTAAAGACAGAGAAAAAGTGTTCATCTAGATTTTCGAATACTCCACTTTTTCCTAGTGATCTAGTTAGATCCCATTTTCTAGTTTTTATTGGGGTTGCCGTTGTGAGATGTGCACCTGTCTTGATTTTACTTTAGATAATTTTAAAATATGGCTTCATATCCGTTCAAGTTTTATCATATCTAAACTATATCCTCTTAACGTTTCTATTACATTTGGTGTCTAAAGGACTAGAAAACTGGGTATTTACGGTAGGGTTCATTGAAAGCATCCCTATCAAAAAAATACTTCCCATTCTTCTCTACTGTTTAGGCCACTCCTAAACCTGTCAAACTTGGACATATAATACTGTTCTCTCTTTTTTCACTTGATGTTCAAGTCGCCTCCTCTATCATTCAATTTTACTGCCTCTAGCATGCACCATTTGATTTCATCTGCCTTATGTTTTTCAGTTTCCCAGTGATACACTAAGGGTGCATTGGGCCGTTTGGTTCGGAGGGCTGATCTGTGTTCATTCAACCTCAAGCGAATTTCTCTCGAAGTTTCTCCAATGGACGCTTTTTCGCAAGGGCATTTGATCATATAGATCACATTTTGCGTTCTACAATTAGCTAGGTTTTGTTGTTTGTGATTTATTCCTTTGTATGACACAGAAGGTCCTTTTTATAATCATATCACAATTTTTACAGGAGCCACATGGATAATTTCCTGCTGGAATTTTTCCATCTATGGTTCCTAAGAGCTTTCTGTTCCCCTTATCGGGATAAGTGAGTACTAAACAGTTCCTTATTGTTTTATTGCGTCTAAACGCAAAAATGGGTCTTGGTAATGGACCTGTGTTTTCATTACTCAGAAGGTCCCAATTTGTATTTATCAAGTTTTTCACCTTGTTGGTTACATTTGAGAAGTTGGTTACACAAACTAATTGGTTATCCTCCTTTTCTCTTGTTTGTTTAGGTTCAAACAGACTCTCTCTATTGTAATATTTTGTTCTCTTGTATGCCTTCTTCACCATTTTTTTCGGATACCCTCTTTCAGTAATTTTTTTTGTTAGAGCTTTCGCATGTTTCTCGAATTTTTGTCTGTCTGTACAATTTCGTCTTACCCTAAGGAATTGGCCAAAGGGTGTATTATTTTTTTGGCTAGCTGGATGATTAATTTCGTAATGCAACATTGTGTTGCGATCTGTGGGTTTACAATAAATTTCTACTTGTAAGGTTCCTTTTACATCCTTTATTTTTATATCTAAGAAATTACAGGTCTCGTTGCTATATGATGATGTGAACATTAAATTATCATCACCAAGGTGGATCCACTGTATAAAGGATATCAGGTCCTCCTCATTTCCTCTCCATATGAAAAACACATCGTCAATGATGCAGGACCATCTATCCACATTTTCATAGAATGGGGCCGCTTCATTGAAGATATGTGTCTCCTCGAAAGCTGCCACGTACAGGCATGCAAGACTAGGGGCGCATGTTGCTCCCATGCACAAGACTTACAACATAGTGTTTTTTTTATGAAGGACGTTGTCGAAGACGCAAGCGGAGCAGGAAGGAGAGCGGCCAAGCAGGGGCCAAACAGTGGAGGCAGCAGTAATACAGGTAAGTGTCTTCTTTATATATTTTAAGGCATTTTGGAGGGAGAGGGAGCGGCTAACTCCACTCCACCATGGAGGCAAAGTTTTTGCCTACTCCGTGTTCGCCATGGAGCACGGAGTAGGCAAATCTCCGCAACTCCACTGGCGGTGCTGAGTTACACACCCAGGATTAGTCAAAATGACAGTTTAAATCTGCACACAAAGGCTTCAATGGTATAAATGAGACAGGATTTGGAGTGACACCTTTAATGCTGCAGGCCCACTATTAGCATTTCATTTGCAGGCCTGGGACACACCTAGTGCATCTCTACTAGGCACCTGCAAGTAAACTAATTATGCCAATTGGATATAAACCAATCTTACCATGTTTTAAGAAGAGAGCACAAGCACTTTAGATTTGGTTAGTAGTAATGAAGTGTGCAGAGTCATAAGGCCACCCAAAATTAAGTCAGAAAAACAGGAGGTCTAAAGGCAAAAAGCTAGGGGAAAACCAAGCCAAGGATGCCAGGTCTAACAGCAGTGCATTGTCACACATAGTTATTCCCTTAGCACTGAAAAACAATTGATTAGGTTTCACCTACACAGCGCTTGTGCTGTGCTTTTGAAATCTATTTATTCAATATAAATCCTAAAAAGTGCTTACATCCCAACCCCTTGCTTTTCATTGGTTCCTATGCTTGCCATTTACATTTCCTCAGTTTCGATTAGCTGTAGCGTACTATTTCCTAGTCTTCCTTGTATGTTTGCGCTTATCATTTTCCTGAACTCCAAGTACCATTTTAATCCGCTTTTGGGCAAATTTTGCCTGCACAGCGGTTGACCTGCGCTTGTTTATAGATTACTACAATTCATCACCTACCCTCAAGTTGCTCCCCTCTTTTCCCTCCTTCCACGTGCCACCAGTAGCTCAAAAATCAATCTTATCTCTGCCCTTGTGAGACTGCAGCCATTCTGGAGTCAGGCAACAGTCACAATAATAACAGGGCAAGCGCTGTTGTCAGAGCCCACTTACCATCCAGAAGCAGTCTCCTCAATATCTTTGGCATGCTTGACATTCAGTCCTTATACCTTCTTCTTGTTGAATTGAGGCTTTGACTGTTTAAGTTTGTCTTCCTTTATTATGATATAGTCAATTGAGCATTGTGAATCCTTCTTCGGTTTCACGCACTCGTCTGATTTGCTCTCTCACTGTCCACCTCTCTCCGATAATTTCTCAGAAGTGTCCTGAAATGAACTAACTTTTTTTGTGCAATCTAGGCCAGAATTTCCTCCCGACCGGTGGGAATTTTCACCCATAACAGCATTGATAGTCTGTAGACAAATGCCTGTTGTAGCCAACTGTGGTTGTGCAGCTTGAACAGTCCTTGCAGGATTTACTGTTATTGTTTACATAATGAACTGTGACAGACTTCTATATATTTGGGAGTCTCTATTTGGCAGAGGTAGGTACCTTTGACCAAATAGGGACCCTTGCGTCTAGTCAGGGTAAGGGGGTACACTCCTAAAAAAAAAACTGCTCACCCCCTTCGTAGCTTGGCACAAGCAGGCAGGTTTATCTCAGAGGCAGTGTGTAAAGCATTTGTCAACACATACAGTAATCCAGTGACAACAATACAGATGGACACCACACAAGTTGTAGTATAAAAATAAGTATTTTTATATAGACTTAACAAAAGATCACAAACAACAAAAATCCACAATACTGTACTTCAATAAGGGTACAAATAGCTCAGTTCTCTTAAGATGTAAAATGCGACACTTTGAGTTGAATGTACCTTTGGATGTGTATTGCTATACAACAAAAGTGTTGAAGGGAAGTTGATGCGTTGGTTTGGTTCCTTACACGCAAGAACGGTGATGCGTCGGGCCCCTACTGATGCGTAGGGGATGCGTTGGTTCTTCTCGGCGTGGGGAGATGATGCGTTGGTTTCTTACTGTGCTTCCTTGGCGATGCGACCAGCAGTGCCGTGCTGCGATGAAGTACTAAACAACAAAATAGGCCACTACTGTGCACAACTTGTAAACTTCTTTTCAAAAAAGCCACCTTGACCTAAACAAATGTGACTATCTGATTATTTCATTCTTAGTTTTTTATTTTAAAGATTCATTGGTTCATGATGAAAAATGTAAACAAACAATTCCATTGTTCTTGTCACAAATTTATACAATACACAAATATATATCAAAATCCCACCCCCAACTTTACAATTGATATTTATATACAATCCAGAAACACTCTAATACTTTCAAACCCCATTCAGCAAGCACACCCATTCATACTAACATCCTACCAAAAGACAGTGTATATACATATTCAAATGCATTTTTAGGAAAAAATCATATAAGACCTATGGTGCATGAAATACAAAATTGTTAGACAAACTCAAACACTTTATAAGTGATTAACTCTATAGGTCACACAAAAAGCAGGATGACGCGTTTCGAATACCCCAAGTACACGGTGTTCTCTTCAGGACCAACAAGCTAAAATGACAAAAAATCTTCTATTTTAACAGCACTACTCCTCCCTCACCCCCTCCTAGGGTCCCAAGCTTACCTTTCTCACTTTAACTATAGATCAGCCGATCTATTTATATACCTGAAAAACTGCCTCAATCTGAAATAAAGAGAGGTGATGGAAGTCAATTTACCTCCTATTCCACAAAGTCCCATTTACAAACTTATAGAATAACGCCTTAGGGACTTACTAGTAACTGGCCAGGATAATCAAACTCTGCCACAATTCCTCGACTTTCACCTGAAAAAAACACAGACAATGGATTGTTTGGACACATCCCAAACTTAATGGGCTCTTAACTATATATTCCATATACCAGCACTTACATTCCAAATTCCATTGCGGGGGACAACCAGTATGCCGGAGCTTGTTTTCCCGCCGTCTGCACGATTCTAGCTCTGTAAAAAAATGAAAACGTAAGTACAATTGCCACACTTTGCCGATTTGACTAACAACAACGCTTCAATTGTGCCGCTCGCCCTCGTACCTTCAATCGACGATGTCTCTGTGTAATTCACCGTTATTCTGAACGACCACTGGCAACTATTTCCTGGTCTCTGAGCCGCCGGGCTTTCTTCAATGATGTAGGTCACGTGGATACCACAACGATCCTGCTTGTGGGAAATGTAGTACTATGGGCTACTGCGGTGCATATCTCGTTGTTACAAAATTGAAGACAAACTCCACGCAATTGTGGCCAACCAAAAGACATGTTGGTTGCGTGGTTTTCGCAAGTATTATCCTTCCTAAATATAAATGAAGATCCGCCTCAGTTTGTTGTCCAGCCTAATTTATAAGGCGGTATAAGTGGGCAATGGCACTCACGAGCACGTTGTAGTGTTATAAAAGGATCAATCCATTGCACAGCTTTGTGATGTGACAAAAAGACTAAACAAAGAGCATTCTTTTTGTGTTGTGTTGTCCCTCTACGTGCTAATCAAGCTGACCATGTCGTGGTTTGTATAAATTAATGTTCTAGCACAGCTATCCCAATGGTCCTATTTGTACTAGGGTGCTGTCAACATCGAGAATATTAAAGTTGTAATTGAAACATTCTAGTTGAAATAGTTACTCTCAGGATATGGACTTGTTAACGGTGGAGTTAAGATGGTCTAAAAATGTGGTTATCAAGGATCTCAAACAAACATACAGTTATTAAATTATCGCAGATTCGCACTTGGATTTTCCCGTGCGGTTTTCATAAATTGAACATTTCAGAGAGTTTGTTTAAGCCATTCACTGCTGAATTGAATTTGACAATTAATAGTGCCTCTCTGCGTGTCAGTTTCAACTCCAAATCACCACCTCTACTTCCTAGTTCGATTTCTGAAATTACAGTCCACTTCAGGTCTCGATCTGTGTGATTGTGTGTCCTCCAATGGTTGACCAAGGAGGCAGTTTGTAAATTTTTTCAGATCCGAGATTTATGTTTCGAGATTCTAAATCTCATCTCTTGATTGGTTTTCCCGATGTATAATTTCTGGCACGGGCAGGTAATCCCATATACAACATTCTTCAACTTACAGTTAGTAAATGCATCATGTTTCCAGAAAATGGAATTATTTGTGAATAACGTACCTTCTACAGTTGAGTCACCGCAAGTGCATGTACCGCATCTATGATGGCCTGTTATAGGTGGTAGGCCAACATAATCACGCAATGTGTCAGGCTTAGGTTGGAGCATTGCAGCCCTTACAATCTGATTGGCTATGCTTTTATCTTTCTTAAAAAGATTGTTTTTGAAGCCAAAGATTCATCCACATGTTTTATCAGGTGCCAATTCTGATGGATAACTTTATTAAGATGTTTAGAATTTGGACAAAAGGTTGATACGCAGACTATCCTTTCCATGGGTGTTCTTTCTTTTCTTTCTAAGAGTGTCTCACGTGGAGCCCACCACGCTCTTTTCATTGCGTTTTTCAGCAATTTCCTAGGATACCCTCTGTCAATCAAATTCTGTAGCAAATTGGTAGCATCTAGGATATATTCATCTTTACTGCGCTTCCATGGCGATGCGATCAGCAACGCTGTGATGCGATGAAGATCCGGTGCAATGAACAAAACGGTGTTTTCTTGTTGATGTGACATGATGCGTGCATGCCCAAAGGCCGTGTGGTGAATCAATTATTCTTTTGAGCTGCGACAGGCCCTGCAACACAATTCTACGGGAATGCAGCGGCGTCTGATGCGACGTCTATCTTCTTCCTCGGTGATGCAAGGCGCTTTGACAACAAAGCGACAGCTGCAGTGGTGACATGCTTTCCAAGCGATGCGACTACAGCAGCTGCGACATGCTTCTCCCATGATGCTCACTCATTTTCCCTGGCACCATCCTCAACCATGAGTGAAAACTAAGGCCTCTCCTACACCTCAGAAGAGGTGGAAGAAATCATGGGGGATCTATCAATATTCGCGGATGCGAATATAGCACAGAGCATCTCACAAACTACGGACTTGGAGAACTTAACGGAACTAAAATGGAACAGGATCAGAACTATTCTTCATGGCACCATCCTGAAGCAATACCTAAGTAAGAACATGGCACCTAAGGGTCTATTTGTAACCAAAGCACCTCACATTTTTCTTGAAGATGCCACATTCCGGAAGGACTGGGCCTCTATAGCGTGGCACTGCACGCATGACTGGATAGTCCTCATCTTAAAAACAGCTCTGAGAAAATACAAGTGGAGATACAGCTAGCCGAAGGCTACATTAAAACAACAATCACTGGCTACAAAAAGAAGCTGGACGAGCTTAACAGAGAAATTAATGATTACAAAGACAACTTAACCCAGCAGAAAGTGCAGAAATTTCAAAAAGACTTGAAAAGGTTCTCTATGATAAAGGCTTACCCCTACTCGGATCCGGAATACATACCTCCCTCCAAGACAGATGATAACTCAGATGCCTCAAGCAATGCCTCCAGTGCGAGGAGCAACTCCAGCACTGGGAGCACAAAACAGAAAGGAAGAGGGCGCGGCAGGATGCAAGGAAATTGGCCACCCATTAACCCAATCCCCATGCAAGGCTATCCAGGTCCCTACGATCATCCCCAAAATTTCCAGATGTTTGGATGGCAACCCCCATTCCAACAACCCTTCTACCCACCTAATACCTACAGACCGCCTTTTTTAGGCAGGGGCGGAAGGGGCAGAAGAAGATCCAGCAACCAAAGCAACCAAGTACACTGGGGAACAGAGAACCAAACCACAAATCCTTCTCGGAGCAAGACACCGCAGGCAGGACCCAGCGGTCGGAAAATTTAGTAACCAATCTAGCAACAAGACCCCTTTCCGAACAGGAAGAACGAGTACTGAACAAAGGCCTCGGCAGCCAACTTGGATAAATTCAGACTCCATTGCGAGCTTTTGGCTTTTTTCAGAAAGCTGAAACTCAAAGCTTTTTTTTAAAAAGAGGGATGAAATGACTACCAATGATGACCCTAATGAAACCGGTCTACGCATGAAGTCTACCTTTACGCCACCGCCACACACGATTCCGGTGGAGGTAAACACTTTCGAGCAAGCGGTCTTTAATGAAGTGGAGAAACTACACCCTAAAAAACATTCATGACCCTGACTAGACAAGAAAGAATCGCTCTGGAGACACTCAGAAATTGTGACACCATTGTGGTAAAACCCGCGGACAAAGGTGGTGGAGTGGTAATACAGGATAAGGCAGATTATCCGTGCAACAGTGAAGGAAAGACTCCATATTTCTACACACTCCCAAAGATGCACAAGAACAGAATTCATCCGCCGGGTAGACCAATAGTGTCGGGTCTGGGTTTACTGCTGGAACCCCTCTCCCGTTTCTGCGATGTCTTTTTCAAAAAACTAGTTCAGAAGACTAGCACTTACCTTCAGTATACCAAAAGCCTACTACAACTTCTAAACAACCTCACAGTGGACGATGACACCATCCTGGTAAGTTTCGATATTGAGAGCCTCTACACAAGCATTCCCCAGGATGCAACCGTGGAGGTCCTGGAAAGGGCCTTAGAGAAAGAGGAATGGACAGGTAGAACACCCAGGCGGTTCATATTGGAATGCACCTGGTTGGCCTTAAAACGGAACTATTTTGAATTTGAGGGAACACTATACCTCCAAACTGGGGGTACCTCGATGGGAAGTACTTTTGCCCCCAGTGTGGCTGGGCTCTACGTCCATGATTTCAAAGAAAAATATATACTCAGTGACAGGAACCCATACAGCTCGAATATCCTCTTTTGGAGACGATATATCGACGATGTCCTGGCCATCTGGAAAGGCCCTGAGGACACTCTGGTCTCCTTTTCTAATTGGATAAACACCTGTGACAATAATCTAAGGTTCACCTATGTCAAAGATCATAACACTATGGTATTCCTAGACCTAGTCATCAAAAAAGCAAATGGACGTTCGAAACACTAACACATTACAAACCGACAGCCAAAAACAACTTGCTACCAAGAAGAAATCCCTGAAGGAATGACTGGACAACAATACCCACGACAGCAAGGAACTCTTCAGCATCGTCAAGGAGTTCTCCAACCCCAGCACCGGCACCAACGACATCACTCCGTCACAAGACCTCTGCGACTCCCTCGCCTCGTTCTTCCACCGCAAGATCGCCGACATCCACAACAGCTTCAGCGCACCATCCAGGCACCCCACCGTCGAACCAATGCCCCCCACCACCACCACCATCCTCCGCACCTGGACCACAGTGACCACCGAGAACACAGCCCGCACGATGAACACCATCCACTCCGGATCACCGACCGACCCCTGCCCACACCACATCTTCAACAAGGCCGACTCCACCATCGCACCCCAACTCCGGAACATCATCAACACCTCCTTCAACACCGCCACCTTCCCGGAGAGCTGGAAGCACGCCGAGCTCAGCGCCCTCCTGAAGAAAACAACAGCGGACCCCACCGACCTTAAAAACTTCCGCCCCATCTCGCTCCTCCCTTTTCCTGCTAAAGTCATCGAGAAGATCGTCAACAGACAGCTGGCCACCTTCCTCGAGACTAACGGATCCCTTGACCCCTAGCAGTCCGGCTTCAGAGCCAACCACAGCACCGAGACCGCCCTCATCGCAGCCACCGACGACATACGGACCCTGCTCGACAAGGGGGAAACAGTGGCCTCATCCTCCTGGACCTCTCCGCTGCGTTCGACACTGTCTGCCACCGCACCCTAGTCCAGCGCCTCAGCAACATCGGTATCCAAGAGAAGGCACTGGAGTGGATCACCTCGTTCCTCGCCGGAAGAACACAAAGAGTCTGCCTCCCCCCGTTTCGCTCCGAGGCCACCGAAGTCATCTACGGCGTTCCGCAAGGATCTTCACTCAGCCCCACCCTCTTCAACGTCTACGTGAAACCTCTTGCAGCCATCGCACGCCAGCACAACCTCAACATCATCTCTTACGCCGACGACACCCAGCTGATCCTCTCCCTAACCAGAGACCCCGACACCGCCAGAACCTGCCTACACGAAGGGATGAAAGATGTCGCCGAATGGATGAAGGACAGCCGCCTGAAACTGAACTGGGACAAGACGGAAGTCCTCATCCTGGGACCTTTGCCCTCTGCCTGGGACGACTCCTGGTGGCCCCCAGCCCTGTGCACCGCACCCAAGCCAACCGACCACGCACGCAACCTGGGCTTCATCCTGGATTCCTCCCTCTCGATGACCAGACAAGTCAACGCCGTCTCCTCATCGTGCTTCAACACCCTGCGTATGCTTCGCAAGATCTTCCGCTGGATCCCGACCGAGACCAGGAAGACAGTCACCCAGGCACTCGTCACCAGCCGACTGGACTACGGAAACGCCCTCTACGCCGGAACCACAGCCAAGCTACACAAAAGACTCCAGCGCATCCAGAACCCCTCCGCCCGACTCATCCTGGATGTCCCCTGATGCAGCCACATCTCCAGCCACCTGAGGAACCTGCACTGGCTCCCCGTCAACAAGAGGATCACGTTCCGGCTCCTCACCCACGCACACAAGTCTCTCCATGATCTGGGCCCCAAGTACCTCAACGACCGCATGACCTTCTACACGCCCACCCGCCAGCTACGGTCCACCAGCCTCGCCCTCGCCGCCGTACCACGCATCCAAAGAGCCACCGCCGGAGGAAGATCCTTCTCTTACCTGGCTGCCAAGACATGGAACTCCCTCCCATCCACCTTCGGCTGACCCAGGACCATCTCGACTTCAGGAGACAACTCAAGACCTGGCTGTTCGAGCAGTAGCATACCCCTTCCCCTAAGCGCCTTGAGACCCTCCCGGGTGAGTAGTGTGCTATACAAATGGTATGATTGATTGATTGATTGATTGATTGATGGTTTGAGAGTTTCCACCCTAGGCCTCTACGGGAGAACCTTCCCTACGGACAGTTTCTGAGAATCCGCAGAAATTGCAGTAAACTTAATGACTACAAGGATCAGGCCAAGGACCTCACTCAGAAATTAAAAGATCGAGGGTATCCAGAAAGAATCCTACAGAAAAGCCAAACACACGCACGCAACCAACCTCGGGAAGCACTCCTGGACAACGCGGTGAGAACCAACGAAGATACTCCCCTTACCTGCGTCACGACATACAACACAATGTCGAACGAAGTGACCAAGGTGATAAACAAACATTGGTCAATTCTGAACTCGGGAAAAATGCAATGGGAGAAACCCCTATTCTCGTTTCGAAAAGCGAGGAGTATTAAGGACAGTGTGGTCAACACCAGACCAATCAGAAGAACCGTGGATAGCGAATCTGTGCTGAACGCATGCAGACTACCCAAGATGACTGGCCACTACAGATGTGGCAACTGTAGTGTCTGTCCACTAACAACGAATACTAAAACACTCCAGCTTGAACCAGGGAAGACCTGGACCATCCAGGGTCATACCAACTGTAATAGCGAGAACGTGGTTTAGAGGATAACGTGCCCCTGCAATTACCATTACATTGGTATGACCAGCAGGAGAATTAAACAACGCATCGGCGAGCACAGAAGCACCATCAGGTGCAAAAAGGCTATGACAAAACTGACTGAACATTACCTGTTGGCCGGTCATACCCCTGACGACTTACAATGGACCGTCATTGAGCAAATTAGCCCTGGAAACAACATAAGCCAACGCCTGTTCGAAAAAGAATAGAGATGGGTCTAGAGGCTGTCCACCCACAAGACCGGCTTAAATGATAACATTCCCTGGAACTCGGTCATGGGCTAGAGGTAACGTCTTATTCTCTAACCTTTTGATCATCTCTCTGCAATAACACGGGGACGATACATCCATCCAGGACCATGAGAACACCCTCACAAACCAAATACACTTATCATATCTGGGCTGTCTCGATCCAAGATGAACCCCTTTCTTTTCCCTCAAATGTCCTGGGACAACATACCCACATTCAAAATGAAGGAGCACCAGTCGGCTCTTTACCTAGTTCCCTATTTACAAATGTCATCAAAGTGTATGAATCCCCTCGCTTTGCAGACCTTTCTTCTCGCTCGTAATTCACTATGGAGCACACTTTTACGAGTGTGAAAACGTTATTGTTACATACACTCAAAACACGGAGCTCCGGCACCATGGCGACCGACAATCATGCTCCTCTATTGCCATGCCCGCTCTCCATTGGCCTAGACCCCCACGTGACCCGGGTCACGCCAAACCACGCCCACTCCAGGAAGCGAATGCCCTCAGTATATCTCCAGTGCTGAGAAGAGCTGCTGGTTACTTCCACGGGGCGTACCGCAATAGGAACCAAGTAGGTTACCTGTCTAAGAAGCAGAAGCCACACGTAAGTTCCGCTAGACCTGATCGTCCCGACCGCTTTTATGTAACATTTACGAACCACGCTGCGGCACTAATTGCATGCTCGCATCTCTCATTTCTCTACCTGCCAGGTTACGTGAGCACACAGTTCTTGGAACCCGGACGCCTATGAAACGGTCAATTGCCGCTTTCTGAGCAAGCTGTTGCATTACTAGTTTTACAATGTACCTAGGTGATATTCCGCTGCATCTAACAATAACTATGAAATATTTAAAATTTGGAATTGATAGTTGTGGCGATCCCCAGATGTTTGTGAGACACATGTGCTTCGTATATACGCAATTCCTAACATGGCCGTTTTTACCACTGCGGTTACGAATACCCGCCAATGCGACCCTCTGTCTATTCAGGATAACCCGCCATTTCCCTAACGCCAGATGAGGGATTAACAAACCCGTAGGGGACCAAGTACAGGTGTACAACTGTATCAGAACAGAGCTGGTACAGCTCCCCACAATAACGCCACCAGGTTTAATCAAGGCTCCCTTTGATGGCGATCTACACCCTTGACTTAGATACATCTTCACGGCCCTAGTTATCAGGAGCACTCAATATATGTTTTACGTACAAAAATGTTTGTCCATTGTCCATGTGATCCCAACCCCCTTTTTTCCTAAATCTTTTCTTCATAGGTTTTTCTTCCAGAACTGGGAGAAGACATCACTATTTTGGCAAGGGCCACAAGTTTGTGGTTCCGTTTTTCATGACCATTTCATTTGCGATTCTCTAATTGAGAATCGCAAATTGAGAATGTCTTCCCATTCATTCCTTTGGGCCTCCACGCCTATAGGAATGAATGGGGAGGTATTCCTTAATTGCGATTTGCAATTTGCGAGTCGCAATTAAGGAATGTTTAGAAATCGCTATTTTTAAGCGATTTCTACATGCATAGGCTTTTGCGAATCCTTAATTGCGATTCCTTAAAAATCGCAATTAAGGAATCGCAAAAGCCAACATTGATGCATGTGCATGTTATTCTCTTGCTTAAAATGTTCTCCCTAGACCCTGTCAACCAGGTTACTACAAAATGCTTTTAGTGTTTTTAGCTATACGTTATAGAAAGATTCTGACAGCAGTCTTCAGTAGAAGTGTAACTCACATCAGATTCGAAAATAGCCATAAGAAACCATGATGGCAGTTTGAGGACTGTTCTTCAAAATTTGCTCTTGACACTCCCAATATGGCATACATTCTTATCCAAGCTTCACAATTCTGTGCCATAAGAGATTTGGCTTCCCACCTTTGCTTGAAAAACGTTGTCAAAGTTGTTAGAAAAGTGGTGTACATGTTTACTAACCATCCTCACTATGGGGCTTATTACTAGTTAGACAGTACAGTGGACCGCTGTACCAGCAGTGGAGGTCAGAGCGCAGAGAGCTTGGTGGTCTGACCATCGTATTATGACTTGTTTGGTTTAGCTTTCTTAAGACCATGCTGTACTGCTCACACCGCCAGCCCACTCTGAGCACCATAGAGAGGGCCTATGAGGTTGTGGGAGGTTTGGACCCCCAGTGAAACCATCCACCCAATGTGAGTAGATTTATGGATGGTGTGACCATGGCTGTCCAACCACCACATTTGAGGCAACAGAAAGAGAGGGCTATAGGGCAAAAAACTCACCTCTACTCATCTTCTACCATCATGGAGCCCATCGTGTGTGTCCTGCCACTACTCTATCTCCCTGACCATGTTCAAAACCCTGTCTATCGTGGTGGAAATTGTCTGTAAGTCATTCAAATACCTGTTGCCATCGACTCCTCTGCCATTGGCCACGCAAGGGAGGTGGGGTCATCAAGTAATTTATACATATACAGGGACCCTGTGTGGGATTGATTCTTATCAATTATCAAAAATACATCTGTAGGATGTCCCCCTAGTCCAAAACTCTGGCACTGCACAGGCACACTGTATGCAAATGGACATGTTTTTGCAAATGATGTACACTGATAGTGAAGTGTGCATTACTTGGTGTTCCACAATATCACCTCCTCAATTAATATCACACCTATTAATCTCTGTCACACATAACATTTGTTCTTTCTCACTTGTCAGCCATGTTACTACTAATCAGGCCTGGGCAAAGTTTGCAGAGTTTTGCTGCGTGGAACTCCGTGAAGTTCCAAAAATCTCTGGGGAGTTCCGCAAATGGCAGAGTGCAAACTGCTGTTTGCACTGGTCTTCCAGCCACTCGGGTAGAAATACCTGTTCGCGAGTGTAGGCAGGGAAAAAAACTCTGCTGCACTATGTGAAGTGGAGCTCGCGGAGTGCGGAGAAGAGTTCCCTGCCAAAACCTACTACTAATCTTCACAAGTCATACAATTTACCATTTCTTAAATGTTGCTAAAGTGACATTAAAGCGACTACAACTACCATGAGGACTTGTCACTCCAACGCTAACCAAGATTCTACACTACTTTTGCCCATTCTCACTTGTCTCCAATGTCACTACGGAAGTTCATGCAGATTATAATTTGTCACGTCTTGATAAATAAACATTGAAGTGACTACAACATCCACAAGGCCTTGTTACTCCAACTACAACTAAGGTACAACACACCTTTTTGCTCTTTCTCACTTGTCTGTCATGTTTCTACTGATCTTCACTGTTAGAAATGGGATTTCTTGTTGGTTAAGGCTTGTGCCAAAGCCAGGCAGAAACCACCACTCTAGTCAGGGCAAGGGAGTTACACGCCAAAGATAACCCCTGCTCATCCCCTTGGTAGCTTGGCACGAGCAGACAGGCTTATCCCGGAGGCAATGTGTAAAGCATTTGCGCACGCACACATCAACAATATCCCAGGCACACTACAAAAGGAACTCCACACAAGGTTCTATATAACAATAGCCTTTGTATTACCATAAACACATTTAGAGGTATCACAGGCATAAAGGAATTGCACATTACGCATAACTCACATTAGGCCTAACCAGTATAAATACAGTAGGCAATCTCCTTGCACCACATTTAGAGCACATAAATCACATTTAGGGCCTTGCGTCCTATCCATAAACCAGCCCCCTGGCCAACTTGCCATCTCAAGGAGGGGCTCAAATGCCCTGTGTCCCGAATGTCAGGGCGTGCTGCCAACGCAGCACCAGTCAGGGGTGCGCCACCGGCACGAACCTAAACGTTGCAGCTGCCCACTACTTGCTGGCAGCTGAGAACCAGAACAGGGCCTAAACGCTGCAGCTGGCACTAAGTGCTGCGCAGCTGTGGAAGGCCAAAGTAGGGGCGAAGGAGTGCGACTTACTCCTGAGTCCAAAAGAACAATTGTCTCCTGAAAGAAAAAGTCCTAAACGGTGCAGCTGCCCGCTACTTGCTGGGCAGCTGTGAATAAAAACTGTGGCATGGGCCCTCACTGGCCCTTTGTGCAAACTGCGCAAATCGTTGGAGCCCACCATGTCCATGGAGCACTCTGCTCCTAAACTAATTATGCGCCCATCCTAGACGCAGCACTGGCCCCCAAACACTGATGCATTACAAGGGGATCAGCACGGGCCTCACGGGCCCCTCACGGGCTTTCTGAAACAATGGTGGCCCCTGGTGAAGCCATACCGGATCTAGTAATCATGAGGCAAAGATGGGGTAAGAACATGGGCCCCTCTGGACCCTGGTAAATAATTATGGCCAACGGTGAGAGCCCTCCTCTTACGTGGCTCTAACACACCCGAGGGTGCCGTCGGGCACATGTGGCCTTCCCCCTGCCCCAGCCGCCATAACTTACCGGCTCTTAATGGGGAAAAGGCTCTTCCTGGCAGACGTGGTGGGGGCAGGCACCGGCAATGTGCCTCGCGCCCCCTCCGCGGGACATCAGCGGCGGCGCAGGTGGGGCTCTCTCTCCTCATGAGAGCCCTGCCTCCATGCGCATGTCTTTACCCGGTCCTCTCTCCTCGAGGAGCAGGACACGGAAGGTGGAGCCCTCAAGGCTCTGGGATCCTCTTCTTCTGGGGCTCCCTCCAGCGCATGGGAGCCCCCGGAACACTTGCGCTGCTTCCTCTTCCGCCGGTAGCAACCGCGGGGCTCTCCCCTTCACATGGGAGTCCCACAATGGCCGTCTGCATCGCCATTTCCGCTTCCGTCCGGCGGCCCCACCCACAACCAGGCGGGCCCCGGCGGTGGCGGCAATCGGCAACTCACCTGAGGGGTAGGCTCCCTCGGTGGGCAAAATAAAAGAAGAAGTGGGGTGGGCACCCGCTAATGCTCCTCTAAAATGGGGTGGCAACCTTAAAAATTTACAATAATAAAACGAAGACGGAGAGTGGGCACCTGCACACTCGGGGCATACAAATAAGTGGGGTGGCAACCGCACTGGCAGCAAAAGGGCAGGAGCGCTTCCCTCCGAGGGAAAGCGACAGCGCTCTGCCCAGAAATCAAGATAAAGCGCCCACGTGGCGCTGGGGGCCCAGAAATCACTAAAGGCCCCAGAAATCACCCCCACAGCAAGAAGAGTCCCAGCAATAAAGTCCTCATAGGTGAAGAGGGCAGGAGGGTTCCAGAAAGAAGTCCTCCAGCAATCCAGGGGCTGGGCAGGGCCCAGGGAGGCAAACCTTCCCCTGGGTCCCAGCAGCAGCACGCCCCTGGTAGATTCAAGTCAGGAAACAAGAACATTTTCATGGAGTCACAGCCCCTCTTTTATACACCTAAATCCTTTGTTTCCATAGGTGCAGGCAAGGGGTGGACCAGATGCGACTGGTTCCTGAGCACTTTGTTTTGCTCAGCCCCTCTGCCTATTCACAGGGTGGGTCAGGGACATCAGACACACCACAGGGGGTGGAGCCAGAATTGTGGAGGGAAGGACCAGCCCTGTTCAGGTCCCAGGTGCACTCCTCCCTCCCATCAACATGCAGATCTCACCATTCACCATCGGGGCAGACCCATCCTGACTCCTGGAGCCAGGCAAATCAGGCAGCTCCAGCGAATCACAAGCCAGACAGTCAATTCACATTCACTGCACAGACATGCCAACTTCTAGAAGTGGCACTTTCACACTAGACACAAAATATCGGTGCACATTATCACGCAGCATTTAATCTCACGGGATCGCACATACCAAACTCAACCCTGCACTCCCCACACATCAGGAACTACCATGGACACACATATTCCCCATGCATTCCTATGGGAGAGCAGGCCACTAACACCACACATACACAGAGAGCGCACGCACTTTACACCTGGACCACAGGGAAAAGTGCGCAGAGGCCTAAAATCACCAACACCAGGTTATACAAACAGGCTAGGCAAATGCAAAAAGTTTCAGGTTGAACCTGCCAAAAGGGCCAAGCCCAACACACTAGTTACACAGCTTACCGTTTCTTAAGTGTTACTGAAGCGACATTGAGGTGACTACAATTACCATGAGGCCTTGTGACTGCAATTCGCCTTTTCACGTGTCTCACATGTCCCTACTGATCTTCACTAATAATGCAGGTTATCATTTGTCAGGTGTTGCTAAAGTGACATTGAAGTAACTACAACTACTGAGATGCCGTGTCATTGTAACTCTAACCAAGATGCTACAGTGATTGTGATACACTTACATGATGGAAAACATCCCAGGTTCTTTTTTGATGTTAAAGAAACATCTGTATGGATGTTTCAGTAATGTCACACACACCTTATCTGCTACAACACTGTATTAGTTTCTCACACAGGACCCACATGAAAAGGTAATGTCAGTCAATGGAAGTACTTAGAATCAGTGTGAAAACCATTTTAAGGACACAATGACAACAGCCTCCACAGTATAGTTATGCCTCCATTAGGGGTAACCTCGAAAAGCTTGGACTCTGGAGCACAGTACATTTGGCACATGCCCAACAACCTCCATGTTCACTGGACGTGGGAACTAAAGTATGTCAGGGACAAGAAATAGCAGAACCAAGTGCCATTCATGTGTAAGCAATGGGTAAGTGGAACCTTGTAAAGCAAATACAGCACTAACAGCAGGTGGCACACATCTATATGATGTAGCTGTAAGGTACACACTGCAAAATGGACACATGTCCATGCAGAACTACACAAAGGTATGACAAGTTGACACCCTTCATGTGTGAATACACAAATTTTCAACTTCGACACATGAAACTTATGTCCAACTTATATCATAGGGAGCAGTTCAGTCTAAATGACAGTGGCCAGGCCAAGCTGAAATACTTGCGACATAACATATCACCCAAGGCAGTGTCTACTCCATTGGATGTCATCCTGCATAGACATCCATCCAACATTTTCCTTTGTCCTGTCTATCTCCAGCACTGGCTCCAAGGGCACATCATACTAACTACTTCAACTTGATCTTCAAGCAGGGATCAAACAAACACATCTGTATTCACACATTACTAACTATGCAATAATATCAAATAGAAATGTAAGGGCAGGACCTATGTCTTCTAAAAGATGATAAGTTTTATTCAAACTTGAACAATCCATCAAGGGAAAACAAGGCCATTGGCCATCCATATCATCAAAATGTAACAAAGCATAAGACTGTGAGACGTAACTTGCCTTGACACTGCCAGGGAACCTTCTCACAACGGGGCATCCATTAGGCACAGAAGGCGCTTAGAAGCTGGCACTTGGGAAGGGGGCACAGAGATTTAGGGAGTGGTTGGTTTCTCCTTGGGAGTGGGCTTTTTGCATTTGGGGCTTTTGCGGGGTGGGTTTAGGCAGGGTTTGCTCTTCTATTCTCTTTAGAATAAACTACTTTTCCCCATGACTTCAAACAACTTGAGGTATATGTGGAGTTGAGGCAGACATGTGTCTGGTGAGAACAGCCCATTGACTGTGGAGAGGAGATAGTTGGGGTCCTGTTCCTGAAACTAGTGACAAAGCACATCATCGTACACCTTGTACAGAGCTTACACCTTAACGAACTCTCCTTGTGCATTTGACATAGGGTACACTTAATATGGATGTGAAAAACCCTGAATGTGACAAACAAGCGGTCATGTAACATGAAACTCTAAACAGAACTTACCCAATTGTTGCTGCTGTTTCATCCTTAACTGCCCATCAAGCTCCTGATGGTCACCAGCAGAACTTGGGTCATTGTTTTTTTTTTGTGCAGCGCTCGTCAGGAACACTTTGGGAGCTCTTCCCTAACTTGAAATCTGTGATCTTCTGGTTTTGGTTCTCCCACCTCTTGCGGCAATGGATGCTACACTGCTTATAGACCCCCAGGGTCTGTTCCTTCCTGGTGAGGGTCTTCCATATCTTGCACTTCTGATTGGCGTTGACCTGCATGGATACAAGAAAAAAGAGGAAAACATTTGAATTGTGATTTATTGTTTGTCTGTATTGCTGTCATTAACATTTTCCACAGATATCAGTACTATAACTCATGAGTTAGCATATAACATGTGTATTGTTACATGCTAATGTAAACCAAAATCCTCATTCTAGACCTCGGCAGAGTTCATGAAGTTCTACTATGCAGAACTCTATGAAGTGCCAAAACAACTCAACTGGGCTCTGCTGAGTTCGACAAACAGTGGAGTGCGGTAAGTTGTGCTGCTCCTTCTAATTTTTAGCACTGACAATTTGTGCCACGTTGCAAAATCAGCGCAAATAATACCACGCTCAGTGCAGGAGGGCACTGCTTCTTTCTGCCATTTGAGGAGATGATCAACCTGAGCAGCAGCTTCCTCAATGTGAGCAGCAGGTTTATCAACGAGAGCAGTAGCGGCCTGCCAAAACTGTCCAGAAGTTGGTCTAGTGTAAAGAGGAAAAACTCTGCACTGAATCATGGAGTTTTTCAGAAGCACGGAGTGAGCAAAACTCTGTGAACTCTACAGGCAGAGCAGATTTCACCGCTCACCCCTACCTCATACCCATTGTGACCTGTTGCCCATCGTCATCCCATGTTATGGTCTAAACACACAAATCCAGGCCTATGATATCATCTAACCCTGGGGTCCCCACATAATCTGTGAGGTGACCTATTTCTGATCAGTGTTAAAAATGTAAAACTACTGAAGGATAAATGTTATAATCATGTTGCAGTGAATAGTGGCCACTGTGAATAAAGGCCCTGTAGCATGGACATTAAAGTCTTTAACATGTGAGTCAAATGAGAAACGTTTTTAACTCAAGAAGTCAGGTATATCTCCCTTTAAACTGTTCTCAATTTAAATGCATTTGGGGGTCTCTTTCAGGCACTCCTCACGTTTTTGCTGCAAATATTTTATGTTTCGGACAGCTGCACCACAGTGCTTCAGTTGTATGGCCCTGTGACTCAGCCCCAGCTTGGCCCATTATTCCAACTGAGCACTGCTCATTGTCAGGCCTTGCTATCTGCAGCATGATGATCATGATGTCACATGAACACCACCTTGCATCTACTCTTACATTTAAAGGATCACCATGTACCCATGGGGAGAGGAGTTGACCTAACAGCTAGGGCAGTCGACCTCAAATCTGTGGAACTGGGTTCGAGTCTCAGCAATGATGCTAATAGAGAGGGCCTATGAGGTTTGGGAGGTTTGGACCCCCAGTGAAACCATCCACCCAATGTGAGTAGATTTATGGATGGTGTGACCATGGCTGTCCAACCACCACATTTGAGGCAACAGAAAGAGAGGGCTATAGGGCAAAAAACTCACCTCTACTCATCTTCTACCATCATGGAGCCCATCGTGTGTGTCCTGCCACTACTCTATCTCCCTGACCATGTTCAAAACCCTGTCTATTGTGGTGGAAATTGTCTGTAAGTCATTCAAATACCTGTTGCCATCGACTCCTCTGCCATTGGCCACGCAAGGGAGGTGGGGTCATCAAGTAATTTATACATATACAGGGACCCTGTGTGGGATTGATTCTTATCAATTATCAAAAATACATCTGTAGGATGTCCCCCTAGTCCAAAACTCTGGCACTGCACAGGCACACTGTATGCAAATGGACATGTTTTTGCAAATGATGTACACTGATAGTGAAGTGTGCATTACTTGGTGTTCCACAATATCACCTCCTCAATTAATATCACACCTATTAATCTCTGTCACACATAACATTTGTTCTTTCTCACTTGTCAGCCATGTTACTACTAATCAGGCCTGGGCAAAGTTTGCAGAGTTTTGCTGCGTGGAACTCCGTGAAGTTCCAAAAATCTCTGGGGAGTTCCGCAAATGGCAGAGTGCAAACTGCTGTTTGCACTGGTCTTCCAGCCACTTGGGTAGAAATACCTGTTCGCGAGTGTAGGCAGGGAAAAAAACTCTGCTGCACTATGTGAAGTGGAGCTCGCGGAGTGCGGAGAAGAGTTCCCTGCCAAAACCTACTACTAATTTTCACAAGTCATACAATTTACCATTTCTTAAATGTTGCTAAAGTGACATTAAAGCGACTACAACTACCATGAGGACTTGTCACTCCAACGCTAACCAAGATTCTACACTACTTTTGCCCATTCTCACTTGTCTCCAATGTCACTACGGAAGTTCATGCAGATTATAATTTGTCACGTCTTGATAAATAAACATTGAAGTGACTACAACATCCACAAGGCCTTGTTACTCCAACTACAACTAAGGTACAACACACCTTTTTGCTCTTTCTCACTTGTCTGTCATGTTTCTACTGATCTTCACTGTTAGAAATGGGATTTCTTGTTGGTTAAGGCTTGTGCCAAAGCCAGGCAGAAACCACCACTCTAGTCAGGGCAAGGGAGTTACACGCCAAAGATAACCCCTGCTCATCCCCTTGGTAGCTTGGCACGAGCAGACAGGCTTATCCCGGAGGCAATGTGTAAAGCATTTGCGCACGCACACATCAACAATATCCCAGGCACACTACAAAAGGAACTCCACACAAGGTTCTATATAACAATAGCCTTTGTATTACCATAAACACATTTAGAGGTATCACAGGCATAAAGGAATTGCACATTACGCATAACTCACATTAGGCCTAACCAGTATAAATACAGTAGGCAATCTCCTTGCACCACATTTAGAGCACATAAATCACATTTAGGGCCTTGCGTCCTATCCATAAACCAGCCCCCTGGCCAACTGGCCATCTCAAGGAGGGGCTCAAATGCCCTGTGTCCCGAATGTCAGGGCGTGCTGCCAACGCAGCACCAGTCAGGGGTTCGCCACCGGCACGAACCTAAACGTTGCAGCTGCCCACTACTTGCTGGCAGCTGAGAACCAGAACAGGGCCTAAACGCTGCAGCTGGCACTAAGTGCTGCGCAGCTGTGGAAGGCCAAAGTAGGGGCGAAGGAGTGCGACTTACTCCTGAGTCCAAAAGAACAATTGTCTCCTGAAAGAAAAAGTCCTAAACGGTGCAGCTGCCCGCTACTTGCTGGGCAGCTGTGAATAAAAACTGTGGCTTGGGCCCTCACTGGCCCTTTGTGCAAACTGCGCAAATCGTTGGAGCCCACCATGTCCATGGAGCACTCTGCTCCTAAATTAATTATGCGCCCATCCTAGACGCAGCACTGGCCCCCAAACACTGATGCATTACAAGGGGATCAGCACGGGCCTCACGGGCCCCTCACGGGCTTTCTGAAACAATGGTGGCCCCTGGTGAAGCCATACCGGATCTAGTAATCATGAGGCAAAGATGGGGTAAGAACATGGGCCCCTCTGGACCCTGGTAAATAATTATGGCCAACGGTGAGAGCCCTCCTCTTACGTGGCTCTAACACACCCGAGGGTGCCGTCGGGCACATGTGGCCTTCCCCCTGCCCCAGCCGCCATAACTTACCGGCTCTTAATGGGGAAAAGGCTCTTCCTGGCAGACGTGGTGGGGGCAGGCACCGGCAATGTGCCTCGCGCCCCCTCCGCGGGACATCAGCGGCGGCGCAGGTGGGGCTCTCTCTCCTCATGAGAGCCCTGCCTCCATGCGCATGTCTTTACCCGGTCCTCTCTCCTCGAGGAGCAGGACACGGAAGGTGGAGCCCTCAAGGCTCTGGGATCCTCTTCTTCTGGGGCTCCCTCCAGCGCATGGGAGCCCCCGGAACACTTGCGCTGCTTCCTCTTCCGCCGGTAGCAACCGCGGGGCTCTCCCCTTCACATGGGAGTCCCACAATGGCCGTCTGCATCGCCATTTCCGCTTCCGTCCGGCGGCCCCACCCACAACCAGGCGGGCCCCGGCGGTGGCGGCAATCGGCAACTCACCTGAGGGGTAGGCTCCCTCGGTGGGCAAAATAAAAGAAGAAGTGGGGTGGGCACCCGCTAATGCTCCTCTAAAATGGGGTGGCAACCTTAAAAATTTACAATAATAAAACGAAGACGGAGAGTGGGCACCTGCACACTCGGGGCATACAAATAAGTGGGGTGGCAACCGCACTGGCAGCAAAAGGGCAGGAGCGCTTCCCTCCGAGGGAAAGCGACAGCGCTCTGCCCAGAAATCAAGATAAAGCGCCCACGTGGTGCTGGGGGCCCAGAAATCACTAAAGGCCCCAGAAATCACCCCCACAGCAAGAAGAGTCCCAGCAATAAAGTCCTCATAGGTGAAGAGGGCAGGAGGGTTCCAGAAAGAAGTCCTCCAGCAATCCAGGGGCTGGGCAGGGCCCAGGGAGGCAAACCTTCCCCTGGGTCCCAGCAGCAGCACGCCCCTGGTAGATTCAAGTCAGGAAACAAGAACATTTTCATGGGGTCACAGCCCCTCTTTTATACACCTAAATCCTTTGTTTCCATAGGTGCAGGCAAGGGGTGGACCAGATGCGACTGGTTCCTGAGCACTTTGTTTTGCTCAGCCCCTCTGCCTATTCACAGGGTGGGTCAGGGACATCAGACACACCACAGGGGGTGGAGCCAGAATTGTGGAGGGAAGGACCAGCCCTGTTCAGGTCCCAGGTGCACTCCTCCCTCCCATCAACATGCAGATCTCACCATTCACCATCGGGGCAGACCCATCCTGACTCCTGGAGCCAGGCAAATCAGGCAGCTCCAGCGAATCACAAGCCAGACAGTCAATTCGCATTCACTGCACAGACATGCCAACTTCTAGAAGTGGCACTTTCACACTAGACACAAAATATCGGTGCACATTATCACGCAGCATTTAATCTCACGGGATCGCACATACCAAACTCAACCCTGCACTCCCCACACATCAGGAACTACCATGGACACACATATTCCCCATGCATTCCTATGGGAGAGCAGGCCACTAACACCACACATACACAGAGAGCGCACGCACTTTACACCTGGACCACAGGGAAAAGTGCGCAGAGGCCTAAAATCACCAACACCAGGTTATACAAACAGGCTAGGCAAATGCAAAAAGTTTCAGGTTGAACCTGCTAAAAGGGCCAAGCCCAACACACTAGTTACACAGCTTACCGTTTCTTAAGTGTTACTGAAGCGACATTGAGGTGACTACAATTACCATGAGGCCTTGTGACTGCAATTCGCCTTTTCACGTGTCTCACATGTCCCTACTGATCTTCACTAATAATGCAGGTTATCATTTGTCAGGTGTTGCTAAAGTGACATTGAAGTAACTACAACTACTGAGATGCCGTGTCATTGTAACTCTAACCAAGATGCTACAGTGATTGTGATACACTTACATGATGGAAAACATCCCAGGTTCTTTTTTGATGTTAAAGAAACATCTGTATGGATGTTTCAGTAATGTCACACACACCTTATCTGCTACAACACTGTATTAGTTTCTCACACAGGACCCACATGAAAAGGTAATGTCAGTCAATGGAAGTACTTAGAATCAGTGTGAAAACCATTTTAAGGACACAATGACAACAGCCTCCACAGTATAGTTATGCCTCCATTAGGGGTAACCTCGAAAAGCTTGGACTCTGGAGCACAGTACATTTGGCACATGCCCAACAACCTCCATGTTCACTGGACGTGGGAACTAAAGTATGTCAGGGACAAGAAATAGCAGAACCAAGTGCCATTCATGTGTAAGCAATGGGTAAGTGGAACCTTGTAAAGCAAATACAGCACTAACAGCAGGTGGCACATATCTATATGATGTAGCTGTAAGGTACACACTGCAAAATGGACACATGTCCATACAGAACTACACAAAGGTATGACAAGTTGACACCCTTCATGTGTGAATACACAAATTTTCAACTTCGACACATGAAACTTATGTCCAACTTATATCATAGGGAGCAGTTCAGTCTAAATGACAGTGGCCAGGCCAAGCTGAAATACTTGCGACATAACATATCACCCAAGGCAGTGTCTACTCCATTGGATGTCATCCTGCATAGACATCCATCCAACATTTTCCTTTGTCCTGTCTATCTCCAGCACTGGCTCCAAGGGCACAAGACCTATGTCTTCTAAAAGATGATAAGTTTTATTCAAACTTGAACAATCCATCAAGGGAAAACAAGGCCATTGGCCATCCATATCATCAAAATGGAACAAAGCATAAGACTGTGAGACGTAACTTGCCTTGACACTGCCAGGGAACCTTCTCACAACGGGGCATCCATTAGGCACAGAAGGCGCTTAGAAGCTGGCACTTGGGAAGGGGGCACAGAGATTTAGGGAGTGGTTGGTTTCTCCTTGGGAGTGGGCTTTTTGCATTTGGGGCTTTTGCGGGGTGGGTTTAGGCAGGGTTTGCTCTTCTATTCTCTTTAGAATAAACTACTCTTCCCCTTGACTTCAAACAACTTGAGGTATATGTGGAGTTGAGGCAGACATGTGTCTGGTGAGAACAGCCCATTGACTGTGGAGAGGAGATAGTTGGGGTCCTGTTCCTGAAACTAGTGACAAAGCACATCATCGTACACCTTGTACAAAGCTTACACCTTAACGAACTCTCCTTGTGCATTTGACATAGGGTACACTTAATATGGATGTGAAAAACCCTGAATGTGACAAACAAGCGGTCATGTAACATGAAACTCTAAACAGAACTTACCCAATTGTTGCTGCTGTTTCATCCTTAACTGCTCATCAAGCTCCTGATGGTCACCAGCAGAACTTGGGTCATTGTTTTTTTTTTGTGCAGCGCTCGTCAGGAACACTTTGGGAGCTCTTCCCTAACTTGAAATCTGTGATCTTCTGGTTTTGGTTCTCCCACCTCTTGCGGCAATGGATGCTACACTGCTTATAGACCCCCAGGGTCTGTTCCTTCCTGGTGAGGGTCTTCCATATCTTGCACTTCTGATTGGCGTTGACCTGCATGGATACAAGAAAAAAGAGGAAAACATTTGAATTGTGATTTATTGTTTGTCTGTATTGCTGTCATTAACATTTTCCACAGATATCAGTACTATAACTCATGAGTTAGCATATAACATGTGTATTGTTACATGCTAATGTAAACCAAAATCCTCATTCTAGACCTCGGCAGAGTTCATGAAGTTCTACTATGCAGAACTCTATGAAGTGCCAAAACAACTCAACTGGGCTCTGCTGAGTTCGACAAACAGTGGAGTGCGGTAAGTTGTGCTGCTCCTTCTAATTTTTAGCACTGACAATTTGTGCCACGTTGCAAAATCAGCGCAAATGATACCACGCTCAGTGCAGGAGGGCACTGCTTCTTTCTGCCATTTGAGGAGATGATCAACCTGAGCAGCAGCTTCCTCAATGTGAGCAGCAGGTTTATCAACGAGAGCAGTAGCGGCCTGCCAAAACTGTCCAGAAGTTGGTCTAGTGTAAAGAGGAAAAACTCTGCACTGAATCATGGAGTTTTTCAGAAGCACGGAGTGAGCAAAACTCTGTGAACTCTACAGGCAGAGCAGATTTCACCGCTCACCCCTACCTCATACCCATTGTGACCTGTTGCCCATCGTCATCCCATGTTATGGTCTAAACACACAAATCCAGGCCTATGATATCATCTAACCCTGGGGTCCCCACATAATCTGTGAGGTGACCTATTTCTGATCAGTGTTAAAAATGTAAAACTACTGAAGGATAAATGTTAAAATCATGTTGCAGTGAATAGTGGCCACTGTGAATAAAGGCCCTGTAGCATGGACATTAAAGTCTTTAACATGTGAGTCAAATGAGAAACGTTTTTAACTCAAGAAGTCAGGTATATCTCCCTTTAAACTGTTCTCAATTTAAATGCATTTGGGGGTCTCTTTCAGGCACTCCTCACGTTTTTGCTGCAAATATTTTATGTTTCGGACAGCTGCACCACAGTGCTTCAGTTGTATGGCCCTGTGACTCAGCCCCAGCTTGGCCCATTATTCCAACTGAGCACTGCTCATTGTCAGGCCTTGCTATCTGCAGCATGATGATCATGATGTCACATGAACACCACCTTGCATCTACTCTTACATTTAAAGGATCGCCATGTACCCATGGGGAGAGGAGTTGACCTAACAGCTAGGGCAGTCGACCTCAAATCTGGGGAACTGGGTTCGAGTCTCAGCAATGATGCTAAACATCCTGAGATTCTGGGCAAATCATTTGATCTCCCTGTGCCTAACAAAAATGAATATGTCATGTAATGCAACTAGTGCTACATAAGCGCTCTGATACCCATACCTTCATGTCAATTTAGCGCTATTTAAAACTCCGTAAAAAACAAATCCAATAAGGCACCTCAAGGGAGTGTGGTATTCTGAGGGCACTGGGCGCTACTGGGATTTTCAAATTACATTATGAAGAGACCTGATCTAGGCTGAGTGAAATGTGGGATTATAAACATAGCTAAGATTGTTTATATTAGCAACTTGACAGAATACATACATACAGATATGTAAAGAGTACAAAATGAGTATTCCGTTGATCATGATGGAATTTACCAACTTCTCACACATATATCAATTATATACATGCATAGATATCTACATACAAACACAATGGCATCTAGAGCTTATAACACACTACACAAATTAATGGTGTTGTGTATTGAAAGTGATTACTACTCAGTAACATCATTTTCCTATGTCAGGACCACAATATGTGACACTTCACATCAATCACTACACTTCACTCTGGAACTCAAAGGGGTCATTGTAGCCTGTACAAATAGAATATAGGCAGTTGGATAGATTTACATAGGTATTTCAGACATGTATCTGCTCCTCTGGTGTGCCATAGAGCTGCATGAACAGGGACAGGGTCTTCTCAGCTAGCAAATCCAGCTCCTCTTGTGAGAACGCAGGTGCCCTGTCATCTGTCTGGACAGTCATCCGAGGCCCCAGAGGTCAGAAACAGCAGCCAAAGTGGAGGAAGTCTTGATGGCAGCAGTGTTAGGAGGCAAGTATGTTTTTTTCCAACTGCTACCTAAATGTAAACTATGAACACGCTCATTAGCAGAGCCAGACACATCCATTGACATTCATTCATTGCGTTCACCAATGTTAGCCTATGGCTATATCCACCGTGGAGGTCACCGCCCACTATCGGCTCAAATTCTGCACCATCTGATTCCAAATGTCTTGAAGGTGAGGTCAGGCTCCTGCCATTTCCGAAGATGTAATTCTTTATTTGTGTCTTTTTATGTTGGTATTTTGGGGTTCTATTAAACAAAAATAAAACAACTGAAAGAGGGTGAAAAGAAGAAACCAAACAAAATATGAAATTTTCAGTCATGGTAGATGAAACTCATCGTGGAGCCAGATTTGTTTGCAGTTCCATGTGATAGGGATCTTGGTGGCCTCACAGTCCTTGCCGGCAGGTTCCCTCCCATGTAGTATACACCCCACCCTGTGCCCTTCAGCCTGTATGCCCTTTTCCACTTCGTCCTGCTCGATGGTAGTTAGTGGTGGTGGCTGAACATCAGGCAGGACTTGGGGGCACAATATGGTCCTGCTGGTGCTTAGCACACAGGATGTCTAGGCATCAATCAGCTGTGGTATTGTCTCAGCTGGTGTAGCTCTTAGCTGAGTTAGGCTCACTGGAGCTGTCCACCCAGGCTGACCAGCTGAGACAGTATTCTTCTGCTTGTCCAGACAATCAGCTGAGTCCTCCGAGAGACTTGATCCTGGGTTAGAGAGAAACATGCCTCAGCTGCAGCTGTGGGGCCATGTGGTCTTGCAGTTTGACATGTTGTGTATGACAAAAAACACCAAATTGTGAAAGTCTGGACTATATATGTAAAATGTTTGTAACTAATACCTAAAGCAACCTAAAAGGAAAAAAATGTAATGATGCTGTATTTTAGTAGTATTTCAATGATTTACACAAACAGTTTGAATTCAACACAACAACTTTACATCAACATGTGACAAAATGTCTTGAAAATGAAAAATGGTAGTTAAAATGTATACATGAAATATACCATTCGACACTACACAGGCGAGGTGAGGAATGTGAAAAGTAATTTCAAGGCCTCGACGGCTACCTATTTGGTGAAAGACACAACTTAGAAGGATGGTTGTCATTGGTCACTCAATGAAAATAGCAGAGTACAATGTTGGAGGCCACGACTTGTATTCAGCATTTCAAAGGACATACTGTAACACTTGTAGCTCAGCACAGTTTCATTAATCAGAAAAAAATAATAATTTCTATTCCATAACACGTAATGGATGACATAATTAATTGACCCCAACCACATTTCATGTGAGAGAATCACATAGGACTTCATGAATACTTGTCAGTTTAACATATATTGACTAATGAAAGCAAAGAGAGAACTAACAAATATGACATTGCAATCTCATTTTCACAAATCGGAAAGAAGGCATCATGGTAATTGTAGTAATTTCAAAGTAACATTGCCATAACTTGCTAAATTGTATATTGACCATACCTAGTAATGATATGTAGTAAAATAAGAAATACCATTTACAAAAGGAAACACATATTTGAAGCTTGTTAGCCAGTGTAGACACGCTTACAAGCACCATTGCATCATGTGGAATGTGATGGAGAGTGAGACCTGTAATCTTAAACACAACAAACCACATTCCTACCAAGAAGTGAGCATATGCTAAATATATATATATATATATATATATATATATATATATATATATTCACTGAAAAAACCATAGGTTATAGACCATATATAGTTAGGAATTAGCATTTACAAAACCTTGAAAATTCACTGAAAAAACCATAGGTTATAGACCATATATAGTTAGGAATTAGCATTTAAAAAACCTTATTTTACTCACACAAAACCATTGAAATTCCATATATAGTTAGTTGCACTAACTATATATTGCGCACCCGCAATCCACTGCTGATGATGTCACATATTACATCATTCATGACATGGTCAGTGACATCACTGATGACAACATCCAGTGACTATGTTTCTGTAAAGTTAAAATATGTCTTACATATTGAAGAATGAGTGGATGTATAAGTGTCTGGACGAAGGATTTAGTAGGTGCATGACTGAATGTATGAGTGAGTGATTAAATGTGTCTCACTGAGTGCATGGGTTAGTGACTAAACTGTCTTAATTTGTGCATCATTATGTCTGTTGTTCTGTAAACTGCTGCATGTGTTGATCAGTAGCTATATGAGTAACTATATGGGTTATTGATTGATTGCCCAAGTATTTGCATGGGAGACTGAGTGTGTGTGTGGCTGGATGGGAGGTGTGTGACTCTGTACAGATCAATGTGTACTTGTATCAATGATTGTATAAGAGAGTAAGTATGTGTTAGTATATGGTTGAAAACGTAAGGTGCTCTATGTTTAACTGTATAGAGTAGAAAATGGAAGTGTGATTGATTCTTTACAGGACTGACTAGGTGTGTGAGTAACTCCATGGATGAGTGGCAGAGTGTGAGTGTCTGTATAGGTGTATGAGTGCATATGATTGTGTTGTAAACATGAGTGATTGTATGTATGAATGATTGTATGGGTGAATGAGTGAATGTGTGTGTAGACGTAGGAATCAGTGAGTACGTATGTAGTAACTAGTATTGGTGTGTCAATGGTTTCAAAAATTATACTCTGTTTTTAACACTGGGTGAAACAGAGGTTATATTAAAATGTGAGGAGATGCATTGTATTGTCACATGAATGATATCATCAGTGATGTGGTCATTGATGTCAAATGAGATGTCATCAGTGATGTCATTTGAGATGTCATCAGTGATGTCATCAGTGATGTCACTGACCATGTCATGAATGATGTAATATGTGACATCATCAGCAGTGGATTGCGGGTGCGCAATATATAGTTAGTGCAACTAACTATATATGGAATTTCAATGGTTTTGTGTGAGTAAAATAAGGTTTTTTAAATGCTAATTCCTAACTATATATGGTCTATAACCTATGGTTTTTTCAGTGAATTTTCAAGGTTTTGTAAATGCTAATTCCTAACTATATATGGTCTATAACCTATGGTTTTTTCAGTGAATTTCAATGGTTTTTTAATAGCAAATATCATAAGCTGTCGAATGTCAAGTACGTGGTAAGAATTTTTTTTTTCGTGTTTATGCACACTGATCTGCTTTGATTGCTGCCCCCCACCCCTCATTTCTATTAGGAGTACTCTCTCTTTGCAGATAGTGAAGGGTAGTTAACGCAGCCCTTTCCCCCTTTGTAATCCGTCGTGCCTGCTTCTCTCTCCATTTGATTGATTGTTCTCTTTGGTTCATTCTCTATTTACAAACAAGCACAGAGTCGCAATACTCTGTTTAGTCTTTGCAGATAGCGAAAAATCGTGTAAAAAAACAAAAGGAATCGAGCAAAATCAGTAGGCCACTAATGGGATCTCTTTTTGACCTCGCTAAAATAGAAACATTAGGAACAACCTGTTGAAAATAGCAATGCGTATGTACATAAGCGGCGTTCATTTGTGTTCACAGTACCCCTTGTTGATTGTTTCAATCGAGCATTGAATTGTTCGATGTTAATTCTCTTAAGGATCTTCTCTACCTGCAAACGAGGAAGAATAGGAATATTCTCTCTCCCTTTGCAGATAGTGAAGGGTAGGTAACGCAAGCCTTTAACACGTCGTACCTATTTCATTCCTCATTGATTGATTGATTGTCCGAACATTGACTGTTTGGGAATTAGTTCTTTTTGGAGGTATTCCCTGTTTGCAAATAAACGTAGGAAAATCTTTGCAAGTAGTGAAAGGGTACGTAATGCGGACCTTTCTCCCCCGTTGTAATCTATCATGCCTATCCCCACTGATTGATGCACCTGTTTCACCCGGACCATTTACTAGACATACGTCATCTGGCCCGACCAGAGAGCACCCCTAGTGAAAAGGACATATGCAATAATAACGAAGTGATCACTGTATCCTGTTAACAGAAACTTTAGCATGAAACAACCTGGAAAGAAAAGAATAGGAAAACGAAAATCAGTAGGCCACTGATGAACATGAACTTTTATTAAACAACGAACAAAGAAACGATAACATAACGTAATGATAAAACCTATTAATGTCCTAGAAACAAGAAAACGTTAAAATATGCCAGTGGTGAGAGACCAGAAAAACAGTAAGAGAAACCAAATCACCCCTCGCTGTCCCACCGCCTGCCACGCCAAAAAAATCGATAGACTAGGGAAAATGCAAGTCAGTAGAACATCCGCCCCCACTCTGGAAACTTCCAAGGTGGGGCAGGGTTCCGGCTACGCCCAGCCGGGAGCAGCCCATATAAGGCAGGTCCTGCTGCCACGCCTCGGCCAGGAGATCCTAACGTAGGGTGTAGCCGGAGGAGAGGCCGAGACCAACGGGACCCGGCCAGGGGATTGCCTTTACAACGCTGAACAGTTGCAGGGGGGGGGGAATGTCTCCTCGACCCTCCCCTCTCTCTCCCAGTCCGGCCGCGGTGGCCCTTGAGAGTTGCAGGTAGTCCCGCCACATGCTCTTCCGGTCCGGCCACCAACGGTCGGGGGGCCGAGGCCGACGGAATCCGGCTGCAGCCGATAAACCAAGAAACCCGTTCATGGGGCCAGAGCCAGGGGCGTCCGGCCGACATCCACCGGAAGCCCGGCCCGAAGACGGACGGGACACTTCTTTCTTTTATAATGGCTGCGACAACACTGGGGGGGGATGTCTTGCACATGCCTCCGACCCCCCCCTCGTCCTCATCGCCTGGTCCGGCCATAACAAATCTCAAGCGAGACGCCGTGGGGTGCACTGGGAGGGAGAGACGGTGCGAACAGGCCTCTCCCGCCTCCCCAGTGTAGGCTTCCCAGCTGCACCCTCAGCGGTCCAGGCGCCCGGAAAAGAGTTCTTCCACTGTGGCCATGCTGCAACGTCTCGCCCGGCAGGGTGGAGCCCGTCCGTTCATTTGACCCCGCGATCGCCAGTAGCTACCGAACTCTCAAAATGGCGGTCGACCTGGCAAGAGCGGGCCCAGCATAAAGAAATGGCCCGGTCACTGGTTGACTCCACCACCGTAGTCCTCCACGACCTTGAAGATTCTAGAGGAGCCGCGGGAGTCTCCCACCCCCGATGGGGAATGACTGCCATGATCACCCGTGGAGTGACGAAACTGTATCCGCGGGACGTCGGCGCCAGCCTCACTTTGAATTACTAGAATCCTGCAGACCTCACTTCCGGTGAAAGCACAGTGTGACCCGGTAGGAAAAATTGTTGCACCCCCTCCCCTTTTTGACTGATAGTTCAAACCACCGATCCTTTCCTTTGCCCTTTTAACGGAACTTTGGACTGCCTCCCCCTCTTTTACATTTTCTAGAGAAAACAAAACATTAACCACTACATTAGCATAGCAGTTGACACCAGAACTGTTTTCAAATTGAAAACCAACAACATCTTCAACAGAATCCTTTTTGTTTCTGCTGTGACCCTGCTCCAGCACAGGCATTGTCCCCAGCAGTAATTCTGCAATGCCGGTAAGAATAGCTGTGGTGCCTACTGGACTCACTCACCCCCGCGGCGCCCCACGCCGTTATTTGCTGGGCGGCAACTTGCTAGACATCACCTTCGTGACATCCAGATTTCAGCGCGTTCTGCTGCCTTGGAACTATTCGCACAACAGACCGCTACTGACAAGAATATTTCATTATTGGTGCTGTCAATTTCAATAAATCTATTACTGTTTTTGTTTTGTTGTATATATTTATATGTTATTAAAGTTTTATATTCCTACTACTTTGTTGGAGTGCTATATATTTTTTATGTGACACATAATTGTAAAAACTTTGATGTACAAAGAGTCATTCCTGGAATCTTCCGCTTCAGGCTCGGTCCCCTCCCCAATCACAATACAGGATAGTTTTCAGATAGTAGGAACACGTGTGGTGTGACGGATCTCATCGGGTGTGGGCCTTGATCTACTATAACTCCTTTGAAGAGGGGTGATTCTTTACAGCTGGGGCCATAAACTACATCTGCAGGGCTAGCTGATAGCCTGGACAATCGGACACAGAGGAAGAGGAGTGTCACAGGGTGCGGTAGTGAATAGGGCGAAAGGGAGGTGTCGGGCGGGCACAGTGTGATTCTCAGGGAAGAGCAGCGCAGATGGGGGGAGGTTTATTGCCCATGCATAAGACAGAGAGCGGGGGTGACCAGTGCCTGGGGAAGATGCTTGCGAGGGTGAGGAGCCATGCTACGAATCGACAGCGTGCAGAGAGTGGGTCTGGTCAAGACATCTAAAATGGCTGCCGTGCACGACAAAAGTGTGGCATTTCAAAAAAGGCAAGATGGCGCAGACAATGTTTTTCAACACTTCCTCATTTCCTTCGAATCGAACGTTAACAGACGTTGGGGCATATTACCAAAGTTAAGCGATATTTATCGCTAACGATGCTTACCAACCAATTTTTTACCACTAAGCATCGTCAGAAATTATCGAAGATAAACCTTACTATTATCAAGGTTTATCGCAAATGCGATAATAAACGGCCGCAATGCATGAATATCGCTAAAAACTCAGCGATATTCATGCATTACCGAGCTAATACTCTTAGCCATGTTATCCACCTCCCATTGGATAACATGGCTAAGAACTGCTCAGGGCAGGTGTTACTTTTTGGAGATATTCGCGCTTAGCGCGAATATCTCCAAAAGTTGGTAATAGGAGATAGATATCTTGCATGTTGTAATGCAAGTTATTGTGGTATATGGAACTCATACCATAATCTCTCAGGAAAGCAGAAACTGATCCTTTTGGGACCGCCTAAAAAGGCCTAGGGGGTGAGGAGTACTCTACTTTGCCCCCTTTTCACGTTCCGAACTATTTTATTTTACTCTCTTCTGTAATTACACAAAATACCAGCGATAAGATGCATCGGAGACACACAGTGAGAGAAAGGAGGCCGGAGATGAAGAAGACATGTCAAATACACATTGGAGATAATATAGTGGCAGAAGGGAAGTAAATATGAGTAAACTTACCATGTAACATAAAAATGTTGCACTCTATACTATAAGTCTCATTTTATACTACAATCACTTCGCTACAACCTCATAAATTAAAAATAAAAATAAATAATGTCTCAAACAATTTTTGATTTCTAAATATAAATTTATTCTTCAAAATTTTCTAAATTTGAAACAACTAGTAACATGTCCTCATCAGTAATTTCCTCTTCAATCATCTCATCTGGAATCTCCTCATTAAAAGTCTGCAATGATGATTCTTGTAACTCTATGGTCTCCAAACACTCGATAAATTCGCCATCAAGAGATTGATCAAAAAAATCATTCAAGTCATCTCCTCCTTCTGACAATATTTCATTATTGGTGCTGTCCATTTCAATCAATGTAGTGGAATCATTCAAGTCATCTCCTCGTGACAATATTTCATTATTGGTGCTCTCAATTTCAATCAATGTAGTGGAATCATTCAAGTCATCTCCTCCTTGTGACAATATTTCATTATTGGTCCTGTCCATTTCAATCAATCTAATGGAATCATACAAGCCATCTCCTCCTTGTGACAATATTTCATTATTGGTGCTCTCAATTTCAATCAATGTAGTGGAATCATTCAAGTCATCTCCTTGTGACAATATTTCATTCTTGGTGCTGTCCATTTCAATCAATCTAATGGAATCATACAAGTCATGTCCTCCTTGTGACAATATTTCATTATTGGTGCTCTCAATTTCAATCAATGTAGTGGACAATTCAAAAGAAATTGCCACGGTCTCTTCATTGTGAGCCATTTTATTTTGAAATTGCTTGCTGTAAATTGCAGAAAAAAATAATCACTTTCATTTATCGTTTTTAGTAATACATAATATAAAACTAACTTCATCAACTATTTAGTATAACAGAAGGACTGCAAATAAATAACAGAAAACATTTTTCAAATTATCTTCAAGTGTACAACATAGTTCCCCTTACAAATTAACAACTCACCTTTTTAAAAGTAGCAGAAGTGTTAGTACTGTGTAAATCAAACACCAGAAATTCACCACCAAAAATTCCTCACAAATGTACCTCAGACAGTAGTATCACAAAATGGCTGTGGTTTCCTCTCATTTGACATATATACATAACCAATTAACTTTCATCACACACAAATACAAAACCAAAGTAACATTTTAATTGGTTCTAAATTTCAACACTTTCAAATGTGTTTTCCCCATGCAATTTTCCATAGGACATTTACATACGTCTACAGCCTGAATGGCTGAACGGAATTACACCAAACTTGGCAAAATGGTACATCAAACCTAAGAGGTCAGGAAGGATCTACTATGACCCCTTATGGTCATTTCCCCCTTCGCTTTGGCCTCCTCTTGTCTCTCAATCCTACCGAGAGACAAGATGGCGGCCGCTACGGACTGTTTGGAATGTTGACAGACGCCGGAGAACCAATCAGCTTCGCAAAGCTCCGTAACGCGAAAAGTACGCGAAGCGGAGCGCTGTTACAGATATATATCTTTTTTTGAACGTTAATTTCTCAAAATCCACTGGAGCACATATATTGAGACCTAGCAAAGGCACATCGGGCTACCAGTCCCTAATATTTTGCCAAGTTTCGTGCAAATCCATTCAGGTGTTCGATTATTATTATTATTATTTTTTTTTGCCCCGCGGGGCCCTTTTAAAACCTCCACATCAAACCTAGGGGGTCAGCGAGGATCTACTATTCCCCCTTATGGTCATTTGCCCCTTCGCTTTGGCCTCCTCTTGTCTCTCGATCCTACCGAGAGACAAGATGGCGGCCGCTACGGACTGTTTGGAATGTTGACAGACGCCGGAGAACCAATCAGCTTCGCTTCACAAAGCTCCGTTGCGCGAAAAGTACGCGTCCTAGGACGCTGCCCGGTCCGCTGTTACAGATATATATCTTTTTTTAAACGTTAATTTCTCAAAATCCACTGGAGCACATATATTGAGACCTACAAAAGGCACATCGGGCTACCAGTCCCTACAATTTTGCCAAGTTTCGTGCAAATCCATTCAGCCGTTCGGGCTAAAAGTGAGGCCAACCGCCCTATGGAAAACTCAATGTTAAAAACACGTTTTGGGACCCCCCTTTTTTCTCGGCCCCCCCTTGACGAACCCCCCCCAAATTTTCAAGGGCTGCTCAGAAACAAAATGTGCCATTTTCCTGAAAATTTCAGCCAATTCCGTCCACAAACGCCAAAGTTATTAGACATAGAATTTTCAAAAAACCCATAGAGAAAAAATCCTAACTATATATACCTACTGGCGACCGCCAGTAGGTAATATATATATATAAATATATATATATATATATATATATATATATATATATATATATATATATTCTGTAGCAAAAGCCCTTGAGCTTGAGAGGGCACATGACGCTCACTCACACCTTTCGGCGCTGCTGGCCTCGCAGTCACTTGGCTGCTGAAATCTTTGTACTTTTTACAGTAGTACTTTTAATGCACAAGTGCTTATATTAGATGTTTAGTTTTAAATTCAATTACATTGGAGATTTTGTTTGATGTTTCCTTTTTTGTCCATTTAGTCTTAGTTGGTGGCTTCGAATTAGTGTTTCTAAGTTAAAATAAGGAAGAGGAAGATAACGTTGGGATGTCTTTAATATGGGTATTTAGACAAAATATCAAAATCAAAATATCGCCATACAAAAATATTGTGTCTTGTGATACAGAAATATTGTCTGCAAGAATATAGTTGTCCAGAATATCGATTTTAAGGTAAGTATAAAATATTTAGAAAATATTGAAAACATTGACGTTGTTTACAAGGATATAGTTGTATATAATCTCGTTTTTTAATTATTGTCATATATTTTAGTATATATTTCAAATGTATATGTTACAAATGTTTTGTACAATTATTGTTTATGGTTTTTAATGTAGTTGTTACATTTGTAATAGTGATTACATTTTTAATATCGTAGCAGGTTTTTTGAGATTATAGGGTTACAGGTTGGGAAGTAATTTATTCATACTTATTTATTAAATTAACATTTATTAAAATTAATTATTTAATTGATAATCAATTATGTTAATTGTGTAATACTTTATCTTTATATTACATTTTAGGTGTGGGTTATGATTAATTAATAAATAAGTTTTAATTAATATTAAGTATTTAATTGCTAATTAGTTATGCTTATTATGTCATTCTTTTTTATGTTAATTTGTAGATGGGATTTGTACGAGTATAGGGTGGGAAGTAAATTATATATAATTAATTAATAACTTTTTTTAATATGAATTGCTTAACTGATAAAAATGTGTGTTAATTATGTAAAAAAAATGTAAGTTACATGTCAGGTGCAAGTTTTGTTGGGGTATTGTGTAGAAGCAAAATATTTATTACTATATTCATAATTAAGTTTTAATTAATATTAATAAATTAATTGATCAATATATTTATTATTTGTGTAAGTAATTTTTTTTTTAAAGTCAAGTTTCATCTGTGGGCTTTGGCTTTTTTAGGGGTATAGGCTGGGGATAAATGCATTTTAATTTATTATAATATGTATTATTAAAATAATAGTAATTATGTATTTGATGATCAATTATGCTAATTGTGTTACAATTTTTTTTAAATGTTACGTTTCAGTGGTGGGTGTCAGGTTTTATAGCGTTTTAGGGGTTAGAAGAAGTGGAGTGGGAACAGTACATGTTACCCCTCATCAATCCAACAACACTTTCCCTACTGTTTCACTGACTGGAATGGAAATAATACATTTTAGCCCTACACAATCCCAACACTTTCTCTTCTCTTATATAGACTGGAGTGAGAATTATAGATTTACCCCTTCGCAATCCAGCACTTGCCCTACTGTTTTACTTACTGGAGTGGGAATATTAAATGTTACCCCTCTGCAATCCAACACTTTCCCTACTAGTGCACTAACTGGAATTGGAATAGTTAATTTCAGCCCTCAGCAATCCAACACTTTCTCTACTGTTTCATAGGCTGAAGTGGAAATAATACATTTTAGCCTTTCACAATCCAACACTTTCTCTTTTGCTGCATACACTAAAGAGAGACTAATGCATGTTATCCCTCTGTGATCCAACACTTGAACTAGTGTTACACTGTCTCGAATAGGAATAGTACATTTTACGCCCATGCAAGCTGACTACTTCCATACTGTTACACTGACTGGAGAGGGAATAGTACATTTTACTGCTCCACAATCCAACATTATCACTACTGTTGCACTGACTGGAGTGAGAATAGTAAATGTTATCCCTCTGCAGTCCAACACTTTCCCTACCGTTTCACTGACTGGAGTGGGAATAGTAAGGTTTAGTCCTCCGCAATCCAACACTTCCCCTACTCTTGCACTGACCGGAGTGGAAATAGTAAATTTTACCCCTCTGCAATCCAACACTTTAACTACTGTTGCGATCACTGGAATGGGAATAGCAAATGTTACCCCTATGTAATCCAACACTTTCACTGCTGTTGTAATGAAAGGAGTGGGAATAGTACATTCTACACCGGCCCGATCCAACAGTTCCCTACTGTTGCATAGTTTGGAGAGTGCATAATACATTGTACCCCTTCGCAATCCAACACTTTTCCAACTGTAGTTAAAAGGATCCCTCATGAATCCAACAATTTACCTACCCTTGCACTGACTAGAGTGGGAATAGAAAGTGTTATCCTTCCGCAATTAAACATGTTCCATTCTGTTGCACTGTGTGGAGTAGGAGTAGTCCAACATTTTTCCTGTTGTTGTTTATGTTGGAGTGGGAATAGTATATGCATTATTCACAGAATGGTATAATTTACTATACTTTATTTAAAATTACATTATCATGTTTTTGTGTATGAACAAATATAAGACTTAGAAACATTATTTCAAATGTTTCAGATATTTTTAGTAAATTAATAATTTTTTGTTTTTACTTTTCAATTGTTATTAAATTGGTATGTTTTGTAATTCTTCCAGTCCTTAATCACTGACATCACTGTATCTAGCAGAGGCTCTGTACATGTGTTCGACATGTGTTACATTTCTCGATGGTCCTTTGTGGCGGTGACAAAACAGTGGTTTACTGAAAACACTGTTACTGGAATCACCTACCATAACGACGAGTCCACATTTTTATTTAATTAATATCTCAATCAACATGTACAAATACTCGTAAGCGATGTATGTATGATAAGATATCAAGAAATGCTTTCTTAAACCATTTGTTTCCTACTTTTTTTGCCCTGGTGCTCTATTTTCCTTTGATTTCGATGTAAGCAAACTCAGCCTTCTCCATTCAATATCATGCTAGCAGAAATGCCTATTTAGCTTGTTTGTTAAGTGCAAATTTTTCTTTGATATTGCATTTTATTTTCTTGTAAGTTATATCTTTTATTCGACAGTTCATCAAATATCACTAATCCTAAAAAAGCATTGAAACAAAATACAACAAAAAGATTACATCTCAAAGCTACTACCTTATTTCAAATCTAAAAAGAGAACCCAGTTTCTTTTTTTTTTTTTAATGATCCGAATGCAAAAACGGTGAAATAAGGTTGATCCTTGTTTTCCTGATTCAGATTTTAGTTTAGAATTAATACGGTTTCTTCCAATCCGTCTGACTCAAGAAGCAAAATATATGCAAATGTATGTATTTTTTTTCACGAGTGTGGCCTTTATGTGATACGGCCCATGGGAAAGTTTCATGTAATTTAAATAAAAACAATGTACACACTGCATAAATATAGCCTCGATGAGGTAAACGTGAATCGGATGAAAAAGTGTTTTTGCTGCAAAATCCCAGTGCATGATTTGTTTTAACTTGTCAGGTAGCCCGCTTTTGGAAAGTTACCTTTCTTGCCAAGGTATATTTCTCCACGACGGACGAGCTAACCACTCAGACAGGTAGTGGAATATATCCCTCTGGTGTGTGTCCGTACACCTTTAAAATAAAAAGAAGGACCAGGCGTTCATGCATTTAGGACATACTTTAGTCAAAAATGCACATGCCTCTCTATTTAACATGATTCACACCGATCACCTATTCTTACTTTCTTCTCACTTAATATATTATGCTATACAGTACAATTCGTATTCAAAAAGAAGAAAAGAAAATACATATACCTAAGAATGGAGATGCTACACTGTGAAAAAAAGAATATTAACCAATTGATCTTGATTAAATGGTACAGAATCATAGCTTGCTGCTTTATATTTTCAGCACACCGCAATGCTGCGCATATAAAGTAGTCTGAATCAGACCATAAATGTTTTAAGAACAGGATTTATGAGCTCTCATTTAAACTCTATTGTGAGATATGCAAATATAAAGAATACATTGTTTCATTAATGTTTGCTGTAAGCCAATATACAAGCTCCTTGTGTATGACAAGGGTGGTTTGATACGTGCATTAAACACTGGAAGGTTATATTTTATCCCAGTACAATTCACACTATCAAAACACCTCAAAATATTTTTACACCATATTTTATAGAAAGGACTCACCTCGGTAAATGTATAATGATGGAGCCAGATGAGCCCCAATCAAATTATTTAACTGTTTCCCCTCTATACCTAACTTAGTCATTCCTGCAAAATTCTGTATTAAAGCAAGTTCACTCAAATCAATTGATGCTCTGCTGTATTAATTAAACATTGCGGTTGTGCCTTCCTGTCCCTAAGTATTCATCACTGCCCTTATATTTCCCAATGTGATCCTACAGCCAACTGAGTTAATGTTGATGCAGCCAAAAGGAGCACAGTTTCCAATTTCAGTACAAATGGGGGTGGTGATGGACGGAGCATCTGAACCAATTAAACACTCACACCCAGTCAAAAGATCTGGGTTTGATCCATCACCGTTCTTTAGCCCACTCTGCCACCCCAGTTCAGACATGGCCATATGCAAATCAGTCTGACCCTGTGCCTCATGGGAACAGTCCAGCCCGAACTGCCAAGCCATGCCTTCACTGGACCGGAAACAAGCTTCGGAGGACCGGTTTCTGGGATTACAGCCGTCTTCAGCCCGGCTTGCTTGAATCCAGTGGCAAAGTGAGCAAGGGACTCACGTCTGAGCAAACCATGCCACACTTATGGCGGCCAAATAAGACTGAAGACGGCTGGAATGCCAGAAACCAGTCCTCAGAAGCTTGTTTCCGGTCCAGGAAAGACATGGCTTGGCAGTTCGGGCTGGACTGTTCCCATGAGGCACAGGGTCTGACTGATTTGCACATAGCCATGTCTGAACTGGGGTGGCAGAGTGGGCTAAAGAACGGTGATGGATTAAACCCAGATCTTTTGACTGGGTGTGAGTGTTTGATTGATTCAGATGCTCCGTCCATCACCACCCCCTTTTGTACCGCTTTTGGCCACCATAGGTGTGGCAGGGTATGCTCAGACGTGAGTCCCTTGCTCACTTTGCCACTGGATTCAAGCAAGCCGGGCTGAAGACGGCTGTAATGCCAGAAACCGGTCCTCAGAAGCTTGTTTCCGGTCCAGGAAAGACATGGCTTGGCAGTTCGGGCTGGACTGTTCCCATGAGGCACAGGGTCAGACTGATTTGCATATAGCCATGTCTGAACTGGGGTGGCAGAGTGGGCTAAAGAATGGTGATGGATTAAACCCAGATCTTTTGACTGGGTGTGAGTGTTTGATTGATTCAGATGCTCCGTCCATCACCACCCACTTTTGTACCACTTTTGGCTGCCATAGGTGTGGCAGGGTATGCTCAGACGTGAATCCCTTGCTCACTTTGCCACTGGATTCAAGCAAGCCGGCCTGAAGACGGCTAGAATGCCAGAAACCGGTCCTCAGAAGCTTGTTTCCGGTCCAGGAAAGACATGGCTTGGCAGTTTGGGCTGGACTGTTCCCATGAGGCACAGGGTCAGACTGATTTGCATATAGCCATGTCTGAACTGGGGTGGCAGAGTGGGCTAAAGAACGGTGATGGATTAAACCCAGATCTTTTGACTGGGTGTGAGTGTTTGATTGATTCAGATGCTCCGTCCATCACCACCCCCTTTTGTACCGCTTTTGGCCTCCATAGGTGTGGCAGGGTATGCTCAGACGTGAGTCCCTTGCTCACTTTGCCACTGGATTCAAGCAAGCTGGGCTGAAGACGGCTGGAATGCCAGAAACCGGTCCTCAGAAGCTTGTTTCCGGTCCAGGAAAGACATGGCTTGGCAGTTCGGGCTGGACTGTTCCCATGAGGCACAGGGTCAGACTGATTTGCATATGGCCATGCCTGAACTGGGGTGGCAGAGTGGGCTAAAGAACGGTGATGGATTAAACCCAGATCTTTTGACTGGGTGTGAGTGTTTGATTGATCCAGATGCTCTGTCCATCACCACCCCCTTTAGTACCGCTGTTTCCAATTTGGCAAGCTGTAAGACGCACCAGGAGTGGGTGGTGACACAATTCTTGCAAACTTTTGGGAGGGTGCTCTAAACACAATTCTAGACAAATCTGTGTGAATAAGGATCCTATCTAGCCAACCTCAAAATATCATTGTTAGTAATTACGGATGAGTAAAACATATGAAAACGCATAATTGCAGTAGTCAAAGGTCGTGAAATCTTTTAAAAGAACGATTCGCAGCTCTGTGGGTGAGGGGCAGCTTCTTTACTGCGAAGCCCTGTTCCAAAGAACAGCAGATCCAGGAAATTAGGAAGTTGTTTCCATACCAATACCTCTGGGTGGTAAATGATCTTTACAAGCTAGTAGTGTCGATGTAGTTATGGTTCAGCCACCTTTCCGATTGAAAAGACATTTTTAGATTTGCCTATAACTTTGGTCCCCATTGACAGATCTGTCCCAAAATTAATGATACTATCCAGCGTCATGCCACATTTCATGCAGGTCTGTGCTTGGGTAAAAAATTAGGAAAGGCACAAAAAAGCTGTGTTTAACATTTTAACTCCCATAGGGAATTATGGCAGCACCGACAGACAACCACTGAACGAATGTGCACGAAACTTAGCAAGAAAGCAAAACTTCAGTGAGAAAAAGTGCTTTGGTTGGATATAATGTAAACATGTTCAGTAAGTGTTGATATATTAGAGTTTGTAAAAGGTGTCTGCTTGAAAGAGTAAACACCTCTCTATAGCTTGTCAGTTGAAAAACCATTTGTTGCATGGTTAGATTAATATACGGATATTTAGGGCCTGATGTACAAAGCACTGGTTTGCTTATAACTGTAGCAATGTTTGACGAATATGTGGGCACTTAGGGACTGATATACAAACCACTGGTCACAAGGTACTGGTCACAATTCGGAGTAGGTAAAAATCTGACCTACCTAATAAATATTCACGTACTCTGATTAAACGCATGCCAACACTGGTATGGTAGCCTGCTGGGGCCAGCAGACCTTCATGTTAGTAATCATATTTAAATAGGGTAATCATTGTTTTAGATGAAGCCCTTAAAGGAAATGTGATTGCTATTTAAAAAAAGTGGCATTGTTTTTAAGCCTTTGTTAGAGAGTTGGGAGTGGTCACCTCGACCAGTGCCTACCCCCAAACAAGCCTTTTTTTTTATTCCACAAGGGCCTTTTTCCATGTGCTTGATCATTCCAGCACAGAAGTCTGTACATGTTCAATGTTTGCTGACTTGATTACTGATTCACACTTTTGAAGTGCAATCCCATTTTTGTTACTGGTAAAAGTTTACTGATGTGCAAAATGTAATTAGTAAATAGTAAAAAGCATATTTTGCAGTCACCAACACCCACATGCATCATTGTTATTTTTTGCGCTTCTTAATTTGCGAAAAATAGCGAATCGCAAATAAAGAATCGAAAAAATGCAATGCATCATTTTTTTCGCATTTTTTTGCGATTCGGTAAAAATCACAATTTTTACCAAATCGCAAGAAATATGCGATTTTTCATTTGCGAATTCGCAAATTCATGCATTTAAATGAGGACACACCCAGGAAGCCAGGAGACTGATTACACACACCTGAAGCCTAGTTCAAACTGCAGGAGTGGCTTTTGGCAGTTGGAGCTCTGCTTGCAGCAAGAGGTGGAGGTTTTTTGGTGTGGTCGTGAAGGAGAAATGGCTACTGAAAGTGCTGTGGAAGACCTGCATGCCAGAAAAAGGAAAATTAAGTTTAGTGACCAGGAGTTGGAGATTTTAATGGAAGAGGTCACTTTGAGGCATGACAAGCTTTTTGGGAAAGATTCCCTTAAGGTCCCTGAAGGAGTGAAGAGAAGACTGTGGCTGGCAATACAATCAAAAGTTAATGCTGTGGGGGTTGCCCACCGTGACATCACCAATCTCCAGACACGCTGGTATGATTTACGCAGTCGTGCCAAAGAAAAAATTGCAATCAGGATTAAAAGCGCAAATAAAACTGGTGGTGGCACACCAAAGGATAGACCAAATACCCCCCTTGAGGACATGGTTGAGGGGACCCTTGTAACTGAAGCAGTCATTGGAGTGATTCAAATAGACACCTCTGAGCATGCTGGCACATCGCAAGGTAAGTGTGTTTGATTTTTCATTGTCTTCATTCAATGTTTTTAATAGTGTAGTTGCCCTTTTCTAATTTCAAAGAAGGATTTAAACAATCCCCAACATGTTACCTTAACTACATATAAATTTGGTGGTCAAATAGTCATTGTAATGCAATGAAGCAATGCATCATGGGAGATGTAGTTTTTTCACCATAATGAAAGGGAAAATCTGAAATTTAAAACTTTCTAAAGCAAATTTAAACATCACAAACATCAGTGGTAGTCTGAAAGCATGATACATGTTTATTAGAAATCAAATGTACATTGTGTCATTACACACAAATTCTGTAAATATAGAAAATAAACATTACATACATTTTTTTATTCATAGAACATGAAAAGGAAACTGAACCAATTGATTTGGACAACACTTTTAATATTGAATTGCAGAACACAGCAGGACAAAATTATATGACATCCTCACCCACTGTACAAACCAAAAAACAAAGGAAAAGAGTGCAGCAAATACAGGACTCAGATACTGAAGAAGAGCCAAATGCACATGTACAAGAGCAACAGACAGTTGGAATCACTGCTACTCTTGTAATAGTGCACGATCAAAGGTCCATGAAACCTCTCTTTTTAGACTCTGGCCTAGCTTAAGTGTTACTACCAGTGGACTATGGTCTGAGACTAGTCGTGGATGCTTCTCGATTTTTAAATCAGCGATCAAAGTCTTCGAGATTAAAAAGTAGTCCAAACGAACCAGCACCTTATGTGGGGCTGAGTAGAATGTACTACCGTCTAGGTATGGGTGCCACCTTATCCAGGGGTCCTCCAGGAGGTTATGAAACACCATATCTGAAAGTGCTCTATAGACTCTTTTTTTCCTCCCTATATATTGTCCCCCAGGTAGTACAAATGAGCTATTAAGATCATGTATATTGAGATCCCCACAGCAAACAATGGGCTCGGGCCATTGAGCTAACTCAACATCCAGATACTGAAAAACATCTGGGTCATCCTCTGTTGACCCGTAAATTGTGACCAAGGTGAAGGTATCCCCTTTAAAAGCTACTTCCAGTATAACCCATCTCCCCCACTGATCTTCTTTCTTTCTTTGCACTATTACATCCCCCCTCTCCCTAAAACCGCCACTCCTCTGGTCTTAGTCCCTTGCTTAGAATTCGCTAGTAGTGAAAAACCCAGTTGTTCCAGTAAGTAGCCTTTACCCCCCTCTATATGGGTCTCCTGTAGGCATACTAAATCCAAACGTAATGTCCTAAGGAGCGCTGCTACTCTATGCCTTTTACTTATTTCATTAAGCCCGCAGACATTTATCGTGGCAATTCTACACGTCATCTCGAAGCACCCCTTGTCCTTTCAAAAAACCTGCATAATGTTTAAGAAAATTCCAATTTTGCTGACTCCATGCAATCTCCCTCTTGTACTGTATACATTCTGATTCTGCTGCATTACTATTTTCATGTTGTATGACTTTTATCACATTTTCTCCACAAGTGTGAGTTACCAAAACAAAAACCACCCTATATATCCTTTTTCTCCCCCCCCCTCTCCCGCCCTACCCCTCCCCCTACCACCCCCTTCCACCCCAGTGCCCCCCTCCCCTAAACCCTCCCTTCCCCTTTACAGGCAAATAGGTCAGCCGACCTATGCGTGCCCGCCTTGAGTTGTGCTGTTCGCATCCCTCTCCTGCTTTTCTCTTTGATGTGTCGTTTATCCTCCCCTTCTTGTGCTTATATTCAGAAAGTTTGTGGAGTGAACTCTATATAGCAAGACTCTATACCTCCTCATATTATCCGCCTTTCTGTTTCTTTGTCTCTTCTAAAAATTGCTGAGTTTGATCTCTGAAGAGAACATCTGGGCCTTTCACCTTACGATCACCTTAAGCCTTGCGGGAAAGATGAGATACGCTTCACAGCCTAGGGCCTGAAATGGGGCAATCATCTGTCTGAGTCTCCACCTCCTCTCTATGGTGACCTGGCAGAAATCAGGCCTGGCAAAAAAAGTAATACCTTCAAAAGTTCTTCTGCTGTCCGGTCTTGCCTTGCCAATTATCTCCTCTCTCAGTAAAAAGTTCCCTATATTTACCAAAATTGCCCTGGGTAAATTCCCCTGAGTCTCACCACCTGTACCTCCCATACCTCGGGGCTTCCTTATTGTAAAAGGGAACCTGTGTGCCCTCTGTACTTCCCTGTCCCACTGCCACTGGGACTCTGGAAAGGCTCCTTTCAACAGATTAACTACAAATTGCCTGACATCCTGCCCTCCTGCCCCCTCTGCCACACCCAAAAGTCTAACATTGTTTCGCCTCTGCCTGTTTTCAAAGTCTTCCATCTTCCAGCTCATGTCTTCTGTCCGTTTCTCTTGTTCAGTCTTGAAGGCCTGCCAATTACCCACATTGTCCTCCAGTCTGCCTGTGCGTTCTTCTACTTCGGTGACTCTCACCTCTACTTCCTTATATAATTTATTTATTTTTCTCAGTGAGCCCTGGATTTTTTTTGAGTCTTGTCTCGCTCTCCGACTTTCAGTTCTTGCTTCCGCTTGCATCTCCTTTAAGGTATCAAATAATACTTTGAGAGAGTTTTGCTGGGGTCCAGAATCCAGAGTAGGGCCCCCACCTCCTCCACTACCACTACCACTACCGCTGTCCTGGTAGACCTGGGATGTAGCTGAATAATCCCACAACAATCGACTATCTTGGTGGGGGGGGGACTCTGAGTTGTGCCTCCTTATTTTAGAGAGTTTTTTTCTTTGTGTAGATGCTTTACCCGTAGTACTAGAACCAGAGTCTGTTGCCTCATCCTCAACTTCCTCTTCTTGGCTCTCCTCAGAGGAGATTATCGATTCTGAGTCCTCGTTTACTGAGTAAAAGTGCTCGCCTTCTATGGAGCCCCTTTCTAACTTCTCTGTTAGTTGCTTACTCTTATTGCTCTCCCCCTGTTCATTATCATCTGCCATGGTTTCCACGCTACCCCAGGATTTGATTCTCTGGTTTTGGGGTCCTTTATTCCCTTCTTTCATCTCTGCCTCTACCAACATCAAGGCCCCCAGCATATCGGCATTTCCCAGGGATCCCCCCATGTCTGTTTCCCTCGTCATTTTCACCAGCGCCGTCATACCTCCAGACTCCACCATCCGCTTCTCTGTGGATTCATTTGTTGTTGTTGCCATTGACAGACTAAGCCCTCCAACAGCACCCTCCATTGCTGCTTCTGTTGCTTTGCCCTCGTCGACCGGACTAGCTACCCGACCCGTTGTTGCTGCCTCAGCACTCTGGAATGGTTGCCTGGCAACCGGGCTCACAGCGGCGTCGATCTCCTCCGCTGCGTCCTCGCGGGCGCTCTCCCCCGGTACCTGCGTCTCCAGCGAACCGCCAGGCTGATCAGGAGCTGTCATGGAGAAAACCTCCGTTAGGGTAGGCTGGCGCATCCCGCTGTCTTTAGTTTTATTTTTACACGCTCTGTCTTCTTTTGAGCTTTGCTCCGTTGTAGTCACATTCACCTTTCTCGATGCTGCGTGATTCTCCGGTATCTTCTTTGGGGGCACCACAGCCTTACCGCGGACTTCTGTCTTCCTTTTTGGCGGCATAGCAGGCATAACAGGTACTTTATGGATTGCCCCAAGGTCCTTCCCTGTCAGTGCTTCGGCATTCCCCGCTCCTTTCATCTCCCGGTCTGCCACCTCTCTGGGCTTATCTTGCCGCGGCGGTCTGGGAGGCATCACGATAGCTAGATCCTTTTCGCCTTTTAGTGCTTTAATCACACTCGCCAGTTTCCAGATGCACGCTTTCACCCAGTTTACTGCTGTACTTCTAAATCGGAGCTGCTTTCTAAGTCGGCAATGCTCTCTCATTCTTTCACTCCATCTTGCCACTAATAATCTTCAGGGGGAGCCCGACGCCCTAACCTGTAAAGTCATTCAGGGCAGGAGAGGAAAGTGATGCGACTGCTCAGGTCAACCCCTCAGCGGCCATCTTGCCGTTAATACTCAGCCAGGCATATCGGGATTATATGAACACAAGGATAAAGGACTTTTGGGACATAAATAGAGGGACAGCACCCTCGGGAGTTGTTTGGGACTCATTTAAAGCAGGGGTAAGGGGTGAGACACTGAGCTTCGTGTTATTTAATAAAAAAAAAGAGAAATTAAGAGCTGAGGAAACTTGACAAAATCTTTTAAAACTTGAAGCAGACTTAGCAGGTGCTATAGTGCAGAACTCCCCGCTCGACCAGTTACTGCTTAGGATTGCTGTAACAAGAGCAGAAGCCCTGGAAGGAATGGCTAAAAAGGTGGTGGAGAAGTATTTGACTCAAAGGGAGAAGGCATATGAGTTTAGCGAGAGGGTGGGGCACATCCTGGCGGCACGGAGTAGACAAAGGGCAGCTAATTCGGATGTCAAGCAAATCGTTGACCCGCAGGGTAATTCATTTACAGAGGCTGGGCAGGTAAGGGAAGTTTTCAGATAGTTTTACGCTGATCTCTACTCCTCTGATAACATAGGAGGTGAGGAAGAGATAGAGAGATATCTGAGGAGTGTCTCTCCCCCTGAAATTAAGACACAGGATAAAGAGGAATTAGAAGCCACATTCCAATTAGAAGAATTCCTCATGGCCCTCAGGAGTTTACCCTCCGGGAAGGCAGCGGGCCCGGACCTAATTCCATTGGAATTCTTTAAAGTGTTTCAGACGGTATTAGCAGCTGATATGTTTAATATTATGATACTGGCCCAGAAGGGGGAGTCAATACCTGATTCATGGGGGGCTGCAGACATTATAGTGATAGCCAAAAAGGGTAAACCTGCAATGGCCCCAGGGTCATATAGACCTATTACTTTAATGAATGCCGATGTAAAGGTGTTTTCTAAAATACTGGCTAAAAGATTGTCAAGGGTTATTGAGAGATTGGTTAGCCCCTTCCAGCATGGGTTTATCCCAGGTAACATGTCAGGCAAGTAATCACGTGATGTTTGATGCAGCAGGTACTTCAGGAGACCCTATGGCAGCACTATTCTTAGATGCTGAAAAAGCATTCGATAGGGTCTCCTGGAGCTATCTATGGGCTATCATGAAATGGAGTGGTATAGGGGATGGGTTTATAAAGGCTATACAAACTCTTTATAAAGATCCAAAAGCTAAGATCAGGGTTAACAGAGGGCATTCAGATTGGGTTAAAATCAGTAGGGGGACCCGACAGGGATGCCCTTCCTCCCCCTTATTATTTGCGCTATATCTGGATCCTTTTCTCCGACGATTAGAACAGAATCCAAAAATACCGGCAATGCGGATGAAGGGTGGCTCGATAAAATCTCTGGCGTATGCAGACGATGTGGCCATTATGACACCCAACCCGGTAGGGGCTATTAGGGAGGTGGAGCTGGAAGCCAGAAAGTTTGGTTGGATATCGGGGTATAGTTTAAATGCCGTAAAAACGCAAATTGTAAAGAATAGGTATGTAGATTGCAATGATGAAAGAGTGGTTGACTCTGCAGTATATTTGGGAATTGCGATTTCTGCGAATCTAGGAAACATAATAAAGAACAATATGGATCCCTTAATGGCTCAAGTAAAAGTAGACCTGGACAGATTAAACAATCTACATTTGTCGTTAGTCGGATGCACAAATATAATTAAGATGTTGATTCTCCCTAAGTTTCTTTTTCTTTTTAGGTCTATCCCATTATTGTTTGAAACAAACTGGTTTAATGCATTAGAGGCATTGATGAATAGATTTATATGGGCACAAGGGAAGACATGCAGGGCGTATAGGTTCATCTCCCTCCCGAGAGAGAAGGGAGGGTGGGGAGCACCAGATTTTAGACTGTATTATATGGCTGTAGCCTTACAATATATGCAGGGCTTAATTGGAGGGCCAAATCTTGATAGAAGGGTATCCAGCTTCTCTACAGAGGTATATGCAATAATACTAGGGGCAGAAGCGGGAAACTATTTGTTAAAAAACGTTGATTTTGGATATTTTAAAAGGACAAAATATAAAACAATAGCTGCTGCAGTGAATATTTGGAGTGCCTTTTTGAAAAAATATAAATTAGGTAGATACAACAGATATGTTATGATGTATAAAAACAAATCATTTCCCCAAGAGATATTCTCAGATATAGTAATGGCAGAGTGGGAGGCAAGGGGGATCACACAGATCGGTGATGTTATTAATTCTGATGGAATGATGCAGTTTAGTGATATGAGATATAAATACGGCTTAAGCAACAGGGCATTTTTTAAATATCTTCAAATTAGGAGTTTTTTAGGCAACAAGCAGGGTGGAGCGTCTGGCTTCAACAGAAATGATATCCTAGAGAAAATAAAGACGTCAGGGGATTGTACAATACGATCTTTTTACGCAATTCTTGTAAAAAGTAAAAATGATGATATGGAAAAACACAGTAATAAGTGGATTGTGAAACTGAGTGGTGACCAGGGTTGGTTTCAGGAATCTCTGGAACTGGGACAAACAATTTTGTGCTCATCCCCTTTGCAATCGCAACACTATAAAACCCTTTTCTCGCTATATTTTACGCCAGCAAGGATTGCAAAGTGGGGTGGTACTGCGGGCATTTGTTGTCCCAGATGCAACTCCCTAGAGGCAGATAGTGTCCATATCTTCGCCACTTGCCCTCAATTGCATACACTAGTGAGGGATATAGAGATGTTTTTACATAGGTCACTAGGAATACAAATTGTGCTCACCCCATCTTGGATACTTTTAGGGGTTGGTGCATATGAGGAGGAAATACCACAGAATTTTTTGTTTGTAGCTATGGCAGTATACAGGCTAACTATAGCCAGGGCATGGCTTGATAAGAATCCCCCGGGAATGCAATCTTGGTTAGCCAATTTATTATCAGTATATAATCTGGAAAATAATATTTATGCCCGGAAGGGTAAGAGGAAAAAGGCCCTGGGCTTAAAAATATGGGATCCAGTAAACAAGTGGAAAGTAAGAATGAGTAATTACTAAATATTTGGTGTTGTCTCTATTAAAACCGACAAAAGGTTAATATTTACTTTTGATTATGTATTGTATGTATAATCTGAGTAAGTACTGTATGCAGTCATGTTGAATTGTATAAGTAAAAGTGTGAATAATTTGGAAAAAAAAAAAAAAAAAAAAATGAAATCACTGCTACTCAAAAGACACAGAGAAGTCGTCGTTCTAGAATACAACAGTTTTATAGACGAAGGCCATGTTCTGGAAACCAGAGATCATCCTCACAAGATGACAGCCATGCTAGTGTTGTGGAAATGAAGCTGCTCAAAGTTCAAAGGCTGCAAGGGAAAGATATAAGGGTAATAAGGGGCAAACTCAATCATATCAGTCAAGACATCAGTGCCATGAGTAACAGTCTAAGTCAATTGACAAAGGTGATTGAAACAGCACATATGGCGTCATGTAATAAACTGGACCGCATGGCAACAGCCATGGAAACCATGTGTCAAGCAATGCAGGCACAGAACATTGCCAATTGCAATAGGCATTTGAGATTAATGTCAAGCATGCACAATTACACCAGGGCATTAAATCGTTTGACCAGTAGCAATGCTCAAATACTAAAACATGCAGTGTGCATGCAAAAGGAGTTAAGTAAATGTTGTACAAAGCTTTCAAATGGATTGATTTCCCTCAAAAGTCCTGAGGATGTCATACAACCTGATATCAGTAAGCTACAATCAGTACAAGGGGGCCATAGTGATGATTGTGCAAAATCCAGTAGTAATGCAAAACCTACTCAAGTTGGCGAACGCCGCAGCTCAATACATCTTGAACACAAAACAAGCACATCTATGGGTGTTGGAAATTTAAAACATAAAGCTTTAGGTGTGCAAGGAAGAAAATAAAGTTTTTTCAAAATGATTGAATGCCTTCTGAAGGATTGGCAGCATTAAAATACTGTGCAGTGACTGGAGAAAGTCAAAACAAAATATATTTATTTTTAACATTTTTACATGCATGAATGTGTCCTCAGTTTCTTCATGCTTCAATTTAAGATTGAAAATAAATTTTAGATACATATGAAAAAAATGTCATGCTTCTACCTATATTAAAAGTAATGTTCAGTAATTTCTGCCCTTCTTCTCCTTCCTTCTGCTGCATCTGGTCCATGAAGTCTTGCATGGGGTTGTTGTGGCTGGTTGTCAATGTTTGGTAGCATATCCTCAAAATCAAGTTCTAAGCCTCTCCTAGTGGCTATGTTGTGCAGCATGGCACATGTTGCGACTATTTTACAGCACACCTCAGGACAATACTGCAATGCACCACCAGTCTTATGCAGTATGCGAAACCTAGACTTCATGACATCAAAAGTCCTCTCTATCACATTGCGGGTGGATATGTGGGCATGGTTGTAGTGCTGTTCTTTGCGGGTTGCTGGATTAAGATATGTTGTAAGTATTTATGACCTCACAGCATATGCACTGTCACCTATGGGATGAGGAAATGGTAGACATAAAGTTAAAATATCATGCCACTGCATGGTAAAAAAATGTTTTAAATGCAAAATTGACTGTATTTACCTAGCAATTAACCATCTCCAAATTCTCCAGACACCAGTCGAGCATGGATGGCACTATGTTTAAATATGTAGGAGTCATGGGCACTCCCAGGGTAACTTGCAACTAAATCTGTGATGATTGTTTTTGAATTACAAATTACTTGAATGTTTAATGAATGGTAACTTTTTCTGTTGCGAAAAATGTTCTCATTCACAGATGGGGGACAAATGGGAACATGCGTGCCATCTACACAGCCTATTACATGTGAAAAATTAGCCATGTTGTAGAAGTCTAACTTTGTTTCTAATAATTCCTGCTGTGTTTTTGGAAAAAAAATGTGATGCCTTATCCTTTGCAGCATTGCATTGAGAAAATCATTAAAAAAATCTAGATAGTGCACTCTGTGAAACTCCCCCAGCAACAGCTATGACTCCCTGGAAGGACCCCGAGGCTAGAAGGTGAAGAAAACATAACACCTGCACATGGGTGGGTATGGATAGGGTCCTACGGGTTTGTCTATGGAAAATGGGGTCTAGTTCAGCTATGAGATCTAAAATGGAGTCTGCATTAAGCCTATACTTATCATAAATTTCAGCCTGTGTCTGACCAAACAAAGTGATGCGCAATCTGAATATTCTTTCATTGAGCATCCTTCTCCTCCTTCCTGCTGCTCTCAACCTCCACCTACGTGCCAGGACAATGACTGCTGCCATCCTCAAAGAGTTCCAAATCAACTGTGGAAGTCCTTAAATACACTCCCAATTAGTTTCACATGTTTGCAATAAAAAAAAATACCACCTGCTCTCAGTACTTCTAAATTTAAGAATTCTTAATTGCGATTTTTTAGAGATTCGCAATTTGCGATTTTTGATGCATGCACTTTTTTGATAAAAAATTGCGATTCCTTAAATATGCGATTTTTGAAGGAATCGCAAAACCATTTGCGATTTCTACTTTAGCGAAAAACTGATTTTAACATGATGCATTTCAAAAATGGAAATTGCATTCGCAAACGGCCGAATTTTGCGATTCGCACCGTTTGCGAATGCAATTCTGTTTGATGCATGTGGGCACAAGGCACATATTTTGCGAATCACGGTATTTGCAAGCTTCAGGCCTGTAGTATGTTGAGATTGTTGTTAGGTATTTCAAATTCATGCAGATCCATCAAGGGGAGGCCCTTTACGCAAAAGGAGGAGATACGAGGGTTAATTTACTGATATGTCTATATCATGAATCAACACAACATTTTAAGGCAATTGAAAGGGTTCATTGTCTTTTCGTATGTCAAGTTCTATGACAATCTACCAAGAGGTGGTGCAAAGTTGAAGAAGGTGGTTAATACAATTTTGATTTACTTATAACTTTGACTCTGTTTGATGAATCTGTTTCAAATGAGGCTGGCCATTGGCATGTTGCACGCAGTGCAATGATTTCCTTTGTGACGGTCTGATGGAGAGGGGAAAGGTTAAAGAGGGGTCAACATTATTTTTATGACGGTTGCCAATCCAAAAATAATTCTGTTTAATGCACTACCATTGGTTCATGAGGAATTTGCAGGGAATGGTCCTAGCTCTGGGATAGGCTGGTTCCCATTAATTTCTCCATAGTATTAAGGTCTGCTTATGCCTGTTTCCTAAAGATATCTTGTCTTAGGCTCACTAAAGGGTAAGGGGCTCCTTCTTATAGCTAGGTTATGGAATAATATTTATCTTGCCCTACGCAACACAGCATTTGAATCTCATTTCAGGAAGCAGTTGAATACTTGTTTTATTTTTTTAATTTGCCTTAGTCTGATGTTGGCTTCTGCACTCACTACATTCCTTTCAGCGCGAGGACACTCCTTGGGGCAGGTTTACAAATGATCTGATTCATTCATTCATTCATAACATTGGCACTGTGTAACAAATCTGCATGACATTTGGCAGAAGCTTTGGAAAGATTGGTTTTGTGAATCCACTCAGTGGAGATTAATTTTCTTTTTCGCTCGCTTCTTACTTTAGTGCTGCATGGACAATCTGCATAACATGTAGCAAGCAGTTAGGAAGTTACAAACAGTGCAGGTGTATCAAGTTCTTTGCAGATCCAATTGAAGAGAGTAAAGAAAGTTTAAAACTATTTTCATGTATTAATTTCTTTGGCACCATTAATTGGACTTGCACAAAAATTAGCATTAACTGGCATGTTCAGCCTGCTCTTCGTTTTCACACTTTCAGGTGGGTTAATCTAAGCATAGAGCAGATTACAAAGAATTGTTAGTTTGCTAATAAACTTTGTATAGTTTGATGAATCTCCAGCAAAAGTTCCATTCAATGATAACAAAGGGCCTTATTACGATGACAGTCGGACGATCGTCTGACTGTCATCGCCTCTGGCAGGTGTCCAACTGATTATATGTTGACAGTGTCACTTGCCCAATCACAATACGACCACTGTGCTGGTGGTTGGAAACTGCTCTTTTACGTTAAGGCTTCTGCTGATTGGATGGTTGGGGCAGCACCACATGTGCCCGCCTGGGCCCTCAGCAGAGGCCAACATGAGACGGGGGCCTGCTTGGGCCCCAAGAGGCGCAATCCATCTGCCTTCACATAGCGGTCAGGCCGCCATGTGAAGGTAGAGGGAAGAGGGTCATCGTAATCACTATGGCAGTGCTTATTTTATGTATTTAAAACATTTATAGAGCGCAGCTGTCGCCTGGCAGGCATCCTGGCGCTAGGGTGGCTACTCCTAAGATAGAAATAGTAGAAGATTGTTTAGTAGTGACGGAGGGACTCTAGGGAAAAAGCCAAGTCTTTATTAGTTTTCGAAAAGGCAGGAGCTGTGAAGTATGGCGGATGTCGGCGGGCAGACTGTTCCAGAGCTTTGCAGCCGCCACTCGGAATGATCTTCCCCCGATCCTGGCTCTCTTGAATCTGGGTACTGTTACAAGTCGAGCGGTGGCGGATCGAAGAGCTCTGGTTGGTGTATACCAGGTAAACATCCGTTGTAAAGGGATAGGTCCTAGCCCATGTAATGCCTTAAAGACCAAGCAAAGAGACTTGAAGGCAATACGTTGCTTCAAGGGAAGCCAGTGCAGCTCGGCTAGAGCAGCCTTGGTTGAGGATCTTCTGGTCCATCCAAGGGCCAGTTTGGCTGCTGCTGATTGGACACGATGGAGTCGGTCCAGTAGTACCAAGGGAGAGTCAAGCAGGAGAGCATTGCAATAGTCAATGCGACTAAGAATGGTACACCTGACTATCTGCGCTCTAGCGGATAGTGGAAGTAGTGGCAGGATTTTGCGTAGTGATCGCATAAGGGCAGAGCAGGTGGCAACTGTTCTCGAAACCTGTGTTTCCATGCTCAGCTTGTTATTAAGCATGACGCCCAGATTCCAAACACTGGCCACAGGTGACGGATTGTCCGAGTTTTCTGGAAGCCAGAAACCAGCAGGCAGAGGGCGAGGTATGCGGCTGGCTGGGCAGAACAGAACCTCGGTTTTAGAGGAATTAAATTGGAGGGAATTATGGTGTAACCAGCCAGCAGTATCTCTCAGGCAGTCGTGGAATGCTTCTAAAGTAAGTTCCACAGGGAACGCCCCCATTGTAGGGACTACGCTCCGACTAAAGACCTGATGGGCTCCTTGAGTCTGTCAAATACGTCACACAGTCCCTCCGCCTGCTGCGTTCTGGCCAACAACATCATTATGCAGCATTTAGACCACAGCCTGCGATGTCGGACGGACCTCCACCGACAGCCTGTTAGTGGCTATCCGACAACATCATAATCAGCCTCTTTGACTTGATTTGAAATATCTGCATGGCATTTGGCAGCTAGCAAATTAAGCCCCGCCCAAGACCGGACATGCCATTGAATATCATCTGCACACATTTGAAGCAGGCTTGATGCACTAACTGGCTGTAACTATGTACAGCACAGATTTGGTACATTACAAATAAATGTGTACATCTTAAAACCTATACAATTCACTGAAGAAATGCTCAAAGTAAAGATCGGTGCTGCTTTAATGAACACAAAACCAAAAAATCCTGAAATTTAATGTACACAGAACCAAAAAAAAACAGAAATTCGTCAGCTATGGTGTGCAAGAAAAAAAATTAATGGGTGTGGAGGTTGTTTTTTAAATTTCTCAGAAACAACTGAACAGATGTACACCATTTTTAAAAAAGCACACTTACTGTACCAAGACCTACCTTTTTGCCAAATTTGGTGTAATTCCATTCAGCAGTTCGAGGTGTAGCTAGTTTCAGAATTCGTATGGACATTAACATGGAGAAAACGCCTTTTATGACCCCACTTTTTTCTTGGCCCCTACTTGACGAATCACCTCAACATTTCAAGACAGGAGCTGAGTGAACCATTAGTTTTGAAAATTCCGTGAAGATTCGTCAAATGGCACCAAAGATATTGGCAAATCAAAAAACACTTTTCCTATGGATAATAGGTCCTAAAAATAACTAACTACTGCTGACTGGCAGTAGGTTATATATATATATATATATTACCTACTGGCGGTCGCCAGTAGGTATATATAGTTAGGATTTTTTCTCTATGGGTTTTTTGAAAATTCTATGTCTAATAACTTTGGCGTTTGTGGACGGAATTGGCTGAAATTTTCAGGAAAATGGCACATGTTGTTTCTGAGCAGCCCCTGGAAATTGGGGGGGGGGGTTCGTCCAGGGGGGGTCGAGAAAAAAGGGGGGTCCCAAAACGTGTTTTTAACATTGAGTTTTCCATAGGGCGGTTGGCCTCACTTTTAGCCCGAACGGCTGAATGGATTTGCACGAAACTTGGCAAAATTGTAGGGACTGGTAGCCCGATGTGCCTTTTGTAGGTCTCAATATATGTGCTCCAGTGGATTTTGAGAAATTAACGTTTAAAAAAAGATATATATCTGTAACAGCGGACCGGGCAGCGCTCCAGTTCGCGTACTTTTCGCGCAACGGAGCTTTGTGAAGCGAAGCTGATTGGTTCTCCGGCGTCTGTCAACATTCCAAACAGTCCGTAGCGGCCGCCATCTTGTCTCTCGGTAGGATCGAGAGACAAGAGGAGGCGAAAGGGAAGGGGCAAATGATGATAAGGGGGCATAGTAGATCCTCCCTGACCTCTTAGGTTTGATGTACCATTTTGCCAAGTTTGGTGTAATTCCGTTCAGCCATTCAGGCTGTAGACGTATCTAAATGTCAATAATCGAACGGCTGAATGGATTTGCACGAAACTTGGCAAAATATTAGGGACTGGTAGCCCGATGTGCCTTTGCTAGGTCTCAATATATGTGCTCCAGTGGATTTTGAGAAATTAACGTTCAAAAAAAGATATATATCTGTAACAGCGCTCCGCTTCGCGTAGTTTTCGCGTTACGGAGCTTTGCGAAGCTGATTGGTTCTCCGGCGTCTGTCAACATTCCAAACAGTCCGTAGCGGCCGCCATCTTGTCTCTCGGTAGGATCGAGAGACAAGAGGAGGCCAAAGCGAAGGGGGAAATGACCATAAGGGGGCATAGTAGATCCTTCCTGACCTCTTAGGTTTGATGTACCATTTTGCCAAGTTTGGTGTAATTCCGTTCAGCCATTCAGGCTGTAGACGTATGTAAATGTCCCATGGAAAATTGCATGGGGAAAACACATTTGAAAGTGTTGAAATTTAGAACCAATTAAAATGTTACTTTGGTTTTGTATTTGTGTGTGATGAAAGTTAATTGGTTATGTATATATGTCAAATGAGAGGAAACCACAGCCATTTTGTGATACTACTGTCTGAGGTACATTTGTGAGGAATTTTTGGTGGTGAATTTCTGGTGTTTGATTTACACAGTACTAACACTTCTCCTACTTTTAAAAAGGTGAGTTGTTAATTTGTAAGGGGAACTATGTTGTACACTTGAAGATAATTTGAAAAATGTTTTCTGTTATTTATTTGCAGTCCTTCTGTTATACTAAATACTTGATAAAGTTAGTTTTATATTATGTATTACTAAAAACGATAAATGAAAGTGATTAATTTTTTTCTGCAATTTACAGCAAGCAATTTCAAAATAAAATGGCTCACAATGAAGAGACCGTGGCAATTTCTTTTGAATTGTCCACTACATTGATTGAAATTGAGAGCACCAATAATGAAATATTGTCACAAGGAGGAGATGACTTGTATGATTCCATTAGATTGATTGAAATGGACAGCACCAATAATGAAATATTGTCACAAGGAGGAGATGACTTGAATGATTCCACTACATTGATTGAAATTGAGAGCACCAATAATGAAATATTGTCACGAGGAGATGACTTGAATGATTCCACTACATTGATTGAAATTGACAGCACCAATAATGAAATATTGTCACAAGGAGGAGATGACTTGAATGATTCCACTACATTGATTGAAATTGACAGCACCAATAATGAAATATTGTCACAAGGAGGAGATGACTTGAATGATTTTTTTGATCAATCTGTTGATGGCGAATTTATCGAATGTTTGGAGACCATAGAGTTACAAGAATCATCATTGCAGACTTTTCATGAGGAAATTGCTGATGAGGACATGTTACTAGTTCTTTCAAATTTAGAAAATTCTGAAGAATAAATGTATATTTAGAAATCAAAAATTGTTTGAGACATTATTCATTTTTATTTTTAATTTATGAGGTTGTAGCGAAGTGATTGTAGTATAAAATGAGACTTATAGTATAGAGTACAACATTTTTATGTTACATGGTAAGTTTACTCATATTTACTTCCCTTCTGCCACTATATTATCTCCAATGTGTATTTGACATCTCTTCTTCATCTCCGGCCTCCTTTCTCTCACTGTGTGTCTCCGATCTTATCGCTGCTATTTTGTGTAATTACAGAAGAGAGTAAAATAAAATAGTTCGGAACGTGAAAAGGGGGCAAAGTAGAGTACCCCTCACCCCCTAGGCCTTTTCAGGCGGTCCCAAAAGGATCAGTTTCTGCTTTCCTGAGAGATTATGGTATGAGTTCCATATACCACAATAATTTGCATTACAACATGCAAGATATCTATCTCCTATTACCAACTTTTGGAGATATTCGCGCTAAGCGCGAATATCTCCAAAAAGTAACACCTGCCCTGAGCAGTTCTTAGCCATGTTATCCAATGGGAGGTGGATAACATGGCTAAGAGCATTAGCTCGGTAATGCATGAATATCGCTGACTTTTTAGCGATATTCATGCATTGCGGCCGTTTATTATCGCATTTGCGATAAACCTTGATAATAGCAAGGTTTATCTTCGATAATTTCTGACGATGCTTAGCGGTAAAAAATTCGTTGGTAAGCATCGTTAGCGATAAATATCGCTTAACTTTGGTAATATGCACCAACGTCTGTTAACGTTCGATTCGAAGGAAATGAGGAAGTGTTGAAAAACATTGTTTGCGCCATCTTGCCTTTTTTGAAATGCCACACTTTTGTCGTGCACGGCAGCCATTTTAGATGCCTTGACCAGACCCACTCTCTGCACGCTGTCGATTCGTAGCATGGCTCCCCACCCTCGCAAGCATCTTCCCCAGGCACTGGTCACCCCCGCTCTCTGTCTTATGCATGGGCAATAAACCTCCCCCCATCTGCGCTGCTCTTCCCTGAGAATCACACTCTGTGCCCGCCCGACACCTCCCTTTCGCCCTATTCACTACCGCACCCTCTGACACTCCTCTTCCTCTGTGTCCGATTGTCCAGGCTATCAGCTAGCCCTGCAGATGTAGTTTATGGCTCCAGCTGTAAAGAATCACCCCTCTTCAAAGGAGTTATAGTAGATCAAGGCCCACACCCGATGAGATCCGTCACACCACACGTGTTCCTACTATCTGAAAACCATCCTGTATTGTGATTGGGGAGGGGACCGAGCCTGAAGCGGAAGATTCCAGGAATGACTCTTTGTACATCAAAGTTTTTACAATTATGTGTCACATTAAAAATATATAGCACTCCAACAAAGTAGTAGGAATATAAAACTTTAATAACATATAAATATATACAACAAAACAAAAACAGTAAAAACATTTAAACAACGAAGAGACCGTGGCAATTTCTTTTGAATTCCTGATGAGGACATGTTACTAGTTCTTTCAAATTATGAAAATTCAGAAGATGTTGCCTGGGGGTGGGTCGTCAGTAGCAGTCTGTTGTGCGAATAGTTCCAAGGCAGCAGAACGCGCTGAAATCTAGATGGCACGAAAGTGATGTCTAGTAAGTTGCCGCCCAGCAAATAACGGCGTGGGGCGCCGCGGGGGTGAGTGAGTCCAGTAGGCACCACAGCTATTCTTACCGGCATTGCAGAATTACTGCTGGGGACAATGCCTGTGCTGTAGCAGGGTCACAGCAGAAACAAAAAGGATTCTGTTGAAGATGTTGTTGGTTTTCAATTTGAAAACAGTTCTGGTGTCAACTGCTATGCTAATGTAGTGGTTAACGTTTTGTTTTCTCTAGAAAATGTAAAAGAGGGGGAGGCAGTCCAAAGTTCCGTTAAAAGGGCAAAGGAAAGGATCGGTGGTTTGAACTATCAGTCAAAAAGGGGAGGGGGTGCAACAATTTTTCCTACCGGGTCACACTGTGCTTTCACCGGAACTGAGGTCTGCAGGATTCTAGTAATTCAAAGTGAGGCTGGCGCCAGCATGGGAGCGCCGACGTCCCGCGGATACAGTTTCGTCACTCCACGGGCGATCATGGCAGTCATTCCCCATCGGGGGTCGGAGACTCCCGCGGCTCCTCCAGAATCTTCAAGGTCGTGGAGGACTACGGTGGTGGAGTCAACCAGTGACCGGGCCATTTCTTAATGCTGGGCCCGCTCTTGCCAGGTCGACCGCCATTTTGAGAGTTCGGTAGCTACTGGCAATCGCGGGGTCAAATGAGAGGACGGGCTCCACCCTGCCGGGCGAGACGTTGCAGCATGGCCACAGTGGAAGAACCCTTTTCCGGGCACCTGGAGCGCTGAGGGTGCAGCTGGGAAGCCTCCACCTGGGGAGGCGGGAGAGGCCTGTTCGCACCGTCTCTCCCTCCCAGTGCACCCCACGGCGTCTCGCTTGAGATTTGTTATGGCCGGACCAGGCGATGAGGACGAGGGGGGGGGGGTCGGAGGCATGTGCAAGACATCCCCCCCCAGTGTTGTCGCAGCCATTATTCAAGAAAGAAGAAGTGTCCCGTCCGTCTTCGGGCCGGGCTTCCGGTGGATGTCGGCCGGACGCCCCTGGCTCTGGCCCCATGAACGGGTTCCTTGGTTTATCGGCTGCAGCCGGATCCCGTCGGCCTCGGCCCCCCGACCGTTGGTGGCCGGACCGGAAGAGCATGTGGCGGGACTACCTGAAACTGTCAAGGGCCACCGCGGCCGGACTGGGAGAGAGAGGGGAGGGTCGAGGAGATATTCCCCCCCCTGCAACTCTTCAGCGTTGTAAAGGCAATCCCCTGGCTGGGTCCCGCTGGCCTCGGCCTCTCCTCCGGCTACACCCTACGTTAGGATCTCCTGGCCGAGGCGTGGCAGCAGGACCCGCCTTATATGGGCTGCTCCCGGCTGGGCGTAGCCGCAACCCTGCCCCACCTTGGAAGTTTCCAGAGTGGGGGCGGATGTTCTACTGACTTGCATTTTCCCTAGTCTATCGATTTTTTTGGCGTGGCAGGCGGTGGGACAGCGAGGGGTGATTTGGTTTCTCTTACTGTTTTTCTGGTCTCTCACCACTGGCATATTTTAACGTTTTCTTGTTTCTAGGACATTAATAGGTTTTATCATTACGTTATGTTATCGTTTCTTTGTTCGTTGTTTAATAAAAGTTCATGTTCATCAGTGGCCTACTGATTTTCGTTTTCCTACTCTTTTCTTTCCAGGTTGTTTCATGCTAAAGTTTCTGTTAACAGGATACAGTGATCACTTCGTTATTATTGCATATGTCCTTTTCACTAGGGGTGCTCTCTGGTCGGGCCAGAATACGTATCTCTAGTAAATGGTCCGGGTGAAACAGGTGCATCAATCAGTGGGGAGTAGATAGGCATGACAGATTACAACGGGGGAGAAAGGTCCGCATTACGTACCCTTTCACTATTTGCAAAGATTTTCCTACGTATATTTGCAAACAGGGAATACCTCCAAAAAGAACCAATTCCCAAACAGTCAATGTTTGGGGAAACAATCAATCAATGAGGAACGCAATAGGCACGACGTGTTAAAGGTTTGCGTTACCTACCCTTCACTATCTGCAAAGGGAGAGAGAATATTCCTATTCTTCCTCGTTTGCAGGCAGAGAAGATTCTTAAGAGAACCAACTTCGAACAATTCAATGCTCGATTCAAACAATCAACAAGGGGTACTGTGAACACAAATGAACGCCGCTTATGTACATACACATTGGTATTATCAACAGGTTGTTCCTAATGTTTCTATTTTAGGGAGGTCAAAAAGAGATCCCATTAGTGGCCTACTGATTTTGCTCGATTCCTTTTGTTTTTTTACACGATTTTTCGCTATCTGCAAAGACTAAACAGAGTATTGCGACTCTGTGCTTGTTTGTAAATAGAGAATGAACCAAAGAGAACAATCAATCAAATGGAGAGAGAAGCAGGCACGACGGATTACAACGGGGGCAAAGGCCTGCGTTAACTACCCTTCACTATCTGCAAAGAGAGAGTACTCCTAATAGAAATGAGGGGTGGGGGCAGCATTCAAAGCAGATCAGTGTGCATAAACACGAAAATGTTTTTACTTACCACGTACTTGACATTCGACAGCTTATGATATTTGCTATTAAAAAAACATTGAAATTCACTGAAAAAACCATAGGTTATAGACCATATATAGTTAGGAATTAGCATTTAAAAAACCTTATTTTACTCACACAAAACCATTGAAATTCCATATATAGTTAGTTGCACTAACTATATATCGCGCACCCGCAATCCACTGCTGATCATGTCACATATTACATCATTCATGACATGGTCAGTGACATCACTGATGACATCACTAATGACATCTCAAATGACATCACTGATGACATCACTGATGACATCTCATTTGACATCATTCTTGTGCTAATACGATAAACCTCTACAGACTCTAATATAACCTTAGATACACTCAGTGTATACAGACACTCACACACTGCCACTCATCCATGGAGTTACTCACACACCCAGTCAGTCATGCAAAGAAACAATCTCACCTCCATTTCTTCAACTATACAGTTAAACACACCTTACTTATTGAAACATATACTAACACATATTTACTCTCTTATACAATCCCTGATACAAGTTCACAATGATCGATACAACCACTCACTCATTCAGTGGCTCTCATGCACAGTTATTTATATATGCCAACTCTCACATGTACTGTGTTTTACATATGTACTTAGTATGACATGTAGCATTGAGATATCCATTCACTCATCAATACACTCATGCACACAGTCAACTGCCCATGTAGCTGTTTCCACATGCACTCTTGAACTCATACACCTAGTGAATAAACTGCTCACACATCTATGCATAGAGTCACACACCTTCCATCCACCCCCACACAAACTCAATCTCCCATAGAAATACTTGGGCAACCAATTAATAACACATATAGCCTCTCGTATAGCTAATGATCAACACATGCAGCAGTTTACATCACAACAGACATAATGATGCACAAATTAAGACAGTTTAGTCACTAACCCATGCATTCAGTGAGACACATTTAATCACTCACTCATACAGTCAGTCACGCACCTACTAAATCCTTCATCCAGACACTTATACATCCACTCATTCTTCAATATGTAAGACATATTTTAACTTTACAGAAACATACAGTCACTGGATGTTGTCATCAGTGATGTCATCAGTGATGTCATTTGAGATGTCATCAGTGATGTCATCAGTGATGTCACTGACCATGTCATGAATGATGTAATATGTGACATGATCAGCAGTGGATTGCGGGTGCGCGATATATAGTTAGTGCAACTAACTATATATGGAATTTCAATGGTTTTGTGTGAGTAAAATAAGGTTTTTTAAATGCTAATTCCTAACTATATATGGTCTATAACCTATGGTTTTTTCAGTGAATATATATATATATGTATATATATATATATATATTCACTGAAAAAACCATAGGTTATAGACCATATATAGTTAGGAATTAGCATTTACAAAACCTTGAAAATTCACTGAAAAAACCATAGGTTATAGACCATATATAGTTAGGAATTAGCATTTACAAAACCTTGAAAATTCACTGAAAAAAACATAGGTTAGAGACCATATATAGTTAGCTGGACATTTTATTGACATAAAACCAATGAAATTCCATATATAGTTAGTTGCACTAACTATATATCGCGCACCCGCAATCCACTGCTGATGATGTCACATATTACATCATTCATGACATGGTCAGTGACATCACTGATGACATCACTGATGACATCTCAAATGACATCACTGATGACATGACTGATAACAACATCCAGTGATTTTTTGTTTCTGTAAAGTTTAAATATGTCTTACATATTGAAGAATGAGTGGATGTGTAAGTGTCTGGACGAAGGATTTAGTAGGTGCATGACTGACTGTATGACTGAGTGATTAAATGTGTCTCACTGAGTGCATGGGTTAGTGACTAAACTGTCTTAATTTGTGCATCATTATGTCTGTTGTTCTGTAAACTGCTGCATGTGTTGATCAGTAGCTATATGAGTAACTATATGGGTTATTGATTGATTGCCCAAGTATTTGTATGAGAGACTGAGTGTGTGTGTGGCTGGCTGGGAGGTGTGTGACTCTGTGCAGATCAATGTGTACTTGTATCAATGATTGTATAAGAAGGTAAGTATGTGTTAGTATATGTTTGAAAATGTAAGGTGCTCTATGTTTAACTGTATAGACAAGAAAATGGAAGTGTCATTGATTCTTTACAGGACTGACTAGGTGTGTGAGTAACTCCATGGATGAGTGGCAGACTGTGAGTGTCTGTATAGGTGTATGAGTGCATATGATAGTGTTGTAAAGATGAGTGATTGTATGTATGAATGATTGTATGGGTGAATGAGTGAAGGTGTGTGTAGACGTAGGAATCAGTGAGTACGTATGTAGTAACTAGTATTGGTGTGTCAATGGTTTCAAAAATTATACTCTGTATTTAACACTGGGTGAAACAGAGGTTATATTAAAATGTGAGGAGATGCATTGTATTGTCACATGAATGATATCATCAGTGATGTGGTCATTGATGTCAAATGAGATGTCATCAGTGATGTCATCAGTGATGTCATTTGAGATGTCATCAGTGATGTCATCAGTGATGTCACTGACCATGTCATGAATGATGTAATATGTGACATCATCAGCAGTGGATTGCGGGTGCGCGATATATAGTTAGTGCAACTAACTATATATGGAATTTCATTGGTTTTATGTCAATAAAATGTCCAGCTAACTATATATGGTCTCTAACCTATGGTTTTTTCAGTGAATTTTCAAGGTTTTGTAAATGCTAATTCCTAACTATATATGGTCTATAACCTATGGTTTTTTCAGTGAATTTTCAAGGTTTTGTAAATGCTAATTCCTAACTATATATGGTCTATAACCTATGTTTTTTTCAGTGAATTTCAATGGTTTTTTAATAGCAAATATCATAAGCTGTCGAATGTCAAGTACGTGGTAAGTAAAAACATTTTCGTGCTGCCCCCCACCCCTCATTTCTATTAGGAGTACTCTCTCTTTGCAGATAGTGAAGGGTAGTTAACGCAGGCCTTTGCCCCCGTTGTAATCCGTCGTGCCTGCTTCTCTCTCCATTTGATTGATTGTTCTCTTTGGTTCATTCTCTATTTACAAACAAGCACAGAGTCGCAATACTCTGTTTAGTCTTTGCAGATAGCGAAAAATCGTGTAAAAAAACAAAAGGAATCGAGCAAAATCAGTAGGCCACTAATGGGATCTCTTTTTGACCTCGCTAAAATAGAAACATTAGGAACAACCTGTTGAAAATAGCAATGTGTATGTACATAAGCGGCGTTCATTTGTGTTCACAGTACCCCTTGTTGATTGTTTGAATCGAGCATTGAATTGTTCGAAGTTGGTTCTCTTAAGGATCTTCTCTGCCTGCAAACGAGGAAGAATAGGAATATTCTCTCTCCCTTTGCAGATAGTGAAGGGTAGGTAACGCAAGCCTTTAACACGTCGTACCTATTTCATTCCTCATTGATTGATTGATTGTCCGAACATTGACTGTTTGGGAATTAGTTCTTTTTGGAGGTATTCCCTGTTTGCAAATAAACGTAGGAAAATCTTTGCAAGTAGTGAAAGGGTACGTAATGCGGACCTTTCTCCCCCGTTGTAATCTGTCATGCCTATCTACTCCCCACTGATTGATGCACCTGTTTCACCCGGACCATTTACTAGAGATAGGTCATCTGGCCCAACAAGAGAGCACCCCTAGTGAAAAGGACATATGCAATAATAACGAAGTGATCACTGTATCCTGTTAACAGAAACTTTAGCATGAAACAACCTGGAAAGAAAAGAATAGGAAAACGAAAATCAGTAGGCCACTGATGAACTTTTTATTAAATAACAAACAAAGAAACGATAACAATACGTAATGATAAAACCTATTATTGTCCTAGAAACAAGAAACGTTAGAAGTAAGCCCGTAATAAGAAACCTGAAAACATCGCCCCTCACTGCCCCAAAACGTGTCTGTCCCACCGCCTGCCACGGCCAAATAACGGCAAACTGGGAAAGATAGAAGTCAGCAGACATCCGCCCCATTCTAGAAACTTCCAAAGGGCAACATGTTTTCGGCTATGCCCAGCCGGAAGCAACACATATAAGGCGGGTCCTGCTGCCACGCCTCGGCCAGGAGATCATCACGAAGGGTGTAGCCGGAGGAGAGGCCGAGGCCAGCGGGACCCGGCCAGGGGGATTGACAACGCTGGAGAGTTGCAGGGGGGGGAATGTCCGTGTCCTCGACCCTCCCCTCTCTCTCCCAGTCCGGCCGCGGTGGCCCTTGACAGTTGCAGGTAGTCCCGCCACATTCTCTACCGGTCCGGCCACCAACGGCCGGGGCCGATGGGATCCGGCTGCAGCCGATAAACCAAGGAACCCGTTCATGGGGCCAGAGCAAGGGGCGTTCGGCCGACATCCACCGGAAGCCCGGCCGGAAGACGGACGGGACATTTCTTCTTTCTTCAATAATGGCTTTGACAACACTGGGGGGGATGTCTTGCACATGCCTCCAACCCCCCCCCCCTCGTCCACATCGCCTGGTCCGGCCATAACAAATCTCAAGCGAGACGCCGTGGGGTGCACTGGGAGGGAGAGACGGTGCGAACAGGCCTCTCCCGCCTCCCCAGTGGAGGCTTCCCACCTGCACCCTCAGCGCTCCAGGCGCCCGGAAAAGGGTTCTTCCACTGTGGCGATGCTGCAACGTCTCGCCCGGCAGGGTGGAGCCCGTCCGCTCATTTGACCCCGCGATCGCCAGTAGCTACCGAACTCTCAAAATGGCGATCGACCTGGCAAGAGCGGGCCCAGCATAAAGAAATGGCCCGGTCACTGGTTGACTCCACCACCGTAGTCCTCCACGACCTTGAAGATTCTAGAGGAGCCGCGGGAGTCTCCGACCCCCGCAGACACCCCCGATGGGGAATGACTGCCATGATCGCCCGTGGAGTGACGAAACTGTATCCGCGGGACGTCGGCGCTCCCATGCTGGCGCCAGCCTCACTTTGAATTACTAGAATCCTGCAAACCTCAGTTCCGGTGAAAGCACACTGTGACCCGGTAGGAAAAATTGTTGCACCCCCTCCCCTTTTTGACTGATAGTTCAAACCACCGATCCTTTCCTTTGCCCTTTTACCAGAACTTTGGACTGCCTCCCCCTCTTTTACATTTTCTAGAGAAAACAAAACATTAACCACTACATTAGCATAGCAGTTGACACCAGAACTGTTTTCAAATTGAAAACCAACAACATCTTCAACAGAATCCTTTTTGTTTCTGCTGTGACCCTGCTACAGCACAGGCATTGTCCCCAGCAGTAATTCTGCAATGCCGGTAAGAATAGCTGTGGTGCCTACTGGACTCACTCACCCCCGCGGCGCCCCACGCCGTTATTTGCTGGGCGGCAACTTACTAGACATCACCTTCGTGCCATCTAGATTTCAGCGCGTTCTGCTGCCTTCGAACTATTCGCACAACAGACTGCTACTGACGAGCCACCCCCAGGCAACATCTTCTGAATTTTCATAATTTGAAAGAACTAGTAACATGTCCTCATCAGGAATTTCCTCATGAAAAGTCTGCAATGATGATTCTTGTAACTCTATGGTCTCCAAACATTCGATAAATTCGCCATCAAGAGATTGATCAAAAAAATCATTCAAGTCATCTCCTCCTTGTGAGAATATTTCATTATTGGTGCTGTCAATTTCAATAAATGTATTGGATAATTCAAAAGAAATTGCCACGGTCTCTTCGTTGTTTAAATGTTTTTACTGTTTTTGTTTTGTTGTATATATTTATAAGTTATTAAAGTTTTATAATCCTACTACTTTGTTGGAGTGCTATATATTTTTAATGTGACACATAAATGTAAAAACTTTGATGTACAAAGAATCATCCCTGGAATCTTCCGCTTCAGGCTCGGTCCCCTCCCCAATCACAATACAGGATGGTTTTCAGATAGTAGGAACACGTGTGGTGTGACGGATCTCATCGGGTGTGGGCCTTGATCTACTATAACTCCTTTGAAGAGGGGTGATTCTTTACAGCTGGGGCCATAAACTACATCTGCAGGGCTAGCTGATAGCCTGGACAATCTGACACAGAGGAAGAGGAGTGTCAGAGGGTGCGGTAGTGAATAGGGCGAAAGGGAGGTGTCGGGCGGGCACAGAGTGTGATTCTCAGGGAAGAGCAGCGCAGATGGGGAGAGGTTTATTGCCCATGCATAACACAGAGAGCGGGGGTGAGCAGTGCCTGGGGAAGATGCTTGCGAGGGGGAGCCATGCTATGAATCGACAGCGTGCAGAGAATGGGTCTGGTCAAGGCATCTAAAATGGCTGCCGTGCACGACAAAAGTGTGGCATTTCAAAAAAGGCAAGATGGCACAAACAATGTTTTTCAACACTTCCTCATTTCCTTCGAATCGAACGTTAACAGACGTTGGTGCATATTACCAAAGTTAAGCGATATTTATCGCTAACGATGCTTACCAACGAATTTTTTACCGCTAAGCATCGTCAGAAATTATCGAAGATAAACCTTGCTATTATCAAGGTTTATCGCAAATGCGATAAAAAACGACCGCAATGCATTAATATCGCTGAAAACTCAGCGATATTCATGCATTACCGAGCTAATGCTCTTAGCCATGTTATCCACCTCCCATTGGATAACATGGCTAAGAACTGCTCAGGGCAGGTGTTAGTTTTTGGAGATATTCGCGCTTAGCGCGAATATCTCCAAAAGTTGGTAATAGGAGATATATATCTTGCATGTTGTAATGCAAATTATTGTGGTATATGGAACTCATACCATAATCTCTCAGGAAAGCAGAAACTGATCCTTTTGGGACCGCCTGAGAAGGCCTAGGGCGTGAGGGGTACTCTACTTTGCCCCCTTTTCACTTCCGAACTATTTTATTTTACTCTCTTCTGTAATTACACAAAATAGCAGCGATAAGATGCATCAGAGACACACAGTGAGAGAAAGGAGGCCGGAGATGAAGAAGAGATGTCAAATACACATTGGAGATAATATAGTGGGAGAAGGGAAGTAAATATGAGTAAACTTACCATGTAACATAAAAATGTTGCACTCTATACTATAAGTCTCATTTTATACTACAATCACTTCGCTACAACCTCATAAATTAAAAATAAAAATGAATAATGTCTCAAACAATTTTTGATTTCTAAATATAAATTTATTCTTCTGAATTTTCAAAATTTGAAAGAACTAGTAACATGTCCTCATCAGGAATTTCCTCTTCAATCATCTCATCTGGAATCTCCTCATGAAAAGTCTGCAATGATGATTCTTGTAACTCTATGGTCTCCAAACATTCGATAAATTCGCCATCAACAGATTGATCAAAAAAATCATTCAAGTCATCTCCTCCTTGTGACAATATTTCATTATTGGTGCTGTCAATTTCAATCAATGTAGTGGAATCATTCAAGTCATCTCCTCCTTGTGACAATATTTCATTATTGCTGCTGTCAATTTCAATCAATGTAGTGGACAATTCAAAAGAAATTGCCACGGTCTCTTCATTGTGAGCCATTTTATTTTGAAATTGCTTGCTGTAAATTGCAGAAAAAAATAATCACTTTCATTTATCGTTTTTAGTAATACATAGTATAAAACTAACTTAATCAAGTATTTAGTATAACAGAAGGACTGCAAATAAATAACAGAAAACATTTTTCAAATTATCTTCAAGTGTACAACATAGTTCCCCTTACAAATTAAAAACTCACCTTTTTAAAAGTAGGAGAAGTGTTAGTACTGTGTAAATCAAACACCAGAAATTCACCACCAAAAATTCCTCACAAATGTACCTCAGACAGTAGTATCACAAAATGGCTGTGGTTTCCTCTCATTTGAGATATATACATAACCAATTAACTTTCATCACACACAAATACAAAACCAAAGTAACATTTTAATTGGTTCTAAATTTCAACACTTTCAAATGTGTTTTCCCCATGCAATTTTCCATAGGACATTTACATACGTCTACAGCCTGAATGGCTGAACGGAATTACACCAAACTTGGCAAAATGGTACATCAAACCTAAGAGGTCAGGAAGGATCTACTATGCCCCCTTATGGTCATTTGCCCCTTCGCTTTGGCCTCCTCTTGTCTCTCGATCCTACCGAGAGACAAGATGGCGGCCGCTACGGACTGTTTGGAATGTTTACAGACGCCGGAGAACCAATCAGCTTCGCAAAGCTCCGTAACGCGAAAAGTACGCGAAGCGGAGCGCTGTTACAGATATATATCTTTTTTTGAACGTTAATTTCTCAAAATCCACTGGAGCACATATATTGAGACCTAGCAAAGGCACATCGGGCTACCAGTCCCTAATATTTTGCCAAGTTTCGTGCAAATCCATTCAGCCGTTCGATTATTATTATTATTATTTTTTTTGCCCCGCGGGGCCCTTTTAAAACCTCCACATCAAACCTAGGGGGTCAGCGAGGATCTACTATGCCCCCTTATGGTCATTTGCACCTTCGCTTTGGCCTCCTCTTGTCTCTCGATCCTACCGAGAGACAAGATGGCGGCCGCTATGGACTGTTTGGAATGTTCACAGACGCCGGAGAACCAATCAGCTTCGCTTCACAAAGCTCCGTACCGCGAAAAGTCCGCGAACCGGAGCGCTGCCCGGTCCGCTGTTACAGATATATATCTTTTTTTGAACGTTAATTTCTCAAAATCCACTGCAGCACATATATTGAGACCTAGCAAAGGCACATCGGGCTACCAGTCCCTACAATTTTGCCAAGTTTCGTGCAAATCCATTCAGCCGTTCGGGCTAAAAGTGAGGCCAACCGCCCTATGGGAAACTCAATGTTAAAAACACGTTTTGGGACCCCCCTTTTTTCTCGGCCCCCCCTTGACAAAACCCCCCCAAATTTTCTGGGGCTGCTCAGAAACAAAATGTTCCATTTTCCTGAAAATTTCAGCCAATTCCGTCCACAAACGCCAAAGTTATTAGACATAGAATTTTCAAAAATCCCATAGAGAAAAAATCCTAACTATATATACCTACTGGCGACCGCCAGTAGGTAATATATATATATATATATATATATATATGTTCGCTCGATTTTCTCCTACAAAAGTAAAAGAATGGACCGCACTCCATGATTCAGAATTCTTCACGAATTTATTGTGGATTTAAACAGAAAACAGGACGCGTTTCGGCATCGCGCCTTTTTCCACTGTTCAATGCACCATATGTTAAACCTTTGGTTAAATAAAGTTACACAGTGAATTCAAAATGATGTCACATCCTATAGTAAGTAAACATAAAAGAAGGACTGAAATTCATACATTATTTACAGCGGCCATCTTGGAGTGTGCTTTCGTTACCTTATATACAACTCCCTTTTATGACCTTTTAAGAAACAAAAGATTATTGAGCCATGGATGGGCAATGCATCAGTTTCTGACCAAGGCCACAGTTCTAAATTTCATAGGACAGTACATGATTGAACTGGATTCTCATGAATATTAACAATGACATTACGTTATTTACAGCGGCCATCTTGGAGTACGTTTTGATCACTTTATCTACAACTCCTTGACCTAATTTGAACAACAACATGATTCTAAAATTAACTAATCAACAGTCGACAATTCTAAATTTCATTGGACTGTGCATGATTCAAATGAATTCAGATACATTTGAACAATTAAATAATATTGCAGTGATGGTTATCTATATACACAGTTACATCTAGTGAGAATGGGACCCAGTGAAAAGAACGTTGTGTTGTCAGCCTATTGACCTAGATGAATGGCCAATTCTTCTTCAGTATTAAGCCCTCGTGGAGTCTTGGTTTGAAGATCAATAATAAATCTCGATTTCAATCTCCGCAGTTGTAACTCTCTCTTACCACCCCGATCTTTTATGGGGATTTGATCGAGACAAAAGAACTTCAAGAGATTGCAGTCACTTTTATGCTCTTGGGCAAAGTGTCTCGCAACGGGGTAGTTCGGGTCGTTGTGTTGAATAGCTCTAGCGTGTTCTAGAACTCTTTTCTTTACCGGGTGAATTGAGCTCCCGATGTAATACAATTTACACGGGCACACTAAACAATAGACACAAAATGGGCTGGTGCATGTCAGAAATGTATTGATCCGTCTGACTTTAGATGTGCCTGGTATCCCATAAGTTGTAACCTTAGTACTAGCTTTACAGGCTTTACAGTGTAGACATGGGAAAAATCCTGTCAGGTTCCCCAGTCTTGGTGTCATAGGCACTGAGTCAAAATGACTATGCACGAGCAAGTCTTTTAGTGATCTGTTTCTTCTGTAGGTGATTTTGGGGTGGCTAGACAAATCCTTTTCAATCACACCATCTGATTTTTAAATATGCCAGTTTTGAACAATAGTTCGATGGATCAATTGGGAATCTTTAGAAAAAGTTGTGATAAAGCGAAGGGTGTGATCTTCTTCCCTGCTTGCCCTACTCTTTTCTTTAAATAAGCTTCGTCTTGGAATTTGCTGGACTTTACCGTATGCAAGTTGTAGAGTCTCATCCGAATAACCTCTTGATCTAAATCTTATCATAGATTCTCGTGCTACACTTTTGAAATCTGTTTCTAGTGTGCAGTTCCTCTTTAAACGCAGTAACTCCCCATATGGGATGCTGCTTTTCAGAGGTTTCAGATGACAACTGCTTGCTTCTAGAGTAGAATTCCCACCAGTCACTTTGCGAAAAAGAGATGTACAAATTTTGCCATCCTGAATGAATACTTTCAAGTCCAAAAAATCAACCTTTTTGTCACTAATAGTGCCACTGAAATGTAAATTGACCTGATTCTTGTTCACATTTTTAATATACAGTTCTGCCTCAGTTTTAGGACCTTTCCAAAAAATGAAGAGGTCGTCAATATACCGGTACCATCCGATTATTGACGACATCCATTGGTGATTCTCATCGGCCCAGGCCACCTGCTTCTCCCACCAGCCCACAAACAGGTTCGGGTAACTGGGGGCGAAGCAGGTGCCTATCGCTGTCCCCCTCTTTTGCCTGTAATATTGCTTTTGGAACAGAAAGATGTTATTGTGTAAGCAAAAATGCAAAAATTCAATCAACATGGTGTTATGCTTAAACAATCTCAGAGAGCGAGTTTTCAAGAAGTATTGTACTGCATCAATACCATCATTATGTGCTATAGAGGTATACAGCCCTGTGATATCCAATACAATCATTAGCATGTCAGGTTCCCAGACTATATCTGAGATAATTCGAATGAAGTCTGATGTGTCTCTCATATAAGAGGACAGAGTTTTGACATGTTCTACCAAAAAGTAGTCCAGATACTGTGACATGTTTTCTGTTAGGCTGCCTTTTGATGAAATGATGGGTTTTCCCGGAGGCAGGGTGGAATGTTTATGTATTTTTGGTAGATGATAAAATGTTGGGGTAGTTGGCTGTTGGCATGTCAAAAATGTAAGTTCATTCGTGTCAAGCATCCCCTCTGATACCCATTTGTCGAGAAGTTCATGATACTTGATAATGCTGCTCTGATATTCTTCTTTGCTTATTTTGGTGTAACAGGCTGTGTCGTTTAGTTGTCGTAAAGCTTCTGTGCAGTAATATTCTCTAGTCATTAGAACAATATTTCCTCCTTTATCGGATGGCTTGCATATGATATTAGGATTGGATTTCAATGTATGCAATGCTGTCCTTTGAGCTAATGATAAATTCCATTGTTTATTATTGGAATTGGTGGATCCTTGGATTCTCATTTTGTCCAAATCAGATTTGACTGTTTCTTCAAAGACATTGATTGCATCCTGCGGCATTGTTGGTACGAATTTTGATGGAGGTTTGAACGAAGGGGCCGATCATGATTGCGGTTTTTCCGCATCCTCCGGGCCGGCGGAAGCCACCGCCGGCCCGGAGGATGTGGAAAAACTGCTGCGGAGCCTGCAAAGACCCACCGCCATATTAGGATGGCTGGTGGGTCTGGAATTCCGTCCGCCGCTGTTCCGCCGCGGTCGCATTACAACTGCAGCGGAATAGCCCTAATATGGTGGCGGTGTCTAACAGACACCGCCAGCCATATTATGATGGTGGGAAAGACATGCATTTCCGCTGCGGCTTTTCCGCCGTGGAAAAACATACGGACTTTCACTTCGGGGGCCCGTTGCGGGCCCCCTGGGTGAAGGGGGGTGCACATGGGGGCTACCTATGGTACCTGCCGCTTTGTGCATGCAAATGCGATGCATGCATTTTTAACCTTGCGGCGGGTGCAGCTTGAAGCTGCACCCGCCGCAATGTTAAAGATAGAGGATGTGACCGCCACCCTGGCGGTCACATCCTAATCTGCTTGGAGGGAACGCCGCAGCCCCTGCGGACGTTCCCTCCTCCTCAGCGGTCGCGGACGGACTCAAGTCCGTCCGCGATCATAATCGGCCCCTTAGTTACTGCTTTGGTTTGTGCTATCCCGAACTGTGCTGCAGATTCTATTCTATCCATTGGTTGTGGATCAGAGTCTCTCCTTTGACTTGCCATTACTTCTAACAAATTCAAGTCATCAGTATCAAAATTCGTAGTTGCAGAATCACTTGCCATTTCAATATTGCCACTCGTGAAGTTCTTCAATTTATTAAATTTTTGTAGTTTTAATTTGCGTGTGAATAGAAACAAATCGATTCTAGTCTGAGTATATTCAAAGTCATTGGTTGGGCAAAATGTTAGTCCTTTCTTAAGAACCTGCTCTTCTGTTTTCGAAAGTTTATATGTTGTCAGAGTTACAATCGTTAAATCATCTTGGGAACTCATCTCCTGTTGCCTCTCTGGCTCCTGTTTTGGGTAGCCATGCCTTAATTGCCTGATGTTGAAGCCGCCTCGTCCCGTCTGTCTTGTCTTTGTGTTTGTCTTGTTTCCGGGGGCTTCCTTTTGGCCCCTCTTTGATGCGATTGGCACATTTGAAACTCCTCCCGAAAATGGGACTGTGTAGCGATTGTTCCTTGTGCTCCTGTTCTTTCATCACCAGACTGTTCAGTGTCAGTTGCATCAGATTCTGATGTTACTGCCTCTGGAGCAGTTTTCTTGATTGCTCCGCTCCTCAGGGCTTTTCTTGGGGCATCGAATTTGCGCGCGAAGGGCAGAATGCGTCCTTGTGCATAGTCGCGTGCATCTCTTTGAAATTTAATTTGTTTTCCTTTCCTGATTTTGTCCTCATACGCCAGTAGTCGTTTTTTCATAGCTTCGTGTAAATCATCAGATTGAGTGGAACTAGGGTCCTGAGCAAATAGTGCTTCCAGTGCTTCTATTTCTTTTTGGCACTTTGCCCTATCGCTCCACGCAAATTTGATCAAAATCTTAAGCATGCGGCCGGACATCTCCGCTGTATAGCTTGCCCATTCATCCAATAGCTGAGGGTCTCGATTTTCATATGCGGGGACCATGTAAACACGGAACCCGCGTGGAATACGTTGTACTTCCAAATATTTCTGAAGCGAAGTCGCTTCCCACCATTTTCGAATCTCGCGCTCAAACAGTCTCTCTAACTGCGCGAATAATGTTTTGAGGGGGCTTTGAACATTATGCTCTTTACTGCTGGCTGCTGCGCCTTGCACTGTGTCGATTCGAAAAATATCATCCGCTACATCGCGGCATGCTTGGTCTGAGTACATGCTGCCTAGTACTGATCGAGTAACTTTAAGATACTTTCTTTTCTTAGAAGTGCAAGTTATTCTGTGCGTTCTGCATCACTTGTTCCATCCGGTCAAACGCTTCAACTTATAGCAATAATACACGCTGTGGTTGTATATAGAAAGAAAACACGGGGACCTGTCAGTCCTGCGACTCACCAATCCTCGGTTTCAATTCTGCTTTTTCCGCCAGCTATCCGGCACTATATTTCAATCGGCGGTGCAGGGGCGATGTTAGCTTCGCTCCAGGTTCCACCCAAAAACGCCGTTCTGCACTCCGGAGCGGGTGCGTGTCCGTAAATGCGGTGATGGAACCCGCGTGACAATTTTCGCTCGATTTTCTCCTACAAAAGTAAAAAAATGGACCGCACTCCGAGATTCACAATTCTTCACAAATTTATTGTGGATTTAAACAGAAAACAGGACGCGTTTCGGCATCGTGCCTTTTTCCTCTGTTCATTGCACCATATGTTAAACCTTCGGTTAAATAAAGTTACACAGTGAATTCAAAATTATGTCACATCCTATAGTAAGTAAACATAAAAGAAGGACTGAAATTCATACATTATTTACAGCGGCTTCTTGGAGTGTGCTTTTGTTACCTTATATACATCTCCTTTTTATGACCTTTTAAGAAACAAAAGATATATATATACCCTACTGGCAGTCGGCATTGCCAATATCTTTGGTGCCATTAGAGGAATCTTCACGACATTTTCTAAACTAATGGTTCACTCAGCTCCTGCCTTGAAATGTTGGGGTGATTCGTCAAGTAGGGGCCAAGAAAAAAGTGGGGTCGTAAAAGGCATTTTCTCAAGAACTAATTGTTCGCAAATGAACCCGAGCCTCTTTCAGCGGTGGGCTGTGGTCGGGTCGCGAACCCCATATCTCCATTACTATCGTTTTCTTGCTCCTCACGGGAAAGAACGATGCCACAGTCACAGAATTCTTTAAACAGCGTGTTTATTCTTTCAATTGTTTTCTTGCTCCTCACGGGAAAGAACGATGCCACAGTCACAGAATTCTTTAAACAGCGTGTTTATTCTTTCAACGTTTCGGAGCACAGCTCGTTCTTTCCCGTGAGGAGCAAGAAAACGATTGTAACTGGATATATATATTATTATATATTGCATTTAGGCACTCATGATGATACATATATCGTTCTGCAACACAACCGACAATTAATTGTTTATTATTATATATGTACACACATTAAAGGGTTAAGACAGATATCACATGCATACATCTTTAATCCAACCACATATATATTGTTCAGTCGGATAATCAAACAGTAATTCTGAAATTTCTGTTTATTTTGTGACCATTTTCGTGCAATTTACCGGCAACAAATGCATTTGTTTTAGCTTGGATGCATTGTGCACTTTACCTGTGGTTTAGGAACGACATAAATTTCTTTTATGTCTATCACCTACCTCACAATCATGTGCTATAGGTGCAGCTTCTTAAATGGTCCGTCGATATGTTAGTGTGATCAAGCCACTCCGGTGGTGAAACGCGTTATGGCCGACTAATAAACGCAGAAGATTTTGCACACAGTCTGGGTCCGTGTCTGCTTGTTTGCTGCCTGCTAGAGTTCCATGTGGGAAGCGGCTTTCCTGAGCATCTATCTGGATATATATATATATATATATATATATATATATATACTAGCAGGCCGTCCCGACCTTGTCCGGGAGCAATCAGGCTGCAGGGCCCCCGCCCGCCCCGGTCCCCGCCCGCCCCGACATTGTCCGTGGGTCCCCCGGAGTAGCAGCCCGTCCCGACCTTGGCTTCAGGGCACCCGTCCGCCCCGACATTGTCCGTGGGTCCCCCGGAGCCTTACCTCATCCGCCGCACCTCCTCGTGCTCCTGAGTTCACCGGTCCGCCGCTCCTCCCCGCCTGTCCGCCGCTCCTCCCAGCCTGTCCGCAGCTCCTCACCGCTCCTCCCCACCTGTCCGCCGCTCCTCCCCGCGCTCATGTCCGCCGTTCCTCCTCGCGCTCCTGGACGTCGCTCCTCCCAACCTGTCCGCAGCTACTCACCGCTCCTCCCCACCTGTCCGCCGCTCCTCCCCGCGCTCATGTCCGCCGCTCCTCCTCGCGCTCCTGGACGCCGCTCCTCCCCGCGCTCCTGATGTCAGCACGCACGTCACGGCCGGCGCTACTTCCATGGGACTACTTTTTTTTTCTTGTAAATTTTTTAAATACCTTATTTTTTTTTATTTATATGGCCTATGTCCATCTGCACACCCTGACAATTACAACGATGTATCGGATGTGTGGATTGGCGCTGTGGTTCCCGAGTTTACCCACCTCAAAGGTTCAAAGTTCTTCCTTTATAATAGAAGTATAGATATATATTGTAGTTTTCCTCAAAACATCCAGTAAAGAACGATAGAAGAATAGCAGACCCAAAAAGTTCTTCGTGCCAGAAATATTTATTTTGAAACACCCTGCATCGCCGCCATGACGCGTTTCAGTCCCACCTGGACCTTGATCACATGACGCGTTGCGTTAGTGAAAAGCCATTTTTAAAGCACCCGTGCAACATTATTTACAACAGCTGTGCATTAAATTAATGAATAACAAAGACAGACTACAGCAGTTTTTACAATGAGAACATAAATGTTAAAAAGTAAAATACTTTTGAATATCTACAATTCTAAATAGTGTCTGCTTTAATGCATTAAGATGTATAACATCAAAGCAAATAAATATATCAAATATAAATATATAAATAAATAGGCATCTCTGTACACACTCTATATACAATAAAATATACAGTGCAATCATAGCGGGATCATATGGGGCACAGTCAGCTCATTGGTAAAACGAAAATGATTAAACCAATAACACAAGCATAACCTCTTTTTAGAAGATGCCCCAGCGAGGAGATGCAATAAAACCACCTCTCGTTACCGTTACCCCAGATAGTTCACCATATCATAATCTCATAGTTTCAATCAATTAATTTACCATTCATAGCCTGTCATACAAAGAAACTAAGATCAATCATAGTTTCCTAAAGAGAATTAAGCCCGAGTGGGCGTGCACACCTGTTGATGAATGTGCTTTCCAAAGAGTCGAACAACCCTTGCATCTCATCACCAGCCAGGGATGAGAGATAGATTCTATGTAGGGTGGTAATAAACAATGAATACTGTGAATTAAAACCATTGTGCATTAAATCTTAAAAGGCGCACATGATTGATACAAATCCATAATGTAGTGGAAAAAGGGTTCACTCATAGCCCCAATAGCAGCAAATGGAAAAAGTGGTAAGCATAAATACATGATTAGGGTAAAACAGTCATATAAACAACAATATTGCATCCTTTAAGACTTGAAAAAAGGAAGGGTGTACCCAAAACAAATAGCCCATTATAAACATGTATGTAAGTCTTCCGTCGTGTTAAGACCTGCCGGAGGCTTGGTATTTAAGTCCAGTATGTAGCGTGTTTCTGATAGACGAAGTGCACTCTCACGGTTGCCACCTTTGCGCGATTGAGGTATATGATCAATTGCATAGTAACTAAGATGATTAGGGTCACTATCATGGGCTACCTCAAAGTGCCTCACCACTGGATATGTCTGATCTTATTAGAGATCGCACGTATATGTTGAAGAACTCTCTTGTGCACTGGCAGTTTTGTGCTGCCTACATAGCGTAGTGCACAAGGACATTCTAAAACGTACACAACATGATCCATCTTACATGTGATTCTTTTTTTGATACATACTGGATTGGGCAAGAATGGGGTTAGTATATTCCTTTTTGTTCTTAGCAAACTTGGATGCCTTGCAAACTATGCATTTATAAAAGCCTTTCTGCGAGGATAGCCAATTAGTTGGAGATTTAATTTCAGGGCTATTCCTCACAAGGCAGTTGCCCATAGATCTGGCTTTTCTGAAGGTCAATAGCGGTGTACGGCTATACTCTGCCAGGTCTGCACCTATTACTGGGTCATTCAAAATCAGGCCCCAATTTCGTTTTAAAATATTCCTGATTTTTTTATGTTGCTGGTTGTATGTTAGAATGACCCTAACTGTAGGTGTGCCATTGGTTATCTGACTCACCCTTCATTTTTTGGGAACAAGTGCCTGGTCTCTAGTGAGTGTCTTGGTTTTATTAATTTCGTTATCAACAACAGATCTTGTGTAACCTTGCGCTAAAAATCTTTTCTTGCTGTTCTCCTGCGCAATAAGGCATACTGTGTCATTGCTGCATATGCGTTTCACCCGCAACATCTCCCCATAGGGAATGCTCTGGATAAGATGCCGCGGGAGATGGCTGGATGCATGCAGCAATGAATTGCCTGCTGTGGGCTTACGATATAATCTAGTGGCAATGGCATCATTAGCTATGAACACTCTCCGTCGCAGCCACAGGGCACTAACGCATAACCTCTACTGCACTAAGCATGAGCCAAAAATCTGTTACGCTCACAAAATTTGCGGATTTTTGGCAATTTCGCCATCCGCGAATCTCGCAAATTGCCGAAAATTCGCGAATTCGCGAGGGGCGGATTATTATTTTTTTTCATGCCCAGCTCACTTAAGGGACTCCTGCGCCCTTCGGCGCGATGGCATAGTAACACACACATGGTCACTGGCGACAACTCTTCTGGCACTTTACGCAGCTGTAGTGTAGGAAAAGCACTATACATTTACCCAACGAGGTAGCACTTACTGATTAGCCAGTAGAATGTACTCCTGTTGAGTAGAGGTATCGCACAAAACTATGGCGTCTTCTTGGATAAATAAGGGCAGGGTTCATTCTGGCACGATGCTCCTGTCACATTTACAGATATAAATAAAGCAGGTGCCCGAGTTGAAGCTCAAGTTCAGTAACGCATTCATCAGCCCAAAAACAATCATGAGCTTTGTCAAGGCTGGGCAGGTGTGCTTTCTCCCCATATCTACCGTCGAAAATTAGCTTTGATGCTGGATAGAGGCCTCTGCATCCTTCACTTTCACGAGCGCAATCCCTGTACAGTTCCTGTGTCCAGGAGCTTCTTTCTCCTCATCTGCTGCTCTGATCGGTCTCTGACCTTTTTTACACACAAGAGGCATGTGAACTCGCATACAAGGCTTCCCGTTTGGCCCCGCCCACACACTAGCTGTGTGCACCGTCTACCCGCCATTTACCCACTATGATGGACAGCTCACTCTAGGGACCGCTGTGCCCTTCGGCGCAATGGCATAGTAACACACACATGGTCACTGGAGACAGCTCTTCTGGCACTTTACGCAGCTATAGTGTAGGAAAAGCACTATACATTTACTCAACGAGGTAGCACTTACTGATTAGCCACTGTAGACAGTGGGAAACAGTCTTTTCGGGCAAATCCGCGAGTTTGCAAATTTTTTCGTGAACTCGCGTTTTTTTTGCCGATTTCGCACGAATTTGAGGATCGCAGATCAGCAAAATTCGCCCATACTTATACTGCACCCTTTAGGAACAGCAAGCAGGAAGTGAAAAAGATCCAGGCGAAATCTGGACAATAAAAAACGCTTGTATATGGACAGAGGCCCCAGGAGATAAGGCTCAGTAGATGGATTTGTTTTTAACATCAAGAATTTTTTGGGCACTAGGTTTCCTCACTTCTCTCTCATCTCTTTCTAGTTTCCTACAAAAACCACTGAAGGCTTACTTAACTAACTCCACATCCTTTTTTACAATAGATTCAGACTTCGAAAATAAATCTGAGCACCCCAACTCGTCAAAGCTACGTTTAATATATTTAAGCCATTGTATGTGAGACGCATGATCAAGGCTCATACATTCATTTAGGATCAAGTGACTGAGTGCTAGAGCTTTATTCAGCCAGCACTTGAGCCAGAACACCAATGGGCGCAAAGCCAAGATATCACTAAGGTAAGGCACCGCAATTCCTTGTGAGCCACCAAGTTCGACAGACCACTTGGTACTCCCAACAAGTGCTTCAGGAAATTATTATCAACTACTTGCAAGGTGTCACTGGCGATGTGCCCCTAAATGTCACTACCATAGCAGGCGGTATCTACTCTTTTTGCCTGATAGACTTTCAGCATAGCTGCAGCTGGACGCTTGCCTATCTTAGCAGCAAAATTAAAAATAGCAGCATTTACCCTCACTAGGTCCCCCTTTTTCTTCTGAATAAGTTCAAACGATTATCCAGTAGCACCCCTAGATACGAAAAAACTTTTCTTAGGCCTCAGCCCTACCTGCATTATGTATGATTTTGATTTATTAATTGCTAGATCTCGCTCCATCATAAAATTTAAAAAGACGTCCAACAAGGATTGAAGACCCCTGGCAGTTCTGGCTATAAGAACGGTGTTATTTGCATATAGTAGGATGGGAAGCCCCCGTCGCCCTATGTACGGAAAATCTGCCCCGTGTCTACCAAAGCCCCATCCAGATCATTTATATAGAGATAAAAAAAAAACGGGGCCAGGATACAGCCCTGCCGTACACCCCTCCTGATGTCAAGATCCTTAGAAACACAAAAATCCTCAGAAAATCTGACATTGGCCTTTGTGGCCCTGTGCAGATCCTCAAGAAAGTTAACAGTATTGATCTCAACACCTATGACCCTCATGGAATGCCGCAATTTGACCCGGTTGAAACAATCAAAGGCGGACGATAAGTCCATGAAGGCCAAGTAGATAGTTCCAGGGTGGGCAATCATGTACTTACTAAGTATCACGTGTAGATTGAGGCATTGGGCCACTATTGACGACCCCAGGCGTAATTCAAATTGGATATCAGAAATTATCTTATGCTCCTCTGCCCAGGTGGATAATCTTTCTAGTAACACTCTACCCACAACCTTTACCAATGAGTCAATAGGTAGATCGGTCTACAGCAAAAAGTGCTATTGTGGTCCCCCTTCTTGAACACAGGCACAGTGGTTGACGTGGCCCTGGACTCAGGACAACTGTTCTAGGCAGCTGCATTAAACACAGCCAAGAGAACCGGTGCCCAAAAGCATGGATCTGATTTAAAAAGGTCCGGTGGGATACCATCCGGGCCTGGGACTTTATGGCTGGTTAATCCAGCAATTCCTACCTCCACCTCATTCTGCTCGAAAACCAACGCTGGGGAATCAGTAACCGACCCAATTTGCTGAGAAGGCTTTGAAATGTGGTTTTAAAATGGGTCACCCATTTCTCCTCAGTAATATGGGAACTCAAATGACCCCCTGCTTCTTGCTCAAAAAGCACTCTGTTGACAATATTCCAGAACATTGCACGATCCCTAATAGTGCTTGGCTCTAACAGCTCCCTCCATGCCTCCTCCTTCAGGGAGCCCTTGCGCTAAGCCAGTGACTATTTGTACTCTTTACGATGAACACGTATCAGGGATTGGTTTCTCTGGATAATTTTTATAACCTTCCTCCGCGTTCTTGCTGCCTGGGAACAAGATGAATCAAACCATCTGGGAGTTGGGCGAACTACTTTACGTAACGGAGCACTTAGGAGCTCACCCACTTTGATGGAAATAGAATTAAATGCGCTAAGGACAACCCCCATGGAAGAACCCAATGACGTACAAATCACTAGTTCTGCAGCACAAGAATCGCTTACTTCACAGTGAAGGACATTAGGGGAAACCTGAGACCACTTCAGCCGGCGCCTACCATCCGTCGGTCTCAGCATGCCCATTATCGCCACCCTTACATTTCTAGATAATATAGGCCTACTGAGTTGATCAGAGAGCGGGTTGTGATCGCTATAAACGCTTTCCAAGATGGTAAACCCACAGAATAAAAACTGTAAGATGGATAAAACTAAAATATAGTCTATAAAGGAGCCACTACCTCTCCCTTTAAAATAGGGGGTAAGGGTTTTGCTATGTGGTTCAGAGACAGACATAAGCGACATCAAATCATATTCATTTAATATGTTGATCAGTAGTTCCCCCTGGATGAGGTGCTCAAAGTGGAACCCCCTCAACCGGGGGCAGCCTATATTAGCCATACATTTGGACCTGGGATCTCCACATGGATGGATGTTGAAAAATCACCTAGCACCATCAGGTTATGTGATATAGATCTAAAGGACTGCCTTATGAATGAACCCAGCAGGGTGATGTTACACAATCCCTGCGTGCAATTAGACTCCTTATAAAGTTTATCAAGCCCAAGCTATTATCCCCCCGCTTCAATACTAAAGCCTGGAGCCCTGGGCTATTTGATGGGAGAATCTGAATCCAGCAATCCACCACCATTGATATGTAGATAACCAGAACACCCTTAGCTCTACCACATACCGTCGGGGAAGCTGGAACAAAGAAAGCCTTGAAGATCTCCAGGAATAGGCAGCAGTCCACCAACCACGTCTTTTGGAGACAAATCACAGAGAATTGTTTCACAAACTGCACCCAAACATGATCCTGAAGCTGATCGGCCAAACCTGCAGTCTTCTACGAAAGAACATTTTTGTTATCTGAACAAGGAGCCCCCTCACTTTGCACCATAGAAACATTCTGCTGCGACTTTGGCTCCACAGAGGCCACTAAAGGGTCTTGAAGTCAATCACACTCCTCTGATCTGGATAATGTAGAATATCTATTAGAGAGCTCCAGGGGGAGGGCATTGTACTGGCATGCTGCACAATTGAAACGATATGCAGCTGGAGGGGGCCGTAGTGCCTTTACTAAAGGAAATCTATGTTGCCACCGAACCTGGAGGGTGTCCATATTACCATTCCAGACAGATTCTACGTTATAAAAAAAGCCCAACGGTAAAACCTTTACAGAGGACCCAACACTGGGGGGACAGAGTTTAAATCCCTAAACAAAATTTTCGCAGCGGGAAGCGGACTGTTAAAATTCACAATCACACAGTGACCCCCACTGAGTTTCTGAGAGCTACCTATCCTGTTAACTTGATGCACCATAATAATATTTTGTGTCACCCTTGAGCCCACTGAGGTGTTGTTAGTTATCCAATGAAGTGCCTTGTTTTTTAGTTGGCAGAAATCCTCTTTAGTACCTAATGGGAGAGGCGGCACAGTTTCAGGTGGAAGATGAATAACTGGTAGGCTCTGTAACTCAAACTCTGAGCTCCCGTGCAACCCCTGCTGGTGACCTCCAGGAATTTGAGGTTCATTCAGTGCCTGTACCTTGTGTAAAAGTATCTCTACTATTTACTTGCCTTGCGCACATTAGTTCTGTCCCCCCTTACTGAAGGTTGCGTCTGGGGGCTGGGAGCATAGCTGGTTCCAAGTGCTTTTGGGTGGATTTGTCGATTAGGCTGGATCCTTTACAGTACTTAGTCTTGAGTTACATCTAGGACCACCTAGTATCACCGGTTGTTCCATTCGATTCCGTGCTCCTAGATTTTTCTCAATCAAGGTCAGCCTCTAGTAGATGGGGCCCAATTTAGTGTCCAATAGGCTAGCCATCATTGCCTGGAGTGCATCTAATGTCACCACAGGATCCATGATCGGGGGCAGCATGGTTGTCAAAGACTTTCTAACCATATTAGATTTAGGTTTCTTTGCTTTGCCCCCAATACCCTGGAGTTTCCTTAAGTTCCCCTTAATGGGTGGTGATTGAATCATCGCGCTTCTGGGGGCTGGATGTATGAAAACTGGATTATTTTATAGGTTTGCAACATTCCTATGTGGACGATTGAGTTCACTGTCCTCCTTGTTTCCTATTATAATGACCGGGAAAAGGGGCCTTAGCATGGGCTTGGGTGGAGCCACTGGCAAACTGGAAAACCCAACATCAGACTGTGAACTTTCAGGAGACCCATGGCAGATATATAAACTCCCTGGTTCAATATCGGCCTCCGCCAAGGATGCACTGGTTCCAGCAACTGGTGGATACAGGCTACTAGTTGGAGACCTTAAGAGCCTCATATTAACCAGCTCAATCTCTTTATCGATTACAGCTGTCGCCCATTGCAAAAAAGAATCCATAGTAGTAACTGTGGCATTGGTACAAACCTTGGCCCTTACAGGGGCTAGTGGTAGCTTCCGCCTGCTCCCCATAATTTAATGGCTTTTTTTAAGACCAGTGCAGCTACGCTACAGTGTAAAAGGAAGGCATAGAGCAATGACAAGTATATAACCCTAGGTATTAAGGCTGCTCCCGAAAGTAATCAAACACTCCCGCCACCAGCCCGCCAATTATTCCTTAAGGTGATCAATATGTCTTAGGTGAAAATTTAAGCAGCACAAAAGGAAGCCGGGCCTACCTCCCCTGGTGGTGCAGAACGTGCTTGTAAAGCCAACTACCAACGATTGTTCCATGCGCTTTTCAGAAAAACAAACCAAAGGGCCGATTAGGATGGCGGACGGACTTGCGTCCGTCCGCCACCCCTGAGTTGGAGGGACCGTCCGCATGGGCAGCGGCGGTCCCTCCATAGCAATTAGGATGTGACTGCCACCCTGGCGGTCACATCCTGTATGTTTTACATTGCGGCGGATGCTGCTTGAAGCAGCATCCGCCGCAATGCAAAAAACGAAAGGTGTGCATTTGCATGCACAAAGCGGCAGGCACCGCGCGGTGCCTGCCGCTTCGTGCACGCAAGGGCAGGGGGGTACCATAGGTACCCCCCATGTGCACCCCCCATGCAACCTTCACCCAGGGGGCCCGCAACGGGCCCCCAAAGTGACTGTCCGTATGCTTTTCCACGGCGGAAAAGCCGCCGCGGAAAAGCATGACTCACCCTGCATCCTAATATGGCTGGCGGTGTCTGATAGACACCGCCAGCCATGTTATTGCTTGTCCGCCGTGGTCGCCTTCCGACCGTGGCGGAAAATTGGCGGACGGATTGGGAGACCCACCAGCCATCCTGATTTGGCGGTGGGTCTTTCAGGCCTCCTCGGCGGATTTCCCGCATACTCCGGGCCGGCGGTGGCTTCCGCCGGCCCGGAGTATGCGGGAAATCCGCCATCCTAATGACCCCCCAAGTGTGTAGGCCCAGCCCAGCCTCGCCTCTTCCAGATGCTGACAGGCGCAGATGGGCCCGCTCTTGGCCTGGGCACGCCCGCGCTCGTCACGCACTGCGGGAGGCCTCTTCTCATTTTAAACGCCTACCAGTGCGTTGGCAGTGTCGGCAGCGGCGTGCATGCCACTCAGGCAGTAGGGAAATGGAGTCTCGAGCTCTCTCATTGCTCGCCCCTATCACGGGACCGGGAATCAGCTTGTGGCAGTACCGGCAATGCTGCAATCTCTAAAAAGGGCTCCCGTGCTGTGGGAGGCCTCTCCTCATTTTAAACACCACCCGGTGCTTTGGCAGTCATCGGCCATGTGCGTTCCGCTCAGGCAGACGGGAAATTGAGTCCAGAGCTCTCTCGTTGCTCGCCCCTCTCACGGGACCGGGAACCAGCTTGTGTCAGTCCCGGCAATGCTGCAATCTTTAAAAAGGGCTCAGAGTCATAATAAAAGCAGATTTTCTCCAAGAAGAGCCCACAATTTCTTCATAAGTGAGTACTTATGTGCAGTACCTTCTACTACTTAATTAGTAACTGCTACTGTGAAGGGTAAATATTGAGTAAACACTCTACACAGTATTCAACAGATACCCTCCTTGATGGACTGAAACCTGTGACCCCCCCACCCCTCAGCACCTTGAGACCCTTACGGGTGAGTAGTCGCACTTAACAACCACCTGATTGATAGATTACACTACAGGTGCATTTAAAGAACACTAGGTAAGGTCTGCAGTGACATTGTGTGCATGATTTTTTATTTATTTTTAAATGTATGTGACCTTTAAATTTGCAGGATCTGCTGTTTTAAAAAAAAAAATGCTTTTGATATTCATGAATCTTTCTCTAACTGTCCCGATAAGTACTTTCTGGTACCGCGGGTTACTTTGCCAAACAGCAAGTTTTTTTCACACATTGAAAATTATATGTAGACATATTAAAAATTATATTTGAGTAAAGTTGTTTGCTAATATTTTGAATTAATTTATGTAGTCATAAGTGATTTAATGTTACACACATGCTTCAACATTTTTCTGAATACCATGTCACACATGAACAAAGGAATTAATTGGTTAAAATAGTTTTGTGTTTATGCAGGGGCAGTACCCTCTCACCTTCTTCGACCTCAGGGTGTAGCTTTGTTGTTTGATACCTCTCAGTTTCACTATTGAAGAGGAACAGCCATCAAAAACAAAAGAAAGTATAGTTTGGACATTCTTTACTATCTCTTCTGGGGGAAAAAGGTGTTTTAAGAAAACTGCAGTGTAAGCTGTGCTCCAAACATCCATCAGAGGTACGGCTAAAAAATACAGCCCTTGGACTACCTCCAATGCAAAGCGTCTGCAAACTATTCACCCCAGCAATCTCTTCAGTGCAGAAAAAGAAAGACAAGCAGCATCAACACCTGCTACGGGGAAGCTAGCCTTTTCTGTTGTAATCCCAGAGTTGGTAGACATGGGGATATTTTGAAGAAAGTGTAACAATTTCTATTTTGTGGTTGAACAGTCTTTTTCTGCTATTCTTGAAGTAAAGAGGTGACACAAACGTTATTTTTTTGGTTCAATTAGTTATACTCATTTTGTGCATGTTGCATTTCAGTTTCATTTTCTCAGTTGTTTTTTTGTAAATGAAAAAACACAACCAAAAAAGTAAAACCAACTTCAGAAACTGCAAAAAACAAAGCAAGTTAAAAAATGGTTTCTTTTTAGAAGTGCCTTATATGGTTTAAAGGAAGAGTACCTATATGTTTTTTGTTGGTATGTCATTGCAAATACCTGTCATTATATGTCAGTATATGTGTTAGTTTAAATGGGTTTTTGAGTAATTGTATGGGTGAGTGAGAGGGTGCATGAGAGGATATATGGATGAGTAATTGTGTGTGTGTGACTAGCTGTATGGGTGGGTGAGTGGGTCTGTGAGTGGCTGTATGGGCAAGTGAGTACCTTTGTGAGTACCTATTTGGGTGAGTGAGTAGCTGTGTGAGAAGCTGTATGGGTGGCTGAGTTACTGTGTGAGTTTGTGTATGGGTGACTGATTGGATGTGTAAGTGGCTGTATCAGTAAGTGGTTGTGTGAGTGGTTGTAAGGGTGAGTGAGATGGTCCATGAGTGGCTATATGAGTGAGTGGCTCCATGAGTAGCTTTATGGGAGAATGGAGTGAGAAGATATGAGTGTATCCATGGGTGAGTTAGGGAGTGTATGAGTGATTGCATGAAGAAATGAGTGACTGTGTGAAGGGCTGTATAGCTAGATGGGTAGGTGTTTGAGTGGGTTAGCAAGGTCTATGCTTCCTCCCTAACATACATAGTTTTACTGCAGATAATAGTAGGCTAATAGATCTCGATTTACAGTAGAGGAGGTAGAAGAGGCCTTTTTTGAAAGTATGGGCGGTAAAGCGCCGTGCCCCGATGGAGTACCAATTGATTTACTAAAAGTTAATACCAAACGTTGGGCTCCAATTCTAATGAATGTGTTTAGCAAATTACCTTATACGGATGCCCTGACTCTTGGTGCACATCTAATCCAATCCAATCCAAAAGTTCTTTATTTCGGCCATTAAGACCATAAAAGATACAGTAAAAAAAACATTTAAAATCACATGTTAACATACAATATAAAAACAATGCAAGGAAGCGAAACTACTTAATTCAGTATATAGGAGGTACCATTTACTGCAGTTCATTTCATGGTTATGTATTACCATTTTAGTATTTTTTTCCTTATCGTCCACAAAGCCATTAAATACTTGGATAGTGCAAAAGCAATGAGGTGCAGGGTACTTGTCTTTAGGATTCTGTACGATTGTAAACAATTTCTGAAGCTAAATTCCTGCACAAGGGTGCTAGCCAGCACTTTCTTGGTCGACTATATGCAGTGCAAAAGAACAGCACATGTAGTTCGTCCTCCACATTTGTGCTGCACCCAGGACAGATTTTGTCATCCGATGTAGACCATTTACTCGTAAAGTCTATGAGGGGCAGTGTACCAAACCTCCATTGGATAAAAAGTTTCCTTGCAGTAATGGGAAAAATCATGTCCATGAATTCTTCAAACTTGAAAGAACTTTTGGTAACCAGAAATTGTTCAGTGTGGGTGCCAATATTCGGGGCACACAGGAGCGTAGTTAGGCTTTTATCCTTATAGATCTTAGTGAGCATTTTGCGGGACACCCCAAGGCAGCCTCTTTCGGGATCATCCCACAGATCATCCAGGCCTAACCGGGAAAATTCTCGTTTTACATAGGCCAGCCATGGGATTCTGTCAGAACAATTATAGATCAGGACGTGCCTCAGATCATGCCTGTAGTGGGACAGTTCGGTAATGGACCATAGCCTGTGCCAGAACCTCAATGGCTTTAGGGCTAGCTCGTCCCCTATTGAAGAGAGCCCCAAGTCTAATCTCAGTGGTAAGAGAGGCGTACTTTGTGGTAGAGACAGCAACCGTCTAAGGAAGTTGGTCTCCTCCCTGACAAGATCTGTCCCCGCGTTATGACCCCACAGTTCACCACCATATGATGAGGCTGCTCTGGCTTGAATTTTGTACATCTCCAGGGCTGGACTAACTGGCTTGAAGGTTGAAGAATTCGAAACCTTCAAAATGGCCCCCACCATTTGCTATAACTTTAGGCGTGATCTTGCTATCTGTGGATCCCAAGATAGGTTTTCGTGTAAAGTTACCCCCAAGTACTGGAACGTTCTAACCCTTTCCAGCCTATCCGATCCCAAGGTTGGATTTGGCCTAGTTGTTGCCGAGGGATTGAATACCATGAACTTAGTTTTTTCTGCGTTAATCTCGAGGCCATGAGCCCTGCAGAAGTCCCCAAACCCGTCCAGTATCCGTTGGATCCCCATCGGGGATTTGGAAAGCAGGAGAGTATCATCGGCAAACATAACTGCCGGAACCCTCCTGCCGGCCAACCTAGGGGCGTTGTTGTTGGAGACACTGTCGAGGTAAGATATTACACCGTTGACGTAGAGGCAAAACAGGGTCGGTGCTAAGACACATCCCTGTCTTACCCCCTGCTAACTGCGAACCTAGACAACAGTGCCCCATCCCTCCCGCACCTAACCTGGGCAAAATGTCCATTATGGAGCCTGATTATTGTTTGTAGGAGTTTTGGGGGAACCCCTAACTCCTTGAGAACCACCCATCGTTTCTCGCGTGGTACCAGGTTGAATGCGGACCTCAGGTCCACAAACACCATGTACAGACTTCCCCCCTCGATCCCTACCGTTTTCCAGAAGAGGAGGACGAGGCAAAAAATCTGATCCACGGTGGATGTGTTCTTCCTGAAGCCGGCCTAGAGAGGACTAAGGATCGTATTATCCTCCATCCAGTCCAGAAGCGGGTCCAACAAAAGACGGGCGAAGAGTTTTTGGGGTACATCTATAAGGCTGATCGGCCTGTAATTGGATGGGAGCAGAGGAGAGCCCTTTTTGAAAATCGGCACAATCTCTGCGCCCAGCCAGGTACAGGGGATCTCCATTCCTCTCAAAACTGAATTGAAAATGATGAGCAAGTAGGGACCCCAGATCTCTGGTTGATGCCTAAATAAATCTCCGGGGAGTTTATCAGGACCTGGAGCCTTCCCCCGTGCAAGTCTCCCTATTGCATTTAGTACCTCACCCAAAGTGAACTCTAGTTTCTCGTGGGGCTCAGAGGGGGTGTCAGAAACTACCTCTGTAGGGATTGTAGAACTCTGTTGATACAGTTTACTGGAATGGGATTCCCATACCGAAGCAGCAATGTTTGGCTCAACTGCGGGTTTCAGTTCCCCAGAACCTATTTGGACTAATGACCAAAACTTTCTTGAGTCCCTGGTTTCTAATGCCATAGTTAGGTTGTGCCATCTATCCCAATCCCATTCAGACTTTGCGTGGGCAATGGCTTCCATTGGTGCACATCTAATATTGTCCCAATATTCAAGAAAGGCAACCAAGAAGACCTCAGTTGCTACAGGTCAATATCATCAATTGACACAACTGTATAAGTTCTGGGGCATGTTATTTACAAAAGGATCTAGGAGTGGGCCCAAACAAAGTCGATTTTATATCCTGCACAATATGGATTTAGAAGCAAGGAAGGGACAATTGAGCAATGTGCCAACTTGAACCTAATAATATGTAAGTACACAGTATTTAAGCATGTGCCTCTATACATGGCATTCATGGAGTTAAGCGCCGCTTTCAACTGTGTGAACTAGCCAACATTATAGCACATGTTGATACTTAAGGGTCTGAAAGTCCCTCTTGTGTATTTCCTCGCATTTCTTCGTAGGGGTATGAGAGCAAAAGTCAGGATAAATAACAATAGAAATCTATCCAAGGGTATTAAGATTGGCAGGGGAGTTCGATAGGGGTGTATGTTAGCCCAACTATTGTTCATACTACATATTAACAAACTCTACTCATCCCTATCCCCCATAACTAGTGATGTTCCTTCTGTCAAAGGGAAACCCCTTCCTTCACTGTTATATGTGGATGACACAGTTTTAATGGTTCAGACCCCCAGGGCAAGGTGTCTTCTAGTGTGAGCATTTATTGAACTTTTGTCTAATCTAGATCTGTGAACGAATTTTGCAAAATCTCATGTTATGGCATATGGGCCACATTGCATTCAATTGTCTTCTATGCAAGTAGGAAATAACTCCTTAACAAGTGTTAAGTGCTTCCCTTATCTAGGAGTTATGTTTTCGACCTCTGGAGCTTGGTCACCTAATATCGCACACCGTAGGATATTATTTTCAAAAGCAATTGGATCATTGCTTTCCCTTCCTCAAACTCATGGCGGGGGGCAATTGAAAGCAATATTACAAATATATAAGTCTCAATGTGTTCCAATTGCTACCTAGGGTTCTGCCATTTAGGCGTACCACTTTCTTCCCCCTTGTCATCTGCCACAAAGAGTTAAATATGCTATACATATCTGATTTTATCAGAGTGAGACCACTGCTCGTTTGGTTATACATTAGATATGTTTTTATCTGATTTATAATAATGCAATGGTGTACCTATGTTGATGTAGTGATGATTGTTTTATATACATGGACTTTTATGGAAGGGCACACTTTCCGAATAAAGACATTGAACTGAACTAAGTGGGTGAGTGACTGTGTGAGTGCCTGTTTGGGTGGATGAGTTGATGTGTGACTAGTTATATGGGTGACTGTTATATGGGTGACTAAGTATTGACATGAGTAGATGCAGGGTTGAGAGAAAGGGTGAACGAGGGGGTGTATAGGTGTATGGCTGAATGAGTGGCTGTATGGGTGAGTGAATCAGTGTGTGGGTGGCTGTATGGTTGATTGAGTGACTGTGTGAGTTGTTGTATGAGTGAGTGACTGTGTGAGTGACTGTATGGCTAAATGAGTGTGTGTGTGTGTGTCAGTGTGGGCATTGGTGAGTGAGAGGGTGCATGAGTAGCTATAAGGTTCAGTGGCTGCATGAGTGACTGTATGAGTGCGTAACTTCATGTGAGTGTCTTTATGGGTTAGCGATTAACTGTGAGTGATTGTCTAAGTGAATGAGTAAGTGTGTGACTGGCTGTATGGCTGAGTAAGTAAGTACGTGAGTGGATGTATAGGTGGGTGAGTGACTGTGTGAGTGGTTTTATGGGTCAGTGAGTGGGTGGTTGAGTGGTTGTCAAGGACTGCCTCATTACATGTATCCATGTCATCTGTAGCCTTAGACAAATACAAGCAACTGTTGTTGGTTAACTGGCAACTCATCAATCAATGAGGTTGGAATTGCCTGTGGGCACCGCAGTACATGACTTGAAATCCTGGCTGTGAGTGACCAGAGAAGGAACAGCAGCGGTATGATGGAATTAGCCCCTGATGGTGGAAACAGACTTCAGTTGAGCTTTGTGCCTTTGTCTGGAGTCTGATTAGGAGCCTGAACTCACACCATTGTTGCGCTCCATTTTTCTCCTGCGGTTGACCCAGTGAGTGGGCAAATCAGTTCAAGGCTGGACAATCGCATCTCGTACCGAAAAATGTAACTTGGAGGGAGGGGGTGTGAAGCTCTGGGGCACCTGGGTCTCGGATCGGAAGACATATGAGCACCTGTGGTTGAGGCTTGGAAAACCTGAAACCATCACTGTGGTGGGAGACAAAGACCCTGTGTCACCTTGGGAGAAGTTACAATGGGAAGCCTGGATAGATTCTCTGAGACTTGTATGACTAAACTGAAACTATAGTCCATTTCTCTGTTATGTTTAGCTGCAACAAATGCACAAAGTATAAAAAAACGAACTCAAACAACATTTAAATATAGAAGCAAATGGATGTATGACGTTACAACGCATACTTTTACAACGCATACCGTTACAACAAATTTTTTACAACGCAAAAACTTTTACAACGCATACCATTACAACGCATGTTTTTACAACGCAAGTACTTTTACAACGCATGCCATTACAACGTAAGTATTGGTAAGTATATAATATATTTTTTTTAAATTAATTGTAATTAATATAATTTAATTTAATTTAATTTAATTAATGTAATTTTTTTTTACCCTGTACCCCTGTACCCCAAAAACCCAAATTAACCCAGAACCCTAAAAATACCCCTGTACCCCAAAAACCCAAAACTGTCCCTGAACCCTAAAAATACCCCTGTACCCCAAAAACTGAAAACTGTCCCTGAACCCTAAAAATACCCCTGTACCCCAAAAACTGAAAACTGACCCTGAACCCTAAAAATACCCCTGTACCCAAAAACTGAAAACTGACCCTGAACCCTAAAAATACCCCTTTACCCAAAAACTGAAAACTGACCCTGAACCCTAAAAATACCCCTTTACCCAAAAACTGAAAACTGACCCTAAACCCTAAAAATACCCCTTTACCCAAAAACTAAAAACTGACCCTGAACCCTAAAAATACCCCTTTACCCAAAAACTGAAAACTGACCCTGAACCCTAAAAATACCCCTTTACCCAAAAACTGAAAACTGACCCTGAACCCTAAAAATACCCCTTTACCCAAAAACTGAAAACTGACCCTGAACCCTAAAAATACCCCTTTACCCAAAAACTGAAAACTGACCCTAAACCCTAAAAATACCCCTTTACCCAAAAAATGAAAACTGACCCTGAACCCTAAAAATACCCCTTTACCCAAAAAATGAAAACTGACCCTAAACCCTAAAAATACCCCTTTACCCAAAAAATGAAAACTGACCCTAAACCCTAAAAATACCCCTTTACCCAAAAACTGAAAACGTAAAAAAAAAAAAACATATAAAATATTAAATATAATTATATACTTACCAATACTTACGTTGTAATGGCATGCGTTGTAAAAGTACTTGCGTTGTAAAAACATGCGTTGTAATGGTATGCGTTGTAAAAGTTTTTGCGTTGTAAAAGTTTCGTTGTAATGGTAGTGCGTTGTAAAAGTTGCGTTGTAAAGGTTGTTTCCCGAAGCAAATATATAGCAAACGAAATTGTTTGAGAGAAAGTGAAACACGACCTTAACAGCGGAGCTTTCTGTTCCAACTTTTGAAAAATGTGCCAAATCTGGTCAAAGTATTATTAGGCAGATATCCGTGCTTGGTTGTTTTGGACCAGCAGCACACCAGCTTTTACAGGTTGAGCTGGATCCAGCTGGGCCCGGGTAGTTCTTCACTAAGTGGAAGGGGAGTGTGATATTTTTACAAACAATGGAACTAGAGCCCCTAACTACTACTAGGGGTGGGCTGCACTCTGAGTTTTTAGGTAACTCCACAGAATTTCTGCCCACCCCTAATTATGTAGATGAAAATATAGGGTGATCAATACAATTTACACCACTCAGGACATGCTGTTTTTTCAAATGTCTGGGTTTAATACCTTGGTTAACAGCCGACCCTGGGTCCAAATTACTCCCATCATGCCATAGATTAGGTCACCATTGGCTACATTTTAGTGAAGCTGCAAACTTTTTCTCTCCCATAGAGAAGCACATACATAAATGTCATTGTTTAAAGTATTTTATGCAGTACCAAAACAGTAATAAAGTCAGAACACCAAGGGCCAGATGTAGGAGCTAATTACCGACCGGTAACGGCCGATTTCGGCCGTTACCGACGCGTAAATGGGTTTCCGGTATGTAGGGGCATTTTTTACAGAATCGGTAAATTTACTGATTCGGTAAATTTACCGATTCTGTAAAATACCGAATCGGTATTTTTACCGATTCGGTAAATCTCAGATGTAGGTGGGACTCTTCAGAGTCCCAAAGGCCCTACAAATTCGGTATTCTACCACCCAATCCAATTGGGTGTTAAAATACCGAATTCAGGTGTGCATGCACATGTGTGCATGCACACCTATGCCATGTGACAGACAGACATGCCCTTAGGGCATGTCTGTGTGCCACATGGCGCACATGTCAATTTTCGGGGTGCCAGAGGGTGTCAAAGTGACACCCCCTGCACCCTTGCTAAAATCGGTATTTACCGATTCTGTAATTACAGAATCGGTATTTCCCATTGATTCCTATGGGCTTCACAGCCCATAGACATCAATAGGAAATACCGATTCGGTATTTACCGAATCGGTAAATACCGAATATTTCCGATTCGGTAATTCCACATCTGGAATTACCTACATCTCCCCCCCTCTATTTTACCACTTCTTAAATACCGAATCGGTAAAATTCGGTATTTAAGAAGTGGTGAAATAGAATTACCTACATCTAGCCCCAAATATTTAAAATACCAAGGGCCCGATGTAGGTGGCAATTTGGCATCTTGAGATGTAGGGGGCCAGATTTTACAGATTCTGTAAATTTACCGAATCGGTAAATTTACAGAATCTGTAAAATACCGAATCGGTATTTTTACCGATTCGGTACCTTCCATATGTAGGTGGGACTCTTCAGAGTCCCTAAGGCCTTACAGAATCTGTATTTTACCACCCAATCCAATTGGGTGGTAAACTACCGATTCCAGGTGTGCATGCACATGTGTGCATGCACACCTAGCCATGTGACAGACAGACATGCCATTAGGGCATGTCTGTGTGCCACATGGCAAACATGCCCGTCTTTGGGGTGCTAGAGGGTGTCAAAGTGACACCCACTGCACCCTTGCTAAAATCGGTATTTACCGATTCTGTAATAACAGAATCGGTATTGCCCATCAAGGCCCATAGGAATCAATGGGCAATACCGATTCGGTATTTACAGATTCGGTAAATACCCAATCTTAAAGATTCGGTATTTTCAGATTCTGTAATACCTACATCTCCCCCCTTCATATTTACCGACTCTTAAATACTGAATCGGTAAAATTCGGTATTTAAAAGTCGGTAAATATGAATTACCTACATCTGGCCTTACCTCGAAATGGAGTACATTTTAACAAAATAAATGACTCCAAGTGACAGATATCCAATAAGGGGAAATGAAGGTACATGTGTACTGTTTGATTTTTCTCACATCCAGCATGTAATATCTAAGTATGAAGCACTTCATGTGCCGTCGATTATTGGCACACGGTGGGCACTAAAGAAACACTGTGAGAGGAAAGATTATATCTTTCTTTTGTTGTTACCTTTAAGAACAGTGAATGAAATCGACAAGCCTGTCTATGATTACAGCTCCTTGAGGTAGCCGAAATGTATCAGTGTGCCTTCCGCATTTTGTGATTAGAAATAAAGTGCCAACGTGTGTGTTTAAAATCGAGCATACAGCGTTTTCCTAATGTATGGAAATTGTTTGCTATAACAGTGTGTGTTAATTTCTTGCGAGGGTTGAAGGCTTTCTCAACAGAACATTTGTGTTGATATGTTGTTGAAAAGAAAGCATGATCTGCTGGCAGTTTCAGAAGTTAAAAAGGGTACCAATGGTTTGAAAATGAAATTTATGGAGAAGCTTCTGGTAAGGTTAACAAAAGACAATATTAGTTCTTCCCATGGATTCAATGGAAAGAGGATTGCAATAAGTGTGTCAACAAAGAAAGCACCCAGCATGAAATGGCTTGTGAGTTTTTCGATATGTGCATTGAGTTGACATGAAAATCAATGACTTTGAGCACTGATATGTGTACTGTTTAAGTTTTTTTCTCACAGCCAGCAAGCAATATTTACTTATTAAGCACTGAATGCGCTGTCGAATATTTATACACTATGGACACTCTGAACAAAGATTAAGGGCCAGATGTAGGTAGGCTTTTACCGGTCAGTAACAGCCGATTTCGGCCGTTACCGACCGGTAAATGGATTTTGAGATGTAGGGGGCATATTCTTACAGAATCGGTAAATTTACCGATCGGTAAATTTACCGATTCTGTAAATTACCGAATCGGTATTTTTACCGATTCGGTAAATTTGAGATGTAGGTGGGACTCTTCTGAGTCCCACAAGCCTTACCGAATCGGTATTTTACCATCAAATCCAATTTGATGGTAAAATACCGATTCCGGTGTGCATGCACATGTGTGCATGCACACCTCTGCCATGTGACAGGCAGACCTGCCCTTGGGGCATGTATGCCTGCCACATGGCACCCAACCTTGTTTTGGGGGGGCCAGAGGGTGTCAAAGTGACACCCCCTGCACCCTTGTGAAATTCGGTATTTACCGATTCGGTAAATACCGAATCGGTAATGCCCATTCATTCCCATGGGCTTCAAAGCCCATAGGAATGAATGGGCATTACCGGTCGGTATTTACCGAATCGGTAAATACCGAATTTTACCGAGTCGGAAAAAAAACATCTGTATTGTCCTACATCTCCCCCCTTCATTTTTACCGACTCTTAAATACCGAATCGGTAAAATTCGGTATTTAAGCGTCGGTAAATATTATTTACCTACTTCTAGCCCCTAGTCTCTCTTATGTGGTTATTTTTAAGAACAGTAAATTAAATTGACAAGCCTGTCTATGTTTAAGGTTCATTGAGGGAGCTGAAACACGTCAGAAGAACCAGTGTGCCTGCTGCATTTTGTGATTTGAAATGATGTGCCAATGTTTGTGTACAGAATCGGGCATACAGCGTTTTCCTGATGCATGGATATTATTTGCTATAACAGCTCGTGTCCTTTTCCCTCATGCTGGGGCCGCCTTGCGTGTGTCGGGGCCTTCCTCAATGGAATCTGGGGGCCTCATTTATGAGAAATGACGCATCGCTGCGTGAAAGCAGAGATGCGTCACTTCTCAGTGCGCACTCCTTTGGACATGATTGATGCGTCATATTTATAATATCACGCATCATGTCGCAAGGAGTTACAGATACGTCAGTATTTCTGACGTATCTGTAAGCGCAAAAGTCACGCATTGCTGGAATGTGTCACAAAAGTGACGCAACTCCAGCAATGCGTCCTTTCACATGGAGAAAGCCCCATGTGAAAGGGCCTGCGTCAGTCTTACGCCTGCTTTGAGGCAGGCGCAAGATTTTGACGCAACAGCATCCTAAAAGTGACGCAGTGAAATCTCATAGATTTCACTGTGTCACTATTACGAGGCTTTTTGCCGGGGAACGCCCCCTCTGCATACATTATACCTGACGCAGGTATAATGTTGCGCAGGGGTTTACAAAGTGACGCATCTACCTAGATGTGTCACTTTGTAAATATGACGCAACAGGGCGCATTTTTTACGCCACTGGTGCGTCACAAAAGTGACGCACCGGCGGCTTCAAACCGGAAATTGCAGAGAAGCTGCAGGTGAAGGTGGCACGAGACGATATTTGTCCTTCCCGGGGATTAAATGGAATGAGGCACAATATGGATTGCAATAATTGTGCTAACAGTGACAGCACACTTCATGAAATGGCTTGTGACAGTATCGATGTGTGCATTGTATTGACATGAAAATTAGTGACTGCGAGCACCTATGTGTGTACTGTTGGATTTTTCTCACAGCCATAATGTAATATCTAATTATGAAGCACTGAATGCACTGTCAATTATTGGCACACTATGGGCACACTAAAGAAAGACTGTGAGAGGAAAGATTAAGTCTTTCTTTTGTGACTACTTTTAAGAACAGTGAATGAAACAGTGAATGAAATCGACAAGCTTGTCTATGATTAATGTTCATTGAGGGAGCTGAAACGCATTTTGTAATTTGAAATAAACCGTAGTGGGCTGCCTACCAGCCTCACCAGCAGCCTGCTCCCAGTTGAACCCGGGTGGTACCCAAAGAACTGCTGGTAGCACTTTGGACCTTGGCCCACTTACCTGCAAACCCTGAAGGTGAACCCCCTGAAACTGACCGTTTTGACCTTTATGCATCTCACTTTTCCTCCCAGAGGATGGTATTGTGCGTAAAAAGGCACAGGTTTTAACATTGTACTTACCTATTCAAAACTGTATTTACCTTTGAGTGAAGTTCTTGGTTTTAAAACATGTATAAAAAGACGTGTTATTTTTCGAATTTGGTCTCAGGTTTATTCTTTGGTGTGTGTCTTATTTATTGCCTCTGTGAGTGCAAAACATGCTTAGCACTACTCTCTGATTAGCCTAAATGCTTGCCCACACTACAGCAAAAGAGAACATTAATATTTTCTACTTTTGCCTCTGTAAACCAATTGGAGACCCATTGGGCTCTCTGCATAGTGTACTTCATTTTAGTACACTTTATAGAGAGCCATCTTCCTCCAGCAACCCTCCACCCTGTTATTTGGTGTGGACAAACTCATCCTACAACAGCTTTTGGCACAGTCTGCACTGAAGCTAATCTCTCCTATCGGGGCTGCAAAACATAGGGCCACACAATAGCCTCTCAAATATTCATCAAGAATCTACACACAGTTTTGCTCATCTCATCCTTAACCCTACCCAGAAGTGCAGTACTAGGAGTGTCTGCAACTGAACATCTCTTGACTGGGTGGACTACTGATATGGAGATTGACTTATATGTTTTCGTGAAAAGACCTTGGCCTGGAGTTAAATCACTGCCAAAACACTGCCAGAGCCATGCATTGCTGATCTGCCAGCTGGAGCCACACGGCAATGCATGTATCCCGGTGTGTGTGTTTACGCAATTGAACCTGACTGCAGAGGAGCAAACCTGTGTGATGGGAAACAGCAGTGTATACTTAGAACTGTCAGTCAGTCAGTCAGAATACTTTATTTCGATAAATCAATATCATAAAAAGACAATGGTACTATACAAGGCATACAATTAAATACATTATTTATACATAATAAAAACAGAATCTTAAGCCAGTTAAACATTTCCAGAGATTATTTCATAAAATAAAAATTTCGTAGATTAAAAGCACAATAAATAGAATAAGAACATTACCCCATTTGATTGTCCTCCCTATCACTTTTTACAGTAAAGACATCATACAAATTTACATCCAAATTCATTTATGTACAATTAGTCAAACTATTTTTCCTGTTCCTAAACCTAACAGCACCCACTAAAAAACTAGCAACGTGAAAAATGGTCCTGGGGGTCTGTAATAATTGCAAGTACAAGAGGGCAGGCTTGACCTGCAAAAACCCCGCCTCCTTAAGTATTGGGACCAAGAATTTCATCCTTAATTCTGTGTAGTGACTACAGAACATCAGAAAGTGCAATGTGTTCTGAATGGAAAAGTTGTCACAGGAACACGGCGATGCCTTTTCGGGGGTACTCCAAGTAGGGAACTGTCCTAAGTTCAGGTGGATCAGATTAAAACGGAAGCGGGTTAAAAGAAGCCTATGGAAGGGACGGTTCACAACATTAAGGTACATTTCAGGATCAGGTGAACTGATTATAATGAGGTTGGCCCTTACAGTGGTTTTTTTTAGTTCGCGTTCCTCTCTCTCCAGAGACAGCAAATCTGCCATTGCTCCCTTATTTAGTGCAATGTCCTTCGATCTTATTGACTCTGGTGAGGAGAAAAGCTCCGGTCTCCCTAATTTAAACAGGCTGTTTTTAATGTATGTCAGCCACTCAATCTTACTATAGTTTTCTAGTAGGAGACAGTCTTTCATGATAATATGGTTCAAGGAGATTTCCTGGTGCATTCAGGTCTTCATCCAGCATGTTAAAGGAGCCATTCTTATCATGTCAGAGATGTAGCCTGCCCCCAGTTCAGAGTGGATAGTATATGAGGGCGGGACTGTGGCACTGATAGGACAGATCTCATGAATTTATTTTCAGTCACCTCTAAACAATCAGGGGCACTATAGCCCCATATTGAACTACCATATGTGGCTACTGCGAGGCATTTTGCTTTATAGATCTTCATTAGTGCTACTATGGGCCTTGCCCCGAGTTTTTTTGTAAAGCCCTGGAGTGCAGAAGTAGTTCTTGCAAAGGAGATGTTTCTATTTTTAAGCTGAGGACCCAATTCCCTCTCTCATCAAATGTAATCCCCAGGTAAGGGAATGTGGCCACCCTACAGAGTTCTTCTTTGCAGCAGAAAAACGTTTTAGACTGCTTTTTCCTAGAGCACTTCCCCATGATCATGATTTGGGACTTCTTTGCATTTATTTTAAGGTCCAGGGATCCTATAAAGTTCCCAAATACATCCAGGAGTCGCTGTAATCCAACCCCTGTCCGTGAAAGAAGGACAGCATCATCCGCGTAGAGGAGAACTGGGATACCCAGTTCCCCTATACGCGGTATGTCAAGGGTAACCTCCTTTAGTGCAGGTTCTAGGGCATTGATATATACCGTAAAAAGAAGGGGGGCCAGGATGCACCCTTGCCTGACCCCCCTTTCCGAGTTAAAATGGCTAGTACAGCGCCCCTCAGCAGTGACCCTGACGGAGGCCAATAGGCCAGAATGTAAGTCCGCCAAGAGGTTGACTAAGGCCCGATCAAGACCCATGTTAATTAAAATTTGCCATAACTTTGCCCGGTTTACAAGGTCAAATGCCGAAGAGAGGTCCATGAACCCCAGATACATTGACCCCTCTTTGGCCTTGGTATATTTGTCCAGTAACAGTTGCAAGTTAAGGCATTGGTCTAATGTGCTCCTTTTCGTTCTAAACCCATATTGTAGGTTGGACAGGAGCCCTCTGTCGTTGACCCAGTCTATGAGTTTGTGCAAGATTACCCGTCCTAAAATTTTGACCAATGAATCTATTAGAGAAATAGGTCTATAACAAGAGGGGTCCTGCCTGTCTCCCTTCTTAAAAACTGGGATAATAATGGATTTTTTCCATGAGACCAGTATGTTATTTTGGTTTAAAGAGTTAAAACACTACTCAAGATCTTAGGCCCGAATTTTGGGGCACATTTAAAAACATCCGCGGGGACCCCGTCGGGACCTGGGGCCTTGTTTTTTAAGGTCAGCTCAATAGCTCTTTCTATCTTTGCGGCCTCAAAAATCACCTGGTGCCCTTCAGATCTAACAAGGGTGTTAGCCATTTGATTTTCGGGACCTGGGGTAGAGTATATTTTCCCAAAATGAGTTATCCAGCCCTCGTCTGGAATGTTAGACTCAAGGGGAGTATTCTCCTCACCCGAGAACGGTTGATTTACAATTTTCCAGAACTGCCCACTATTTTTTAGGGTCTCAGGGGCAAGTAATTGTGACCAGGCCTCGTCTTTCAGCTCATTTTTCCTATAAAAAAATGCTTTCTTATAGGCAGATCTTAGGCTGGCTATTTGAGCTTGGTCCTTAGGGGTCACCTTCAGGGCCGTAAGTAAGACTCCATGTGCCCTAGAGCATCTTTTATCAAACCATCATTTACCATACTTTGTCCTCTGTCTAGGGTCAGCGTGTAAGGTTAGATTAATTTGTCTCCAGATGTTATCAAAGGCAATGACCACCTCAGTGATTTGGGCCTGTTTCTCTAGGCATATGGCCACATCGTCCTAAACCTTATCCAACACTTCCTGCAAGAAAGTCTCAGGGACTATGTTTGACCATTTTAGCCTACGTCCTTGATCTTTTACAGCCACACTTAGACCACCCTTGTGAGTCACAGATTTCAGGGTTAATAAGTCCACGGACTTTATCTCTATTAACACTGGATTGTGGTCACTGAAGACCAATACCATAGTCTTGTACCTTAAAACCTTACATAACATAAAGGAAGACATAAAAATATAATCAATTATAGTGCCTTCTTCTGTTCCTTTAAAAGTAAGGGACCTGGAACCACCTTCCCCGCAACCAGATTCGTAAAGATTCCATCTCGCCAGAAAGTTTTCAAGGGCTTCCCCCCTCTTGGAATATTCAAAATGCATGGATGAAGAATAAGGGTGGCCTTCTTCTTCAGTACTGGAACACGGTTGGTTACAGGGATGGATGTTAAAGTCCCCTAAAAATATTATTTCAAAAGTATTCACATTAGTACTATAGACTGACAAAAATTTCTCCAATAAGTCCAGATTAGACCCGATACACTCATTGGCACATGAATTATAAAAATTAATAAATAAAATCTTGGGGGTATCAGAATATGATATTTCAACAATTAAACAGTTCTGGCAACCTCAATTACACTGAGTTAGTGTGCCATTTAAATCAAATTTAAATAAACTTAGTAAACCTCCCTTGGCTCTACCAGCCACACTGCAAATCGCTGGGATTCAAAAATTTCTGTACCCATTCAGGGAAAAGCTGTTTGTCTGGTCCCAGGTTTCTTGAAACGCTATAATGTCATAGGTTTTTATTGAGTTAGTCCAGATATCATTCCCTGCTTTAGCCTTAATGCCAGCAATGTTCCAAGTCATAATCCTAGATGTAGGGTATAGGGGCTGTACATTAATCCTTGGTTCAGTTGACTGTTCATCATTTTCCTCCAGAGATGCTAGAGGGGCGTATCGATTGGCCGATGGGAGAGGTTGATAAAATTGGTTATATTGCCTGGACAGCCTATAACAGTATGGGTCCTGACTATTTGGTGGTTGGATTCCAAATTGGGGAGGAGGAGTAACAAACCATCACCTAGGTAGAGGTTGAAATGGCTTTGGCTGGTCAGTATTTAGGTATGTGGTGTTATTAAGATGGTTATAGAAGAAACCAAGAGGGCGTGCACATACAGTGTTATCGGCAATTGATAAGGAAGCCGCTCTAAACAGGACTGTAGCACCATGCTGCGGATGCTTGAAATTAACAATAATGCAATCCCCCCTGCTGTTTTTCCTGGAATTTCCTATCCAACTGACTCTACGGGTCGATATTATGTCGTCTGAAAAGGCAAGAGGAAACCCACAATTCCTATTCAGCCATGATAATGATTTATTTTTCAAGGAGTCGTGGGTTTCAGGCTGGGACTCAGTGAGATAGGGATCCCCCTCAGGTACATTTGTAAGTACAACTATATAAGGTGCGCATTCTGGTGGGAGATTGACTGAAGATTTTCTCTTTACTGCGCGCCTCCCTTCGTTGTTCCTCCCTATTATAGTAAGTTGTTTACTTGGGGTCGTGAGGGGTGGTTGAGTAGCTTGTACAGGGGATGGACGGATAATGGCTGGTAGAGGGGGTGATTGAATGACTGGTGTAGTTTGTGCAGTATGTGTCAGCCTGTTCCCCACATTGCAAGGAGCAGCTGCTTCCTTGTTTATATTATTGCCGGCCTTTACAATCTTATTTTCTTTGGTCAGAGTTAGATGAGAATTCAAAAGGCCGCCCAGTCTAGTTACTTCTTTTGTTACCTCATCTAGTTTTGCCACAAGGGGTTTGATCATAATTTCTAGCTTAGATTCAATAATACTAGCCAGCAGATCAATTTGATCAGAATTCAAGTTAGTCGACTCAGCCTGAGCAGAAGTGTCAATTACTCCCCCAGTGCTAATGGGTGTGGGCCCAGCTTTTTTGGGTTTCCTATTCCCCCGCTTAGCAGCTTGCTTCCTACCGGGGAGGGTGCCGGCGAAGATATCGAAGAAGGTTGTAGTGAAATGTCCAGAGGGTTATCCAACTCTGCCTGAATCTGCACTGAAGGTGCAGATGTTTCATGGTCAATAATTATTTGCGAGTCTTCAATACAACTGCGTTCTAGGGAAGGAGTGACTGGGAGGACGCACTGACTTGTAGGTGAGGCCGGCGGGCTTATCCGGTTTAATGAAAGGCGCCTTTCTTTGTTGATTTTACTTACTACTTTAACCAAGTAGTTGTCCATTGTGCTCGTCACAAGAGGGGTTTTGGCCGACCTGAGTTTGGACATTTGTAAGTCAGAATGATAAATATGGAGCAATATTTAACGACACCAAAACTATTGCTAAAGCAGGCTCTGCTATAGCTACAACATCTACAGAGGCACACTAAATAACACACAATATGAAGCATAAAGAGTCTTACAGGTTTTGAAGTGTGTGGGGGCAAAAAAAGGCAAGGTCCGAGGCCCAGCCCAGCCTCGGTCGGCCTCTGACGGCCGCAGACAACCCGCCCTTTTCCCAGGCTTAGCCCGGCGCCGCCCGCAAGCGTCCCGCGACGCGGGGTATGGTGCGAGTTTTTAAACACCTCCTGCCGCGATAGCCCGGTATGCGACTTCCGGTCGCAGGGGCTGCAGGTAGATGTGGTTTTTGTCCCTCACGCTCTCCCCCACTCAGCGGCAGCAGTGGCGATGTGGAGAGTGCTGCGGCGGAGGGAGAGTGGAAACAGCAGCGCAGAGCAGGTGTGCGGCCCCGGCAGCGGCCCCGAAGAGGTGCAGGTACTGGTCTCGTGGCACAACCAGGTTACTTAGAACTGGTGCTGTTTATGGCAATGGCCTCAAGCCTGCGGCAGCATGCCTGGTCAGTGTGCCCATTATAACATCTGCTTGAGGCATTCCCAAGGAGATAAGCTGTCTGGAGGTGAGGAGAGGGGCCCGTGACAGGCCACATTCTTGGTCAGGGTGCATGGCCTGGATAAAAAAACCCTATTAAATTAGAGGTAGTAAAGACACTTGCTACAGGAATGTGTTACTGTTGCATCTAAATGAATTATGAACTGCTGCATATAGTGTCTTTAGCATCTGGGGTCTGGTGCAGTAGACCTGTTTAAGTGCTGCTCACCTGTCCCATCTCTTTGCCTTCAAACATTGTTAAAGTTATAATGGTTAGATGGCATGCCAAAGCCTGTAAAGTAAACCTGCTCATTGTTGTACACGCAGGATATTTGTCCTATTACTGGGGTGTCAGATCTGCTCATGTCCCTTTCTTTTGTACATCTTTTTTTTTTTTAAGTTTTAAGAAATGTATTAAAGGAGAAGATTGCAATAAGACAACATACAATATAATTGCAATACAGTAGTAAAAGAAAAAAAGCAATCAAATATAATAATAGTACATAAGCAATATCGAAAAAGAAAAAAGGGGGGGGAGAAGAGAAAAGAGAAAGGTGAGGGGGAGAAAAAACATACTAATCTTGTATGTATCACGGTCAAACATGTATACAACCTGTAATACCGGTACGTAAGCTATCATATATTAAAAAGAAGAAATAAAACACCTATAAAATACAGAAATGGCAACCTTATTCTGAACTATTTCATGGAGGTTGTTTAGGAACTTCTTCATTAGAGGGGGAATGCAGAGGACGAAATTGAGAAGATACATCTAGAAAGTTAGTAATTGGCAACCACAAGACATCACGTTTAATAGCAAGCGTAACAGGTGAAACATATGCCCTGTCAAGCCTGTGGTTGTAGCAAACACCATACCACCATCCCTGAAAAGAGACATTTGACGCCGACTTCCAGGATTTAGTGATTTGTTGGAATGCCACTGCCAGAAGTAGATCAATGATAGATACATTGGCACGCAGAGAAGTCCATATATCAGACAGGCTACCCAGAAAGATGTGTGTAAGTGAAAAGGGGAAATGTGTGGAAAAAATAGAGTTAATTTGCCGCCATACTTTAGTCCAAAATAAGTGAATTAAGGGACAAATAAAAAGCATATGTTTGAGGTCTGCATTTGGATGTGAACAGGACCAGCATGTAGAGGGGATCGAGGAATCAATAGCATGCAGTTTGATAGGGGTGACTAGAAGTCTATTGTAAACGAAAAACAAAGTCTGAGTAGTATTGGCTGCTCCAGAGGATCTTCGTATTTTATTCCATATGTTATGCCATAACTCAATAGAAAAGGTGTCTTCTAAATCCCATTCCCAGTCTTGTTCTACCTTGGACCTATCCCTAACAAGAGGTAGCACCTGTAATTTTTTATAAACTTGGGAAGCCGAAGGAGAAGACAAAAGAAAAGGAATAGTAATAGGAGAAGACAGGGGAGGAGACGAAGTATCCGAAAAGGAAGTGTAGGTAGAAAGGATAGCGACGTGCAGCAAATTATACTTGTTAAGGGAGGATTGAGGAAATGAAAAAAGAGATTGGAGAACCATAAAGGAAAGGAAAAGGTCATCTTGAAAAAGTTGATAACTCCAAAGAAGGCCAAGTGAGTGCCAATCCTTCCGGAAAAAAGTTCTATTCTTGATTTTAACGAGGGGATTATACCAAATGGGAGATTGTAAGAATCTCGTCCGGTCATCAAGACCATTAAAGAAAAAAGGAAGGATGAGTTTCCTTGCGTTGTTAAGAATAGGAAGAGACATCTTAAGGTGATAAGGTCACAAATTCTTTAAAAGAGAAAGGCTGAAAATAAAAGGATTCAATGTCCACCCATATCGGAAGCGACGAAGAATCTGAGGATGAATCTAACAGAAATGAAACTGAATGGGAAAGGAAGAAAGAAGGGTGATATGCAGAAAAATCTGGAAAATTAACTCCACCCTAAAAGTTAGGACGTTGAAGTTTGGCAAAAGACATCCTAGCTTTCTTGTGTTGCCATAAACATTTTGAAAGAATAGAAGAAATACTTTTATAACAAGACTTAGGAAGGTTAACAGGAAGATTAGAGAGAAAAAATAAAATTATGGGAACCAACATCATTTTAATAGAATCTAATCTACCCCACCAGGACAGGAAGAGAGGGTGCCATCTAGCAGTGGAATCCGTTAGAGTGCTGAGTAAGGTCTCAATATTTAAAGCCACTGTATCTTTAATAAAGGGAGTAAACTCGAGCCCCAAATATTTTATTTTAGAGGGACTCCAATGAAAAGATGAAACCAAAAAATCAGCATGAAAACAATATTTATTAAGAGGGAGAATCTCACATTTGTCTACATTAAGTTTATAACCCGAAACTGTGGCATAGGAAGATAATTCAGATAAAAGAGCAGGAATACAAGTTTGTGGATGAGAAATAAACAAAAGAATGTCATCTGCATTAGCAGAGAGCTTCAGTTGGTGACTCCTGTAAGGAAAGCCAGTAATATCTTTATTTAATCGCACTTTTGACAAAAACAGCTCTAGATCTAGGATAAAAAGCGGGGGAGAAAGCGGACATCCCTGACGAACTCCACGGAAAAGAGGAAAAGAAGAAGACATAAGACCATTAGCAAAAATAAAAGATCTAGAAAAAGAATATAAAAGGGAAATATATGAAATGAATTTAGAACCAAAGCCAAACCAAGATAAAGTAGAAAGCATAAAGGACCAATTAACTCGATCAAAAGCTTTCAAGGCATCTAAAGCAATCGCAGCTAAAGAGTGATTGAGAGTATGGGATTTACTAAGAACATTAAAAAATAGGCGAGTGTTATCCGAAAGTAGACGGCCTTTGATGAAACCACACTGCTCTCTACCTATGAGTAATGGATGAATTTTATCCAAGCATAAAGCTAAAATTTTTGCAAAAATCTTGTAATCTAAGTTGATTAAAGAGATAGGTCTATAATTTTTACATAAAGTGTGATCTTTGTTTTCTTTGGGGAGGAGACAAATCAGCGCTTCTTGAAAAGAACGTTCAGACTTCTGGGAGGAGATAAAAACGGAAAATAATTGGTGCAGCTTGGGAACAAGAAAAGAAGATAAATGAGAGTAGAATTCTATAGAGAAACCGTCTGGGCCCGGGGCCTTACCCTTTTTTAGTACCTTAATGGCATCCAAAATGTCTTTGGGCAGAATATATTTATCCAAGACGGAAAAATCCACATCAGATGTTTGTGGAGGCGGAAGAGAGGATAAGTACTGATCAATATCTGAAGCTAGGGGGGGAGATTCCGGAGTATAGAGAGTTTGATAAAAGTTAGTAAATTCATTTAAGATATCCTCATCTTTATGAAGAATAGTATTAGAAGAAGAAACAATTGAGTCAATTTTCATTTGTTCCTTTTTAACTTTAAGATAATTGGCAAGAATATTGCCAGCTTCGTTTTGGGCAGAGTAAAATTTGGCGCTAGATTTGAGTAAAACCAGATTGTCCGAATTCGTGGAAAGTTTTTTAAAAGAGAGTTTAGCCTGAATGAGTTGATGAAGTGTTGATTGAGATTTGGTCGAGAAATAGGACTGTTCCAATTGTTTAATTTGAGAAGTTAAAGAAGATAATGTTTGTCGTGAGAGGCGACGTTTTTTGGCAATATAAGCAATAATAAAGTCTCTAGAAGCAGCCTTCAAAGTGTCCCAAATTAACTGAGGAGAGGATTGTGGAGTTTCGTTTTCAGCAAAAAAGCGTGGTGCAAATTCAAGAAAAGCAGAAGTAAAAGAAGTATCTAAAAGAGGGCATTATTAAAACGCCATCTTCGTATACCTTTGACAGGAGGGAGTAAGTCAAGGCATAAGGACACAGTGGCATGATCGGAAACTAGGATAGAGCCAATGTCAGAGTGAGTAATGTGTTGTACCAGGGACTTAGAGATAAAGAGATAGTCAATTCTCGATTGAGAAGAATGGTCAGGTGAGAAATATGTATATTCTTGTAGGGAAGGGTTGGAAAACTTCCAGGAATCAACAAGGGACCTCTGAGAGATGATAGATGTAAATTGTGTATGAGCATGAGAGGAAGAAAAACGAGAACTGGATTTCCTATCTAGAAATGGGTCCATATACATATTACAATCCCCACCAAGCACAAAATAATAATCTGTATATTTCATGGAGGAGTGAAGAATGTGAGACCAAAACAGTTTGTCAGGAACAGTGGGGGCATAAACATTGAAGATGGTTAAGGGGATTTTCTTAACCAATAAGGAAACAACCACCCATCTACCTTCGGTATAATTTTCTTGTGAAAGAAGTTGAATAGATAAATGTTTATGACACAAAATTGCAACTCCATTACGTTTCCCCAAACCCGGGGAAGCAAAAACATGACCCACCCAGTTACGGCGTAACTTAGATACTTCAACATCTTTAACATGAATTTCTTGTAACAGAGCTATATCAGCATTCAAGTGGGCTAAATGGGATAGTACATGTTGTCTCTTAATCGGAGACCCCAAACCTTTAACATTCCAAGAGATTATATTAACAGTCATCTAAAATATGTCAAAAAGTTCTAAAAAACGAAATTCTAGCGACAAATAGCCTAAACAACCAGCAAAACATATGACCAACCAGAGGAAAACAGTATTGATATAAAATTGAGAAAAAGATACAGGAAGTATGAAAGAAAGGTGAGAAAGAAGTGCAAGTTAGGGAACGTTGTGATTGATAAATAAAAGATGAGAAAAGAGCAGAGAAGTGAAAGAACAGAAAGGGAAAGGAGAGGAAAGAAGAGAGGGAAGTAAAAGAAAAAGAGGAGTATAGAACAAAATTACAAGAATTAAGCTATATGAAGAACATACCACAGGGAAACGAGAAAAACGGGGATGGTGAAGCCACATGAGGGGGATGGAACGATAGACGCAAAGACTCCAGGACGGGACGGCAGGAAGGAAAACAGCCCCAGGAAATAACAACGAAGAGAAAAAACACTATGGGACCATACTCGAATTCACCTAAAGGGAGACAAAGAAGAGAAAAAAGTAATATTAAGGGAAAACAGGTGACATGACCATATGAAAAATTACAAAAACATATCTACCGAGGATTGCACAAATAAATAATTCAACCAAAGACAGAAATCAGCACGGTGGAAAACTGATAAAATGGCAATAGACAAAAACAAAAACAGAAGACAAAAACAGAATACAAATAGAACAGAAGAGACAAAAAATCCTGATGAGAGAGATCAAGTCTTCATGACTGCGGAATGTCCATTGAATCCACTCTGCAACTATTCAGGAACCGTTGGAGAAGAGCAGGATCCTCATAAGTGGTGGTTTTATTATTATATGTCACTTTAAAGAGGCAGGGGTGAAATAAGCCATATCTCGCACTCAGGTTACGTAATGCTGGCCACATATCCAAAAATTTCTTACGCCGTTCAGCAGTGGATTTGGCATAATCCTGAGCAAAAAAGAGTGTAGATCCATTCCAAATAATCTTCCCACGTTGTTTAGCGGCCTGCAGAACGTGGAGTAAGTCAGTGTATTCAAGGAAGTACAAGATAACCCCCCTAGGTTTGGACGAGGATGCTGCAGAAGGGTGACTTGGACCAAGACGATGCGCACGCTGGATATTCAGAACTGGAGAATCAGGAAGGCCAAACAAGTTTGAAAAAACAAAATAGGTGATGCACCCTCCAAACCTTCAACCAGGCCATAAATGCGTAAATTATTACGCCTGTTCCGATTTTCCAAGTTCTCAACCTGCTGTTTGAGGTACACTATCTCCTTCGACAAGGAAGGGACTTGGTCAGCAAGATCTTGAATAAGACCAACACGACTCTCCAACACTTCAACTTTCTGCTCGGTAACGGACCAGTTGGTTTCCAAATTGAGCAGAAGACGATTAGTTTCCTCCATGTGAGGTTTAAGGGCGCGTAGTTCCTCAAGAATAAGATCTGAGGAGTGCAAGGATGAAGATGCCGGAGGAGGAGATGGAGGATTAGCCTTGACACGTTTGCCTGGTACAGAAGATGAACTGGACGCTATTGAGAGCCCCTTGGTATTTTGTTTAGTATTGGAGCATGACGCTGAGATAGTAGAGCCTTTAGTATTAGTGGAGTCCATGAGAGTATCCTCTTTAGGGTCTTGTAGGACATTAAAAGGATTAAAGTCTTCCAAAGGTGAGTCACCCGCTGGAATAGACCCATTGCGGTTATTTTGCGCTTTTGCCATAATTAGAAGTCAGGAGGGATATAGCTCCTTTTCCAAAAATGGTGCAAAACACCTCAAAGAACTTACTGGACAGAATGAGGAGAAACGACAATGTCAGTCAGAAAAGACACTTCAGCTCAGCAACAGAGCAAAAGAAAGGTCTACGTGGGCAAAATAAGGAGAAAACCAAGTTTGTCCCGAAATTAGAGGCAGTTCATGAGGAGAAAGGATTCAAAACATCGTTGCAGGCAAGGAAACGCGGACGCTGCAAAAACAAAATGGCGGCTGCGATGTTGCGGTGAAAATGCGGAGACAGAAACTTCAAAAGTAGGGGTTTATCCTTACAGGTGCAAGTCGTCATGGAGACATGATGTGCAGCGTCCCTTCCGACATCGGAAAAAGCCAAAATCTCGGCCCGACATTCAGCTTGAAGTCCTGGAAGCAGCCGGTCCCTCACGTCCCGGCGGAGCTTCGGAAAGTCGCGGCCATCTCCTTAGGCTCCTAAGCCACGCCCCATCTTTTGTACATCTTGGTTCTGTGTTAAGCTAATGGGGAATGGCAGGATCCGTTCAATCCCAGTTTCGGTGCTTGCTCTCTTTCCTGGTGCAACCAGTGTGGCTGTTTTCCTGGGCGCACAATCAAGTGCTGGTACTGGTGACCATACTGTTGTACTTATAACCCTTTTACATAGCACTCACTGTATGTATTGTGAAGCCACTCTTACTCTAGTTCTCACCCCATTAAAGTTTCGTCCAACTCAAAATGGGAAAACATGGCAACCCACAATCAAAACTGAATAGTCGCAGCTGCTGCAAGTCTAAATTGCCCATACATGGTTATTCCCCAGATGAGGATCAACAGACCCTGATAATGAATACATCAGCAGAACAAGATCTCTACAGTATGTTTATGAAAATGCAAACTAGCCTTAGTTCGATCAACTCCAAGATTGACTCTGTCTAGAATAGACTGAATAGGATCAACCAGCATGAAGATTGTCTAGACACTGGACATATCAAACATGGAGGATGATGCCCTGGACCACAATGGGAAGCTGCTGTGAATGAAGGAAGTGCTTGAACTAATGAAGGCAATAAATTAAAACTTGGAGTCACGATTGCAACACAATCAATTTCTTCATTGGGTGTCTTCTAGAATCCACCTCAATAAACAGAATGAAAGCCCATGTCAAAAGTCTACTGTTTTCTCTATTCATTAAATTCTATTTACCACTGCTATTCTCGATTCAGCAAACACCTCAAATAAAAAACACCTCCAGCAACAGCATTGCAGTAAATGTCCTGTAACTGGTATCCCGCATTGCCTCAGTGATACTGAATGAGACCATGCACTGTATTCACTGTGACAGGAGTGTAACAATATAGAGTGTCCTTTTTCACAGACTGCATGTTCACCACTTAGGCATTCCTGCATGTAGGCATAGCTGCCACCAAGCTCCTTGTCCTTAATTACTCCCAGTCCTCTTGTTCAATCAATTAATTGAACATCATAGTATTAACCATGGCTGCCTCTACTATTTGGGACATCATGTCACATTCTCTTGGTAATGATTCTCAAAAAAGAATGTGTCCTTCTGTAACGTAATTGGTGCTTATGTAAAGCGCGCTGATACCTTATACCTCTGGGCCACATTTGCACTCTATAAAACTCAGAAGAAATAAAATGAGTTGCTAGATGAGCACTTGATTCATAATTACACCTCCCACCCCATTTGCAAAAAGGGGAAGATATCATACCCTCCATAATGGCTATCCTCATGTATTCTTTTTCTTATGAGTACTCTCTCTTACCCCATAACTCCAACCACCTCTATATGAGGACCCTGTTGGTGCTAGGTCCTATTATAGTTGACTGTTTTTGGCATTTACTGTATTAACTTTCATGGGGAAGCGGGATGGGGAAGAAGTAAAGGCAGGCGTTTTTCAGTTGTTTGTCTGCATGGGGTGGGAAAGACACTGAGATATCCACACTGCACACCGGCTAGAATGTTAATGACGGGATCACCTGTATGATAGTTCCAGTGCATAAACACACAATATCCATTGGTTAATCATAAGATGGCCAACATACAGAGTGCTCCAAGCATTACCACACTTAAGCTGCACATGCTTGATATTTCCATGGTCTGCAATGATTCCCGAAAAGTGCTGAGCCTATAGGCCTATTACACAAGATCTACATGAACGTCCTTTTTAACAGATTGCCAATGGCGCTGCTGTCCCTGGTCCATAAAGATCCATCAGGATTCGTGCTATAAAGGCATTTTTTCAAAAAAGCATTTTCCAGATTACTCACGTAGTAATAAAAAATAAAGTGTAAGTGCTCAACATAAGATTTAGTAAAGGCATTCAACAGGGTGAGTTGTTCCTTTATGATAGTGGTCGTTTCAAGAAAATGTTTGGCAAAGGCATTTATCAACATGGTCCTAGCTGGTTCCAGAAGCCCTGAGGCTAAAGTGGCACAGGATAGTGGTATCTCAACATATTTTAAACCAGGTAGGGGAAGGAGGCATAGGTGTCCCAGTCTCCCTTATGTTTGTTACTCACAATAGAACCTTTTGCCTTCTGCTATACACAAATTAAATTGTCATGAGGATGATTTTTGAGGTATAGAAGATACAATAAACATCTCCATAGATTATGTTACGGTGTCTATAAGGGATCTGATGACATTGCTTCTGCCACTGATGGTCGGCCTTCACCTACTTTTGCTGGCACCCCACTCAGTAACACCCACAATTTTCCCCATACCCTAAACTAGTGAATATGATAAGTCCACCCAATTGGAGAAATTGATACATTTGTAAGCACACTTTCCTCACATATGTGTCTGATTCTGTGAACTAGGACACAATTTATGCTTTAAAAATGGTTGCTTTTTCATGCCTGAGTTTAATTCAATGACCCAAAACCATTTTTAATCAGGACCAGGACATTTATTTATTTTATGATATTAACTTTCTGTACATTCTCAGCAATCAAAGAATTTATGGGATATTCTCAGTCTAGTTTCATCTCTGAAATCCTTTTCTGTAGTATATTGTCAAAGACATGAGCAATTCACAGGACAAATAGAAAATCAATTAACGGAAACATTATTTTTGAAGACGGTCATACAGGGCCATATGTAGGAAGCCTAATTGCGCTTGCAAATGCTGAAATTCGCAGAGTTTCAGCATTTGCGATCGCAATTAGAGCAGTGTGCTATGTAGCACACAACAATCCACATGCAAAATAAGGAATCGCAAAATTTGCAATTCCTTATTTTGCTATTGAATTTCAGGAATCGCAAATTTCGAAGCACCCAAGTTGTGTGACTTTTGGCTTAAGGAATTGCAAAATACCACCAACCTATGGTTGGTGGTATTTTGCGATTTCTTTGAAAAATGCATTTTTTGGCATTTTTCAAAGTGCCATTGGGCTCACATACATGCCCTTAGGGAATGTATGTTGCACACATGTCAATTTCAAGGGCGCAAAAGGATGTCCTATTGACACCCTTACAACCCTGAAATTGCATTCTCAATTTGAGATTCTCTAATTGAGATTCGCAAATTGAGAATGTCTTCCCACTCATTCCTATGGGCCTTCCTTATTTGCTAATCGCAGTTTGTGATTCGTAAATAAGGAATATGTCGGATTCGCAATAAAATGTGCTCATCCTACCTACATTTCGTTTTGCGATTCTCTAATTGTGATGACCTAAAAATCGCAATTTGAGAATCGCAAAATGAAAATTACCTACATATGCCCCACAGTTCCTAAAAATTAAATAGGACTGTGTATCTGGACACAATAACCGTCAGAATATGGGGAATGATTCCACAGATATCCTCAGCGTATGTCGGCCTAGTTACTAGCTAGCTCACAGTGCGCCATCTGGTATCTGCAACCTCAGAACATGACCACTCCAATACCCTAAGAAAATAGTGGAAACAGACCTACCATTTCATTTTTTCCCAGGGATGCCCAACGGGTGACACAATGAAGAGACCAATTGGTTTTCAAACATTTATTAATGCAAATGTATTCTTGTGTAAGAGACCAATAAAAAAGATAAACAGTTCAACCATTATAACATTACAGTGTGATTATGATTATATGTATATACTCCTATCTTATTCCTAACTATTCAATCAAGAGAATAGTGGGAGTACCCTCTGCCAGATCCTTTGACACAAGCTAACCCATACCTGTGTATGCTGTATCAGGAAGCAGGTCTGGTGCAGAACAGGCTACTGTCTTCAGAGGGGTGAAGGCTGGATGGAGTCAGTGGGGCTGCATCTCGAGGACAGAGTTCCAGGATAATCTTAGCCAAAGTGCTCCTCTGACTAAAGTAGCTCAGAGGAGGTTTATTTAACAAAAGTACTGTTCCCAAAGGTTTATTTAACAAAAGCATTGTTTCCAATTACACTGTGTCAAAGGTGAAGCTACGATGTAATAGTTTGTCTTGAGACTCAGAACTGTCTCCAAGAAGGCAAATAGTTTCAAGGGCATCATGTAGAGTGTTCCTCAGCCTTGAACAGAATGTACACGCTATATGATAATATGCTTATTAAGAATTTGGCTGCCTGCAGAATAATTTCCCAGTAAGTTATTGTGTAAGTGCGAGGCATGAAAACGCAGAAAGTGTACCGTTTAGAAAAACATGTCAAGTTTAAAAAGTGATACTAAAATGGAGACTTGTGCATAGTTTCTGTTGAACTTCACAACACTGCAATTAATGAATTTAAGGAAGAATGAACCCTGAAAAATCATCAGTCTAGTTTGATCTCTGAAATCCTTTTCGATTGTATGTTGTCAAAGAAATTAGCATTTCACAGGTGAAATGGAAAATTAATTAACTGCATTTTTTGTTTGGGAAGACTTTTAATAATTGTCAGACTATGTTGAAGCTTGAAAATAATTAATATATTTCCTTCAAGAAGTAATACTTTTCAGCAGCAAAACATCTTTGGTGTTAAACGTGTACAGGCTCATGAAAACAAAATACATGAAACCTTTTTCGAACAGTTTTCAGGCAGCTGGTCATCAGAGACCAATTACTGTTGAACACGATACAGAAATCTGTCCTTCAACCTGGCCTTTCGCTTTATCCCATTGCTGAATAACATAGCACCTGTTAACAGTGAATATAATTAAATGCACACGAAAAGACATGGTAAAATGTGTAAAAGTAAGGTTTCCATGCAAATTTCACTTATTTCTATGGTGTCAAGGATTTCTCATTTGCCCACAGAATATTAAACTGTGTTTTTGGTCATAAATAGAAAAACAACAATATGATTTTTTCATGTCTGGCATGCAAGCATTAAATAGAAAAGTGCTATTCATTATACATTCAACCATGACTCTGTCTTGTCCAAACGAGTGTGTCCTCTGATATACAAAGTTTATTCTTATTATGATGTATGCATGTATGTGTTCACCTTACTCAGTATTACACGCATGATGATTTTACTGTCTGCTACACAATCGCATGAAAATAAATGCTCGAACTTTAAGGATAGTATGAGGAAATTTGTGGTAACACTGATTTTCACATGCTATTTTCCATTAGAGTGATCGTAGTGGATAATTTGGAATCGACTGCTAATACAAGAAACTGGAATTACTAAATACCCTATGCTTCTGTATTAAGATGTTAAGTATAAGCATGACGGAAACCCACAGCACTGAAAATTGGACCTTGGATGTTGATAAATCCAAGCTGTTGCAAATCATTTAGTGTAGGAGCCATCTGTTAGTTAGAAAGAGGACAACAGCTCAGTCCTCTGAAAGATGGTGTTGCAATGATGATCACTCCACGACCCACGGTATTGTACATCTTTAACATATGAGAACTATAGAAAAGGGTATGTATGAGTGACGCATTTTTGTGGATGCCAAAGTCCCATGGCTGTCAGGAAAGCTCCAACAGTTTCCAAATACAGAATACATTGTGTAGAACATATAACACAGACATTGTTGGCCTGCATTTTCAGCATAGAATGTCTAAACAACTAAATATATTTATATGGATTTGAAGGTTACTGGAAGGCTTTGCAGTGGCAGAATATTTCGGATGCTTATTATAAGCTATCACTGAGGTCCCACATTGATAGACAAACTGAGACAAACTGAAATGTGAATGTCGGACGATCCAATGAATCGCCTTCGATCGGAAGAGCATGCAGTACTGTAGTTGCAGTTGCGTCGGCAGTGATAATTCTCCTCATACATCTGCCAAGCGTCACTGAATTGCATTACCTGAAGAACAGCACACAACACTGTCAGGGAATGCTTTGTTGCACGAGTGTTGAATTGCAATGTGGTCTAAGGGAATTCTTTGTTGTGTCATGCATGCGTGAGTGACAAGAGTGATGCTCTTATCTTGTTTAGGGTCACAACACTTGTTAGTGTGGTGGAGAAAATGAGACTGCAAGATAGAGTGCGCTAAATTTTCACTTGTCTGGGGTGATTTGTTTTGCAGGTCCCTATAGAATCTCCTTAGGCGCCAGCACAGCCTTCCATGTCCTGCACAGGATACCGTAGTCAAGACAAACGTTCTACATAATCCCTGGAGATACCAGTGAGAGACAGGAGAGAATCCCACACAAATGTACTAATTAAAGCTGTTCATGATAATGATTTGGGGAAAAAACCTTTACAACGCAACTTTTACAACGCAATACCATTACAATGAAACTTTTACAATGCAACATCCATTACATAGAATGCCAATACAACGCAACCATTACAACGCATGACACTACAACGCATACCATTACAACGCATGCCATTACAATGCAGTCATTACAACGCCTACCATTACAATGCATACCATTACCATCCAACACTTACCCTACTGTTGCAACCCCTGGATTTACACTTACCCTACTGTTGAACCCCCTGGAGTTAGAATAGTAATTTTTACCCCTACACTATCCAACACTTACCCTACTGTTGCATCCCCTGGAGTTAGAATAGTAATTTTTACCCCTACACTATCCAATACTTACCATACATGCAATGTAATGTTATGCGTTGTAATGGTATGCGTTGTAAAGGTAGTATGCGTTGTAATGGAATGCGCTGTAAAGGTCGTTTTTAAAAATTTGTTGTAATGGCATGCGTTGTATTGGAATGCGTTGTAATGGATGTTGCATTATAAAAAATGTGTTGTAAAGGTGTGCGTTGTAAAAGTATGCATTGTAACGTCATACAACCAATGATTTGAGAGTCCATCCCACAGATCAGGTTCTTTTCCATATTCAGTTACATAAATAGAGGAATGGAGTGCAGGGCAGTTTACAGCTAGCCAAAGTAGACATTCATTGGAAGGGTTAAGACTGAAGATGGCGTCATTCGATTGTACAAGAATAGGTTGTGGACTTCCTTAATGACAGACGAGCAGCCAAGGTTATGCACTGGATACAATGAACCAGCTGAAATTTTCCATAGCAGCAACCCATTGAATTGAGGTTTATCCTACCCTGTGGGCTATATACACATAGTTTTTTTTTTATTCTCTGTGGACATGCATTCAAAGTGTCAGGGGCCAGCCTTTCCCCTCCCTGTGTTAAGCCTGTTTTTTTTGTGTTTTGAGTCGTACGTGTTTAGGCCACTGTACCTTTTTGAGCACATAAGGTATCTATGCCAAATTTGCATACTTTTCTTCCAAAATCATGGGAATTTTAAAGGTTGTTGATTACCCTGGAGGGGACCCAGAAACTAGCCAAAATACAGCTAAATCTGAAGTTTAGGAGGAAAAATGGGAAAAAAGTGCTGCAGAAGAAAGCGTCTTGTTTCCTGAAAATAGTATCAAGAAAGGGGTTGTGGTGCTGAAATCACCATGGCCCCAGCTTTCAGGGACTGGCAGAATTTTGTCAGAAAACCAACATTTTTAACACAGTTTTGGCATTTTACTGGGACAAGGCCTATTTTTGCTATTTTTTGTGGTGTCAACCTCCTTCCAGTTAGTGGTAGAAATGGGTATGAAAGCAATAATGGATCCTGGAAACATTTCAGAAAAGTTGACACAATTTTTCATTCAGAAAGGGGTCATTTGTGTAGATCCTTCAAGGTTTTTGTTATAGAAACTAACAGTTGACAATAAGAAAAATTGAAAATGAGTAACAAAACCAGCCATTTCTGCCAACGATTTCACCTGTAACTTCTTCTAAGTATGGCATATTTTTGAAAGCAATACAATGTTACATGTGCTGGACTCTTCTGGTTGTGGGGATATATAGGACTTGTAGGTTCACCACGAACCTGAGGAACCCAGAGGCAATAATTGAGCAGCATCTTGCAATACTTTTTCATTATGTATCGGGTATGTGGCAATTCATTTGGCGAAATATAAAGAGTAAAAAATAGGTATGAAAGACACCTATGTATTTCCAAATTGGGAACTAAATATATAGTTTAAAAAAAGTAGCTATTGCAAATTTCCTAAAATATGGATACCCATACAAGCATGTGAATTATAGGACATTTTTCAAAGTGACTTCTTTTTTACATATTGTGTTGTATTTGGAAGGCAGAAATGCACCATAAGCCAATAGGTAATAACAGTTGCTCTACAATTCTGTATTCCAATAAGTATCCCAATAAAAATGGTACCTCACTTGTGTGGGTAGGCCTAGTGCCCATGACAGGAAGTGGCCCAAAACGCAACGTGGACACTCCACAATTTTACAGTGAAAATTGACCCTTTTTGCAAAGTACCTAGCTATAGATTTTGAACACTAGCTTTGCAGATAACTAGGGAAACATAGCAAACCTAAATGTATAGGCATTTATATAGCGCACTACTTACCCGTAGGGTCCCAAGGCGCTTCGACCGCTGCGAAACCCTTCCTGGCTTCCCTGAGAGATGGTCCCTTAATGGGTATCTCCAGGGTGAGACCAGGCATCCCCGGCGGTCTGGTGGGCCGTTAGTGAAGATGAGGCAAGCTAATGCCCAGAGTTGCCGAGTGTGAACGCTGATCAGAGTGGGCACCGAGGCGAGAGAATTATCGAGTCCGCTGACCCTGGTCCAGAAACCTGCCGCGCCGGGAATCGAACCCTGGTCCCGGGCCGTCCTCTGCTCTCGGGTCTGCCGCCTCTAACCAGTGAGCCACACTACTACAACCTATACATTTTTAAAACCTAGTCACCCAGGGGAAGCCATAATGGGGTGACTTGAGTGCCTCTCATCCGGTTCTGTTACCAAGAATCCCTTGCAAACCTCAAACTTTGGAAAAAAAACAAATTTTATTCACATTTCTGTGATGGAAGGTTCTGAATCTACGTGGATCCACAGAACACCGAAATTGTCCAAAACGCAAATGTGGACACTCCACATTTTGTTTTGCAAAGTGCCTAGCTGTAATAATTGAGATCATAAGCAGTGCATTGAGGAGTGTATGTTAGAGTTAGCTCATCTATAACTGCTGAATTTCACTGGTTTTGTATGATTGAAATCTGAACGTAACCATCACATCCCTGTAACCTTTGTTTTTTCTGTGAATTTCTGTCTTATTAATATTATTATTATTTTCTAACTATAATATCACTGAAACCTTTGTTTTATTCTAAACTTTTTAAAATTGTATTTCCTAATTTTAGCCTGTAACCTTTCAGAGTGGGTGTGTGAGTGGCTGTATGTGTCTGTGAGTGGCTGTGTAGTTCTGTGACTGTATGTGAGAGTGGCTGAATCAATGTGTAAGTGGGTTTCTGAGTATCTGTGTGGGTGTGTCAGTATCTGTGTTAGAAAAAGGAGGTTATCCATTGGCACTAACTGGAATGGGGATTTTCTTAATACCCCAACCTGAGCTACTAGGTTCTTCACACTTGAGTGTATCCACAGGAGATAGTAATTTTAGTGACAGATATAAATTTTTATTTTAAAATGACAGACAATATAAATCTTAGCCTGTTCACAAAAAGAGGACAAAGTTCCTATACCAGGGTGCAAAAGTCACCCACGTATCTGAGTGCAAATAGTCACCCATACATTAAAAACAGGGAAGAATGGGGAAAAGTAATCCTAGGTAAAAAATACCCTGATGGGAGAGGGAAAGACATACTACATCCTCTGCTGCCCTCACACACCCCGGAGGATGTCATGCTTCATCATCGGGCAATTTTGCTCCTCGTAGGGCCGGCGCTGCAATTCCCCACGGGTCCCCGAAGGGTCACTTTATCGGAGATCTTTTAGAGGATTAGCCGGATGTTGCATGCAGGTGTGTGGGGAAGGGTAAGGGAGGGTAAATCAATTACGTGCAAACATGATAGTGTGATAAAATCAAGGGTATGGAAGCAGCGACAAGATTGTCTAGGTAACCCTTGGCAGTTAAAAGTACTGCTTAAAAATGACTGACCCCACAAGGCCCACTATGCCTGGGTGTCACTAGTCAAGGTCAACATGTTTCGCGCCTCTATCGCCCGTAGGTCATTGGCGCTTCGTCAGGACCAAAAACAAAGTGAAGTGCACGTGAGTAAAATACATAAAAGTTAAAATGAAAACCCTCTTATCTCATCCAGGGCGGATCAGGAGACCTGTGTCCCCACTATGTGGTTGTAGCTGTTACATTGAAGCTGCTCCTGGATGATACCTAGAAAGAGAAAAAGCAAAGTAAGCCGCATGTGAGCGTCAGTAACAACTTGATGCATCACAAAGTGTCACTTATGTGTACACAACGCTTCAAATAGAAAGATTACGTGGGCACACAAGACTGGTTCACAGTAGATCGGGGGCTGCTAGTTCAAGGAGCCCTTAGGCTCAACATAACGCATAAAATGGTGTTAAAAGGCAACTAACCTTGGCTGTATAAGGTTGATTAAACGTATAACAACTATAGGGCAGAAATCTGCCAATGTTGAAAATTGGTGAAAAGTACCAAACCGTGAGGTTGGTAGTTCACATCACAGTGCTTACCAAATATTAGTTAAAGCTCTCCTCCAGTGGTCAAGGGAATGGACGCCCGCGAAAAGTCGGGCTGTGGAAGCAATAGACACAAACCAGGTACATAAGCACAACGGAAAAAGTACAGGTGAAGTAAGATGGAATTAATTGAAATGGCACTTACTAAGTAATGCGGGTGTAGCCTCTAGTACACCTACCCCTGTCCAAACGCTCGCCGAGAAAGAATTAAAGGCGGCGAAATGCAGAGTTTAAATAAATGGATCGGGTGGGGGGTGGAAAACAGAGAGGCGGTAACTCTTTATGGTGAAGCCTCACAAGGAAGTGTTAAACTGCGCATGTGCGAAACAACGCAGCAGCGGCGCATGCGTATTAGCCGTGCACACTGCTCCCTCGCTTCTGCGCACTGGCTTCATAGTCAAGGAAAATAACAATGCCGGTAATGATTAATAGTTCACACAAATCTACAAAATTAATCCGGTTTAAGTTACTCCTCACTAGTTCAGGCCTTCCCGTATGAGACAGGTCCTAGTATCATGATTGGACCACACCTCGAAAATTAACTTCAATCTATGTAGGAATTTCTCGTTTGTGACATGTCCTGATGTCGTGACTGGATCACCCCTTGAAAATTAACTTAAATCTATATGGATGTTTCCAAATTCACAACCATCAACATATAGTTGACGCTTAGGCCATAAAATGGGGACTAAGAGAATACAGCCAAATTGCCTAACACCAAGGACCGTATTGTAAGTCCTCACGTATTTTAATGCAAAGAATTAATCCCCCGGGATTATCCGAGGTTACCAATTCAAGGCTTAACATAAAGTCAGCACCCAACGACCCCAACGACCCGTCTCGTGTGCCCACTTGAAAAGGGAAGGAAATAGGGTAGGTCCCGCGGCCGTACAGCCGTGCATAATCAATTCAACAAAAGAGAGGGGGGACCAAGGAGCCAATAAAGGTCCAGTGTCCATGCTCCTAAACCAAATCTGTTCACAAAAAGAGGACAAAGTTCCTATACCAGGGTGCAAAAGTCACCCACGTATCTGAGTGCAAATAGTCACCCATACATTAAAAACAGGGAAGAATGGGGAAAAGTAATCCTAGGTAAAAAATACCCTGATGGGAGAGGGAAAGACATACTACATCCTCTGCTGCCCTCACACACCCCGGAGGATGTCATGCTTCATCATCGGGCAATTTTGCTCCTCGTAGGGCCGGCGCTGCAATTCCCCACGGGTCCCCGAAGGGTCACTTTATCGGAGATCTTTTAGAGGATTAGCCGGATGTTGCATGCAGGTGTGTGGGGAAGGGTAAGGGAGGGTAAATCAATTACGTGCAAACATGATAGTGTGATAAAATCAAGGGTATGGAAGCAGCGACAAGATTGTCTAGGTAACCCTTGGCAGTTAAAAGTACTGCTTAAAAATGACTGACCCCACAAGGCCCACTATGCCTGGGTGTCACTAGTCAAGGTCAACATGTTTCGCGCCTCTATCGCCCGTAGGTCATTGGCGCTTCGTCAGGACCAAAAACAAAGTGAAGTGCACGTGAGTAAAATACATAAAAGTTAAAATGAAAACCCTCTTATCTCATCCAGGGCGGATCAGGAGACCTGTGTCCCCACTATGTGGTTGTAGCTGTTACATTGAAGCTGCTCCTGGATGATACCTAGAAAGAGAAAAAGCAAAGTAAGCCGCATGTGAGCGTCAGTAACAACTTGATGCATCACAAAGTGTCACTTATGTGTACACAACGCTTCAAATAGAAAGATTACGTGGGCACACAAGACTGGTTCACAGTAGATCGGGGGCTGCTAGTTCAAGGAGCCCTTAGGCTCAACATAACGCATAAAATGGTGTTAAAAGGCAACTAACCTTGGCTGTATAAGGTTGATTAAACGTATAACAACTATAGGGCAGAAATCTGCCAATGTTGAAAATTGGTGAAAAGTACCAAACCGTGAGGTGGGTAGTTCACATCACAGTGCTTACCAAATATTAGTTAAAGCTCTCCTCCAGTGGTCAAGGGAATGGACGCCCGCGAAAAGTCGGGCTGTGGAAGCAATAGACACAAACCAGGTACATAAGCACAACGGAAAAAGTACAGGTGAAGTAAGATGGAATTAATTGAAATGGCACTTACTAAGTAATGCGGGTGTAGCCTCTAGTACACCTACCCCTGTCCAAACGCTCGCCGAGAAAGAATTAAAGGCGGCGAAATGCAGAGTTTAAATAAATGGATCGGGTGGGGGGTGGAAAACAGAGAGGCGGTAACTCTTTAGGGTGAAGCCTCACAAGGAAGTGTTAAACTGCGCATGTGCGAAACAACGCAGCAGCGGCGCATGCGTATTAGCCGTGCACACTGCTCCCTCGCTTCTGCGCACTGGCTTCATAGTCAAGGAAAATAACAATGCCGGTAATGATTAATAGTTCACACAAATCTACAAAATTAATCCGGTTTAAGTTACTCCTCACTAGTTCAGGCCTTCCCGTATGAGACAGGTCCTAGTATCATGATTGGACCACACCTCGAAAATTAACTTCAATCTATGTAGGAATTTCTCGTTTGTGACATGTCCTGATGTCGTGACTGGATCACCCCTTGAAAATTAACTTAAATCTATATGGATGTTTCCAAATTCACAACCATCAACATATAGTTGACGCTTAGGCCATAAAATGGGGACTAAGAGAATACAGCCAAATTGCCTAACACCAAGGACCGTATTGTAAGTCCTCACGTATTTTAATGCAAAGAATTAATCCCCCGGGATTATCCGAGGTTACCAATTCAAGGCTTAACATAAAGTCAGCACCCAACGACCCCAACGACCCGTCTCGTGTGCCCACTTGAAAAGGGAAGGAAATAGGGTAGGTCCCGCGGCCGTACAGCCGTGCATAATCAATTCAACAAAAGAGAGGGGGGACCAAGGAGCCAATAAAGGTCCAGTGTCCATGCTCCTAAACCAAATCTGTTCACAAAAAGAGGACAAAGTTCCTATACCAGGGTGCAAAAGTCACCCACGTATCTGAGTGCAAATAGTCACCCATACATTAAAAACAGGGAAGAATGGGGAAAAGTAATCCTAGGTAAAAAATACCCTGATGGGAGAGGGAAAGACATACTACATCCTCTGCTGCCCTCACACACCCCGGAGGATGTCATGCTTCATCATCGGGCAATTTTGCTCCTCGTAGGGCCGGCGCTGCAATTCCCCACGGGTCCCCGAAGGGTCACTTTATCGGAGATCTTTTAGAGGATTAGCCGGATGTTGCATGCAGGTGTGTGGGGAAGGGTAAGGGAGGGTAAATCAATTACGTGCAAACATGATAGTGTGATAAAATCAAGGGTATGGAAGCAGCGACAAGATTGTCTAGGTAACCCTTGGCAGTTAAAAGTACTGCTTAAAAATGACTGACCCCACAAGGCCCACTATGCCTGGGTGTCACTAGTCAAGGTCAACATGTTTTGCGCCTCTATCGCCCGTAGGTCATTGGCGCTTCGTCAGGACCAAAAACAAAGTGAAGTGCACGTGAGTAAAATACATAAAAGTTAAAATGAAAACCCTCTTATCTCATCCAGGGCGGATCAGGAGACCTGTGTCCCCACTATGTGGTTGTAGCTGTTACATTGAAGCTGCTCCTGGATGATACCTAGAAAGAGAAAAAGCAAAGTAAGCCGCATGTGAGCGTCAGTAACAACTTGATGCATCACAAAGTGTCACTTATGTGTACACAACGCTTCAAATAGAAAGATTACGTGGGCACACAAGACTGGTTCACAGTAGATCGGGGGCTGCTAGTTCAAGGAGCCCTTAGGCTCAACTTAACGCATAAAATGGTGTTAAAAGGCAACTAACCTTGGCTGTATAAGGTTGATTAAACGTATAACAACTATAGGGCAGAAATCTGCCAATGTTGAAAATTGGTGAAAAGTACCAAACCGTGAGGTGGGTAGTTCACATCACAGTGCTTACCAAATATTAGTTAAAGCTCTCCTCCAGTGGTCAAGGGAATGGACGCCCGCGAAAAGTCGGGCTGTGGAAGCAATAGACACAAACCAGGTACATAAGCACAACGGAAAAAGTACAGGTGAAGTAAGATGGAATTAATTGAAATGGCACTTACTAAGTAATGCGGGTGTGGCCTCTAGTACACCTACCCCTGTCCAAACGCTCGCCGAGAAAGAATTAAAGGCGGCGAAATGCAGAGTTTAAATAAATGGATCGGGTGGGGGGTGGAAAACAGAGAGGCGGTAACTCTTTATGGTGAAGCCTCACAAGGAAGTGTTAAACTGCGCATGTGCGAAACAACGCAGCAGCGGCGCATGCGTATTAGCCGTGCACACTGCTCCCTCGCTTCTGCGCACTGGCTTCATAGTCAAGGAAAATAACAATGCCGGTAATGATTAATAGTTCACACAAATCTACAAAATTAATCCGGTTTAAGTTACTCCTCACTAGTTCAGGCCTTCCCGTATGAGACAGGTCCTAGTATCATGATTGGACCACACCTCGAAAATTAACTTCAATCTATGTAGGAATTTCTCGTTTGTGACATGTCCTGATGTCGTGACTGGATCACCCCTTGAAAATTAACTTAAATCTATATGGATGTTTCCAAATTCACAACCATCAACATATAGTTGACGCTTAGGCCATAAAATGGGGACTAAGAGAATACAGCCAAATTGCCTAACACCAAGGACCGTATTGTAAGTCCTCACGTATTTTAATGCAAAGAATTAATCCCCCGGGATTATCCGAGGTTACCAATTCAAGGCTTAACATAAAGTCAGCACCCAACGACCCCAACGACCCGTCTCGTGTGCCCACTTGAAAAGGGAAGGAAATAGGGTAGGTCCCGCGGCCGTACAGCCGTGCATAATCAATTCAACAAAAGAGAGGGGGGACCAAGGAGCCAATAAAGGTCCAGTGTCCATGCTCCTAAACCAAATCTGTTCACAAAAAGAGGACAAAGTTCCTATACCAGGGTGCAAAAGTCACCCACGTATCTGAGTGCAAATAGTCACCCATACATTAAAAACAGGGAAGAATGGGGAAAAGTAATCCTAGGTAAAAAATACCCTGATGGGAGAGGGAAAGACATACTACATCCTCTGCTGCCCTCACACACCCCGGAGGATGTCATGCTTCATCATCGGGCAATTTTGCTCCTCGTAGGGCCGGCGCTGCAATTCCCCACGGGTCCCCGAAGGGTCACTTTATCGGAGATCTTTTAGAGGATTAGCCGGATGTTGCATGCAGGTGTGTGGGGAAGGGTAAGGGAGGGTAAATCAATTACGTGCAAACATGATAGTGTGATAAAATCAAGGGTATGGAAGCAGCGACAAGATTGTCTAGGTAACCCTTGGCAGTTAAAAGTACTGCTTAAAAATGACTGACCCCACAAGGCCCACTATGCCTGGGTGTCACTAGTCAAGGTCAACATGTTTCGCGCCTCTATCGCCCGTAGGTCATTGGCGCTTCGTCAGTGGCTGAATCAATGTGTAAGTGGGTTTCTGAGTATCTGTGTGGGTGTGTCAGTATCTGTGTTAGAAAAAGGAGGTTATCCATTGGCACTAACTGGAATGGGGATTTTCTTAATACCCCAACCTGAGCTACTAGGTTCTTCACACTTGAGTGTATCCACAGGAGATAGTAATTTTAGTGACAGATATAAATTTTTATTTTAAAATGACAGACAATATAAATCTTAGTACATGTACAAATGTTAAAATTAGCGACACCAAAATGTATCTGTGTTAGTCAATCAATCAATCAATCATACCACTTGTATAGCGCGCTACTCACCCGGGAGGGTCTCAAGGCGCTTGGGGGAAGGGGTCTGCTACTGTTCGAACAGCCAGGTCTTGAGTTGTCTTCTGAAGGCGAGATGGTCCTGGGTCAGTCGAAGGTGGATGGGGAGGGAGTTCCATGTTTTGGCCGCCAGGTAGGAGAAGGATCTTCCTCTGGCGGTGGCTCTTCGGATGCGTGGAACGGTGGCGAGGGCGTGGCTGGTCGATCGTAGCTGGCGGGTGGGTGTGTAGAAGGTCAGGCGGTCGTTGAGGTACTTGGGGCCCAGGTCTTGGAGAGACTTGTGTGCGTGGGTGTGGAGCCTGAACGTGATCCTCTTGTTGACGGGGAGCCAGTGCAGGTTCCTCAGGTGGCTGGTGATGTGGCAGCGTCGGGGGATGTTCAGGATGAGTCGGGCGGATGCGTTCTGGATGCGTTGGAGTCTTCTCTGTAGCTTGGCTGTGGTTCCGGCGTAGAGGGTGTTTCCGTAGTCCAGTCGGCTGGTGACGAGTGCCTGGGTGACCGTCTTCCTGGTTTCGGTCGGGATCCATCGGAAGGTCTTGCGGAGCATGCGTAGGGTGTGGAAGCAAGATGATGAGACGGCGTTGACTTGTCTGGTCATCGAGAGGAAGGAGTCCAGGATGAAGCCCAGGTTGCGTGCGTGGTCTGTTGGTTTGGGAGCGGTGCCCAGGGCGGGGAGCCACCAGGAGTCGTCCCAGGTGGAGGGTGATGGTCCCAGGATGAGGACTTCCGTCTTGTTTGAGTTCAGTTTCAGGCGGCTGTTCTTCATCCACTCGGCGACGTCTTTCATCCCTTCGTGTAGGCTAGTTCTGGCGGTGTCGGGGTCTCTGGTGAGGGAGAGGATCAGCTGTGTGTCGTCGGCGTAGGAGATGATGTTGAGGTTGTGTTGGCGTGCGATGGCTGCAAGAGGTCTCATGTAGACGTTGAAGAGGGTGGGGCTGAGTGATGATCCTTGTCGTACGCCGCAGATGACTTCAGTGGCCTCGGATCGAAACGGGGGGAGGCGAACTCTCTGTGTTCTTCCGGCGAGGAACAAGACGATCCACTCCAGTGCCTTCTCCTGGATGCCGATGTTGCTGAGGCGTTGAACTAGGTTGCGGTGGCAGACAGTGTCGAACGCTGCAGAGAGGTCCAGGAGGATGAGTGCCGCTGTTTCCCCATTGTCGAGCAGGGCTCGGATGTCGTCAGTGGCTGCGATGAGGGCGGTTTCGGTGCTGTGGTTGGCTCTGAAACCGGACTGCGAGGGGTCGAGGGATCCGTTCGTCTCGAGGAAGGAGGCCAGCTGTCTGTTGACGATCTTCTCGATGACTTTAGCAGGAAAAGGGAGGAGCGAGATGGGGCGGAAGTTCTTGAGGTCGGTGGGGTCCGCTGTTGGTTTCTTCAATAGGGCGCTGAGCTCGGCATGCTTCCAGCACTCCGGGAAGGTGGCGGTGTTGAAGGAGGAGTTGATGATGTTCCGGAGTTGGGGTGCGATGGTGGAGTAGACCTTGTTGAAGACGTGGTGGGGGCACGGGTCGGTGGGTGATCCGGAGTGGATGGTGTTCAACGTGCGGGCTGTGTCTTCGGTGGTCACTGTGGTCCAGGTGCGGAGGGTGGTGGTGGGGGGCGCTGGTTTGACAGTTCGGTGCGTGGGTGGTGCATCGAAACTGTTGTGGATGTCGGCGATCTTGCGGTGGAAGAACGAGGCGAGAGAGTCGCAGAGATCTTGTGAGGGAGTGATGTCGTTGTTGCCGGTGCTGGGGTTGGAGAACTCCTTGATGATGCTGAAGAGTTCCTTGCTGTCGTGGGCGTTGTCCAGTCGATCCTTTAGTGATTTCTTCTTGGTGGTGCGGATGAGCTGGTGGTGCTTGCGGGTGGCTTGTTTGAGGGCGGTCATGTTGTCTGTGGTCTGGTCGAGGAGCCAGGCTTTCTCGAGGGTGCGGCAGTTCTTCTTGGAGTCCTTGAGTTCGTCGGTGAACCAGGAGGCCTTCTTGCTTCTTGGTCTGCTGGGAGGGTTCTTCAGTGGTGCGAGGTCGTCGGCGCAGGCGGTCAGCCACTGTGTGAAGTTGCGGGCTGCTTTGTTGGGGTCCGTTGTGCTGGCGGGTGGGCTCTGGCTGAGGGAGGTGGTGAGCTGGTTGGCGGTGATCTTGCTCCAGCTCCTGTGAGGTACCTGTTGCGGGTGGTGGTGGGTCGTGGTTCTTTTGAAGCTGAAGTGGACGCAGCTGTGGTCGGTCCAGTGGAGTCCGGTGGCGTGGCTGAAGGTGATGTACTTGCTGGAAGAGAAGACGGGATCAAGCGTGTGGCCGGCGTAGTGGGTGGGGGTTTTCACCAGTTGCTTGAGTCCGAGGTTGGCGAGGTTTTCCAGCAGGGTGGCGGTGTTGTGGTCCTTGTTGTTCTCCAGGTGGAAGTTGAGGTCTCCTAGGAGGATGTAGTCGGCGGAGGGGATGGCGTGTAGGCGGATGAAGCCGGCGATGTCTTCGCTGAATTGTGTGCGTGGTCCCGGGGGTCTGTAAATGAGGGTGCCTCTGAGGGTTTTCTTGGGGTTGGTGTGTATCTGGAAGTGGAGGTGTTCCGCGGTGGCGAAGGTGTCGTCGGAGTCGGTCGTGATGCGGATGGTGTTCTTGTGGACGATGGCGATGCCGCCTCCGGTCTTGTTGATGCGGTCCTTCCTGATGATCTTGTACCCGTCCGGGATGGCGATGGCGATGTCGGGGGCTGAGGAGACGTTCATCCAGGTTTCCGTGAGGAAGGCGATGTCGGGTGATGTTGCGTCGAGGAGGTCCCAGAGTTCCACGGCGTGTCTGTGGACGGAGCGGGTGTTGAGCAGGATGCACTTCAGGTGGTTGCTGCTGGTGTTTGGCTTGGCGGGTGCGGTGCAGGTTCGGAGGCAGGTGAACTTGCAGCTTTTGCAGGTGAAGGGTCCGTGGGTGCGTTTCGGGGTGGCTCGGTAGCAGGCGGGGGTCCGTCCGGCATTGAGTGCGTTGAGGCTGGCGGCATCGTAGGTCCGTCGGGTCGTCTTGCAGCGGCGGGGGCCAGGGGTCCTAGCGCTGGGCGCAGGCCAGGCGCGGACCAATCGGCGCGCCCGCTGCGCGTCAACGCTGCGCGTGCGTGGGGGCGACATAAGAAGGAGCCGGGAGGGAGGAGCAGCTGGGTGGCGGGAGCGGGCGGCGAATGGGCAGGAGGGGGGCGGGGCCGCAGGGAGGCCGCGGCGGGAAAGGAGGGCAGAGGGCGGCTCAGCGGCGGCTGGGTCGCCCTGTGGGACAAATGAGTGAAAACAAAGCAGAGCAGCAGAAATGAAGGCAGCAGAGGGCACCAAGGGCAGCAGATGACAAGAGAGAAGGAGGAGGCAAACCGTTGAGTGAGAAAAATAACGAGAGAAAAACAAGAAAAAACGGGAAAATACGAGTAAAAACGAGTAAAATAAAATTAAGACTAAGGCAGCTTAAACAAAGGCAGCAGGGGCACCAAGGGCACCAGAGGGCTGATGGAGGCAGTAGCAGGGGTGTGTGGGGGCGACCTCGCCTGGTTACAGACTCAAGTGGGCTAGTAAGTGGGCCAACAGTAGCTCACCTGCCCCTGTATCCATAAAGAGTCTACAGTTTTGGACAACATGCCTACCCAACTAGAGTACTTTGCACCGCTTAAATAGTTAGTGCTACCTCATTGGGTAAATGTCTAGTGCATATTCTACAGTATTGGTGTGTAATGGACCTTGAGGAAATGGCTCCAGTCACTGTGTATACTTTGGTAATGTGATTGTTCATCATGCATCTTTATCCAAAATTCTCTTAATACCAGGAATCCTCTTATAGAGAAGTGAATGAGACTAAAAGGAGGTGAGTGTCTGTGAAACAAGGGTGCTTACTCTTTACTATATAAAGGTAGTGCTGGTTTGTTTAGTGGAGATTTCCTCATATTGTTTAGCATCAAGAAGGTACCGCTAAACTCTCTGGGAAATGCGCTTCTAGGACCGTTTTGTAAGTTGTCCATTAACCTGGCAAACAGAGGAAGACCATACTACTAAGGTGGATATCGTTGGGCTAAATGGACAATGTCACCAGGTGTTTTTGCACATTTCATATCTCACACTAATTTAAAAGGAGAAGCATGGACTCTGCTCTTACCAGGAGAAGACAAGAAGGAACCCACTTGTCACAGCCACTACATATTGTACTTTAATAGATCATTGATGAATTCACATACACCAAGAATTTGAAAGCATTTTTTAATGGGCAATTTCTGAGAAAACACTCTTTGGTTTCTTACACCAAGTCTGGGAAGTTAGTATGATTGGTAATTTATATTAAGCCTGATGTAAAACTCCACTCTGTTCACAGTTTGCAGAATTCTGAAACTCTGCATTCCACAGACGCAGAGTTATCATTAAACTCTGCAAAGTTTTTTTTTGTTCCGTGCAGGCAAAATGTCATTTCGCACGTGGGACTGAGTTGCCGGGCAATCGCCCACGAGATTCTTAGGGCTGTACGCAGGTGCCATGAGATTTGCTAGCCAGATGCATACTGCAGTGAGATTTTGCAGTCGCCAACACGTCATTTGTGCATGCCAGTGACTTTGTTAGATGCTTTCTCCTGTACACAACTATGAACTTGCAGGATCTACTATGGCTGCAATCTGTGGAACATTCTCTCCTTTGAGAAGCAGAAAAATCTTCCCGAACAGATGATTTGGAGTTAAAAACCAACTCAAATTCACATTCGGGGGTTGTTTTTTGTGTGAAGAGTCTTTTTTTTCAACTGGAGGAAAGTGCCCCAGAGTCTCCAACTTCCTGTTGCTGTCAAGCAGGCTCCTCTCAGTGCTTTGTCCATCTCCTAGTCACTTTCCATTTCGATTTGGAGCTGGAAGGATCACTCTTTGTGTCTGCTCTGCTGCATATCCCATTGGATTTAAGGTATTTAGTATTTGAGATTTCACAAGTAATTTGAAAAACCTGTGTTGTTTGTTTGATTGGGGCCATGCACCTAGATTTATGTGTACTAATAATGGCTTTTAAATGCATTGTGTTGGGTGAGCTGTTCTTTCCATAGTGGCCTAGTGATCACTGATTTCTTTGCATTTAACTTTTCTTCTTTTGTGAAGGAAAAATGATTGACACTTCACTACATTTTCTTCATGTTTTTAATACATCCAAAATATTGATTGCATTCACTGTGTGGCCTAGTCTGCCAAATGGCCTGCCAGCCAGCAGGCCCAATGCAGTTTCTGTGGTGTTTACAGCATTCATGCCATGGAAGGATTTGGATTATAATAAAAAATCTTTTTTGTGGGATTTCATTTTTTTTTCATGCAAACAGTGTATATGACTAAGTGGGGTAATTGATTTGAAGGATGTGTGTTGTTGTAAACATTTTCTTTCAAGCCAAATTATTTTAGTTTGTTGGCACTGCTGAATTAATGATGTTTTCTCTGTTTTACAATGCCTCCTTTGTCCGGCTAGTGTGTGTGTTTGTGTGTTTGCCAGAGGCCACCATTTGACTTTGTTGCAGATGCCATTTGGCCACAGGCCAGGGGCCATTTTGTATAATCAGTGGACTGTCTCTAGGCTTGCATATGCTGATTGTATTACAGGCCTCCTGCCTCTTGTTGTTGTGACTTGTGAGTGACCATGTGACTGGTAGCCATTTTATGTATGCAGCCAATGTAGTTTTGTAATAGGCCTGCATGCATTCTTTGTTCTAGACCTCTAGCTTCTTGTTGTGAGTGACCATGTGGCTGGTGGCCATTTTGGGTAGGCAGCCAGTGTACTTTTGCCATAGGCCTGCATGCGTTCTTTGTTGTGGCCATTCCTTCTTGCTGGTTGCTGTTGTGACCATGTGGCTGGAGGCCATTTTGTGTAGGCAGGCCGTGTGCTTTTGCCATAAGCCTGCATGCATTCTTTGTTCTAGGCATCCTGCTTCTTATTGTGACCATGTGGTTTGTGGCCATTTTTTGGATCCAGTCAGTGTGCTTTCCCTATAGGCCTGCATGTCTTCCCTTTGTTCCCAATTAATGCCTTTCTGCTCAGTGTTGTTGTTGATGACAATTTGGCTCTGGTTGGCAGTCATTCAGTGCATCCAACCAAATTCAGCCCTTTGCCCTAGGCTGCTGGAATGGTTGAGTAGTGAGAAAGCAGTTAAATATTAACTTATTATGTCTTTGAGGATAACTTCACTTATGATTAATTTTCGTAATTATATTTTTTTCATTTTTGAAAATTAATTGGCAAATTGTATTTTTGAATTTTTTAACAAAATGTATTGTATATTAAAAAAATGTTTTTTTGTTCTTACCATTTTTCACTACATCTTGCATCACTCAATGCAATATGTGCTATTGGTGCACATTGCACAACTGCATCCATTATCTAGGGATTATTCCTTCCATTGTCATTGTCAAGTGCACCTTCCTGAGTGCCACATCACACGTAAGTGACATTACATGCTGCACATAAAGAAAACAGTTTCATCTGTATGTTGTTGTAGATTTTTCTCTCTCTTATTCTTCCTGAGAGGTCAGTCAGTCACCATGAATGTATATGTTGGTGTGGTTTTCAGTTTTACAAATAAGTAGATATACACTGTATTGTTAATTAAGGGAGTAACAGAAGTGACCACACTAAATTATATTGTTTTCATTTGTACTACTAATTTACCAGCAACTATACCATGTTTCACTGGGCGATCATATCCTTGCTTCTTTTTGTCTAGGTGCATGACAAGACTATAAGAGACAACAACACATCGCCCACAGTACTGCCAGAGAGAAGGCCTGTACACGGCCTGACGCATGAGTGACCACACATCAGCCATCTCTTTAACTTGTGAAGTTAAGTGCCACTGTTTACTGACAGCTTCAGGATGGCCCCAAAGAAAGGTGATTAAACCTCTACCAAGAAAGTGACCAGTGAGAAGAAGGAGCTTACCACCACCACCATCACTCATATTTAACTTAAGATGTTTTTGGAAAGCAAAAAACAGTGCCTGCCGCACCGACCTCTGGGGAGCAAGCTGGGAGCAGCTCCCCCAAATCTGTGGACTCACCCCAATCTAGGCCCAAGCCCATGTCTGTTACAAAGACAGCCAGTCTATTCACAGCAATGCTGACGAGCAGTGATATTGACATTGACTTATCTCTGTCACAAAATAGTATCCAATCGTTGAAGGAAACTCAGAGAAGTGGCCAACATCAAGAACAAGAGCTAAAACCGCCAATAGTTGTTCCTGCCAAAGTAAGAGCAGTTCAAGAGATTGAGCTTTATGCTGAGAAAGGAGAGCAATTTTCTCCAAAAGATCGATTGTCTTCCAGGTCTTCGGATGTATAAAGAATGGTTAGTGGTTCATCATCGTCTTCTTCAAGCCCCCTTCTGATGATGTAGACACCACTTGGATCCCGCCTCAGAGAGTGAGACACACCACAAGACGACTCAGACGAGGATAGAGAAAAGGAAAGTTCCAGAAAGCCATAGAGTTTTGGAGGAAGATGTAGAAGAGAAGGATGATGAATAGCCAGTCACATGGATGTTAGCCCAGCCCCAGTGAGACAAATCTTACCCCATCCCAACTTACTGGGGGGATATGGCAGTGGCACCACAGATCAACCACAGCCAGCTGCCATATTTGTAAAGTCCTGGCAGCGACATATATCCACAACCACCTCAGTGGAAGTAGGCACTGCCAAGAGGCAAACATCAAATTGCCCACCCACTGCCAGTTCATCGACATTGGCACCAGTATCAGAAACTTGAGCTCCCAGTTTGTAAATTCTTTCCGGTTACTCAAAAGGAGGCGAACATTGACATATACTCCCTTTTTGCAGAGCAAGTGTTAGTCGGGGTACGTTTGGTACAAAATATGGTACCAGGGGCCAAACAACCTATTTGAAAAAGCACCATATGATCCATTGGGAGGCGCACCTTAGCGGCCACAAAATTGCAAGTGTTGTTGGTGAAGGGGTAAAAGCCGGCTGAGCAGGAAATCCGATCCTATCACAGTGGAAAGTGAAGAAGAAGCCATCTTTATTACACAATGCAGCCCTCTCCACGGCAGTGCAGTAGTATCACCCACATCAGCGGCATCACAATGGCACATTACTCAGGGTGAGGACAGTGAATGCCCTGCTGAAAAGCATATTGAGCCACCACCGCCTGCTCTCAAGAAGACACCTGCATCAGTGGCATCAGTAAAGCAAAAAATCAGGCTACTATTCCTGCCATGTTTCAGCAAAAAGAGACAGTATGAACAAAACGAAGAAGCAGCACTTTTGTGAAATGCAAAGCTGGCTAAAATGTAAGTATGGGCGAATTTTGCGAATCAGCAAAATAGCAAAAAAATCAGCGTATTTTTCTGGGAAATTGCTGCTTTTTTTGCGATTTGCACCATACTTAACTGCAGTACTTTCTACTGGCTAATCAGTAAGTGCTAACTAGTTGGGTAAATCTGTATCTTGCTTTTCCTACTCTACAGCTGCATAAAGGCCCAGAAGAGTTGTCTCCAGTGACCCGGTGTGTCTGTAACTTTGCCACCGTGCCCATAGGCGCCGAGGTTCCTCGAGTGAGCTGTCCATCACAGTGGGGGAAAGGGTGGGAAGAGGTTGCATAGCCTAGTGTGTGTGGGCTGGGGCCGGGCTTCTGTGCGATTTCACATGCCTCAAGATCATGAAGAATCAGAGGCCGATCAGCGCAGTAAATGAGGAGAAAGCAGTAAGTGCTACCTCGTTGGGTAAATGTATAGTGCTTTTACTGCACTACAGCAGCGTAAAGGCCTGGAAGAGTTGTCTTCAGTGACCCCGTGTGTCTGTAACTTTGCCACCGCGCCCATAGGCGCCGAGGTCCCTCGAGTGAGCTGTCCATCACAGTGGGTGAAGGGCGGGAAGAGGTTGCATAGCCTAGTGTGTGTGAGCTGGGGCCAGGCTTCTGTGCGAGTTCACATGCCTCAAGTTTATAAAGGGTCAGAGGCCGATCAGCGCAGCAAATGAGGAGTAAGTAGTTAGTGCTACCTTGTTGGATAAATGTATTGTGCTTTTCCTGCACTACAGCAGCGTAAAGGCCCGGAAGAGTTGTCTTCAGTGACCCCGTGTGTCTGTAACTTTGCCACCGTGCCCATAGGCGCCGAGGTCCCTCGAGTGAGCTGTCTATCACAGTGGGGGAAAGGGCGGGAAGAGGTTGCATAGCCTAGTGTGTGTGGGCTGGGGCCGGGCTTCTGTGCGAGTTCACATGCCTCAAGTTTAAGAAGGGTCAGAGGCCGATCAGCGCAGAAAATGAGGAGAAAGCAGTAAGTGCTACCTCGTTGGGTAAATGTATTGTGCTTTTCCTGCACTACAGCAGCGTAAAGTCCCGGAAGGGTTGTCTTCAGTGACCCCGTGTGTCTGTAACTTTGCCACCGCGCCCATAGGCGCCGAGGTCCCTCGAGTGAGCTGTCCATCACAGTGGGGAAAGGGCGGGAAGAGGTTGCATAGCTTAGTGTGTGTGGGCTGGGACAGGGCTTCTGTGCGAGTTCACATGCCTCAAGTTTATAAAGGATCAGAGGCCGATCAGCGCAGCAAATGAGGAGAAAGCAGTATGTGCTACCTTGTTGGGTAAATAAATGTATTGTGATTTTCCTGCACTACAGGAGCGTAAAGGCCCAGAAGAGTTGTCTTCAATGACCCCGTGTGTCTGTAACTTTGCCACCGCGCCCATAGGCGCCGAGGTCCCTCGAGTGAGCTGTCCATCACAGTGGGGGAAAGGGCGGGAAGAGGTTGCATAGCCTGGTGTGTGTGGGCTGGGGCCTGGCTTCTGTTCGAGTTCACATGCCTCAAGTTTAAAAAGGGTCAGAGGCCGATCAGCGCAGCAAATGAGGAGAAAGCAGTAAGTGCTACCTCGTTGGGTAAATGTATTGTGCTTTTCCTGCACTACAGCAGCGTAAAGTCCCGGAAGAGTTATCTTCAGTGACCCCGTGTGTCTGTAACTTTGCCACCACGCCCATAGGCGCCGAGGTCCCTCGAGTGAGCTGTCCATCACAGTGGGGGAAAGGGCGGGAAGAGGTTGCATAGCCTAGTGTGTGTGGGCTGGGGCCGGGCTTTTGTGCGACTTCACATGACTCAAGTTTATAAAGGGTCAGAGGCCGATCAGCGCAGCAAATGAGGAGAAAGCAGTAAGTACTACCTTGTTGGGTAAATGTATTGTGCTTTTTCTGCACTACAGCAGCGTAAAGTCCCGGAAGAGTTGTCTTCAGTGACCCAGTGTGTCTGTAACTTTGCCACCGCGCCCATAGGCGCCGAGGTCCCTCGAGTGAGCTGTCCATCACAGTGGGGGAATGGGCGGGAAGAGGTTGCATAGCCTAGTGTTTGTGGCCTGTGGCCGGGCTTCTCTGCGAGTTCACATGCCTCAAGTTTATAAAGGGTCAGAGGCCGATCAGCGCAGCAGATGAGGAGAAAGCAGCCTCCTGGTCACTGGATGTTCAGGGGGATTGCGCTCGAGAAACTTGTGGATGCCTAGACCTCCATCATGGATTTAAGCTAATTGTAGACGGTAGATCTGGGGAGAAAGCACACCTGCCTAGCATTGACTGTGCTCACTAGATTCTTGGGCTGATTATAATGCGTGACTGAATTTGAGCTTCAACTTTTTTTTATCTGTAAGTGCTTCCTGCTGAGGTTTAATTGATGGGACAGGCGCCACGTTGCCTAATTGTAACTATTCTCTGACCCTGCTTCGAGGGTCAGAGCAGGGTCAGAGAATAGTTGCAAGTAGGCAACGAGGTGCCGCTCAGGAAGCACTTACAGGGTTACAGCAGGTGCGCAAGTTGAAGTTAATTTCTTTGTAATGATTTTACAAAGAAATTAGATTCAATTTGGGCACCTACTTTAGCCCTGTAAGTGCTTCCTGAGAAAAATTTGTCCCGCTCGTGGATTCCCGGATTTTGCCACGATTTCGCGCGATTCGCGGATCGCGAAATTGCAGAAAATGCACAAATTGCGCGATCGGAACGAATTTTTCGCCCATATTTACAAAAATGTTATCGCTGGACCTCCTTCCTATTTCTTTGGTTGAATGGGTGTATTTTACTAAATTTGTGGCAGCCATCTGCCTGAAATGGAAGGATTCCAGCCAGTCCTATTTTGCCAGATTTGCTGCTCCAGTACTATATCATGATGTGCTACAATTGCTTGGACAAGCTTTGTAGCAGTGTGCTGTCCACAGTATCCACCTGACAACAGACATGTGGACCAGTTGCCAAGCAGCTGAATACATGTGCATCACTGTACACTGGATGTCTTTTGTGGGGGGTAGAGAAAAAATATCTGTAGGTGTTGACACTGCTGAGATTTTTAATGCTGCTTGGAAGCATGTGACAGTATCCTATTCGCAATGGAGAAATACCATACAGCTGCAAACATTTTTTAAGACTTTAAAAACAAGGTCGTTGAATGGATTTGTTTCTACAGACAATGGCAGTAATATTGTTAAAGACATGGCAGATGGTGGTTATTTCAGGGTCTTGTGTTTCGCGCTCTGCATCAACATCATTGCACATGACTTTCTCAAAAAAGAAGACCATGTAAACAATTTACTTTCCACCTGCAGAGGAATTTGCACTCATTTCTGCTATACATCTAAAGCCCCGAAACAGCTGAGGGTCATTCAGCGTGATAATAGAATGCCTGTTAAACTACTCATGTAGGAGGTGGCAAAACACTGGAACTCCACTTATTACATGCTTGAACGCCTGTTTGAGCGGTGCAGACCTATCAATGAATATCTCATGCACGAGGCGATGCAACTGTGAAAGGCAAGATCATTTAGATGGACCAATAGTACCTACTCAAATGCCTGACAGAGATACTGCTTCCTTTTGAGGTGTTCACAAAGGAAGTCAGCAAAGAGGACAGTACCATGGGCCAAACTATTATGTTATTACACATTCCACAGGGACAGCTAAAGGAGGTGTCTACAATGTACAAAGGTATGGAGGAAAAAAAGATGCGTATGACTTGGTGAAGTGCTGAATCCTTCGCTTGTTTGCAAATACAAGCAGGCAAAGAGACGTTGTGTCTTCCAAACATTACATATGTACCACAATTCTTAATCCATATATAGCTGAGCCAGACAATGAGCTAGAAAAAGAACAGCAGGGAATTAAACGCCCACTGCTCTAGGGCACAAGTCCTGTGGGGCTGCCTTCAAGATCAGAGCCTGAGGGCAGTGCTGTTGGGTCACAGCAGCCAAACCCAATATCAAGAACAAGATGAACAACAACAAGACCAGGAGCATCAGCCCCTAAATCTGCAACAGAGTGATCTCTACTTGCTGGACTTAAGTCTAGTGCACAGGCAAAGGCGAAAAAGGTTGAGCAAAGCAGAGCACCTGCAATGAACATTGAGCGAATGATCCAGGTCTGTCTGGATGATGCAACAGAGTTCTACCTTGATCAAAACCCATAGGTGTATTGGTATGGGAAGAGGCTCCAATGGCCAGTGCCCAACAGTCTGGCAAGAAACTATCTGGCTTCCCTTTATCCAGTGTCTCTGCTGAGTGTGTTTTCAGTGCTGCTGGTGCCGTTGTCACAATGAGAAGGACCAGTCTCTCACCCCAAAACAAGGAGAGATTAGCCATGATCAAAATGAATCACCTCTTTATACCACTGGATTACACCATACCTGAAGTACCACAGGAGGAAGATCACAGAGACTCAGGTCATGGAAGTAGTCTGTTAGATGACCTAGTTATGGGCAAACCACCAGTGTGTGAGGGTGATTTCTACTTCCCTGACTTCCAGGGTTTCTTTCTCTCTTTGATACCCCAAAAAAAAGATATAACTAGCGAACATTATTTACTTATTATTTTTGTGTGTCTGGTGACCAATTCAACCCCACCATCTTACTCTTAGACATATTTTATTGCCCAATTGGAGTCGCACATGTGTGCAGTGAAGAAGTGCCAACTCGCCCTCCAAAGTCATTTCCCTCAAGCCAGACATTGGGCAGAAAATACAAACAAATGTGTGCCTGCCTCCAACCCCGGGCCTCGACTATCTATCCTTTCCTGCCATAGAGGGACTGCCCCACATGTGACATTATTATGTTTTGATTTGCACTGCCAATTCTCTGCTTCATGAATAAATATAGGATTAGCATTCTGTAATGCACCACCAATTAATCACAGTGAGCACATGGGAAGAACAAGTAAATGCTAGCATGCATTGCATGGCAATTGATTGTTGTTTGTTGTGATGTGAACTTGTTGTGATGATATGTCCTCATCGTGCGTGTTGAGATTGAGAAGAGATGATTCATGTGGTGGCAGGCAGTGTGAGACTGGGTGTTTGTTATGCTTAATGTGTTATGTTCGCAAACACAAATCTGGCATATGCTATAAGTGACCCATTCTTTCCCTTCTTTTTGTTCAATAAATAATGGTACTATAAATGGCCCATCTATTGCATTTATGAGTCAGGACTCTGGACACTGTTGGTAAGGAGTTTTACACCATACTCGAAGTCAGACTCAGGAAGATCATAAATGATGGAATGACTCTGGGCGGGACCACTTCGAGAGCCACCACCAGAAGTTTTCAAAATCTGTGAAACCAACCAATTTGGAAGATGATGACTTTGAAGTGACCTTAACTTAAACAACACCAGACCTACACAAATCTGTATAGTGGTGGTGGTGATTGGTGTGACTGACAGTGTTGATTTTATACTTGATTGGGACAATGCTATGCTGCTGGGGGTGTATGTGCTACTCAGTGCTATCTGGCCTGCTATTTTGCTGCTCCTGTCGGTCACATCTCCACAGCCAGACAGCATGTATAGGGGCATTAACATGAGGTGATAAATGGTTCTGCGGGGTCCCCTTACATTCTAAGGGCCCTTTCTCCCTTTAAACCTACAAAGTCAGCATCTGAGGTCAGGATAATCTTTCTCCAAGGCGCAATCAGCTGCAAAAACTCAGTGAGACAAATCCATCTTCCTCGCTGAGCAGCCCACATCCGTTAGAAACTTTTGGTAACAGACACTTGCAGTGGTATAATGCAAATTGATAGGCCCTGTGCATAAAATCACAAGGTGGCCCATACTCTCTTATATCTCACAAAAACCCATTGGCATTGGGCTGAATGGGGTTGTCCTGAAGGCTTGGGGGCTCCATGAAGGGTTGGACAGTTGGTGCCTCTTGACTTTTATCAGACTGATTTTATACACTTATGTATTATACCCTCCAGCCAATGTTTTCCAATTCCCATTTTGCCTGTTTATCTATTTTCACACTTTGTTATTTTGTTTCCACTTTTTGCTGAAAGATGGAGGGCCTTAATTTCTATATTTCCTAACAGTGTTTGTTATTTGGTTGGTTTGTTATGCATGTCTCATATCTTTACTCCTGGTTTTCGTGTTTCTGCCAGGGCAAAGGTACATCTGCTTGCTTTTGTGTGTGCTTCTATTTATGCAATGTCATAGCTCTGTTAGAGCTCTCTCACATGCTTTTTTAAATAGAGTAAGGGTGGGTGGAATTCAGCTTAGTCGCGTTATGCAAAGTACTGCGAAACAGAAAATAAAATATGCGGAATTCTGTGAGCATGCAGAATTGCTTGTTGCGCCTGTTCAGGATGTGTTTTTCCTGTTCGGGAATGCTGTTTACGTGCTCGCGGGGAAATATTTCACGAACTTGCCCATGCCGTCGCCAATGGGTTCGGCAATCTCATTTTTCACTTATTCTGCCCGTTCGCAATGCTATTTCCTGTTCAGGGTCACGTACTGTGTGCTCCTGCCCCTTTGCAATGAGCATTTCCTGTTCGGGAACACTTATTACATATTCGCAACGCTTTTTGCGTGCTCGAGGGGAAATATCTTGCAAACTTGCCCATACGGTCGCAATGGGCGAGGCCATCCTGATTTTCGCTCTATTGCTAAGGTTCTGAGCCTGTTTTTCTATCCTCCCTCTATCTTTGCAATCCTTTGTTTCTGTACACTTTTTTATATTTTTTATTTATTATCTATCTCTCTAGTTTCCTGAGTCTATATTTTGAGGTTTTTTTTAAAAATTGTGACTTTTTCTACAATTGTTTCAAATTTTTTCTATAACTTGCTTTTATCATTTCTTTTACTTACTTTTCTAATTCCTCCCATTTTGTGTCCGCCACCGAGTCCTAGAACCATGCCCAGGGGAGATAGCAAGGGCAACAAGGGAAAGGGCAAGGCTGCTCGTAGCCACAGCCATGACCGGCGCCCACAAGGGATGCAATCTTGGGACATCTTTTGTGACGCGAAGATGGCCGCACTTGCTTTTTTGTGCAGCGCCCCCTCCCCTTATTCCTAGCAGGAGGCGGCAGGCCTTGTTCTGGGTACAGGCTCCGGGATCATCACCAGCAGTGGGAAAGGTGCGCCGGGTATTGTTTCACTGCTCCGGTGTCCGGCGCACCGATACCCAGCTGACGCACTGGTGGTCCGATATCCTGGACCGGGAGCAGGACCTGCTGGACCTGAGCTGAGGTCCCGGGGCTTGGTGAGTAGCTATTTAATATTACTACTATGTGTTCTTCTGCTCTGTGTTATATATTGCGAATATATATTTTTTTCCGAACAGCAAGAATGCTGCTGGTTACATTGCAGGTATATTACGTTAAAAAATCTTCTGTGATTGTTATGGCACAAGTGCTCGGCGCTAATAATCTTACTTGTTTACAACTTTGCTCTCGCATAGCCTGAATATGTAAGAGTTTACTTTAGAGAACTTAGGTTAGGTAATGATAGAGAAACTCTAGTCCTTCCTTTGTCCTCTTGCCACTAAGAACTGATAGTGGTGGATTGATAGGTTTAGTTACTTATTAATATTAGTTGGTAATTTTTTAGTGGTCTGCGTGACGCATCCTCTGTCACGTCACGTGCTGCTGAGTGCTGCTAACCCTAGCCCTTAGTAGAATCTTTTGTAGTTTGTTTAGTGAGTTCTAATAAGCTTATCACTAGCAGAACGTCAGCAGCAAACAAACAAAAAATTGGTGTATGCAAAAATATGTGCATGTGTCCTCCATCAATGCATTGTTGAGGTTTAAAATACATGGAAATGCAGACTTAGTGAACAATTGGCCCTTCTGGAATAGGTAGGCTAGGTCAGGTGGTACTTAGGCTTAGTTAGTATTCAGGAATCAGAATGGAACATTGGATTAGTGTTTATAAATATTAAGTAGACGTGAATCCCGCAATACTACTAGTCAATCAGATTAGATAGGTCAATTTTATTGCAATTGTTGTTTCAGAAAATGTTTTTTGAGCGTTTTTTACAATATTTTATTAGTTTCACACCAATCATTAATGTTTGTCTCTTTCTTTATTATATCTTACATGATCAGCACCCAGGGGCAAAAAGACAGGGTGAGAGTGGGCGGGATAAGAACAAGATGCCTCCCAGGGCTAGGACCGCTTGTCTACCGAGGGCTCTCCTGCTGGCCCATTAAGTCCTCCAGTGGTTAATATTGATAAATATATTTCCATAAGTTTTACTGTACCTTATTTTTTCCAAACTATTATTTTGGTTTCCTAATTCTATATTATACAAAATCTTCTTCGATCTAGACGATCTGTTTCTGCATTCTTGTTATCCCTGCCTCTATCTGCCTCTGCTATGACTCTCTCTACTACTACTATTCATCTGTCTGTAGCTTTCCTATTTGTCCACTCTTTAGTTAAAAAGGTTTTAAATAAAACTCAGATTCACCAAGAGCTCTAGGCACTGAGTCCAGTCCTTTGGGTTGTCCTCTTCTAGCCTTCCTTATCTCAAGACTTTTCGACAATTCCCACCAACAAAATGCCCAACCAGATATTTTACTATTTTTGATAGGATAGTACATACTACTACTGTTGTAGGGATTCTTCACATACAGAACTATGCACCAGATCACTCACTCACTTGTGTGAGTCCACACCAAATACCACAGAGTCTATGTAAGTTTAAAAGGTTTATTTTCATCTAATAAGCTCTATAAGTTGTTCTATAATGCAATATACAAGCCAGCACCAACAGAAAAATGCATAACATTAAAACAATAAACATTGTTAGCACTATAAGTCCATAGAAGACAAAAGATCTATGACTGAAATCTGGGGGACCACTCATCTTAGAACCTAGAAGTACTGGTTATATTATAAGCAATGCAAACTCTGGTTCGAAGAAGGGAATCTTCTGCCTGTTATGAGAAAAATGTGTGCGTTAGTATAATGCAAGCATTTCTCAGTCATTCCAAAAAGTGTAGCATGTTATGGCTAAGCAATACGGACTGACCAGAACTTCATAACAAAGTGGCTTCTTTTTTGACCTTGTACGTAGCGCTCAGACAGTAGCAGTATGAGCTCATGTGGGTGTCTTACACAACATAGCATACGTTGTTAATGTTTTGTGGGGGGTTACAGTTTTATGCCACATGGTTTCCTTCCTTGCTGCTGCAGGGCCACAGCCAGTGTTTGATTTAAATAATCTGCCAATTTTGTAACACACAAACAGATGGATGCGGTACCCCTCACTGAGTGACTTGTCCTACTGGTACTGTTAGTATCTCCTCCTAGACCATTATTATACCTCTTCCAAACTTATTTTCTTACCTGTTATTGATGTATAAGTTAGGCACAACGATGGCTGCATGACAATGATGGTCCACCACTACACAGACATGAAAGTCTGCTGTGGTTGTTGTTGACTTGTTTACCTTTTCCACCACTCAGTAAATGCCCTGAGTTATTCCATCAATCAGCTCCGATCCCACTGAGTAACTGCGAAGATATTATGTCACTGTGGTCATCATCGTGGTGTTGACCAACTCAGTGTGCAGTGCAGTGTACATAGTGAGTCCAGATTCCATATTCAAATATGCAATTGATCGACCTGGAGTAGAAGTACCATTTTGTTATTAAACAACAGGAAGGGAAACATTGACTTTAGTTACTTTTAGTGAGTAGATTAAATAATATTAGTACAAATCGAATTCAGTTCATGTACAACAAACAACAACAACAAAAACACCAATCACTCTCAAAATAAGTGTCCAGTGCATACCATCATTCATTACCTGTTCCACTTCATTCTCATCTTAAGTTAAGGGGCAGCCTCTCTCGGCTCGGAAAGGAGAATAGCTATAGTAGTCATCATGGTCCACTTCTTTTGCAGGGAATCGACGAGGCAACGTTTTCTTGCTTGTACTATTATTATTCAACATACAATGATCATCCTCTGGCTTGAGGGAAATGGATTTAGGGCAAGTCAGGGGGATAGAGGAGCAGGACTCGTAGTAGTGGACTTCAGTATGCTGACAGAGAGCTGCACCTCCAATATGGCAATAAAAATACTGGATGACGGTGGTGATGGATTTGTTGTGATTCGAATTTTCAAACGAGAAAGACAGACACACACAAATAATAAAAGTAAATAAGGAAGGAAGAAAGTAAGAAGTTCAAGCCTAGTTGTCAGGGAAGTATTGTAGTGTAGTTCCTATATTCCCAATAGGCTCTGCGCATTGGAATAATATATTCAGCAGTGTAGATGTAGGACTGAGGTCGACTAGGTCTCTACTGATTATATTAGACTTAAGGTTTGCCAGCTAGCTTAGAGGTCACTAGAAACTTTCTCGAATAAACTAGGAGAAGTTTAACTTCCCTGGATAGACAAGAAGGGATTAGCTTCTGACAACCATAAAACATGACAACTTTGCTCCCTCAGAATAAGAGTGTATCTCTAGAGTCGTGTGAAAACAATAGACAGCTATTTCACTCAGTCAAGTGTGCATACTTAGTTTCACCAGAGTGTAGAGAAAAGAGAGACAGGCTTTTTCAATAAAAGGTGTTGTTTATTGAGCAGTCTTCTTTCTCATACAAGAGAAATGAATTGCCACAATTGTAATACTAAGCATAAAGTAAAGTGCGTACAGTACAAGGAGTATTATGAAATAATACTGTAAAAGCATTGATATGGTTTCTTAGCCATATGATACTTTAAAATAGATAAAATATATACATACAAATATATATTGACTAATGTACTCAACTGGTGCTTCTAAATGCGCCTACGTGGGAAGGAGTAAGTAAGTAGCAGTTTAAGTTAAGTTGGTTTTGCCAAGGAATCTGAATCAAGAATTCTCTTTAAGGGTTTAGTCAGCTCCGTACCTGGGTATTAGAAAGCAGGAGGTCTGGTATCTCTCACTCAGGACTCGATATCCCAGTAACCCGCGAGGGTATCTGGAAACACCGGAGCTGGATTTCTCGGCAGGAGAAAAGACAGCATCTCTCTCAGTGCATCAAAGGGGAGGGGTGGCGTCCGTGGGCTCTCGCATCAGCTGGGCTCTTGGGCAAGTAGATAGCCGCTCTGCTCCAAAACCACCACCGTGTGTTTGCTTAAGGCAACATTGGTATATTTATACCTGAAAGGTGCCGGGTTTTGACGTAAGGTTGAACTTAAGACGTCAATAAAGATGTCACTAAGAACTGGCCGTTCTTAGAGTGCTCACAGGAGTTCTAGGACGAAATCAAAACAAAAGCAATGGGGAATTCCCAGGTTGCTGGAGGTTTGGTTTGTTTACAGAACTCGTTGTACTTTCTAGGAGCCTGGGGAAGTAGCCTTGCTTAATCTGGACAGCATGGGCTATGACTAAATATGGATATGATTCTTATGCCTTTATAAGGATATTATTTATTATAACCACATAAGGGCATAAATCAGGAATATCGAATTAGGGTCCTAGATAGAACTACAACACCCACTCCACGATCTAATGTCCCTCATTACTTGAAACTAAGCAATAGTAAACATATAATGATGCATGTGTTTTCCAACCTACCCAAAATACATAAATTTGCATATGAAATGGTATATGGTAATACACGAAAATGAGTACTGGTACTGTACGCTTTTCAAGCAGTGGTATCATTCAGTTAAAAAAAAGCATATATATATATATATCAGCTGAATGAATTGCGAAAGTTTACACATGAAATGGCTCTTAATAGAGAAAAGAAGGTTGAGACCATTCCATCACATAATAATACAAAATGCTGTACATGTGCTAGAGGCTGAGGTAATATATTGTCTCTAGAGTTCCTAAAATAGAAGCTCTGTTCTCTAAGAATAGTTCTACTTTAAGCAGAGTACATGTGCCATAAAAAAAAGGTAAATATTTTGGAAGTGGAAAAAAATAATTTTGTTTTCAGGGGAAAAACAGTTCCAAATGTTTTCAGTAGCATTTGTTTATCAAAGCTGAAGGCCGAATTCAGAGTTCAGGGAACGCTGTGTGCTCGTTGCTTAAAAGGTTATTCTTTCTGTTCAGGGGAGAACATCTTTTCAGACAGACTCTCAAAAAATTGGTCTACGGCTTCAGGTGAAAGTTCAACCAAGTTTGAAAATGCCGCAGTAGTACAGTCGTGAGTATGATTGCTATCATCGATGTCAGGATCAGCAATGCTCACAGAAGGTTGTACCTGGGTGATGCTGCTCTCACCTCGTACTTCACTACCCCCTAATAGTAGTGGTGAAGTCTCAACGAATGCCGTCATCAGAATGGGTAGCCGCTGGGGACAACACGATGCATGAGCCGTTACAGGACTTAGCAAAGTATCTGTATCCAATGGTACTGCTGATGGTAGTGTAAGACAGACGTCCAACACGCATTCTTCTCCGCATAGCATACATCGAAGCACAGGTAAGATGCAATTCTGCCAGATGGGTCTGAATGAAAGAAACAAGGTCATATTCAGATCTCTTAGCCGGGCTAATCCAAGGACTTTAGTTATGCGGTCCCGATAGCGTATAGCTAGGATCGTTTCTTCCATCGTTGCCGGAGTCTTGTCTGTGACTTGGCTTGCCATATCAGAGCAGAAGGATTAAAAATAAAATTCCTGCTACGAGTCCCAAATGAAGTGGTAGGTCGCCAAAGACAGAATGGACAAAATTAGGAAAAATGCCCAGAACTGTTTCGAAGGGTGTTAACAGTCCCGAAAAAATTGTCTTAAATACATGTGGGATACCACTGGTATCTGACATATTTAGGATTTGGCTTAGCATTTCTATGAAATGCACTGGGCAATTTGTTGATAAAAGGGTATGTATCTCTGCCGTTGTCCTTGCAACTTTCAGATCATACGTTTCTTTTGATGACGTTAAGGGCACAGTTGTCTGTAAAAGAACAGACTTCATTCTGCTTAAAGTATCAATTCGAATAGAAGAGATATTCAAAGAAGGCCAAATTGTTGCCTCCGTATCTGTAGTGCTGTTTGGATACAATACTTGCATACAGCAAGTGACCATGGAACTCACGCTGACGAGATAGGCTTTTCCTGGCACCATGCCAAAACAGCTGTGGTCCGTTATTAGAATATAACTCCTGTTAGAAAGTTGTGTAAAGAATGGCTCTATTTGTGTTGTAGTAGTGCCGTGCAGGTGACATGAAAGGTTATTTGAAGACCCTTTGCAGGCTCCATGCAGGTTAATGCCTTCACAAAGAAGTGTACCGCTCAGTGATCTTTTACATTTTTTGACCACTAAGAAATAAAAAAAAATTCTTTTCACTGTAGCATGTGTGTGTATAAGGTAATTTCCATGATGACTTGATGTACCCTTTACCCAACCTAGCATACTTGCCCGCTGGTATATACTCTTGGCAGTATTTAAATTGGAAAGTTGTTATCGGAATTGTGATTATTCCGTGTATTATCCATTCAATGACAGGTCTTTCTGACATTGTCAATGGTAATCTCTCAAGTTTTTCAATGCTCAGAATGGTATAGTCTGCTCCTTTTTGTGCCAAACTGATTTGTTTATCAGTAAGGTTAAAGATAGAGAATAAAGACGTTGTGTTGATTAAACGCCATGGTACGTAGTCTGAACGCAGATTTTGCAACGTCCAGCCAAGCTGTACAATAGAACGCAATTGGGACTGACCGTGTTGTAACATTAGTAAGTCCTGCTCTATTATATCAATAGCAGATGATACAAAACTGTCAGTGAATATATTCTGGAGGACAGAGTCATTAACCCATTGTCCACAACAGAAAGTGATTTTTCCAAATTAATACGATCAATTTCTCGTATTTTTTCTGCTGTTTCAATTTGCATTACTTTCCAAGCTTCGTTGTACGCAGCGTATATACCGGCCGCTATGAAACGTTTTTTACGCTGTTTGCCTGGTCCTATTATGAAATCACGCAAGTCAGCACCGTCTTTAAGTAAAGTCAAGTGTTGCTTAATTTCAGCCAGTGTGGATTTCTGTAGCCATTCGAGGCAGAGTTTCCCTACACTGTATGTTGTGACTATCCCTGGATGTTGTCTCTGGGAGTATCTTGGGTCTGGCTTGGTCATTTTTAACCCCTGTATTTTGTTCAGGAATCTATCTTGACAGTTGTTTGTGTCTGTGGGCCAGATCAACCATTTTTTCCAATCAGGATGTGTTCTGTTTTGGTTAAAAATATGGGATACGTCTATCTCAACATCTGTAGTGCTATTACTGTCAGGTGTTGGCTTTGGAATAGACGGTTTATTTAAATCTTTTATCTTGGCTAGGCCAAGACAGGTTGTCTGTTGAATGGTATCATTCAAGAATATTATTTGTTCTGGGATCATGCAGGCTCTAAATAATGCTTCTAAACCTTGGACCTCCCAGTCTTTTGTACCCCAGATGGTTTTTGTTTCAATGTTGTTCTTCCAGAAATCAAAACCATATGTATTCATTTTTTCATAACATGTTTCCGAATAGATCAATTTAGTATTTGTCAGCATTGTTTTCATTCCTGTCTTATTTAACATTTTAAAATAAAACGTTTCTGCATCACTTGTGTTAAACCCTGAAAAGTATGGGAATTTCTCATAAAATGTTTTCAAACTGCTTTTAGGTGGAGTTGCACAATGTTCCCATTGATTATAATTAAAAACATTTCTAGGTTGAGCAGATTTATGCAAATAGTGATGTGCAAAGTGATTATAAGAATACATTTCTTCATAATTTGATGAACCCTGTAAGTAATCATGTTTCTGTAAATTTTGCTGACATTACTAAATCTGACATCATATCATTAATACTTTCAAAGTCCCAATCATCAGAGAATGTACTCTGTTTTACAAAGTCACTTAATGAAACCTTGAACTGATGTGGATATTTCAAGAGCTCAACCGGGCCATAGATTTCATAATCCGTTTTGTCCCATGCTACCCCACCGGGTATTAGATTGGCTGTGACATTCACTGATAATAGTTGTCTTTTCTCGATGTGAGATGACTTGTGAGGCTTTAGGACCAAGTTGATGTGCCCATTGTACTGTATTTTCCTTCAATGAATTTTCCCAAACAAAGAACCTTGATGAGCCAAAGCAGGAGGAAAAGTACACCTAACACAATCCAAAATTCAATCCAAGGAGAAATCAGATAGGTTTCTTTGAGTTGATGTAGAAGTTCAGTTACTTTGTATTTAAAAGTTTTAATTGCTGGCGTTTCTTCCTGTTCGATTGGATCTTCGAAATTGATGAAGTAGCCAGATGCAGTTCTGTCAATTGTTGGAATTGCTTCCGATTTTTCAGTTACTTTTGTATTTTTCTTTGTTTCATTACCATAGTCTGAGGCTACATCGTTGTAGACTGGTGTTTCTTGACGAACTGTTTCAATTTGGGGTTCAAGAGGCACAAGTTCCATGGCATTGTTGCAAAGTCCTTTTTTATTCACTGCAGGTTTAGCGAATGTGATTAGTCTCTCAGTTTGAACCTCTTGTATTGTAGCAAATTTTGGTACTCTGCTATTTCTTGGGAGTCCACTGGGCCTACTACTTATTATTGGCCACATGATTGTGGTTTTACCAGGTCGATGGATACAACTCGGTTCTCCTTTTTACCAGCAATGGGCGGTAGTACAACTGATCTTGTTCCGCTGACAGCTAAGACAGGTACTGCTTTTCTGTAAGAAGGCCCAAATTCCTTCTTCACCGCGATCTTCTCTCTGACCAGATCCCCAATCTTTGGAATCCAGACAGGCCTTGTTGGGACAGGTGGTTTATCTTCAGTGGCTGTTGGCTGCTGTGTTAACTTTACGTTGTTCAGGCCTTTTCTTGTTTCATTTAAGTCCTGTAAAATAGCCAAACGATCTTTGATATCAAAGCATTTTTCTTCTACCACTGAAGTCTGACTATCAAGGTCCTGAATATGGGTAAACATCACTTACAACGAAACTTTTACAACGCACTACCATTACAATGCGGTCATTACAACGCAAACTATTACAACGCATTGCGCTGGGGGGCGCTCTAGGATAGGGAATAAGTTTAATTTACTATCCAACACCTTCCCTAGTGTCCACGGGGACTGGAGTTGGAATAGTAAATTAAACTATTCACTATCCAGCACCCAAAAGCACTATGCGTTGTAATGGTATGCAATGTAAAAACCGCGTTGTAAAGGCAGGCGTTGTAACGTCATACATCCTGAATATGCATTCTAGTCCCGAACAATAGTTCGTACAGACTGAAAACTTTCAGAGAATTTCTTGGCAGATTATTAAGACTACGTTGGACACTTGTTAAATGTTGGACCCACCCATCACCAAAAACCTAATACCCTCGCCGTTATAGATTGCTTTATGTCCCGGTTTTTTCTTTCCACTACTGCATTTCCCTCAGGATGGAAGGGAGAAGAGTACCGCAATGGAATGCCCATGCTGGTCATGGCCTCCTTATAAGCTTGAGAGCTAAAAGCAAGACCCTGGTCAGAATGTAGCATGCCAATTGCGTATGTGCCGATAAAGACTCGCAAATATTTTATAACAGTTCTGGCGTCAGCCGAGTGCTGGTGTCTGCATTTTTAGTGAATCTAGTCTTAAACATTAATGGGACGCATTTCTCCTGTTGGATTTTTGCGTATAGATAGCCTTATGCTTTCTAAAAGAAGGGTCCTGGCATTACTCCGGCCGGTTCGCCACTGCGATCTCTGTTGCAGTTTTGACAGCCCATTGCAAATTTGTAGTTATGCAAGCTCATCCCCGGCCACCAGTATTCTGATTGTAATTCTTTCAGAGATTCCTTGATCTCTTGGTGCCTTAGACCTTCACCCATGTGTGCTTCTGCTATTAACAAGACTCTCCTGTTCGTGTTTGGAATTACCCTATCCCCCACTCCAGGGATTCGAGCAAAAGGAACGGAGTTTGCATCAATTATGTATGTATAAGTGAGTGGATAGTTCAGAGGCAGTGCTGCACAGTCGCCTTTAGAAGACGTTTTTACCGCCAGCATGGTTTCCCCGTCTATGTATTTTTCTGAACGCTTTTTTGTGGCTACGGAAGCCGGATTAGTTGCTTCCGCTGTGGCTGTGTTAGCCAATGAATTCCCTGCAGCGCGAACGCCATCACGCTGATGACTCAGTGTATGTATCTTGTGAGTCTTTTGTAGTTCTTTCTACAAAAGAACTACCTGTTCCCAAAGCTTTTTATGCTTTATTGTGGCACCTGTGTCATCTTTGTAATCGTTTTCAACCCAGATCTGCAAGTAATTATTGTAAGATTTGACGCAGTAATGCGAATCACACACTATTAGTGTGGGGAATTCGCGATCGGCATTTTCGAGCACCATCTTTAAAGCTCTCATTTCAGCTCGCTGAGTTGAACAGTTTCTGAGTGATTCAGTTTTGGTAATTAATGGTCTGAATTTACCCAAGCGCCAGCGACCTTTAATAATCGTGCACGATGCATTGTAGGATTTTTTCTCTACATCGTAGTGTTGTGCAAATCTGTCCATGTAGATTACACATGTGTATTGTTCGAGAGGCAGCATTTCGATTGGCAGAGGATATTCTTTTTCATATGTTAGATCTTTCAGTTTTTTCATTTGCGGGTCAAAATAGTATTTCACGTCTTCTGCAGCAAGAGAATTTTCCCATTGTATCCATTTTTGATCTAATGCCACATTAGTCAAATTGCGTGGGCTTGTTAATGCCTCAAAGGCTGATTCTGCTGTTAAAACAGTTATCCTTTTGCCTTGTGCTTGGGCTCTTTCTTTTGCTACAGCAGTTTGAACCGCATTTACAATATTTTCTGTTAGACTGAATGTCTTTTCAGCTTGTGTGTACAAGTGTGATTTGTATGCTATTGGTACCGTTTCTCCCTCATTAGAGGTTAGGTACGTGAATCCGCATCTTCCTGGGATGACTCGGATTACAAGGTTGCGTATGTTTTCGCGAGTTTGTAATTTTGTTTTAGCTAATATGTCTGTTTGCAATGATCTTAAAATTTCTGTGTGTTTCTGAGTCCAATTGATTGGTTTAAAATCAAGTTTTATTAATTCATAGAGAGGTTTAACCCTCTCTGCATAATTTAGAATGTATGTTCTACTGAAATTCAGGAAACCTAGTATTGATTGTAAGTTCTTCAGCGTTTTAGGTGCTTGGAGTACAGCGCACTTCTCTAAGAAGTTGTCTGCTAGGCTCTTGCCTTCACTTTATAATTCATATCCTAAAAACAGGACAGTTAGATGGGCAATTCGTGACTTTTTAAAGTTGAATTTGTAACCCTCAGCTGCGAACCCAAGTATTATGGTGTTCACTCTTTTCAAGTGAGTATCCAGGTCATCATCTGTTAGATAGATGTCGTCGACATAGGATAATGCCTCGTCATCATATATTTGTAGTAACTCTGTTACTCTTGCTGAGAGTAATCCTGGGCTATTCTTGAATCCCTGTGGGAGTCGACAGAAATACCTGCTCTCAGGTGCAATGTTTTGACAAAAGGACCCATTAGAGCTGTCTAATGGCGTCTTGTATTTATTGCGCACGATGTTATTCATTAGTGCTGCACTGTGTGAGTTGTGTACTGCAAATGTTTTGCAACATGAGTTAAGGTGTCTGTAGTCCAAAACTAGACAACATGAATCGTCTGACTTGGATACAGGAAACAAAGGATTGTTCATTTGAGAGGTGCATGTTTCAATCACCCCTTGGTATTCAAGTTGATCTAAGATCTCCCTGACTTGCTTTTTTGCTTCTTGCTTAATTGGGTACTGTCTTTGTGCAGTGGGTTGACATTTTAACTGGATTTTGTGAGGAGCAGAGTCCTCATCCCATCCTATGTGATTTTTGTATAATGCAGGAGCTTGGGCTACTGCCCATTTTCTTGCATATGTATATTTTCTATGAATTGGAATATGATTTGAGAAGGCAGGCATAATCATTTCTTTGCCATGAGGGCACTCCCTAACAAACTCTGGTGGCCAGTCTTTCTCAGCTAAAAGGATGTCATAGCCTTTTGAAAGATTATCCCAAAAGAGACCTCTTACTTTCCTGGTCTTATCTCCCTCAATACGTAAAGTTATCTCGTATATTTTATGAGGTTTGCTAACTCTGGTATCTGCAGTTTCCACTTGAATGTATTCATTCGTGTCCACTGTCTCCAGAAGATTCATCAAGATCTTGCGAGCTATGGTCACTTCTGCTGCGCTGTCTAGCATTGTCTGGGCCCACTCTCCGTTTTTAGTTGTGTCCTCAGTATCCTCGGCATGTTTAATTATTTTAATACTGGCTACCTTCTTTCTTGGAAATTGTAACTTTTTACTTTGTTGAGCAGGTTCCTTGTCTTTGGACTTGACGTGCTCTTCCCTGTGTTCTGACCGTCCTATTCTTTCCGATTTCTGCGAGGAAGTCTGAAAAGATCGAGAGGGACGTGTATCAATATCTTGATATCTATCAGGTTTTCTTAAATTATCCCTATTTCTAAGGTTGTATCTTTTCTCAGAGGGCTCCCTCTGGGGAGACTTTTTTCCTCGGTCATGAGATCTTTCTCTTCGTTGAGGAGACCTTCCTCTGGACTGGAATCGTTTTTCTTTGGGAGTGGATTGTTTATTTCCATCCCAACTCTTTTTTGGAGTATTTAGATTATTTTTAATAAAGATTTTTTCAGGATTTTCAGTTAGTTGGGGTTTTACTGGTTTCCCACCCAAACTATCTCTACCTAGTTCTTCATAGGATTTTTCTATGATTCTGGCCAGTTCAAATGGCTGTTCTTCCATATCTGTTTCTTTCAATTTCTGGCGGATCACCATAGATGCTGCTTCTCCTTTTATGTTGGCTAATAATATAGCCGAGACCTGCTTGTAGTCTTTCAGTAATTTCATACCCAGAGTTAAAGCAGGTTTTGGACCGGATTCATTTTGAATCTGTCTTAGCGCATCTGGTATTACCGCCATGGACAGAACACCATGTGTTTTTGTGTAAATGGAAGCAAAGACTGTGCCCCAAGTGTCACAGTCCTCCACATGTGGTGCGATCCCCATTGGAAGACAGATAGTCAGAATTCTGTGTTTCTCAGTAGGTGTAGTATCAGGAAATACTGCCTCTATTTGAATGATTTTTTGTGCTAACCAGAATGGAATTTGTTCCCGTTTTGCGGGTGTTTTACCAAGACATGATTGTATGTTCTGTGGTGTAATTTTGTTTGTGTTCTCCTGATGAGGGGTCAGCTGTGGAATGTTAATTGCTGGTTGGACCGTTGTAGTCCGCATTATATATTGGACTAATTGTCTATGTATTTTAATCAGTTGTTTTAGCTGGGCTAAAAGTTCTGGTACTGACATTTTTTTAATGTCTGGATGTGGTGTGTAGCTGGCTAGAACAGGCCATGTTGCTCCTGGTCTACCTAGTGGACCGAGCCTGGTGAAGTGATTGTTATGTTTTAGGGCGCCTTTAAACCAGGGCAGGTGCTCTTGGTAATTTAATGGGATTTCAACCTCCTCGAAAGGAGTGTATTCATCCGGAGGTTGCTCTATTTTATAATAGTGGAATTCGTGTGTTACAGCGTTTGCTGCAGGAAAGTTTATCCATGAGTAGAATACCTCTGTCTGCCGATATTCATGGGCCTCTACCACGAACATGACTGTACCACCTCGTGATGTCAGTCCGTTTTCTATAAGTTTAAGAGTTATAGTTTTGCTTATGTTGACCGGAATGATTATAACACTCGGGTCATTTTCTTGGAGACTTGTGTCATCCGCTAGGAGTCGAGCTGCTATTGTAGCTGCCTCCCTTTCTTCTTCACTTTCCGTCATTTTTACTAACAGAAAGTTTTATGTTGTAGATCAGGTTTCAAGGGAAACAAAGATTAGATGCACAATATGTTGGAACACTGTATCCTTCAACTTTGACTAAACCAAAAACTTTACATAGGATTCTCTTCCTACTAAGTTCCGGCGGATTTTAACCTTTTACCCACTCCAGACGTCTTTTGGAGTATTTACGGGAAAAAGGGTCTCTGTGAAAAAGCACAACTGAGTTACTCTAACATCTTGTGTTAGATTTATCGCCTTACCAAACGTTGGGTTGCCATGTAGTGTAGTTCCTATATTCCCAATAGGCTCTGCGCATTGGAATAATATATTCAGCAGTGTAGACGTAGGACTGAGGTCGACTAGGTCTCTACTGATTATATTAGACTTAAGGTTTGCCAGCTAGCTCAGAGGTCACTAGAAACTTTCTCGAATAAACAAGGAGGAGTTTAACTTCCCTGGATAGACAAGAAGGGATTAGCTTCTGACAACCATAAAACATGACAACTTTGCTCCCTCAGAATAAGAGTGTATCTGTAGAGTCGTGTGAAAACAATAGACAGCTATTTCACTCAGTCAAGTGTGCATACTTAGTTTTACCAGAGTGTAGAGAAAAGAGAGACGGGCGTTTTCAATAAAAGGTGTTATTTATTGAGCAGTCTCTTTCTCATACAAGAGAAATTAATTGCCACAATTGTAATACTTAGCATAAAGTAAAGTGCGTACAGTACAAGGAGTATTATATAATAATACTGTAAAAGCATTGATATGGTTTCTTAGCCATATGATACTTTAAAATAGATAAAATATATACATACAAATATACATTGACTAACGTACTCAACTGGTGCTTCTAAATGCGCCTACCCCGGTGTACCTGACCTAAGCCTAGTACGTGGGAAGGAGTAAGTAAGTAGCAGTTTAAGTTAAGTTGGTTTTGGCAAGGAATCTGAATCAAGAATTCTCTTTAAGGGTTTAGTCAGCTCCGTACCTGGGTATTAGAAAGCAGGAGGTCTGGTATCTCTCTCTCAGGACTCGATATCCCAGTAACCCGCGAGGGTATCTGGAAACACCGGAGCTGGATTTCTCGGCAGGAGAAAAGACAGCGTCTCTCTCAGTGCGTCAAAGGGGAGGGACGGCGTCCGTGGGCTCTCGCATCAGCTGGGCTATCGGGCAAGTAGATAGCCGCTCTGCTCCAAAACCACCACCGTGTGTTTGCTTAAGGCAACGTTGGTATATTTATACCTGAAAGGTGCCGGGTTTTGACGTAAGGTTGGACATAAGATGTCAATAAAGATATCACTCAGAACTGGCCGTTCTTAGAGTGCTCACAGGAGTTCTAGGACGAAATCAAAACAAAAGCAATGGGGAATCCCCAGGTTGCTGAAGGTTTGGTTTGTTTACAGAACTCGTTGTACTTTCTAGGAGCCTGGGGAACTAGCCTTGCTTAATCTGGACAGCATGGGCTATGACTAAATATGGATATGATGCTTATGCCTTTATAAGGATATTATTTATTATAACCACATAAGGGCATAAATCAGGAATATCGAATTAGGGTCCTAGATAGACCTGCAACAGTATAGCACATCCTCAAACTCCGGGGGTTCAGTCAGAAGTGGGTAGTCATCTAACACACTACTTCCGTCACCTAAGCCGCTGCCCTCATCTTCCTGCGTTGATTCATGTATTGTGTAATTCGGTGTTGTAAAGTGCTGATTTATTTTGATCATGGTTAACATCTCCACGTTTTTGGGCAAGAGACTGATCCTTTTCAGTGTTACAATAGCACCAGCAGCACTGAAAACACGTTCAGAAGAGACTCTTTCGATAGGGCAAGCCAGATAGTTTATCGCCAGCCTGCTGAGCACTTGCTATTGGCCCCTTTTTCCAAACCAATACCGTATTGGGTTTTGATCAATGTAGAACTCTGTTGGGTCATCCATATAGGCCTGGACCATCCGCTCAATGTACAGGGGTGCTACACTTGGCTTGACCTCTTTTGTCTTTGTATCAGCACTGGACCTAGCAAGCCCTTGCTGTAAATACCAAACCTGTGCCAATTTTACTGGGGCTAATGATCCTATTCTTGCTGTTGTCGATAGTGTTGGTGACCGCTATGAGTCAATCGCACTGCCCTCGGGCTCTGAAGTGGAACTTGATGCCGGATGCCCTGCTGTAGTAGTTGTTGTGGGTTTGAGTATAAGGTCTTTAATTTCCAGACATTCATTTTCAAAGTGAGTGGCTACCACTGCTATCCAACTTTTGTATCGGGCAACGTCCACTTCTGAAAAAGGAAATAATGTCTTACTGTTCAGTGCCAATTTGTATTGTGGATCCAGAATTGCTGCACAAATGTAATGTTTTTGTGACACAATCTTAGTTTGCACCCTTGAACTTTCAGCTAAGCAACGGGAGAAGCTCTCCACCAACTCACATGCTTCATTTCTTTCATCCACACCTATGTACTCTTCAGATGCCTCCTTCAGCTGTTGCTGTACCATGTGCAACAATGGGATAGCTTGGCCCATAGTACAGTCCTCCTTGCTGACTTCACGTGTGAAGACCTTGAAAGGAAGAAGCATCTCTGTCAGGGACTTAACCAGGCATCATTGGTCCATATGAAGGTTCATGCCTTTCACAGTAGCATCCCCTCTTTGCATGGCATATTCATTGATTGGTCTATACTGCTCAAATAGACGGTCAAGCATGTAAGTTGAGTTCTTTGACTGTCATTCTATATTCAATTTGAATGATCCTCAGCTGCTTTTGGGCTTTAAAAGAATGGTTGAAATGAGTGCATTTTCTTTGGCAGGTGGTCAGTAAGTTGTTGACTATGGCTTGTTTTTTCAGAAAGTCTTGAACATTAATGTTAATGCAGTGTGCCAAACACGGAACCCTGAAATAGGCACCATCCTCCATGGCCTTAAGTACATTACTGCACTTGTCTGGTGCAACAAAGCCAATGTTAAGCCCTCTTGGGTGCAGCCATTTAAAGACCTTGCTGTTAAACTCTTCTAAAATGTTTGCAGCAGTATTTGATTTCTCCATGGCCAACATGGCTAAAGTTGCATGTTTCCGAGTAGTATTAAAAATCTCAGCAGTGTCAATAGCACCTGTTTTAGATATCTTTTCTCTAACCCCCACAAAAGAGATCCAGTTTGCAGTGATGCGCATGTAATCAGTGTCTTGGTAACTGGTCCATATGTCTGTAGTCAGGTGGATATTGTAAACAGCACTCTGCTGCAAAGCTTGTCGAAGCAATCCCAGCACATTGTGATGTAGTGCTGGAACAGCAACTCTGGCGAAGTAGGACTGGCTGGGAACCGTCCATTTAGGGCTGACACAAATTCAATAAAACCCACCCCTTCCACAAATGAAAAAGGCAGAAGGTCCAGTGCTAACATTTTAGCCAGCTTCGCATTGTACAAACGTGATGTTGGGTGGTTGCATTCGGACTGCCTCTCCAACCTAAGCATACCGTCAATGGTAGGCTGGATTATTTTCTTTTGTGGTGCAGCTGTCTTCTTGTACTTAGTTAGGCTCAACGGCGAAACACTTTTTACAATTGCAGTACTCGGTTGCCTTGGTGTCTCAGTCTGACTCTGAGTATGACTCTTCTTACTACGGTGCCACTGAGATGTTACTGAGGATGTGGGCGGTACCGCTACACTGCTGAGGACGGGGCTAGAAATGTCTCTCTCTTGTTCACCTTCCACTGCGATTGTATCTTCTTCTACTTCTTCATCCCCACCAACATCAATGGGTGCAGTTTTACTTTTTAGTAGGCAAAGTAGGTAAGGTTCCCACTGTGGTGTTTTTTGAGATGACTTGTTTGGCCTCCGGTACCATAGTTTGTACCAAGCTTACCTCGCCTAACAGCGTCTCAAAAATTGAGCATATAGCAATGTTCTCCTCCATACAGCTAACCGAAAAGAAGTCCCAAACTGGGGAGGAAAACTTTCTGGTGCTGCTGGAGGTGCCACTTTCAGGGGCTCGTTATGATGGAGGATTTTCCGCATCCTTCGGGCCGGCGGAAGCCACCGCCGGCCTGGAGGATGCGGAAAATCCTCTGCGGACCCACCAAAGACCCACCGCCACATTAGGATGGCTGGTGGGTCCTGGTTTCAGTCCGCCGCTTTTCCGCCGCGGTTGACTTACAACCGCGGCGGATAAGCTGTAACATGGCTGGCGGTGTCTATCAGACACCGCCAGCCATATTAGGATGGAGTAAAAAGTATGCTTTTCCACGGCGGCTTTTCCGCCGTGGAAAAGCCTACGGACCTTCACTTCGGGGGCCCGTTGCGGTCCCCCTGGGTGAAGGGGGGTTGGGGGGTGCACATGGGGGATACCTATGGTACCCCCCTGCATTTGCGTGCACAAAGCGGCAGGCACCGCGCGGTGCCTGCCGCTTTGTACACGCAAATGCTGTGCATGCATTTTTAACATTGCGGCGGGTGCAGCTTGAAGCTCCACCCGCCGCAATGTTAAAAATAGAGGATGTGACCGCCACCCTGGCAGTCACATCCTAATCTGTATGGAGGGACCGCCGCTGCCCCTGCGGACGGTCCCTCCTACTCTATGGTGGCAGACGGACTCAAGTCCGTCCGCCATCATAATCGGCCCCTTAATGCCAGATGAGCTGGAGGGTGGTCGTGGAATTTGACTCTGTACAATTACAGTACCACTACCTACTGAGGTGGTGGTTGAGCTTCATGTAGGTCCCTGCTGGGCCTTAGCAAATGAAAATATGGAAGCTGGAGATGGTGATACCTGTCTTGATGGTATCCGTGCTACATCCCTGCAGCGATTTTGGATAGGGTAATAATGTTGGTCTCCATCTCCTCTGGGCTGGGAGTGATGTTCATGAGGACTGGCTCGCCTCATTATCTTCATCATCCCCCTCTTCTACATCTACCTCCAAAACTCTAAGGCTTTCTGGAACCTTCCTTTTCACTAGCCATGTCTTGTAGGGTGCATCACTCCCAGACTGAGCTGGTTGATTCCAAGTGGCATCTAGATCATCAGAAGCGGGGCTTGAAGAAGAAGTTGATGGACTAACCCTCCTTTTTCATGCTAGGGATCTGGAAGACAATGGATCTTCTGAAAGAGTGGCTTGCTCCTCTTCGTCTGCAGGTAGCTCAATTTCCTGAACAGCCCCTACTTCAGGGGCAACAACTACTATTTTGGGCTGTTGTTGCGGCAGTTGTTGCGGCTGTTGTTGCCCACTTATCTGCTGAGTTTCTGCCTGCATTGCATGGGTACTACTTTTCGAAAATGACATTTCAACATCACTGCTCTTTAGTAGACTGGCTACCTCAGAGATACTCATTGGCTTGGGCCTAGGTTGGTGGGGTGGGCATATTTTCTTTCCCCAAATAACAACGCTGGCGGCACACTAGTCTTGGCAAGTGCCACTTCCTTCTTCTGTTCCTTCTTCTCACTGGCAACTTTCTTGGTACTGGTGGACCTGGTAACTTTCTTTGGGGCCATCTTCTTCAGATGTCAGCAGGACGCTGTTGCACAAGTTGCAGAGATGTCTATGCCCACAAGTCATGTGACATTGTGCGCAGCAGGACATCTGTTTGGCAGTACAACAGGTGATGATGACACCTCCTCCTCTGTCTTTTGTGCACCTAAAAGCAAACAAGCCAGGAGAAGAACATCAGTGAAATGTTGCATTTGTTGTTGTGCTTCAATTACTACTAGTACAAATAAACAAATATAATATATAAATTATTGTGTGGTGGTCACATTTGTTAGTGTTATATATTATTAAATTGTATTAACTCAGTTTAAGTTATATAAAAAAACTTAACAGTTTAACCATTTGTGAGACTTTGACAAGGGCTTTCGTGGTATACTGTGTACCCTCAGGAAGGATAGGAAAGAAGAAGAACAAACAACAAAAACACAAATGTAATGGAAGTGGAACCTGTTTTTTTGACTTACATTATTTGCTCATCACATTATTCAGGGAGATGCAGCTGGCAAAGGGGATGATGGAAGGAGTAAGACAAGAGGAACATAGGAAAGACATGCAGGCCTATGGAAAAAGCACACTGCCTGGCTTTAAAATGGCCACCAGCCACATGGCCAGGCCCACAACAACAACGAGAAGGTGAAGAAAGTCAATGCAGGCCTATGGCAAAAGCACACTGCCTGTCTTCAAAATGGCCGCCTGCCACATGGCCAGGCCCACAATAACCAGACTCCTTGGCCAAAAAGGAACACATGCAAGGCTATATGGCAGAAGCAACACGCTTATAACTACCACCACCAAAATGACCACAAGCCACATGGACACTCACACTCACAAACAACAAGCAGGAGGCCTGGAAAACAATGAACTGAAACAGTCATAAATAGCCAGGCAAAGGAGGCATGCTTTGCAAAACAACAACATTGCTTTAATGCAATAAAAATGCAAAAACGAAAATCCACAGGGCTAAACAAGGTGTGCAAGGTACACAACAAACACACCACACACAGCAAAGGCATTTATTTAACACACACCAGAAAAGTGAAATACCCCCAAAAAACACATTTTGTAATTCTATCCAATGCCATCCATGCCCTAAATGATGTTTAAATTTAACAGAACACATTGGAACAGTTGTTTCATGCACCCATGACTACCTCTGAGCCTACTGGAGGAAAGGACTGTTGGCAGACTAGGCCACACACTTGCAGGCCTATTTTCAAAAGCACACTGCCTGGCTTCAAAATGGCCACCAGCCACATGGGCAGGCTCACAACAACAATGAGAAAGCAAAGACTTACAATGGAGGCCTACGGCAAAAGCACACTGCCTGGCTTCAAAATAGCCGCCAGCCACACAACAACAAAAAGCATAGGCCACAGAGAAACAAAGGAAACAAATGCAGGTCTATATGGCAAAAGCAGCACACTTATATAACTACCACCACAAAATGGCCACCAGCCACATGGACACTCACAGTCACAAGCAACAGGCGGGAGGCCTGGAAAACAATGAACTGAAACAGGCCTATAGTAGCCAGGCAAATGAGGCATAATAAACAACACCGCTTTAATGCAATAAAATGCAAAAACATTAATCCACAGAGCTAAACAAGGTGTGCAAGGAAGGTACACAACACCACACACACACACAAACACACACACAAAAGGCATTTAATTAACACACACCCAAAAACTGAAATAACCTAAAAAATACACATTTTGCGATTCTATCCAATGCCATCCATGCCCTAAATAATGTTTAAAATAAATTCAACACACACCAAAGGTACGGTTGCTTCAGCATTCACCTATGACCAGCTCTGTGCCTACTGGCTACCCATAATAAATGTTAATAAAAAAATTATGAAAAGTACCAAAATTGTAGTTGCAGCAACTGCAATGCCTCAATCAAACAAACAACTACACCAGCTTATTTCTAAAATCTCAAATCCAAAAGTCCTCAAATCAAATGATATATGATGCAGCAGAGAGCAGACACAAACAGTGATCCTTCCAGCTCCAAATCCAAATGAAAAATGACAGGAGATGGACAAAGAACTGGGAGGAGCCTGCTGGACAGGAACAGAAAGTTGGAGAATCTGTGGCACTTCCTTCCCCTCCCCTCAAAATTTTTTTAAAAAAAGGACTCCTTGCACAAAAAAGTACAGCAAAATGTCAATCTGAGGAGTTTTTTTTCATCCAAATCATCATTTTAGAGAAGGTTTTATGCTGCTCGAGATATTTTTCTTCTCCAGATTGTTAATTTTGCATGATCGGCATCGCAAGCTTCACCAAACTTCCGCTGGATGTTCGATGGTGCGTCCGAATGACGTGTTCGCGATCGCACACTCTCATGGTGTCCATTGCCACGGCGAATGATGTGTTCGCGATCGCACACTCTCGAGGGATCAAGTGGCCGTCTACCAAAATCTCGTGGTGCACGCAAACGGACAAGAAAACTTGTTAGCGAACACAGGGATCGCGGTAACTCGCTACTGTGCGCTCGAAAATACATTTTTAAAGCACGAGGAAGGAAATAATTCTGCTAGGTTGCGGATCATGGCATTACCGGTAATTTCGATTTCTCTGCAGAACGCCGAAATTCCGCGAGCGGAGCTGATTTTTCCACCTAGGGTTAAAATAAGGTACACATTAATAGTAACATATATGAATCTGAGCTGACTTAAACATATAAATCAGTGAGCCCATCAGTGTTGGCCCTCTTACATTACTAGAACGGCCATCTTGAGTGGGCCAGTACGTGGGCTGGTTCTTTAGTGTCCCACAGCCCACCAGACCAACAAAATCCAGCCAACATTCAGGCCCTTTGAAGCTGGCTCACCTGATCATGGCCAATGGCCAGAGGACATTATAAGGCAGTTCAACATGCATCCTCAAAGAGATGTAAAGGTTCCCTGGATGATCTCAAAGACAGCTTGTGTATAGGTGCACGTCCTCTCCTGACTTCAGACTCACCCAGTTTTGTGTTTGGACACGACAGATGAGACCACAATATACTTTCAACTGCCTCCAATAAATCAGTCTTATTCTGAACTACCCACTGAACACATTCAACCAATGTGCGATTCTCTTATTTCTACACGTCCATTAGCTCACGAGTGATAGAGAACAAATTTTCTATGTTTGATAGAATTATTTTCTTAAAACTGGTGCATCAATTTAGACACAAATTGGACACCATTCTCCAGCACAATTTCTTTGGGAACCCTTCACCAAAAAATGTTTTCTTCAGAAATGCAATAACAATTTTTGTGTTGGGTTCTTCAGTGAAATTCACCTCCCACCACTTGCTATAATAATCCACCAATAAAATAGCGGATATACACCTCCATGGTAGAGAATTTAATGGCCCAGTGAAATCAATCACTATTTTAGACCATGGTTCATCAGGGATCTTAGTGGGTTGTAGTGGAATAGACACCGTTATCAATCCTTTGTCACGATTCAAATAACTTTATTTCGATTCCACAAAGGAATTATAAAAGTATACACCAATATAAAATACATAGATTATCATAAAGTCCACAATACATATTTACATGTTTAGGATTTACAATACATTAGAAAGTAACCTTAATCATATATGAGGACATAACATAAAATGCTAAGTTAATTTAATCATCAGGCCAGCAGGAGAAACATTTATGGAAAATTCCCACCCACATCTTATTTCAGTATCGGTTTCTAATAGCAAAGGCCGATCTAATAAAACTAAGTACAGCATTACAAATGTTTGGAGTTGACAAAGACAATAAATGTTCATAGCCCTCTTTATAATAGCATGATCCAAAGGATAGTAAAACAGGTCTAATAAATGTATTTCTTGGGACCTTATACAAAGCACAGAAAAGGATAAGGTGCAAAGTAGTTTGCGAAACCCTATTGTTACAGGGGCAAAGAGGTAGTCTCTCACACCACCCCCCTTGCTTTGGAAAGGCAAAAAGGAAGTGTAGAGTACTAAGGCGGAACCTTGTCAAATAAAAACGCCATTGCGTATTGATGATATACGATAAATAAAAAGGCTGCTGCAATTTGCCCCTATCATACACTGCATGCTCGCTATTCCTTAAGGTACCCAAATTAGAGCAATAAGCATTTTTGATAGTTAGCTTAGAATCCTTGCTGATCATATCAGGGTTTTCAAACATATTGCCTAACCCAATCTTGTAAAAGGTATCCCTAACATATAGAAGCCATGGAATCTCCCTATAATGGTCAAGTTTAAGGCAATCTTGTAAAATATCTTTTGTCAATTTCAATTCTTCAGATTGCCAAACTTTAGACCATAGCAGTAGTGGAGCTACATGTATAATGTCACTTACAAACTCCATACCCACCTCCCCATGACAAAAACTGTTCGACGTACCTGATGGGCCAGATAAAAGGCGTTTTATACATTTATTTTCCATAATCTGCAACTTTTCACAGTTTTGTGACCCCCAGACTCCAGCGCCGAAAGTTACAACGGAGACACACTTGGCTTTATACAGGGATATCATTTCTGCTATTCGCCTTTGACCTAGTTTACTTGCAAAGCGAAAAGGGCTTCAATTGATTGTGTAACCTTTTGGACCCGAGCTGATATCAAAGGCTCCCAGTTCAATTTCTTATTAAATAGGTTACCCAGATAATTGAAGTTATCAACTTTCAATATAGTTGAGTTCTTCACCATATACCTGCGGATTTTTACGCTTCTCGGGCCGCAAGTCATGGCAAAGGATTTAGTAAAGTTGACCCTAAGATCTAAGCTTTCCATAAATGTATCAAAAGCATTCAGACATATCTGCACGCTATTGGAAGTGAGGGTCATTAAAACAGTGTCGTCTGCGTATGACAACATTGGAATCCTTTTGCCATTAGCCTGTGGAAAATCAGCGCCAGATTCTAACAAAAAACTTTCTAGTCCATTGGTATAGACCAAAAATAAAAAAGGAGCTAAAATACATCCCTGACGGACACCTTCAGTGGATAATATGGATCTTCTCTTCTCCCCACCAGGGCCATATCTAATTCTCACTGTTGTGGCGGCATGGAGCCTGCGAAGCAAGGTAACCAAAGGTTCCTCAAACCCCATAGACTCCATCATTTGCCACAACTTACCCCTACATACAAAATGTTTTCTTCAGAAATGCAATAACAATTTCTGTGTTGGGTTCTTCTGTGAAATTCACCTCCCACCACTTGCTATAATAATCCACCAATAAAATAGCGGATATACACCTCCATGGTAGAGAATTTAATGGCCCAGTGAAATCAATCACTATTTTAGACCATGGTTCATCAGGGATCTTAGTGGGTTGTAGTGGAATAGACACCGTTATCAATCCTTTGTCACTATTGGAACACATGACACATTCTCTGATCTTATAGATTATGGGGCACATGTATGAAAATTCCACGTTGCGATTCCCAAATAGCGATTTTTTGGAAATCGCTATTTGAGAATTGCAAATCGGGATGTATGTAAAAAATCTCATTTTTTTAGCAATTTCTTTAAATTCCTTAATTGCGATTAGAAAATTGCTAATCACAATTAAGGAATACTTTCCCATTCATTTCTATGGGCCAGGAGGCCCATAGGAATGAATGGGAAGTTATTCTCAATTTGCGATTTGCAAATTGAGAATCGTAAATTGAGAATAATTTCAAGGGTGCAAGGGTGTCATAAGGACACCCTGATGCAACCTTGAAATGAACATGTGTGCGCATATGGCGCACATACATGCCCTAAGGGAATGTATGTGCACCATATGGCACCTTCACAAATGGCAAAAAGTGCATTTGTGAAAGAAATCGCAAATTACAACCAACTTGAAGTTGGTGGTAATTTGCGATTTCTTAAGGAGAAATCGCAAAAACTGAATGCTTGATGCATAGCATTTATGTAATCACAATTTGCGATTCCTTAAATGCTTAAGCAAAATTAAGGAATTGCAAATTTTCCGATTCCTTAATTTTGCTATGCGATTTCCATCATACATACAGTTTTGCGAATTTTTTGTCGCAAACGCTGTTTTTTTGCGAATCACAGTTTTTGCCACTAAAAATTGCTTTGCTTCAACTGCCCCTATGTCATTATCCACACCTGGCCATGAATAAATTGCTTTGACTTTCTTTTAATGATAGTGTGCCCCAAATATCCTTTGTGGGGAAACAACATTATTTTCTTTTTCAAACCATAAGGTGGTATAAACTTGTTTACCCCGTTGGTTCTCTGTGAAACCACACACCTTTCATACTTTGATGGTGGGTGATATTCTTCATCATCATCATTCACATTCTCTTTACAGCTAGATTCATGGGAACATGACAAGTAATCAGCTCTAATATTCTTCCCACCAGGGATATGTTCAATATGCAAATTATATTGTGATTGTTTTGAGCTCACCCTGGCAATTCTGGTAGTGTGAACTTTAATCACTGGTACATTTACAATGTTAACTAAAGGCTTATGGTCAGAATTCAATGTAAATTTCGTTCTCCTTATAAATCACTTAAAGTGTTCGACAGCCCAACAACACTCCAAAAGTTCTTTCACAATCATTGAGAAAATATTAAAATTTTCCCTCAATGCTTTTGATGCAACCCTAACAGGTTTCTCGATACCTTCCTCTTCTTGAGCAAACACTGGCTACAAAAGAGCAATTGCTTGCATCGTCTGTGATGATGCACTCCTTGGTGGGAGAAAACAAAGCTAACACACCACTGAAAACAATGTCATATTATAAATGGCAAAAGCATATTTTGGTATCTTTCATCCCACTTAATTTTCCATTTTTTATTCAGAAGTTCCCTTATATCAGCAGTTTTAGCAGAGAAGTTCTTAAAAAGTTTAGTGTAAACTACACATACTCCTAAGAATGAAGTAATCTGGTCGCATTTATTAGAAGTAGAATATAACGTGAACCAGGTACTCTATGTTATCTTTCTGAAACTCACATTTGTTCATTTTTTCCAATGATTCCTGATTCTTCCAATCTCTTCAAAACAACACTCATAGCTTTGTCATGTTTTTCCTCATTTTCTCCTGTGACTAAGATATCATCTTCAAAGGTGACAACTCCTTAATACCATTCAGTACACTTTCAAAAATCTGTTGGAAAATGGAAGCCCCCACGTTAGCCTAAACAGCATCCCTTTAAATTGAAAGGTACCCACCATAGAAATAAAGGTGGTAAGATATCTAGATGAAGGATTCTGCTCCACTTGATGGAAGAAGATGCTTGATTGATTTTATTAAACATTCTACCCCCTGCAAAAGTAGTCATGATATCATTGATCCTGGGAATCGTATGTTGAATCGACCCATATCATTTCATTCAAGCTTCTGAGATCAGTACAGTTTCTCAACTGACCCTTTTTGCTTAGTGCTATCACCAAGGGCTACAACCACAAAGAGGATTCCACTGTCTCTATTAAATCATCATCAATCATTTAAAAAAGTATTAGCAACATTTTCCCTCACACTGATCTATGTTTCTAAGTTTGTGTTTAAGTAGGTTAGCTCCATTCTGGACTCAAATCTTGTGCTTAAACCCTTTGACCCTGCCCAGCTTCTCACTGAATACTAACTAGTAAGAATTCACCCACACATTGTCCTTCATTGATGCTGTTGATGTCCAACTCTCATCTGTGACCAAGGATACATGTACTTTCTTTCCCAGTTCAAGTGTCATACCGAAAAAACCCAGATGGTGCCAGCATAGAATTATTGGACCTTTATTTGCTCAGTAAACCTTTCACATATTATGCTCCCCCTGAACTACAAATATGTCTAGAAATACCCTGTTTTCTCAATCTTTCTTCGATTGTATGCCATAGGATTTCTATTAGAGGTACAAAGTCTAGCCACTTCTCTCTGTACATATCATTTGTAACCATAGTCATTCTTGCCTCTAAATCAATTAGCAAATTTAACACTTTTCCATCAACCACAAAATCCTTGTAAGGGTCGACACAGTTTTAATTCACCCCCTTGAACCACAAAAATAACATCTCTCTCACAACTTTGCTAACCTCAAATACTTCACTAACGTTCCTTTTAGGTATAGAATTGACCTTATCTTTTTTGGACTGACAAACTTTTGCAAAATATCTTAATTTCCCATAAATTCTACAGTTAACATTTTTTACTGCAACACGGATGACCATTGGATGAGTGGTTGGGATAACCACAACTAAAACAAATATTTCATTGAATACATAATACATTTTCTGCTTCTTTTTTTTCACCTTTTTCTTATTTGTACCCCTTGTTTCTTATTCTAAGACTCTTTTACAAGACCAATTCCACATTGGCCTTTTCGATATAATTCCCTGAATGATCTTTGTAACAATTTGAAGCTTTTTACTAAACCAATTGTCTGAGAGAGAGTATGGATTTTGAATGTGAAACCTTTTTTTGTCCCACCATCTTACCCGACATTGATCATGAATCATCTGTGTTGTAAAGTTTTTGATTTCACAGTTTTCACAGTTTGTGTGTGTATCACAGTTAAAACACTTGGTCCCACTCCCACTAATGAATGTATGCATGTTACAGAACATAGACATGCATAAAGTGTGCACATCACAGTCATGCTCGAAGTATGAGTATCACTGTTGATGCTTGGGTATTGCAGTTGATGAACTTGAACCCAATAATGAATGGGTGCATGTCATGAAACACAGACACACCTCAGGTAATGAAAGTTTCCCAAATTTCTGCTGAGAGTCTCCAAATTATTACTTTCCCTTTAGAATGCTGTATTGTCTGCAGATCTGCCACTTGCAGTCCAAAAAAATTATTTTCCCTTGAAAACGTATTTTCTTAGAATGTCCTTAACATGATGCATTTTCTGCCACCTGTGCCCAATCCACCATGGATGCATTTATTTCCTTTTGATATTCCCATTCGCACTGTAATTTTTTTTTATTATCACGAGATTGCTCCATGAAGAGCTGTCTTGTATTCACATTTGCACAGTGTTTGAATTTGCCAGCATGCCGTTTGGCAACCACTTTGTTTTCACATTGGTGTTGAGCTTAAGCTATGCCAGCACATCGCCTTGCAACAGCTTATTGTCTAGGAAAACGAGCACACAAATGTTGGGCTCGTGTAAGTTCCATGTGCCCTCATATCAACTCACGTGAAGCCAATGGCTGCACATGCACCTCCACTCAACACCCTTGCTTGTTCACACAGTGAGCCAGAGGCAACTTAAGCCCAATCATTAATAGAGTGGAAAAGCGGAGTAGAAAAGCTGTAACAAATCCCTTTAAATCAGCACTGCACACACTGGCCTAATCCGAAGATTAGATGCAGCCTAATCAAGCGTAAACAATCCCCCGCTTGCAAAACGATTGTTCAACTCTGGCGATACACTGTTAAAAACATGGGCTAGTCAGGGCGCCTGACACAGACAACCCCGCTGTGGCAGGGCATGGTTTTGCACCCCGTTTGGTAGGGCATGGTTTTGCACCCCGTTTCGGAACTCTCTGGCTTTTATAAATGGGACCTTCTTGGAATTTCTACCCTAGGGTATATTATGCAGGGTCTCACCCTCAAATCATTTGAGCAACTGCAAAAAGAATTTCAGCTGCATACTTCGCATTTCTATAAGTACCTGCAGCTGAGACATGCCCTGACCACCCTGATCTGTCCGTTGGACAACCTACAAGAATTTCATCCCTTTGAGGGACGCCTTTTGATTGGTGATCTAGGGGAGCACAAGATATGACAAATTTACCAGACTTTGAGCACCCACCCTCGAACCACGCTACACATTAACCAGGGGGGCATGGGAGGCGGACCTGCCAGACATGACAGATGCTCATTCGACCCAGGCCCTTGCCAGTCCCCAAGGTGCTGCCATCGCTACGCGATACAACCTTATTCAATTTAAATATCTCCACCGAGCATAATTCACTTGTTCCCGTCTTTGGAGGATGGGTGTCATCCAGTCCCCTACATGTCTCAGATGTGGGGATGTGGAGGGTACCTTCTTTCACACGGTCTGAAGCTATGAGGCACTGCAGTCATTTTGGCATAAAATCTCGTCCTGCCTGGGCTGTGTCTTGTCCTGGAGCCTCCTGTTCCACCCTAGGCTGTTCTTGCTTCACAGCACAGAGGGGATAGGCTGCAACCGCTACAAACAACACTTACTGTTACTGGGCCTCACACTTGCCAAGCGGGACATTGCCCAAGTGTGGAAGGCAACCTCTCCACCAACAGTGGGTGGGTGGAAGATGGCTATGTACAGGTGCATGGGGCCGAGGTCGCATTCTATCAGGCACGGGGCTGCCCACAGAAGCACAGGAAAATTTGGTCCCACTGGGCAACATATCGGGCATAGATTTACCCCTTCCACTAAACAACCCACAATAAATTGCTTCCTATATCTAATTGCTAAAATATCTAAGATGGGCAACTCATCAGTACATATAAATCTAGACATATTGTGTTTTACGTAAACTATGTGATAATCTGTGTTACATTTCAGTTGTTGACCCAGCTGTTTTGCAGGCTAGTTTGATGGTGAACTGTATCTACAATGTATACTTTGAGCACTGCCCACCACATGCCACAATAAAAGTTGCTGTAAAAAAATACTGCTAGTACAAAAATATCATGTCACTGATTATCATTCTCAAAAACATTGTTTTATTTTGTTAAGCAATTTTGTTTTAAATACAACTGTTTTATTTAACATCCTTTACTTCAATAGTTATAAAAACATTGTTTTCAATAATATTTGCAAACTTTATTTGAATATGTTGTATACTACTTATTTTATTTATTTGTTCATTTTTTAATACAATAAACATTGATGGATTTATTCTTTAAGTTATTTAAGTGTTTACTATTTGTTGTTGTAGGTAGGGAAGTCATTTTTTTTCAATTATTTTAAAATATCTTGCTAAGTTGATTATGTATTTTAATACTATATAATCCTATACACTACACAATAAGCACTTTTTATTTATAATATGAGAATTTTTTTTCTAATATCTAGTATTTACATGCTTTGTATTAAATGATTAGGAGGCGGAATACAGAATGTGGTCCCTCTAATGTCCAACATTGTCTCTACTGCTGCTTGGATTGGTGTGGAAACTGTAAATCTAATGCCTCTGGATCCAACACTTTCCCTACTGTTGCTTAGACTGCAGTGAGAATAGTAAATTCAACTTATCTGAAGTCCAGCACTTTAATTGCTGTTTCTTAGACCAGAGTGGGAAGGGTAAATCAAACCCTTCTGGAGTCCAACACTTTCTTTCTGTGCTTAGACTAAGGAAAGAGTAAATCTTAACTCTCCGGAGTACTAAACTTTATTTTGTGTGCTTAGACTGGAGTAAAAATAGTAAATCTAACCACTCCATAATCCAACTCTGTCCCTACTCTAGTTTAGAGTGGAGTGGGAACAGTAAATCTAACCCCACCAGCTGTATGTTTATTTTGTATATTTAACTTAAAGTGTTAAACAAAGCTACTTTGTATATGTTCATGTTAATATTTAAAATTAATCATATATTTTTGTTGGGTGTACATTTTGTTCTTAATAAACAATGTATAGAGTTGTTCCTATTGCAAATGAAATATTTTTTAAATGTTCATTTACTGCTGTTGTATTGTTTTACAAAATGTGTGTGATTATACTGAAATAATGTATTTAAATGATTTCATTACTTTTAACTATATTAATATTTAACATTTTAAATATATTCTTTTACAGTGCATATTTATAAAAATATATATTCTTGCCTTTTTTGGGTAACATTCCCTTATCTAGGATATGCTGGCCACAATATTTATGTAATTCCTATTATAAGTATAGGAAGACGATATTAAGGTAAATTATATTTTTGACACAATATGTATGTGCTCAATATTTATGTGATCAGTTTATTTTTTATATAACCCATACATGCACCTGCAAACCACACACAGAAGTTCATGCACATGCAGACACAAATATGGCTATTATATCTCTATTTAGTCATGGGCATAGCCACACATAACTCAAACTGAGACTGTTAAGCAAGATTTAAAAAGACGTGTCCTCATTCTGCAGTTTGCTTAATTTCATCAGCATTTAAACATTTCCACTCGAGGTTCCTTTGCTTCAATGGTCATTTCTAATGAACAGTAGCAAAGTGGAGATAATTTGGTGTGTTCTACAGATATTCATACTTAATTAACTTTTCCCATTTATTTCACATCATCTAGGTGATCATGAGTAAATATCATTTAATTTCATCTCTTCTAGCACCAACACATAGCTTCATTTTCTCACTGAAAGTAATGAGCTAATATATCCCATATGGTGATTTTCAATAAATTACCTTTGTGAGAGCCTTCTCCATTTATTTCTATAAATTGCTCTAAATTCATAGAATAATTTCCCAGTGCTGTATTGCTACTACTAATATGTTGAACAGTGTTGAACTAGAACTGCCATTCGAAGAGAAGCACGATAGGCCAGCAACTGTCCTTTCATTATTAACCTGTCTGTCAACAATATGCAACAACAACATCTAGTCATATAACTAGAACCTTGTAATGCAATGGTAACACAATTAAATGCTGGATAATTTTCTAGCAGAAAAATATATATCTATGACTCACAAGAGATTGCCATAATTTCTTTTAAGGTATCGGTTGCTTCTGCATTGTATACTCTACAAACACTGACTTTTGCGATAGTAAAGATAGAAGCCACCCTTTCCAATCTTGTACATGATCGTGAACCAAGTAACTTGTTACAGCAATTATAAGCACACCATCATGTGATTTGTTTATGAAACCCAAGATGAGGAGCAGTTAGAATTTTCCTAGAATTATTTACTTATCTATCTCCAGCCCTTGAAAATGTTTTTTCAAAAACAGTTTGATGTGTAAGTAAATCTATTTGTTTAGTTAATAAAAACCATTAGAATCGGATAAAACCACATAACATCTGGTAAATATTTAAAATGTCTTGTGCAGTGAGCCAGTGTGCGAAACAGATGAGCAGACAGTGCACTATGTTTGAGATCTCTTGTGCAAAAGGCAACATACAATCTTATGAACAGACGATGCGATCAAAAACAGTACGAAGAATTATTTAAAATGACTTGTGCAAGGAACCAGTGTGCAAATCAGGTGAGCAGACAATGCTCTATATTATCGATCTCTAGTGGAAAGAGGAAAAGTGAGGCACTTAGTCAGTGCATTCAAAACAGTTCAGGGCTAAGAAAACCGGTCCCAAATGCTAGAGGTAGACCAATTAACTCTTGTCAACAGTCCCCGTGCAGCGTATTCGGTTATTAATTCTTGCCTTTGCTGGTGAGCACACAGGGCCGGCTTTAGGACAGTGTAACCGTGTGACTGCATTGGGCGCTAACCTGTTGAGGGGTGCTGACCTCTGGGGGGAGCGCTGTTTTTAGCAATAACTATGATTGGAAAGATGAGGGGCACTTTTGCCTGGTGGTACTGAGAGAATCCAAGTAGGCACCCATAGGGTGTGGGGGCACCAAAAATGATTGTCACACTGGGCGCCACAAGCACAAAAGTCGGGCTTGTGAGCAACCCCCCCCATACAGTTGGGTTTAGCTGCTGCCTGAATATTTTAACAAATTTGGCACAGTTTGCCAGCACCCAATGGGTAGAGTTTGTAAAATAGATTGAGGAGGCTTCCTAGCACGTACAGGACCCTAAGGCCAGGAAGAATGGTTTCATTGATAATCTCCTCTCATGGGCCAAAACGGGTCAAGCAACATAGCAGGTGAAAGCATGACTCATGTATATAGTTACATAGCCCAGACTGGATCACATTTTTTATTGGCAGCACTAGCATTCGCATACTCCGAAATATGTCTGTGCACTTACGCATTTATAGCTTCCAGAAGATACGGTTGCAGCTTACAAGCAAGTTAGCTGTCATTTCGAGGATGAACCAGTGTTGGTTGCCTTGTTGATAGAAGATCCAGCTGCTTCAGGGGCTCCTTCAATTGTTGATTAGTCATTTTTTTCACGGTAAATATGAGATCTCCCCTGCCTGGAGGGTTGTTTCTTTGATTTGGAGGGTTGTCATGATGTTCCTTACTTGGTTGAACCAGGGATTTACCTGGAGATTCAAAGGTATATTTTAAAAGCCTCTTTAATTAATTCTTTGGGCCATTCCTGGTCCTTGTATAGAATTTCAGCAATGAGGCTTGACAATCAAGTGACTGGGACACAAGTTCCAGTTCTAGTCTTAATCTGGCTCAACTTGCGTATGGTGGTTGTTCTATACATGCTGCAGTGGATTTGTTACAAAACTGAATATAGGGCACCTTGGAAAGTGTGGTGGCCATACTTAAGGGCTGGTAGGAGTGTTACTTTCATTATCCTCAAAATTGGGGCAGCCAAGGCACTGCTTAGTAACTTATTTAATTGACCAATCCCATATGTGATGGCAGTACCTTTCTTTTTTTATAGCCCTCGTTTGTGTAGCAGATGTATCATTTTCACTAAACTAGATACCCAGATAGTTGTATTTTCTTGTTGTGCCCAGGAGCCAGGTTATAATGTGTTTGTTCTGGTAATTCCCAAATATTAGAACTTTTGGTTTCTCCTGGTGGTGGTTGGCCAGGTTGAATGTATTCATTTAGTGCCTGCTGTATCCCAATTTTGGTGTGATCCATGAGCACTATATCGTCCGCATATTGGATAATATGCAATATATTTCTTCCTAGCTTAGGTGGTACCAGACTGCTAGACTCCTAGGCTTCCCCTTAGTCAGCTGTGTAAAAATTAAATAGCAGAAGGGCCCAAACGCAGCCCTGTAATAGGCTGCAGTTTGCTTCTATTTTATGGGTTACCGTACAGGGCCCAGTTTTACTTGGACACATGTCTCAGAGTCCAGTGAGATTAAAGCTCTTAGCAACCTTGGTGTATGTCCCATGCATCCTGATTCCTCCATAGGGATATCACGCTCTCGGAGCTGAGAGACAAGGGCATCAGCTTTAGCTTCTACATCCAAAAGTGCAATAAGACGATAGTTAATTAGGGTTAGGCTGCAGACAGGTACTCTTGGGAGGCCCTACTGGATTTAAGACCTAAGGGGTGAAGGCCACTTTGATATCAACCCTAAAGTCTGTTCCCTAACCCTTTCCTATCCTCCATGTAACAAATAAACCAGATGTTCTGCACCGATTTCAGCCAATGGCTTGATCGAATCAGGACCTCGTGATCAGCAATACAGAAATGACTATGGGCCATATGTATCATACTTCCGTTTAGCGAATTCCAAATAGTGAATTTTAAGGAATCGCTATTTGGAATTCGCAAAACGGTATGTATGTACAAAATCGCTTTTCAATAGCGATTCCTTAGCATTCCTAATTTGCGATTAGCAAATTGCTATTCGCAAATTACCCATTCATTTCCATGGGCCAGGAGGTCCATAGGAATGAAAGTGCAATTTGCGATTAGCAATTTGCTAATCGCAAATTAGGAATTTTTTCAAGGGTGCAGGGGTGTCTCAAGAACACCCTGCTGCACCCCTGAAAAAGACATTTGGGGGCATATGGCGCACATACATGCCCTAAGGGCATGTATGGGCGTCATATGGCACCTTTGTTTTTTTGTAAAAAGCTTTTTGAAAAGAATTCGCAACTTACCACCAACTAGAAGTTGGTGGTAATTTGCGAATCCTTAATGGCAATTTTTGAATATTTTATGTTTGATACAAATTTGCGATTCCTTAAGTGCAATCGCAAAATAAGGAATAGCAAATTTTGCAATTCCTTATTTTGCATCAAACATGTTTGATACATACCATTTCTCTAAATAGCATTCGCAAAGGCCGAAATTCACAGAATTTCGGCCTTTGCGAATGCTAATTAGCTTGATACATATGGCCCTTGAATCCTACACCTGCAACTATCTTGTGTATGTTAGTAAACACTAGGAGGGTCATTTGGATGGCGGGCGGACTTTGCCCGCCCGCCATCCTCCCGGGGATTGGGACTGCCTGCCATAATGGCGGGGGTCCCGTGGGGGGAATTAGGATGTGCCCGCCACAGTGGCGGGTGCATCCGCATTTTTAACATTGCGGCGGGTGGTGCTGAAAGCACCGCCCACCACAATGTTAAAAATGCATGGCATGCATTTGCATACACAAAGCGGAAGACACCGCGCGGTGCCTGCGGCATTGTGTATGCAAATACAGTGGGGTACCACAGGTACCCCCATGTGCGCCCCACCTCGCCTTTACCATGGGGGCCCACAGGGTGCCCCCAAAGTAAAGACCGTCTGCCTTTGCCACGGAAATTATCAAACAAAACAAAAGCCAATGCTGGAACTACCTATTTGCCAAAAAATATCTTTAAGAATAAGCTGCTTTGAATTAAGCAAAAACAACCTGTTTTTGATTTAACACCATACGGGATTTATTCTCTTTTAGTAGAATTCTTTTTCTTTTTTGAGCACACTATTTTTCGTGCATGGAAAATGCAAAATACAAAATGCAACAAAATGTATATACAATATATACATACAAATTAATACACAATTTCATACACACTTGGCCATACAGTCATACACAAACCATTCAAACAACTGGAAATAAGAAAACAATATGTCCACGTATCGGTAGATGATTGGATGGAAAATAATTCTGGACCAGTTCTGTCCCGTATCTGGTTACCACTAGTGTTTTGGAACAGTCCTTGCATTAATGTGGTCACATGAGTGACTTTGATAAAACTACGACTAAAACAGACTTTAAGAAATTACAAAACCACGAAAAGAATTATTTTCCATCCAATCATCTACCGATACGTGGACATATTGTTTTCTTATTTCCAGTTGTTTGAATGGTTTGTGTATGACTGTATGGCCAAGTGTGTATGAAATTGTGTATTAATTTGTATGTATATATTGTATATAAATTTTGTTGCATTTTGTATTTTGCATTTTCCATGCACGAAAAATAGTGTGCTCAAAAAAGAAAAAGAATTCTACTAAAAGAGAATAAATCCCGTATGGTGTTAAATCAAAAACAGGTTGTTTTTGCTTAATTCAAAGCAGCTTATTCTTAAAGATATTTTTTGGCAAATAGGTAGTTCCATCATTGGCTTTTGTTTTGTTTGATAATATTGGTTGGACTCAGCCTCGCTGAGTAAGGAGTCAAGACCCTTTTTGATTCTTTGCCACGGAAAGGCATCTCCCACAGCCCATTGTAATATGGCTGGCGGTGTCTGATAGACACCGCCACCATGTAAACCCTTCTCCGCCCCAGCCGCAGCCGCAGTTTAAAACTGAATGCCACTTCTTGCGGCAATGGTGTCTATGATCCGGGAAGTGAGATATCTCGGTCGGGGAATCTCTGACCACTCTCCGCTATGGCTTTCCCTCGCTCTCGATGTGCCGTCAGTGGGTAGAGTGGCTCCCATCGGTGCCTGGCTGTTGAAAGACCCTGCCGTCAAGAAGGAGATTCTCGTGTGTCAAACCGTTATTTTATGGAAAACACAGGGTCGGTAGATTCTGCGCAGTCCCTCTGGGAGGCGTACAAAATGGTTGCTAGGGGTGAAGAACTGTCTCTGGTGTCAGCAAGGAAGAGGGCAGGTCAGGCGGAGGTCACGCAGAAGGAGGCAGAGGTTGTGCGTCTGGAGGGGGAAGTACCTATGTCGCATACTCAGTTGGGGCTCTATTTGTTGCGACTCCGGGAGGAGTATAAGAATAGAGCGGTGGCTCAGCACAACGTGGTCCAAAGCCGTATCTATGAATACGGAGACAAAGCGGGTAAACTGATAGCATGGCTCGAGCACGGGGAACGTGCGTCTAGGTTGGTACCTGAACAGGAAGGGCTAGAGTCACGCAGGATCACAGAGCCGCAGGCGGTGGCAGATGAATTGTCCGATTATTACCGGAAGGTCTATACTGCTTGTGGCGACTTTACGGAAGCCGAAAATGCCGAAATGATTATGGACATCGTCATGCCACATCTGTCGGAGGAAGACAGTGGGTATCTTGGCTCCGCACTGTCTGATGAGGAAGTGGCCCAAGCTATTAGGCAGATATGGTCGGGTAAAGCAACAGGCCCCAATGGGATACCTATTGAGCTCTACAAGTTGAACGCCAATAAGCTTGCCCCACACATCCGTGCCATGTTCGAGGAAAGCAAGGAGAAGGGTGAACTTCCCTATGATCAGAGGGTGGCCAACATAGTGGTCATACATAAAGTTGGCAAACCTCCGACACAATGTTCCTCCTAAAGGCCCATATCGCTCCTTAATGCTGAACCAAAGATATTAGCGAAACTCCTGGCCACTAGTTTGATCAAAGTAATTACGTCCCTGATTCACCCTGATCAGTCTGGCTTTATGCTGCGCCGATGCAAGGTGCTAAATTTGCGACGGCTACATGGAGTCCTTGGGGGCTCCTCAAAAATCCATGAATCTACGGTACTGGTGTCTCTTGATGCCACAATGTCCTTTGATAAAGTGGAGTGGGGGTATTTGTTTGCAGTGTTGGCAAAGCTGGGCTTCGGGGATGGATTTATCAGTTGGGTACGCTTGCTGTACGCAAACCCTCTGGCTAGAGTGGTAGTCAATAATTGTAAGTCTGATGACTTTCTGTTAGGGGGGGCACCAGACAGGGGTGCCCGCTGTCTCCGTTGCTCTTCGCGTTAGCTATGGAGACACTGGCAGCCTTGGTCAGATAGGATAGATCGATACAGGGTTTGCGGTGGACGCCAGACTGGGAAGACAAGATCTCCCGACGTGTTGCTGTATCTCACTTACCCCACGTTTTCATTCCGCAATATTTTTGGATGTGCTTGTTGTCTTTGGAAGATATTCAGGGTTGGCCATCAATTGGGCAAAATCGGTACTTTAAGTACTGGTTGGGGACCCACCGGTGATCCCCCAGTCATGCCCTATTCAAATGGAGACCGCAGGGTTCAAATATCTCGGAATATTTATCACGCTGGACTCGAAGTTGCGGTATGAGAATAATCTGGCTTCGCCACTGAGTAGATGCACGAAGGATGTGGAGCATTGGAAGGCTCTTCCACTTTCCTTGCTCGGGAGAGCTGTCCTCTTTAAGATGATGGCTTTGCCTCGGTTCTTGTATGCCTTGCAAACCTCGATGGACCCTGTGCTGGCCGCGTATTTTAGAGAGATAGAGGCTCTCCAGAGGCAGCTCCTCTGGGAGCGTGGGGCCCGAATCACATTCAACAAATTGACCTTGCCGTGGTATGATGGTGGGATTGAGCTTCCGGGTCTGCGGAAGTATTATTGGGCCTCCCAGCTGGCCGCAGTGAACCATATTATTTATGGACTCCCCGGAGATCCGGGATATGCTATGGACCCGGGCCAGGCCTGGGGGGGGGATGTTTGACCAAGCGCTATATGCTAGACCCAGGAAGTTTCCCTTGGCTGGCCCGACCGCGCACACGATACAGGTGTGGCATGCTGCCAACGGGTGTCTTGGGTGGGAGGGACGATTGATGCTCGCCACCCCCTCTTAAATTCTGAACAGCTGGGCAGTTTGTGGAGGACTAAAGGATTCAATAGGTGGGATCTCATTGGGATCACCCGGATCAAGGATGTGTGGGGGAAAGACTCAGTACTCACGTTTGAATCCCTATCAGCACAGTACAGTTTGCATCAAAACGAATATTTACGTTATCTCTAGGTCAGACATGGCCTCGACGCACATGTTCCCAAAGGCACTGAGCTTCCGGAGGCATCCCCTCTCGAAGACCGGGTGTTAGATGGTCATATTCCTGAGAAAACCATCTTGTTGATTTATAGGAAATTGATCAACAATTCGGAGGACCCCTTGGTGCGGCTTAGGGCCCAATGGAGTGCGGATGGGTTAGAGCTTGATGACGAGGATTGGACGGAGGCGGTGTCGTCCCCTAAGATAATCGCCATCCAGATGCGACTCCGGTTGGTGCAATTAAAGATACTGCATAGATCCTACATAACGGGGCCTCGTCTGGTGCGAATGGGGAGAGCTGAGAGTGGAGTTTGTAGAAGAGGTTGCGGGGAGGTCGGTACATTGATGCATATCCTTTGGCATTGTGCTGAGATCCAAAGTATTGGACGAAAATCCATGAGGAGTAGAGAGACGCTTTGGGTGGGGAGATGCGACCAGAGGCCTGGAGATGTTTGCTGAATGTGTGGGAGCCAACTGATTTAAATGCGCATCAGAAGCAATGGGTGACTCTGGCCTATATGGTGGCCAAACGTAATATCGCCCAACTCTGGGGGGCCAGTCTGCCGCCTCGTATTAATAAGTGGTCGGAAGACCTTGATTGGTGTATGCTCCGGGAGAAATCAGTGTATGTGGCCAGGGGTTGTCCGCAGAAGTGGGAGAAGATTTTGGGAGCGTGGAATAGCCACCGGGAAGGAATATGTGACCCACCCGTGACGAGATTAGACCCTGGATCCCGGGAATCCCCTTGAGCCTGTTACTGATTGTTGCTATTTCATTCTGTGTTGTGTTGACCGAATTCATGCTTTGGAACTGAATGCACTCACCTGGGAGTTGATTTTTTCCTTTGTATTGTATTTTGTTTTTTCGTTTAAAGAAAACAATTAAAAAAAAACTGAATGCCACAAAGACGGAGGTCATCATTTTCTGCAACAATCCCACATTTTGGACGATGGCCTGGTGGCCACCCGAGCTGGGCCCACTCCCCAAACCTACCAATAAAGTGAAGAATCTAGGTTTTCTCATAAATAATGAGATGCAGCTTAGAGAGCAGGTGAACAGTGTCACTTCTATGTCACTTGGCTCCCTGGGAATGATAAAAAAGATTGATCAATTCCTACCTCATGATCTCCTAAAAACCGCAATCACTGCCCTGGCACTCTTGAGGATTGACTACTGCAACAGTCTCTATCTCAGTATTGCGGGATGTCCCTTGAAGAGGCTCCAGACCCTGCAGAATGCAGCTGCATGCTTTCTTTTCAAAATACCTAAACATGAATCTGCTAAAGCAACCATCAGGAAACTTCATTGGCTACCAGTTAGAAAATGGTATAAGTTCAAGGCACTCTGTTGGGCCTACAGATCGCTGTATGGACTAGGAACAGGTAATTTTAAGGACAAGCTCACATGGTATGTCCCAGGGAGGACTCTCCTTTCAGGTTCTGGTAACAACCTGACTGTTTCCCTATTTTGGAAGACCACCTAGGATGGAAAGAGCTTTTTAGGACCACCACGATACTCCGGAATAGTCAAATTCAAGAATTCGAATTGTCCGATCCACCTTTTTGAATGTAGGCCAAAGAATAGACCCTCCCTAGACCTCAGGAGTGGTTGCCGCTTGAAGAGCAGAGTTGAAAAGTGGGGTAAATAGTCTCGCCCATTTTGAAGGGACACAGTTAAAAAGGTTTGTAGGTAGCCCATTAGGGCCTGGTGCCCATTCATTTCTCATCTGTCTAATAATACCCTCAACCTTCTTGTTACTTGTCATTTTGAATGTTGGAATTTAGGATTCATTGGGAGGTCTATCCATTTTACACCCTGAGTCAACTCTATATGATGGCTTGTTAGCTAATTAACCAGTGTATGGAACAAAGATGGAAATGTTGCAGTTCGGTGACACTGACTAGCTGATAGGATGGTGGCCTTCCTGATTGTCTACATATAGCTCAGGTACATGCCTGACCCTTGCCACTTCGGAGACGCCGTTCTACCTTGATTCATTGTTATTTTTTAATTTGTTCACATGGTCCCAGAAGCAGCCAAGATTAGGATCCATTAGCAACTGAAAAATGGTGGGTCATCCTCTTTGATTCCTATCCCCCTTGTGTTCCCAAACTGTTTTTATCATGAGCTTATTCTTGTTTTACCATTACCCCTGAAACTTTTGAAGTATTTTGTCTGTGGAAAAGCTTAGCTTTATGGAGAGCTCTTCTCTTGACCCCACTTAGCTGTTGAATATGGTACTTAGATCTGCTTTCCAGCAGGAGCGAGCTGATTCTGTCTCAATCAGGTTATAGGCGGGCTCATGTCTGTGCAGCCAGGCTATCACCATATCTGTATTTTCTGGTCCCCACTTTATTATTTTTACTAAATTCACATTCTCTTCCCCTGCCGATGTACTCACATGGTATCTTTTCACAGCAGATTGGAAGATAAGGTCCAGTGTGCACTATAAGGGATGTTTGCCTTCTGAGCTTTCATTAGTTTTGAAAAATTCAAGCTGTGTGGTTAAGAGCTCGGAGAGGAAGACATAGTCAATTGTTGATTAACCTTTGCAGGTTGGTAGGAAAGATTGTTTCTTATCTTTTGCTTCGGTCACCAGTTGTGCTGATGTCAGATTATAAATTGATAGAAACTCTGTATAGAACAACTCACACTTTCCAGCGTGAGGCTGTTGGGTTGAACCCCAAACCACAGCTGTTAAAGTCTCCTACAAGCATAATTTCATGGCAAGGATATTCCAGAATAAGCGACTCAAGGCTGTCAAGCAGCTCTCTGACCATCTTCAGTTTACATTTTTTTCTGGCATTCATATAACAGTTGACCAATATCAGGTCAGTAGCTTCCTGGTTGAGTTTCAGACGTCTAGTGGAAATAGCTTGGGTCGTAGAGCAGCCAATTCTTCATTATGGTGGCCTCCAGGTTGTTTGAGTGTTTAATAAAGATAGATGAATGAATGAATGAATGAATGAATGAATGACTGAATACATTCTTGTATAGCGCATGGCTACCCAAGGGCATCCCAGCGCTTCCTGTGACACCGTATCATTCAACACTGCTCATGGAAAGAGAAAAGTCTTCAGCTGCTTCCTAAACCTGAGATTGTCATGTTCAAGATGAATAAAATCTGGAAGCTGGTTCCAGAACTTTGCTGCATTGTATGGGAATCGTCGGCCTCCCATACGTGACCGTTTAATCCAAGTGACTGCAAGAAGTTGTTTATTGTTAGATCTAAGAGTCCTATTAGTGCAATATAATTGCACCATGAACTGAATCATAGGAGGGCCATTACCAACAATGGATTTATGAATAATACACATTGCCTTAAACCTGATTCTTTCCTGCACAGGAAGCCAGTGCAACTGACTAAGCGTTAACTTAGCGGAAGTATGTTTCGGAACATTCATTAAGCAGTGGGCCGCTCAGTTCTGAGCACTCTGTAAGATCTTGATGGTTCCTTGTGGAGCACCCAAATAGACTGCATTCACGTAGTCCAGTTGTGATCAAATAAGAGCTTGGACCAAAGTACGTCTGGCTTCAAACGGGAGAAGAGGAAGAATCTTCCTTATCAATCTAAGAAGACCATAGCAGTTTGCCGCGACTTTACGTGCCTGTCCTGTAAAGTTAAGGTTGCAGTCAAACCACGCGCCCAGACTCTTAATTTGTTTCTTTGGTACAGGAGGGGGGCCAAGACAGCTAGGCCACAAGGGATCTAAATTCCTAGGGGCCTCATGGCCCATCATCATTTAATTTAAGAAAGGATTGATCCATCAACTCAGACGGACCTTCACAAGGCAGGAAGTTAAACCCGGTTCAAGTTTGTCTTGCTGCCTGAGGGTCACCACCAACTGGGTGTCGTCAGCGTACGTAACATTATGGATCCCCCAGGGGAGTGCCACATCCGCAAGGGACCTCATGTAGATATTAAACATGGTGGGACTCAAAGAGGACCCCTGGGGGACTCCACACTGCAAAAGAGTCTGCTTCGAAAGAGTATCCTCTCTAAAGACCACACATGACCTATCTGAGAGGAAGGATTGCAACCATTTAAGGGCCGTCCGTGCTACTCCCACCTCCCTGAGTCTTTGGCTCATAATTTGATGGTTTACCAAATCAAAGGCTGCGCTGAGATTTAACAAAATGATGGCAGTGAGGCCTCATTGTCCAGGAATATTCTAGACTCCTCGACCACAGTGAGAAGGGCAGTCTCTGTACCCAGGTGGTGCCTGAAACCGGTCTGGGTGGAATGGAGGCAATTATTTTCCTCCAGAAAAGCTGCCAATGTGGAGTTGAGATGGGGCGGTAGTTGGCCCAGTCCTCAGCGTCTAAATTGGACTTTTTCAGAAGAGTGTTGACTCTTGCTTGTTTCCAGAGGAGTGGAACCTGCCCCATTGCAAGAGAGGAAATTATTTCGTCAAAAATAACTGGAGAGACAATCTCTGAGACCAGATTAAGGATGGATGTGAGAGCAGGATCTGCCGGGGATCCCGATTTCAATCAATCAAAAGTTTCTGCAAGGCCGGTAGGGTCAGCAGAGCGAATTCCTCCAGCATGACTTGTTGAGTAGGCAATAGATAGCCCCCCGTTGCATTGTCTGCCCGTCCAAGTCAATATTCAGTTTAAAACAAAGGCGACTGGCCTCTACAGGGAGTTGTGGCAAGCGTGCATGCAAATAAAAAATAAAATAAAAAATAAACATTTACTGGACAGGTCCTCCTCGCTCTGGGCCTGGAACCTCTTCTTTAATCGACTGCAGGCACCAGCGAACTCCCTTGATCAATCCTGGTTCTGCTCACATAATGTTAACCAGTATGAAAGCAGTGCCCTGATTGGATGGAGCGCCCTTACTCTGCACTCCCCAGCACATTGGAGGCCTGCACTTGCTCTCAACCCAGCTGTCTTGAGAGATTTAAAGAGACATGCACACTTTAAAGAGCAGCTCTCTGCTCATCACTCCTCCCCTGCTGCCACTCAGCAGGCTCTGCCCTGTCCTGACATTCGGTCAGGAACGGATGAGGAAAAATAAAATGGTAATAAAGTACCATTTTATTTGTCATCACTGGGGCTTTGGGGGGCATTTAAGTGTGGCGACACTCTCTAATGAAGGATCTGTCCCTAGTTTAAAGCACATTGGAGGCCTGCACTTGCTCTCAACCCAGCTGTCTTGAGAGATTTAAAGTGCATATGTCTGGCTAGCCATCTCAAGATGGCAAGCTAAAGAGACATGCACACTTTAAACAGCAGCTGTCTGCTCACCACTCCTCCCCTGCTGCCACTCAGCAGGCTCTGCCCTGTCCTGACATTCGGTCAGGAACGGATGAGGAAAAATAAAATTGTAATAAAGTACCATTTTATTTGTCATCACTGGGGCTTTGGGGGGCATTTAAGTGGGGCTACACTCTCTAATGAAGGATCTGTGCCTAGTTTAAACATGTGCTATGTGCGCTCTATAAGCAAACCTAGCATAACAAACCTAACAAAGACTGGTCACAAAAGTAGGTTCCACAATTTATTACCACATTTTGCAGCCAATCTTTTTGTACACCGGACACTTTATGCCCAAAGAACAAGCTTTTCTATTGGTCGTTTTGAGATAGAGTATGCTATGTGAATTGAAGTTGTGAAAGTGTAACCTGTACATGGGGGCGAAGCTACTCCTCGAATTAATAATCATCTCAAGTTATTCATAGAAAATAGATACTCAGGTAGACAGGAAATATTCATTTGAATTAGCCACACATTAAAATCAAAGTAATTTTAGTCTATTAGAATGGAAAGCGCATTATCACCCATTCAAGACCCTTTAATGGAAATTGAGCACATTTAACAATTTTGAAGTGTGCTGTGATTCTTCATTTGCATAGTTAAGCAAAATAAAATAGAAGTCTGAGCTTAAAAGGAATAACAGAAGGAAAAAATAATTAGTTAGGTAAACACAATGACATTTTTGTTTGCAATTAGTTGAAGAAATAAAACAAAATCACGCATGTCAGAGGACTAATTTTCGTATGCAAATTAGCGTTCAAAATAATAAGAAGTAATGTGCAGTTTGGACGAGTGTGGCATTTTTAATTTATTAGGAAAGGTGTGATTCAAAGCTGATATTTTTTGTTATCCTAGAGAAATATTGAGCAGCAGAGACACAGAAAAAAATGTACAACCAAAATGTGTGAAGATAGATTGTTTGACTGTATTCCATTAAAGATAGAAACCTAGTTTAATTTCTCTGCAAGCGACCCTCATTCAGGGAAAGTGGGGTGAACACAGGTTATCAAAAAGGAGAGCTAACTGAGAAAAGAAGAACTTCCATTCAACACTGAAACGTTTATAGTCAGTTTGTTACAGTTCATCAAGCTCCTCTGCAACACTTAGTAAGCACTCCACAACACAGGCCTTGCCTACTCGAATAGGTGCATTTGTTTCCACCGTCAGTCACCTCTGCTCTGTCCGACACTCACTAGCACACAACCCTCACATAAACAAAAGCAGAACTGGGGGCTGTGTTTTCTCATACCTGGACCCTAAAGCCTGGAAGGACATCCCACAACACATCAGAGCCTCCTCCACTCTTCTTGACTTCTGCAAGAAGCTTAAGAGCAGAGGGCCTCATTTATGAAAAGTGACGCATCGCTGCGAGAAAAACAGCGATGCGTCACTTTTCAATGCTCCCTCCTTGCGACCCCAATGATGCGTCATATTTACAATATGACGCATTATTGCACAAGGAGTTACAGATACGTCAGTATTTCTGACGTATCTGTAAGCGCAAAAGTGACGCAACTCCAGCAATGCGTCCTTTCACATGGGGAAAGCCCCATGTGAAAGGGCCTGCGTCAGTCTTACGCCTGCTGTGAGGCAGGCGCAAGATTTTGACGCAACGGCGTCCTAGAAGTGACGCAGTGAAATCTCATAGATTTCACTGCGTCACTTCTACGACCCTTACTTGCGTCAATACGCCCCCCTTGCATACATTATACCAGGCGCAGGTATAATGTGGCGCAGGGGTTTACAAAGTGATGCATCTACCTAGATGCGTCACTTTGTAAATATGGCGCAACAAGGCGCATTTTTTACGCCACTGGTGCGTCACAAAAAGTGACGCACTAGCGGCGTAAAAGTGACGCATGGGCTCATAAATGAGGCCCAGAGTCTCTAAGTAAAAACTCTACTGACGAAACCTTTACCTTGTGTGTCTGAATATTTTAATTATGAGCCAGCAGCAGCTGGTGGAACATGAAAGGAGTGGTGCTCCTCTTGTATGCTTTTAACATGTTGGAGCTTTTCACTTTAATACATCAATGAATATATCACTTTATTAAGAGCAATGTATTAAAACTGTTAATAAATGCCTCTAACTGTAGTGATGTCAACTGATGTACTAGGTGCAACACTCCTGCATGTTAAAAGCTTACAACAGTCTAGAGCATTTTTGTTCAGGAGGTATGAACTTTCATAGTTATAAGCACTCTCCGGTTTGCTTTTAACATGCAGGAGCATTTCAATTTAGCTCTCCGGCTATGCCACTATATTGAGAGGCATTTTTTCTAACTGTTAAGAAATCCCTTTCAATATAGTGATATTAACGCGTTTAATAAAGTGAAACATTCCTGCATGTTAAAAGCTTACAAGAGACTAGAGCACTTTTAAATATGTGATATTGGATGCACACATCCTGAGGTCACATATATCAAAGTGCTCTCTTGTATGCGCTTAACATACATGTGCATTTCACTTTAGTACATCAGTTTATATCACTATATTGAGAGGAACAGTTTTACTATATGCTTCCCAATATATTGATATAAACTAATGAGCTAAAGGGAAACGGCCAGCGTGATAGAAGAACACAAAAGCAACACTTTTAAATACATGAGTTCTGGATGTGTGCTCTGCTGTGCCAACCTGCTTTTTTTATTTTTTGTTTCTTAAACAGAAAAAACGAACCACAGGCTGCCAGGCATAATTGAAGGCCTCGATATACCCGGCCCGCCTACCTGGCAAATCCTCTTCTGGAACATGCAGGGCAGCCCACAACAGGGTGTGCTGCTGCTGTGCCAGTCCAGTATGGGAGGCCTGAGGGTGTCCAGCATGCCCTCCTGGCCTCCGATGCAAAACCAAGCATTTGGTTCAAGTTCACAGAGTGTGACCTTGAGTCATACAAGCCTGCATTCTTTCACAGTCTGCAAGCAACACAGTTTCCCAACACATCACAGTTGGAAAGGGTCTTTTCTTACAGCCCGAGAAACTGATTGACAGGCAGTCTGGGTAATACAGGACTTATGCCCTAGAGGCCAGGACTGCTTGTAAACGTGACGCTGCTGGAGTCATGAATGGGAAGTCTCTTCACATCCCTGAACGTTGCAAGCCTGGGATGGCGCTAGGTTTGCCCTTAGCCCGCATAGGCTTTTGTTTTTAGAAGGAACATGCTAAGGGACATATGCTCAATAGAGCATGTGTCTCACTCGAAAGTGCCTGGCTGCCTGACTCTCGTGCAGCAAGTGCGAGAGGCAGCCAGGCACTTAAGCTGCACGGTCTTAAAGCCCTCATTCAATAAAAAAAAACAATAACTTATGTGGATGCTGCCCTGGTTCCCTGGTGCCCTCTAGTGGCTGCCCCTCCTGATATGAAAATTATGCATCGCTCATCAAAACACGACCAAACTATTTTCTTTTGCTTAATGACTTTCACATGATTTTAACAACTGCATAATCAGACAGCAAGTATGGCTCCCAGAAGACCTACATGAAACCCACCTAAAAATCACTCCTATGGCCACCATTGGAACCTCTGTTTAAACTCAAAGTATTCCAGGAAACATGGTACGTCACTTGTGTGGGTCGGCCTAGTGCCCGCAACAGGAAACGGCCCAAAACGCAACATGGACACACCACATTTTCACAGTGAATACTGACCCTTTTTTTTACAAAGTACCTAGCTGTAGATTTTGAACCCTAGCTCTGTTGGCACCCTGAGAAACCTAGCAAACCTGTACATTTTTAAAAACTAGCCACCTATAGAAATCCAGGATAGGGTGACTTGGCTGGCTATCACCAGGTTTTGATACCCAGAATCCCTTGCAAACCTAAACATTTGTTTAAAAAAAAAAGTTATCCTCACATTTCTGTGGTGGAAAGTTATTGAACCTACGTGGATCCTCAAAATTCCTCCCACCCCGCATTCCCCAAAGTCTTCTGAGAAAAAAGAAAACTCACTTGTGTGGGTAGGCATAGTGTCCAGAACAGGAAACGCCCAAACCTCAACATGGACACACCACATTTTACAGTGAAAACTGAAACTATTTTGCAAGGTGCCTAGCTGTAGGTTTGTACTCTAGCTCTACCGGCACCTAGTGAGACCTAGTAAACCTATACATTTTTTAAAACTAGACACCCAGGGGAATACAGGATGGGGTGACTTGTCTGGCTCTCACTAGGTTCTGTTACCCAGAATGCCTCGCAAACCTCAAAATCTACTAAAAAAACACACATTTTCCTAACATTTCTGTGGTGGAAAGTTCTGGAATTGGCCTTGATCCACAAAATTCCACCCACCCTGCATTTCCCTAAGTCTTCTGAGAAATATGGTGCCTCTCTTGTGTGGGTAGGCCTAGTGCTCACCACAGGAAAAGGCCCAAAACGCAACGTGGACACAAAACATTTTCACAGTGAAAACGGACCCTTTTTTGCAAAGTGCCTACCAGTAGATTTTGCCCGCACCTTACGGAAACCTAGCAAACCTATACATTTTTGAAAACTAAACACCCAGGGGAATCCAGGATGGGTTGACTTGCCTGGCTCTCCGCAGGTTCTGTTACTCAAAATCCCTTGCAAACCTCAACATTTGTCCAAAAATACGTTTTCCTCACATTTCTGTGGTGGAAAGTTCGGGAATCTGTGTGGATCCACAAAAGTCCACCCAGCCCGCATTCCCCAAAGTCTTCTGAGAAAAATGGTACCTCACTTGTGTGGGTGGGTCGAGGACACGTGACAGGCAAGGGCCCCAAACCTAGTGAGGTGTCTTCAAAATTTCCTATCACAAAGCAACCTCGTAATGCACGAGATCCCATGAGTTTTTTGCCCCAGACTCAGCGGCCATCTAGGGAAGCCTACCAAGCCTACACATTTCTCAAAACTAGACACCCTGGGGAGTCCATCGAGGTATGGCTTGCATGGGTCCCCCAACATTTCCCTACCGAGAATCCCCTTCAAACCTCAAATTTAGATGAAAAAAATCACTTTGTTCTAAAATCTGTGTGGGAAGGTTCTGGAATCTGCGTGGCTCCACAAATTTCCATCTACACAGCATGCCCCCAGGTCTCCCGATAAAAATGGTACCTCACTCACGTGGGTGGATCAAGTACCCACGACAGGCAAGGGCGGCGCGACCAGACCACAGACAATAGGACCGCCCTCAGGCACGCCACCCGCAAACACCATCAGCTGATCCGCGCCACCAAGAAGACGGCACTCAAAGAATGACTGGACAACAACGCCCACAACAGCAAGGAACTCTTCAACATCGTCAAAGAGTTCTCCAACCCCAGCACCGGAAACAACGACATCACTCCCTCGCAAGACCTCTGCAACTCACTTGCCTCGTTCTTCCACCGCAAGATCACCGACATACACAACAGCTTCGACGCACACACCACGCACCCTACCACCGAACCAACACCCGCCACCACCACCCTCTGCAACTGGACCCCGATCAGCACCGAAGACACCACCAGCACAATGAACTCCATCCGCTCCGGATCACCAACTGACCCCTTCCCACACCACGTCTTCAACAAAGCCGACGCCATCATCGCACCCCATCTCCGGGACATCATCAACACCTCCTTCCACACCGCCACCTTCCCGGAGAGCTGGAAGCACGCCGAGCTCACCGCCCTCCTGAAGAAACCAACGGCGGACCCCACCGACCTCAAGAACTACCGTCCCATCTCGCTCCTTCCTTTTCCTGCCAAAGTCATCGAGAAGACAGTCAACAGACAGCTTGCCGCCTTCCTTGAGACAAACAGATCCCTCGACCCCTCGCAGTCCGGGTTTTGGGCCAACCACAGCACCGAGACTGCCCTGATCGCAGCCACCGACGACATCAGAGCCCCGATTGACATCGGGGAAACAACGGCCCTCATCGCTGCGAGGCCCCAGGGCAGTTATGCGCTATACAAATGCAATTTTTCATTTCATTTCATTTCATTTCATCCTCCTGGACCTCTCTGCGGCGTTCGACACTGTCTGCCACCGCACCCTAGTGCAGCGCCTCAGCAACATCGGAATACAAAAGAAAGCACTGGAGTGGATCATCTCGTTCCTCGCCGGAAGAACCCAGAGAGTCCACCTCCCCCCGTTCAGATCCGAGGCCACCGAAGTCATCTGCGGCGTACCACAGGGATCCTCACTCAACCCTCTTCAACATCTACATGAGCCCCCTCGCAGCCATCGCACGCCAACACAACCTCAACATCATCTCCTACGCCGACGACACCCAACTGATCCTCTCCCTCACCAACGACCCCGCCACCGCCAGAGCCAGCCTACACGAAGGGATGAAAGACGTCGCCGACTGGATGAAGAACAGCCGCCTGAAACTGAACTCAGACAAGACGGAAGTCCTCATCCTGGGATCATCACACTCCACCTGGGATGACTCCTGGTGGCCCCCTGCCCTGGGCACCGCTCCCAAGCCAACTGACCGCGCACACAACCTGGGCTTCATCCTGGACTCCTCCCTCTCGATGACTAGACAAGTCAACGCCATTTCCTCATCATGCTTCAACACCCTGCGCATGCTCCGCAAGATCTTCAGATGGATACCCACAGAAACCAGGAAGACCGTGACCCAGGCACTCGTCAACAGCCGACTGGAGTACGGGAACAACCTCTACGCCGGAACCACAGCCAAACTTAAAAAAAGACTCCAACGCATCCAGAACACCTCCGCACGACTCATCCTGAACATCCCCCGACAAAGCCACATCACCGGACACCTGAGAGACCTGCACTGGCTCCTTGTCAGCAAGAGAATCACGTTCAGACTCCTCACCCACGCACACAAGGCTCTCCACGACCTGGGCCCCAAATACCTCAATGACCGCATGACCTTCTACACACCCACCCGCCAGCTACGATCGACCAGCCTTGCCCTTGCCACCGTACCACGCATCCGCAGAGCCACCGCCGGAGGTAGATCCTTCTCCTACCTGGCAGCCAAGACTTGGAACTCCCTCCCCACCCACCTTCGGCGAACCCAAGACCATCTCACCTTCAGTAAGCAGCTCAAGACCTGGTTGTTCGAGCAGTAACATACCCCTCTCCCCCAGCGCCTTGAGACCCTCCAGGGTGAGTAGCGCGCTTTACAAATGCCATGATTGATTGATTAATTGATTGAAGCAACATCAAAATTATCCATCACAAAACAACATGGTTTTGCAAGGAGGGGTCCATGAGTTTTATGCCCCGGCATCGGGGGTCACCTAAGAAAACCTACCAAACATACATATTTATGAAAACTAGACACGCAGGGGTGTCCAGCAAGGTATGGCTTGCGTGAGTCTCCCCTACATTTCCCTACCCAGAATCCCCTGCAAGCCTCAAATTTTGTTGAAAAAATCTATTTTTTCTCATATTTCTGTATTGGAAAGTTATAGGATCACTGGGCTGACACAAATTTTCTAACACCAAGCGTTCCACCAGGTCTCCCAATAAAAATGGTGCTTCACTAGTGGCTGCAACAGGAAATGGTCCAAATCGTTCTGTGTGGACTTCAGAATTACCTAACACAAAACTACCTGGTTTTCAGGGGGGCACCTCGGATTTTGGCCTTGAGCTCACCGCCACCTAGGGGAAACTCCCAAACGCACACATTTCTGAAAACTAGACACCCAGGGGAGACCAATGAGGTATGGCTTGCATGGATCCCTCAACGTTTCCCTACCCAGAATCCCCTGTGAACCTCAGATTTAGCTGAAAAAACCCATATTTTCAACATATTTTGCTGTGGAATCACCGTGGTGGCACAGATGTTCTAGCCCAGAGCGTTCTCTTTATTGTCCCAGGTAAAATAATACCTCACTTGTGGGGGTGTCCAATGCAGAAATAGCTAAAAACATACTTTTTAAAATAAATGTAGCGATTAAAATTCTCGGTGCTATTCCCTTATTCCCTATGTTATGGGCTCTTCCCAGTCGCAGGCCCTTGCCCCACCCATGACCCTTGAACCCGGGACCAAAAACCCAGGTGAACCCCCTTGCAATCCTAGGTCATTTTGATGTCTCCTCAATACGTGTTGGGCCCTTGCCTGTCGAGGGTGCTTGGCCCACCCACGGAAGTGAGGTACCATTTTTATTACGAAACAGGGGGGGACACTGGGTGGTAGGAAATTTGTTGAGTCACATAGATTCCAGAACTTACCCACACAGAAATTTGAGGTTTACAGGTCATTCTGGGTAGGAAAACGTTGGGGGATCCACACAAGCCATACCTCGCTGGACTCCCCCGGGCGTCTAGTTTTGAGAAATCTGTGGGTTTGGTAAATTTCCAAGACTACCGCTCACCCCGGGCCAAAAACCCAGGTGATCCCCCTTGCAAACCCAGGTTGTTTTTGTGATAGGTCATTTTGATGTCTCCTCAATATACGTGTTGGGCCCTTGCCTGTCGCAGGTGCTTGACCCACCCACGCGAGTGTGGTACCATTTTTATAAGGAGACCTGAGGAAACGCTGGGTCGTAGGAAATTGGTGGATCCACATGGATTCCAGAACGTTCCCACACAGAAATGTGAGAAAAAAGTTATTTTTTTCAGCTAAATTTGAGGTTTGCAGGGCATTTTGCCCGACTCCCCCAGGAGGCTAGTTTTCACAAATATGTGGGTTTGGTAGTTTTCCACGATGTCGGCTTAGATGCCGGCGTGATGTACCTCCTGAGCCACTGCCAGGTGGGGCGAGACTCATTTTCCCTGCACAATAGTGGTACAATCGAGCCATGTGTAGGGAGGATACCGACACCTAGGATCACAGGTGATCACGTTCCTTTTTTATCTTTTTGTTCACTACTGATTTCTGTCACTTGAGCACTTTGCAGTAGCACTATCATAAAGGTCCTGAGAAAGGCAAGGACTACTTGTTCCATCTTTGCCGAAACATGTTGACCTATACCATCTAAGCAGGTATTTGCTTTAAACTGCCTTATGCCATTCTGTTTTTAACATTGGAGGATTGTGCAGAAACCAAAATAAAGTATTTGTTGCTCCATCACCCAATTTTAACACACTTTCACATGCACTGCAATCCCATCACCCACTAGTAGAACATAAGGACAGGACAACGGCTATTTGGTTGATGAAGGATATTCCATCTCGTCCACATACATCACCTATAGCACGTATGGTGTAAGGTCCTTAAGGATTCCCAAATGATGAAGGGCGGTACCGAGTGGTGACTGATGGGTATCCTTACTCGATCAGGATAGGTTAGGATTAGTTAATTTCACTTCCCTTGGTTTTTAGTTTTGTTTTTAGTTGGGAAGTCTCCGTTGCATAATATAGTTCTTTTTCTGTGCAGACCCGTAGATACTTATGTGTGTGTCAGTTTTCCACGATGGCCACCGAGCCCGGGGCAAAAACACCAGGTGACTCTCCTTGCAAAACCAGGTTGTTTTGTGATAGGTCATTTTGATGTCTCCTCAATATGTTTTGGGTCCTTGCCTGTCGTAGGTATTTGACCCACCCACGCGAGTGTGGTACCATTTTTATTAGGACACCTGGGGACCACTGGGTGATAGGAAATTTGTGGATCACATAGATTCCAAAACATAACCACACAGAAATTTGAGGTTTGCATGGGATTCTGGGTAGGGAAACACTGGGGGATCTACGCAAAACATACCTCCCTGGTCTCCCCTGGGTCTCTAGTTTTCATAAATGTGTGGGTTTGGTAAGTTTCTCTAGATGGCTGTCAACTCGGGACCAAAAACTCAGATGCCACCTATGTATCCGCACATTTCCTGGTTTTGCAAGGGGGGGTCACATGAGTTTTTGGTTCCGGGCTTAGTGACCTTCTAGGGGAACCTACCAAACCTACACATTTCTGAAAACTAAAGACCAGGGGGAGTCTAGGAAGGTATGGCTTGTGTGGATCTCCCAACATTTCTCTACCCAGAATCCCCTACAAACGTCAAATTTTGATGAAAAATCACTTTTTTCTCAAATTTCTGTGTGGGTTTGTGCTGGAATCTGCGTGGATCAACACATTTTCTACCACCCAGCATTCTCCCAGGTCTGCTGATGAAATTGGTATCTCACTCACGTGGGTGGGTTAAGTACCCGCGACAGGCAAGGACCCAAAACCTATTGGTGAGACATCAAAATGACCTATCACAAAACCTGGTTTTGCAAGGGGGTCACCTGGGTTTTTGACCCCCGGCTAGGCGGCCATCTTGGAAAATTACCAAACCCACACATTTTGGAAAATTAGACACCCAGGGAAGTCCAGCGAGGTATGGCTTGTGTGGGTCCCGCAACTTTCTCTACCCAGAGTCCCCTGCAAACTTCAAATTTTGGTGAAAAAATCAGTTTCTTCTCAAATTTGTGTGTGAGAATGTTCTGGAATCTACATTGTTCCACACATTTCCTACAACCCAGCATTACTCGAGGTCTCCTAATGAAAATGGTACCTCACTCAGGTGGGTGGGTCAAGTACCCGCAACAGGCAAGGGCCCAAAACGTATTGAGTAGACATTAAAATGACCTATCACAAAACAACCTGGTTTTGCAACGGGGGCCACCTGGGTTTTTGGCCCCCGGCTCAGCGGCCATCTTGGAAAACACCCAAACCCACACATTTTGGAAAACTAGACACCCGGGGAAGTCCAGCGAGGTATGGCGTGTGTGGATCCCCCAATGTTTTCCTACCCAGAATGCCCTGCAAACCTCTAATTTAGCTGAAAAAATCATTTTTTTCTGAAAGTTCTGGAATCAACGTGGATCCCCAAATTTAAATTTATATAAAACGAATTTCGTTGCGCGCACTGCATCACATTTGGTGATGCAGTGTGCTCAACGAAATTCATTTTATTTATTTAAATGTTTACTTACCTGTAAATCTCCGTAATCCATACCTTACTACCCCCCACCCTGCCCCTACCCCTGCCCACGTCAACGCCCTACAGAAACACCTACTGCCGACCGCTACTGAAGGCGCTCCTCCTCAAAAGGGGGTAGAACAATCCATGATATACAAAGACCCATCTCACTAGTGGGCAAGTCTTCTGCATCCCGTGACCTCAGCAATGTCCAGGTCCATGCATAAAAACACATTTACATCACCTGCATTCCACTAATGATCATTTGGTGGGAATTCAGATGGTCTTGATCTCATGGGGGGTCTCTCCAAGTGTCCAGTGCATTGGCCCCCTTAAGCAGCTCCCAACCCTGGTTATCAATGATCGTTGAGATGAGAGGAATGGGCACAAACCAAAGGGCATGTCTAACCTGTGGATTGAACTCAATCTGATAGGCTCCCTATCTTACACCTATTTCTTCTGCCTTTCCAAAGCTACACTGTGTTGCTGCCAAAGGGACAAAGGTTGCACTGCGGAATATCATTGGTAATGCCCAATATGTCGGCAGCTCATTCCAGCTCTGTGACCGTATGGTGTTTGCCATCAAGCTCAAAAGAGAGGCCAAAGCGGTGCAACCAATGAGAGTGGATGCCATTCTCCCTAAGTTTCTGTACCACTTATCAAAAGGTTGCCTGGCATTGCAGCATGGTTGGGGAGATATCGTGGTAGACCATGCAAGACTGGTTTTGAAATATCACTTTGCTGACCTTCCTGACCTCCTGGAGAACCCTCTTTTTTCCAAGAAAAAATTACATTTGATCAGGACATGCCAGAGGCTTTGTTGTTGTGATTGCCACTATGGGCAAGCATAGTGAATACGGTCAATTGGTACCTTGGAGTGGCCACCTACCAGTAGTGAGGAGAGTGTCACTGAGATGAAAGCTTCCAGATTAGCATGCACGATGTCCTCATTGAGGCCCCAAAGATTAAGGTTCCCCCTCTACTAGCAACTTTCCAAGTCCTCAAGTTTCTCCAAGGCGGCCTTCAGCTGGGCTTCCATAGCCATGCAGGTCTCCTCCACATCATTGTGGGCAGTCGCCGCAGACTCCAAGCCTTTCCCTGAGGTGAAGAGAGGGCGGTGGCGCTCAAAATGGCGGGCGGCACCTCGCCGTGGACTCCACCGACTACGGCCGCCGCTGGGAGGTAGGATTGCGACCTGCGCTCGCCCGGCCTGCCGAGACTTTCGCTGACTTTCGCAGCTGACGGGACAGTTTATCCAGCTTCACTTTGGAGGCGACCCCCACCGAGGGAATTCTCCCTGCGCCTGCCTGACTTTAAGATGATGGCCGGCGGCGACCTTCAGATGGCGATCGCCGCTTCCACTGGCTCGCCCTAACCTCTCTCCGGCGTCCTGTTAATCCTGCGGCCCTCTCTCGGATTTTCTGGCCTGCCTCCCAACCTGCTGCTGGTTTGGGGCCACTTCCATTACCGGAATGCCCTGCGGTCCTGCAGCACGGGCCTGATCTCCGGATCACTCCCCCCTCACCCCTGCATGGCACCAGTGTTGTGAATCTGCCTAGCAAGGCTGCATTGCTCCTGGAGTTCACACTGTTTGCCACCCTGCCGGCCCGCCGCCGATTCACACACAACTTCCAGGGCGGATGAATACACACACAACCCACCGGCTGCCGTGACAGCGCCACACGGCCAACGCGTGACTGCACCAACAGCGTCAACACGGCCTTCACCACCTTGCGCACCCTCATCCCCACCGAGCCGGCCGACCGCAAGCTCTCCAAGATGGAGATGCGCCAGCGTCTGGCCCCCAGCTTCATCTCCCACCTGGGCAACATGCTGCTGGTGGGTGACAGGCAGCCGTACCACACCACCACCTTCTCTCCTGGACTTCTTTACTTTTTGTTTTGTCCTGGCCGGCATTTTGCTGCTGATTTTGGACAGTTTTCTCTGGACTCTGACCCTCCATCCATTCCCTCGTCCTTTAACCCTTTTCCCCGTTGATGATCCTCAAATGTTTCTTTCCTTTCTGCTTTGCCTTCTCTCCATACCCTTGCATCCCTCCCACCCTCCCTATGTGCTGTGACTGCATCCACACTTATGGAACTCTGCTTTCTGTATATAGAGATAACTCTAATCACTAGTATATGCAGTAGACCTTTGTACCATCTACCATTCCTATGTGACTCTTAGAGTATATCCAGTCATATCCCTTCCCTATGTATATAGAGAAGAGATAACTCTAATCACTAGTATATGCAGTAGACCTTTGTACCATCTACCATTCCTATGTGACTCTTAGAGTATATCCATGTGTATCCCTTCCCCATGTATATAGAGATAACTCTAACTACTAGTCTCCTATGTGACTTTTAGAGTATATCCATGTGTATCCCTTCCCTATGTATATAGAGATAACTCTAATCACTAGTATATGTAGTAGACCTTTGTACTATCTGCCATTCCTATGTGACTCTTAGAGTATATCCATGTGTATCCCTTCCCTATGTATATAGAGATAACTCTAATCACTAGTATATGTAGTAGACCTTTGTACTATCTACCATTCCTATGTGACTCTTAGAGTATATCCAGTCATATCCCCTCCCTATGTATATAGAGATAACTCTAATCACTAAAATATGCAGTAGTCCGCTGTGCTCTCTACCATTCCTATGTGACTCTTAGAGTATATCCAGTCTTATCCCTTCCCTATGTATATAGAGATAACTCTAATCACTAGTATATGCAGTAGTCCGCTGTGCTCTCTACCATTCCTATGTGACTCTTAGAGTGTATCCATGTGTATCCCTTCCCTATGTATATAGCGATAACTGTAATCACTAGTATATGCAGCAGACCTTTGTACTATCTACCATCCCTATGTGACTCTTAGAGTATATCCATTTGTATCTCCTCCTTGTGTGACTTTACATCTTGTACATTTGCAATTTTTTCTGTTTGTATCCTCTATGTAACGCATGTAAGCCTAATTCCTTATGTTTTTCAACTGGTTCTTATGTAAAGCGCTCTGACACCTTCGGGTAAAGTTCGCGCTATATAAAATCGCATAAATAAATAAATAAAATAAATAAATTCACTGCATCTAATACTTGCTTCCCCACTGAGTCAACATCAGTGAAGAGAGTGGCTGTTTGAAGGTTATCTAAATTCTTAGTGAGGTTCTGCTTAATGTTATCCCATATATCCATTCTGAAGACACTGAGACAGTCCAGTAGCTACAACCTTTTCATCTGTATTGCTGGGCATGGGGTGTCAGTCCTGTGTGTTGCTTGTTCTGACCACGGGCATTCGAGATACCAAGAGAGCACCCTTTGTGGCAGTTTTCTTTTTAGGTGGCACGAGGAGGGTCCCCGTTCATTGTGCACAGTTTAAGGAGCAGCGCCCCCTCGGCTGATTCCTGCTATTAATTGTGCAATAGAGGGTCATCCACTGTCTAATTGGAGGCACTTCTCCCGGGCCCCAGAAAGTGAACGTCCCCCAGCAGCCCTGTAATCAGCACTAGGCGCTACTCCTTACATTCTCTCCCAGGGAGGCCAGCTGCCGCAGATCTGGTGTAGGGTCTGCAGGAGGTCTGGGTGGTTGCTCTCATCATCATCATCATAACTTTATTCGACAGTTGAATCATAAAAGCACATCATAAAACATTTATCAATTATTCTATACCATCTAAAAAACAAAAGGAGTAAGATATAATTCATAAATAGTTAAGATGCAATTAAACTCCATACAACAACTCTCGAATACATTGGTTAAAAGAAATATAAAAACTTTGGATATATTAAAATTCCAAATTTACAATGGCATTATTTCATTTACACTAATTCATTGTGTGAAATAAGGAGTAGTTCAATACAAACAGTGTCTACCACTTAAACAAGAACACAACCCCCTTGCGTGGACAGGCGATTATTTTTAGTCATATCTGCTAGAGGCTAAAATGTTACCAATCAGCCAACTATTTGCTAGGTGTGAGCAACAGTTTAGAACGAATTACCCAAGCCCAATGCAGGAACATCACCACAGCTATGGCTATTGGTGGGTTGGGGACTGATCTTAAAATTCTCAGGGCCTCAACGTATCTTCGAGTGCCCATTAATTGACAGATAGGTTTTATCCACTTTCGGCGAGGTGCAATGTATTGCGGACACACAAACAAGATATGACTTACAGATTCTTGTTGGCCCAGGCACCTAGGACATCTGTCATTAATAGACTCCCCCCATTTCCCAGTAAATAGCCTTGTAGGGAGAGTGCCAACCTTAATTGAAAATACAGTTTACGATCATATGGCTTTTTAATAACCTCCCAGTACTTTTCAAATGCTGGCCAGGTCTTAAATTCAAGGAAACGTCTAGTAAGGTGTGAAGAGAGGCCTTTCGAACATGTCGATGAGAAGATCATTTCCCAATATCTTTCCTTCAAGACTTTTTTAGGGGGAAAAGCTACTTTTTGGGGGTCATCCCATAGTTCAGACATGCCCATCCTCCCTAACAAGGATCTAATCTCCTTCAGCCATTTAATGTTATGAAAGGAGTCATTGTTAATAATATCCATGAGGCCCTGGGCATAATGCGACAGTTCCTCAGTACTCCATATTCTATGCCAGTACAATAGTGGACGAAGAATAGCCAGATCTTTAACTGCTTTCCAACCCAGATCCCATAGTAGTGGTGTTAGTGGGGTACTTTGTGGGACACAGGTCACTTTGCGCAAAAACTCATTTTCCACCCTGGATAAACATGTTAGGTTTTCAAAGCCCCATAGTTCGGCTCCGTATAGGGCCAAACTCAATACCTTCATCCCATAGATGTCAAGAACTGGGCTAATAGGTTTAGTCAGTGAGGTTTTGAATTTTTGCACAAGAAACTCAGCTTGTTGCTGGTGCTTTAGGACAGCCAATTCAATTTGGCTATTCCAGCGCATGTCCCTCTGTAGAGTTACACCTAGGTAAGTAAAAGCATCCACCTGCTCTAATGGGGATTTTTCTTCATAAATATGCTACCTCTAAAGGATTTGTGTTCATTGAATGAGTGGTTGCTCTCAACCGGGCTAGGTGCCGCACCTCCCCCTGGAACCCTGAGGGATGAGGCCCACTTTCCTCTCGATCCTCACCTTACGTAGGCAGCAATCTGACCATTCCGGGCTCCCACCTGCCTCTCAACAGTGTTGCAGTGCCACCTGTCAGCAGCCAAGTCCTTTTAGGCTGCCTGCCGCAGTCTAGTCTCAGGGACCAAGGACCTCCTCCAGTGCAGAAACCATCTTGAAGGCTGAGCACTTGGTATCTCACAAATTGATGGTCCTTTCATCACCTGCAAACACAAAAAGCGGCTATGGTATGGGGTGTTTTCCCAGTGTCATGCCACTGGCGAACATGACGTGTCTGCTGCAGTGCTTTGATCCTCAGGGATTGCTTGGTAGCTGCTGCTGTCAAGAGCAATGGTGAGGAGCATCTCACCACTCCGTCATCTTGGGTACATTCCCAAAACATGTGTACTTTTAAAACCAGCAACAGTCTGTCAGATAGCTCCCCAGTGGTTTACTTCAGCTTCCCACAGTGTTCTAAGGAACAACTAGAACGTTAAAGTTCTGCATTTATTATGAGAAATGTGTGGCACACCTAAATCCATCTTGATGGAACCTAAAACTTTCCTTGGTAAGTAAACTCAGTTAGGGGGTTCTTCTTGTCATAACATATATGGTTAGAGTTCCATTAGGCTAAAATGAGGACATATTTTCAATGAATTCTCAAATGTCTTTCTCCCCCATTCAACAAAATATTCTCAAATTCAGAAGGAAATATGTACTTGCAAAACCAGTAGCATTATGTCAGTAATCAACTGTGGTGTCACCACAGAGTGCTAAAGAGCATCTAGAGGGCTAACATTTTGTATTGAATACAAACATGAGCCCATCTTGAATGCCATTTTGCTGGATTAGAAGTAGGCCTGTATGGATGTTGTGTTCTTTTGCTCTGTGGAATTTCTTGGCGTTCCAAAAAAACTCCCAGAGATTCTGCACAATTCCACGAAAGGACAAAATAATGATAATCTGCCTGTTTGGGCTGCTTTTTCAGGCCTGTAGCACATTCTGCTCTGAAAGAACAGTGTGAATGGCACCATGTGGTTTGTATTGGCACAGCAATTGCTTTTTACCTGCTTTCTCTTCTGTGCATGGTACTGGGGCTTTTTGAATCTCTTAATCTGTGCCAGTCCTCCCCCGTCCCTCACATTGATCCCTCATTTCCTTAATTTTAAGTTTGTTTTTCTGTGTATGTATTTTAATTTTTGTCTTTTTACTATAATGTTTCCAGGGATGTTTGTCAATTTTTTTGTTTTCCCTTTCTTCTTTGTGTTCCATTTCCTTTAGTTATTCCTTTCTGTTTTTCTGTTTTCTTTTGTCTTCCTTCTTTTTTCTTTCGCCCAGCACCATGTCATAACAGGCAGCAAGCAATGGCGCTAGTGCGGGTGCACTGGTGGGACAGCAACAAACGGAATACCTTCCGGTCGCCAGCACCACATAAGATGCAGTCCCAACCCATTTTGGTTTTTCCGTGCAGTTCAAACTCGCCTCCATGCAGGCCTGGGAGAGTATATGCTCTGTGAGAAAGTTGGCTGTGTGGAGGAGAATGTTGTAGTGTGTGCACTGTAGCACATGGGTGCGGTGCATAACACACCGCTGGACAGACCTGTTCAACCTGCTGTGTGTCGAGGTTGCAGGGCTCAGTGAGTAGTTTTTTTTTGTTTTCTAAAAGTGCAATCTATTCTTTTAAATAGCATTGTTTTCATATTCAGGGTTAAGCTATTATTTAAGAAGACATGCAGACTACTCTGTCCTGTCACTAAGATAGTGGTAGTATATCAGAGAGTGAGCATTCTCTGTTCCTTTCTTTACATAGCTCATACAGTCCCAATCCCCCAGTGACATGTAGTATCTATGCATTGAAAAAGGAGACTGAGTTGACCCATCTAAGGGGGTTGAGAAGCAAAGACCATTTGTTACAATGCATTAGGAGTCCAAAATGTAGTTTAGATTGAAGGAATTAAGATTAGGTCACGTTTTAGGAAATTAGGAATAGATAAATACTAGTACAACAATGCTACTGCAAATCCCTGTTAAAATATTTTTGGGTTGATTAACTGTACAACTAATAGATTTTTGTATCTGTTTTATTTCATAAGACAGCACCGAAGGGCAAGAGGGCATCACAGGTAGGTGAAGGGGATGCCCCCACCGGTGCCATAGCAGGTGGAACCACCACCAGCACCAAGGCCGATGGTTCTGCTGGTCCCAGTAAGTCCCGTTATTATTATTATTTCCTTAACATTTACCTCTCCCCACTGTTAGAATAATTCTGCCTTGTTTACTTTTTTACACTGGCTCATTTGTTCAACTCCTCTATCTACTGTTTGTTAAATTATTGTTATCCTTGCATTGCCCTTTTTTATAGTGCATTTTTCTGTGGCTAACTTCCACCGGTCTGTACTCTGTAGCTTTCTACTGCTTTTATAGTAAGCTTTCCTTCAGCCCTTATGTATCTTCTGGTACTGTAAGACTAAGAGAATACATTTATGGTACTGTGAAGATTGCAGGCCAACGTAAGCTATCATTCACCACACATGTTTTTTGGGAAGGATTTATTTTTCTTGCTTATGCTCAAATAGTCGAAACGAGTGAGTGGCCATAGTCATAGAACCTCCAATGTTGGGATACCATTCACTTATACGGTACAGCTGTAGTTTCCAAGACAGTGTAGCATAGCAGGAAAGTATAGGATCCCATTGCATTTCCCAACCAAGACCATATGTCCTTTATTGATTATTTCACCCGTTCATTGAACTTCAATGACTCAAAGTCATCATTGCTCTGCCTTTCCATTACAAAAGATTTACAGTTGGCTTGACCATCTAGCTTTTCTAACATTGTCAACCAACAAACGTCCCAAAGTGATAGTTTTGATAGGAGATACTGCTAATTGAACTGTAGTAAGATATTGAACCTGTGACTGAATTCCTAGACAGAATGAAAGACGGATGGGAGCAGGAGATAGGATAGTCATGGACTGACTCGGGTCCCTAGGCTGCATTTTTCTACAAAATCCTCAAGAGGGGACTTCCCACTGAGATCCAGAATTGATTAGATAGTGTAGTCGGGCTAGACAATAAATCTTGGTGGGAAATACAGGGCCAGATACTACACTATGACCAGAAAAGAACGGAAGAAGACAGTCAGTCAAGAGTACTTTATTTGGTTTACTTATAAGAAACCATAAAAGTGCAGTTTACAAAATACAATTCTGAAATTAAGTTAAAAATACACAGAATACAGGTTACCCAGATTAAAACAGATGATGATGGTTTTTGATTTTTCTGTACTTCATTGAACATTTCAGAAAACCGGCCACAAACGGAATACAATCAGGTTTTAACAGATGCAAGTAATGTAAAGCGGGACGTTCTTGCACAAAGTTTAGCTTTTTTAAAATAGGTTTTAAATAAGAAGCCCTTGGGAATTCATAATATTTACAAAAAAACATAAAGTGCAGCAAATCCTGAGGAGACATACTGTCGCAGCCACAGGGTGCTAACACCTTCCCTTTGTGACATCCCCTAAGGACTGCTAATAAAAGATGTAGAAGATTAAGCCTAAACCTGATTAATAAAAATCGCTCATAAGCTGATAATGACCAGAGTAAATATGGTTCCAGTTCAGACGATATTTTAAGCATCATGTGTAAGCGCACACTGGGCTTCAGCAGATCTTTTTCCTCCATTTCCATTGTTTTTCCCAGGGTGAAGGAATGTTTTATGAGCGCCACATCTTTTCTAGTGATACCTTCTGGTTTTAGAAACAAGTCCAAGCGGCCCTCCATGCTAAAGCTAGATTTTAAATATTTTATCCAAGGGATGATGGTCATATTATCTAGACTCAAGATCTCTCTTAAAAGGCTATGTGTGAGGCCAAGATGTTTATTAAGCCAACATTGTAGCCAAAAAGTGAAGGGGCGCAAGGACAAAGTATCACTGATAAAAGGCATGCCGGTTTCTTCATGCACGGACAAGTTCGGGGTCCCCTTTGGGACACTCAGTAACTGCTTTAAAAAGTTGTTTTCAGTCACCTGAAGACCCTCAAGGCCAGAGTATCCCCATAAATTGCTCCCGTAGCTGGCTATCGATATGCTTTTTGCTCGATAGATTTTTAACAAGGCCGCCACGGGTTGGTTTATCATTTTAGAGGCGCTGCATTGGCCCTGGTGACCTCACCCCTTTTCTTATTTAAGAGTGCGGCCCAATTGAGCCGATGATCTAATAGGACGCCAAGATACGAAAAGGATGTCCATGTAGGCACCCTTACTCCATTAACTATGAAAGCATATTGTCTTTTTGAGCACTGCCCAACCTGCATCACGTAAGATTTCGAGTTGTTTATGGATAGGTCTCGCCTGGCCATAAACCCATGGAAAGCATCAAGTAGGGTTTGTAGCCCTTTCGGGGTGCGGGCCAAGAGGACAGCATTGTCTGCATAGAGCAAGACGGGCAGTCCCCGTCGTCCCACATAAGGATAGTCAGCCCCTGTTTCTAACAGTAGTCCTTCCAGATCGTTTATGTAAAGATTAAAAAGGAAGGGAGACAATATGCACCCCTGTAGGATCCTCCTTCCGGTGCTAAAGTTCCTAGATACTTTGAGGTCTATGGTGGATCGGATGTTTGCCTTTGTGTCTCCTATGCAAGTCCCTTAAGAGGTCCACCAAACATTGCTCCACACCCATGGCCTCCATGGATTGCCACAACTTTCCCCGGTTGACACAGTTGAAAGCGGACAAAAGATCCATGAAGGCAATGTAGATTGTCCCTGTGCGAGCGATGGTGTACTTTACCAGTATCAAATAGAGATTTAGGCATTGAGCCATAGTCGAGTGACCTGGGCAAAACCCGTACTGGATATCTGAGATGATCTTGTTCTCCTCAGCCCAGGTAATCAATCGCTTCAGAATAACTCCCCCTTGAACCTTTACAACGGAATCGATCAGGGAGATAGGCCTGTAATTGGCAGCACAGTTACGATCTCCCTTTTTGAATACTGGGAAAATGGTTGAGACTCCCCAGGATAATGGGCATAATTTTTTTGCCGCAGCATTTCCCACAGCGGCCAAGATCGGGGCCCAAAAGGAGGGGTTGGATTAAAAAGGTCCGGGGGATACCATCCGGGCCTGGGGCCTTCTTATTTGTAAGGTTATTAATGCCCTCCTCCCTTTTATTCACTGTGAACACCACTACATCCTTGCCAGACATCTTCTCAGGCAGAGTTGACTGGGTAGATGTGTTTTTAAAAATGTTAACAAAATGGGACACCCATTCATCCTCTGTGATGTTGGAGCCCACTTCTTTCGCCCCTACCGTTAAAAACGGTGATCGGTTAATTATGTTCCAGAGTCTGAGGCTACTCGATAAAGTCAGAGGGTCAAAGAGGTCCCTCCGTAATGCATCTTTCATCTCCACTTTCCGTTTAGCCAGAGCATTTTTATAGTTAATCCGGAGTGAGCTGATCCGGGTTCTATCCCTAGGAGTTGCTTTCAGGGCCGCCTTGAGATCTTTCGCAGCTTTGGAGCATAGGTGACAGAACCATTTGGGTTCGCTAGTCATAGTTGGACGACCTGGGGTGAGTAACATTTCTCCCACCTTAAGACCTTAAGGGCAATCGCTTCGAAGGCTTTAAGAACTCCTGCAGCCGAAGACTCACTACGAAGATAACAAGAGAATTCAGCTACACAGACATTCTTAAGTGTATCGTGGAAAAGAGACGGAATTACTTGGTTCCATTTAATCCTCCGCCCTACATTAATTGGTTGTAGAGTGTTGATGCCTACTGCTTGACCCTTTTTCTTGATAGGGCTCCCCTCCATGGTCACACAGACTGGATTGTGATCGCTGTGTGCACTTATATAGAAATAATAGAAAAGCCCTGGAGGAGGAAGAGAATAGTTCTGGAAACCAGTATGTGATCTATAAATGATCCATGTCCTCTTCCTTTGAAGGTAGGATCCCTTTGTATACTTGACGGCGGAGCATAAATCATTGTGGATGATAGATCATGCTCATTTAACATAACATTAAGAGCATTTCCCTGTTTGGTGTGCTCAAAGTGAAGACCCGATATCAGCGGGCAGCCCAATGTCCCCATAATATGTAGCTTAGGGTCGCCACATGGGTGCACGTTGAAGTCGCCTACGATGAGCAAATTCTTCCTAATAGGGCCACGACACTGCGCGATATAATCATTCAGCTCAGTAATCCCACAACCCTCGTCTTTATGAATAGCGTTGTAAAAATTAACCACACAGAGGCTACTATCTTTTTTCCCCAAAACGACAGCCTGTATGTTTCTGTTGTCAGAAGGAAAGGCCCTGATACTACGTCTTAAGGCCAACGATGTAAAAATGACTAATCCTCCCATTGCTCTGCCACTATTTGATCTTGTTGCTAGGACAAAGAAAGCTCTGAACCCCACCAGTGAAATGTTGCAATTGACAGCCCACGTCTCTTGAAGGCAAATGATTGAGTAGTGGCTGACAAACTGCACCCATAATGGGTCTGAGACCTTATCTGCCAAACCCGCGATATTCCAGGAGAGTACATTGTGATCCCGGGTATACTCCTGTGTATGAGGGAAAGTCTCTCCAGGAAGATCAGGCGATGTTTTTTCAGGGAGGTTGGCTACGCTGGGGCCTACTTCTGCTAAAGCAACAGATTTTTCAAGTTTATCCTCCATTAGTACAGGCTCTAAAACAAGGCTGTCTATTGGGAGGGGTAAAGGGTCATGACGCTTATTCTATTGAGGGGATTTGATGTTTCTTGATTCCCACGCAGTCAGTCACAGTCATTAAGACCAGAGAGAACTGCGTATCTGTTTGGGCCCGCCGGAAGTGGAGAAAATCCATATCTCCCCTCATATAATCCCCAATGGGCCTCAGAAGTAATGGGTTCATCCCCAAATGTCCTCTGTAATTGGGTGTCTCATTATAATAATTCCTGTTCCCAGGTTCAGGACCACCATACGACACAGTCCTGTAGAAGAAGCCTAGAGGTAGAATCTCTATACCCTGACCCCTGTGTGAGGCTCCTGTCTCCACTTCCCTGAATATCCTTTCTACTGGTGCTGGGCTATTAAAGTTTATCACTATACAGTCTCTATTTCTAGATTTTCTGGAGCTGCCCAGCCAGGATACTCGCCGGGCCATGATTATGTTGTGCCCCGCCATGTGCCCCTCTACAGTGTTGCAAGACAGCCAGTAAGTTACCTTGTTTTTAAATTGGCTGAAATTCTCTTTAACTCCCTCGGGAAGGGGCGGAACATTGCCCAGTACTTTCACCAAGGGGGTAGATTGTGGAGGTAGGTCAATAATAGGGAGATTATCCGCATACCTGGTTATCTTGTTAGTGTATGTATTTCCATTGACCTGTGTAACTGATAATGTGCTATCTTTCGGGTGGTTCTTATGGACCCCCTCGGTGCATGATTTTGCAACATCTCCCTGGGGTTTGGTTATTAAGTCCTCTGGTCTATGCTCCCTGTTAGTTATGGTACCCTCTCTCCTTAGCCGTGTCAGATGGATTTATGGTGGACTTTGATGAGGAATATAGGTTTAATTCACACTGTTTTCTTGAGTATGCAACTTGACCCCCGATTTTCATACTGGCTGACAGGCTTTCCAGCATGTGAGTATTATCTAGGGTGATCTGTTGTAGTTTCCCCAGGTTCTCATTAATAATCTTTAGTCTCTCTATAGGGGAAGCATGAGTGACTTTAAGATCTGTTCTACCTGTCCAACCAGTCCTCCATCGCCCTGTGCAGCTGGTATCATTCGTTTGGGTTGCTAGAATATACGGTTAGAGGTAGCTTTAGGGGGTATGCTATTTAATGTGACAGGGGCATTAGCTGGTATAGAAGTGCTTGAGAGAGATGCTTTTGCCACTTTATTGGAGGTTTTAGGTACCTTTGAGCATCTACCTTTTTGTCCACCCCCGCCTCTCTTTCTTTTCCCTGTTTGTTGGGTGCATAATACTGGAATTTTTGTAATGGGATGTGCTTGGGCCTTCATGGTACTTATATCGGGTGGCCCACTTTCTTCAAGGGATATGCTGCTATCTGGTGTTCTATTTGCCGAGGTAATGATGTTACGACCATCAGGTCCTATGCTAATCTCTGGCAAGCTGGTACCACTAAGTCTCAGGCTGACTGGATGTTCTGGGGTTATAACATTCTTAATATGACCCAAGGAGGACCGTCTTGAGCTAAGAGATTCAAGCGAAAGCCGCTTTTCTGTAAGCGCTATTTCCCGTTTTAAAACAACCGCTGCTCTGGTGATAAAATTGTCCAATGTTCCAGTGATGCTGCCCCCTATGGAATTTAACGCTATCCTTCCCCCCTTCCCAGGTCAATGGGACATAGTGTCAATTGGGGGGTTACTTGTAATGGGCAGAACAAATAAAAGCACAAGCAACAATATACTCTGAACAATAATGGCAGTCCTGTTCACCTGAAAGTGCTTTCGCTTCGGGATATGGCACGTTGGGGAGGTGGCCCGTTCTGGCCTCCTCCGGCCTGTGACGGCCTAGGACGGTCCTGTCCTTGTCCCGGGCTTCTCCCAGGACGCTCCCGCGCGCTCCCGCGCAGCGGGTACCTGAGCCTATTATATATCACGTGTGATAGCCTGTGGGCGGGGCTGGCAGCAGAACACGGGACCATGTGTTGTTAGTCAAGCAGGGACTCCTGGCACATCAAGTCCCTGCAAGCGTTCAGTGTGGGATCTCCTATTTTACAAAAATGCCCCCAGGTCACAGGCAGCAACGAAAGCCCAGGTAAGCGCTCTCTCCAGACACAAAGCGACGATGCGGCACCCGCGGAGTGGGTGCGGCGAGCAGTGGTGAAAGTTCTCCTTTCTCCCAAAGGGGCAGCAGAAACAAAACCCTCCTCACTCCTCTGACAATGCGGCACCCATGGAGCGGGTGTAACAAGGAGTTTATTAAATGCGTGTGATAGCCTGTGGGCGGGGCTGGCAGCAGAACGCGGGACCAGGTGTTGTTAGTCAAGCAGGGACTCCTGGTACTTCGAGTCCCTGCTAGTGTTCAGTGCGGGATCTCCTTCTTTACAAAAACGCCCTCAGGTAACAGGCAGCAACGAAAGCCCAGGTATGTGCTCTCTCTAGGTACAAAGCGACGATGCGCACCTGCGGAGCGGGTGCGGCGAGCAGTGGCGAAATTTCTCCTTTCTCCCAAAGCGGCAGCAGAAACAAAACGCTCCTCACTCCTCTGACAATGCGTCAGGAAGAAGACAGGAAAAAGCAGGCCCAGAGAGACAGTTACTGTAAACTGGTCCAACATAAGCTAAAAAAGACCAACCTTGAGGGAGCTCTGCTAGCGGTAATCATCCAGATGGCAGCCCTGTCATAAGGAACTCCACTTTTGTACCCCAAAGGGTATCCGTCCTGTCCTTGTGGCTGAGGTCAGGGAGGCTGGCTCCAAAAAGGCCTCATAGAGGGCTACTACTGTTACAGAATGGGCTTCAAGGCTAAGTGGTGCTGCCTAAAAATGTACCACCATCAGAATGAGATAGTACCGTGACAACCCCCACAGAACATATACCCACAAAGCCAAGCGCAGAACAACGCATAAGCATTATACAACCAGCTTAAAGAAAATCAGGCCGCAGCTGCTTCACCGGGTGGTTGGCTGGGCACATGGTATTCACTAAAATGGAGAGTAAGCTCAGCCCAGCGGGGACCGGAACGCACAGTCACGGCAGAGTGGAGTGACTATCTGGGTTGGCAGTGCCCTAGCACAATCCCAAAGTACAAACACAGCATAAGTCCAAAACCATTCCTCAAAATGACCTATCCCCTTCATGCCACTCTCAGTTCCTTACCTGCTACCACCGCCAGCCTTCAGGATGACCGTGCTATGTTGACTGGGGGTCTGCACCAGAATTCACCATGAGGGTAACAACAGGGAGCCCAGGGCCCCCACTTTGTGAGCAGGGAGGGCCCTCCAGCTTATGCATAAAATCAGGTACGTAGGACAGCTCACCCATGTCCAACTTTATAAAGACTATGTGAGTCTTCAGCTCCTCAGGGTTTACTACCCAATGGAGGCCCATCTTCAGTTCCAAAATGAGGATAATGCTCCAGCAACCGCATCGGGATCCAGTTCCCTTAACACCCAGAGGGAAGCAATCCCACGAAGGCAGCCATATCATCAAAATCCCCTCGAAGATCTAATCACATGGCCCCTGTACATAGGAAAATCCATAGAGTTCATAAGCACCTCCACTGTCAGGCCCAGCACATAACGTTCCAAAGATACTACTGATTCTAAAAATACAGCAAACATAGACAGTCCCGGCCATTTCCCTGCAGATTCCTACAGGGTCTGCACACGGCCTTCCAACCACTTCCAGTGTCATTCGCCTAAATTTAAACCACACCCAAAACACAGGTAATCGCCTACCAGGACCTGAATAAACCTGCCCAAAGGCACCCCAAACATTCTCAATCCTTCCAGAAGAAGGGAATTGCCCAGTACCTGAGCTAATTAGAGACAACGGGACGCCCCTCGGGGCAGCCGTGCGCTATAGAAGAGACTTTTTGACATAACATAACATAACATAACAAATCATGCTCCATGCCATGTGCCAAGGGCCCAAAGGACACGCAGGTGTCAACTGAACCATTAGGCTAAAATCCCGGGGCATAATTTATGAGGTTTTGCTGCATGCAGCGCAGCAGGCCTTCCTGCTGCACTTCCCTATGGCAAAAGAAAAGGACAGGAATATGCTGTATCTAGAAGATACAGCGCATCCTGTCCTTTTCCCATGCGCCGGTGCACAATGGGCTGCCATGCGCCAACGCATGTGTGCTGCAATATGCAGCATACATAGAAAAAGGAAAAATGAGGAGAAATAAATATATTTTTCCTCGTTGCAAATCCTGAGGAGACATACTGTCGCAGCCACAGGGTGCTAACACCTTCCCTTTGTGACATCCCCTAGGGACTGCTAATAAAAGATGTAGAAGATTAAGCCTAAACCTGATTAATAAAAATCGCTCATAAGCTGATAATGACCAGAGTAAATATGGTTCCAGTTCAGACGATATTTTAAGCATCATGTGTAAGCGCACACTGGGCTTCAGCAGATCTTTTTCCTCCATTTCCATTGTTTTTCCCAGGGTGAAGGAATGTTTTATGAGCGCCACATCTTTTCTAGTGATACCTTCTGGTTTTAGAAACAAGTCCAAGC